>NC_133413.1:116112500-116788333 GCF_049350105.2 Macaca mulatta
ATGTGATTCCAGGATTTTGAGAAGATAATCAGACTCATTCAGGAAAATCCATTTCTCAGACCTATAAATCTGATCAGAAGATGATTGCTCTTCCTTTATAGGTTGGCGATATTGCCAGCCATCTTCTCAGACCAAATTCTGGCTCTTTGTTAAATTTGTTACTAAAATCAGCCATCCTGCTGAACACTCAGATACCACACTAAAGGAGGTCAATGATACTGGATTTTCCTGATGTGGGTTATAGTTTTGGAAATAGTCAAGCAAATTATGAAATGATTGATGGTAAAAATACTAGTGAAAATAATTTATATTAGATAAGCTTATTCTATCATCAGTGAGACTTGGCCTCTATTGCTACAACAGAGTAACTATTTAAGGAATTTGAATGCCAGTCGAAGATACAATCATCATGATCACAATGTATATTGTGGTTTTAAAACAGTGGAGATGGAGGGGTTGGGGTGCAGTCTGGAAGACAAACAGGTGTAAAGATTTCAAACGATGTGCTTTACAAAGCATAGTTTGGTTTTACATACCATCCTGTATAGTGACTTTAAAAATTGTTAAATGAGAACTGTAGCCAGCAATGCATGCAAAATATTCATTTCATTGTTGTAAACTACAAAAATATTGCTTTTATGCAAAGAGAATGCCATTGTAGAATTTTAAAAGGCACAGAAATAAAAGGCTCAGGATTGCAGCGATTTAAACAAACTCACTAGAATATAGTAGATGATTAAAATACAATCTATAATTACATTACACTGGTATCAGGTAAGGATAAAAGCCTATAAATACACTGGGGTCAGGGTAAGCATAAAAAATGAAACAGTTATTTGAATAATCTGAGATCAAGTTGCAGTAATTAAAAACGAATGTATTATTCAAATGAAGGAATTAGGTTACAACACTCCTCATATGAAAATATTATTGTGACAGACTGAAATAAGTTGGAAGTGATTTTGATTAAAAAATGGGTAAAGGAATGTAATAACTTTCACTGGGGAAAAATAGACAATCAGGGAATATAAAAACAATTTTGGCTGCCAGATGAGAGACTAAGAGAGGCTAGCAGTTCAAATGCTTTTTGATATCTTAAACTTGGAACAGCTAAGCTTCTGTTGCTATTTTACTAAATGATTTAATTTCCAAAATCATTCAAGGCTTTCCATTTCTTTCCAAAATTTAGATGTTTGACAAAAATATATATTTTCCTGCAGAAATGTACATAGAACTGGGACGGGGAGTGGGGGAGGCTGTTATTTATTGCTTTAGCATGTTCTCCAATGAAAGGATGAAAATAATTTTGATTGACCTTATAGCGGGCATCTCCAGTTAAATGTGCAATTGCATATGTTCACATGCTAAGAGAAAATTTACCTTAATGAGGGAATAAACACATATTCCCCCCTCTCTCTCTCTCTCTCTCTCTCTCTCTCTCTCTCTCTCTCTCTCTCTCCCCCCCCCCTTCCCCCGTCTCTCTTTACTTTTGGGTGACATTAATTTGTACTGTATTTATTGATGTATGCATTTATCCTTCATTATCATTTGTAGAAGCTGCAGTTAAATTCACATGTATTATCCAAAAGATAAAATGACCTCCTAGATATAACAACATTAATAAAACTAAGTCCTGGGAAAGTAGAAGCATCTGGTAAAAGCAAAATAGATTTTCCACTGTGTTAAGCTGAGAAATGTGTAAATATCTCTAGAAGCACAGAATCATCTCTTTATTAATTCACTAGAACTCCCTTGTTCCCTCTATTATAATATCTCAGTGACCTACAAGTTTTACCCTCTGAAAGAGGGATGTTATAGCCACACTGCACATGTGAATTACACTCCACCATCAAGGTTCTCTCCCAAATGGATAAAGATCCTTTATCAAAGTTTTCAGTTATGAGAGTCTTCCAGGCTTGTTAGACTGCTGATTTGATTCTGTTATATTCAGTTAATTGAGAGGTTGCATAACTGAGAACTTTGGAGTGGGCAGACTTGGGTTCCATTCTGGCAATCTGGAATCTCTATAAATTGGAATGAGTTATCCTTTGAACTCTTTATTACAATGGATATAATAAAAATACCTACCTTGTAAAATTGTTTGGAAAAAAGTTAGATATCCACAGTTGAAGTCATAAACTACAAAGCAATTAAAAGTTACTGCTGTGTGAAAACAAATACACACATACATACATACATACATACATACATACATACATACATACTTTATGACCTTTGGCACATCACCTAACCCCTTGGAGCTTGATTTTCTTCTTCTCTAACAGTTCCAGAAGTCCCTCATGGTTCCTATCAGGCATAAATACTTACAATCTCATGAGAAACATTGAATGGAGTAAGATAAAAATGTACCTATAGATTTGCAAGTCTTGTCTTATTTCAAAATCTTTTATTAGGAAAGTTGAAGAAAACGTTTTAGCTCGGGTTTCTTTCTGCAAGGATAGTTTGCCATCTATCAGGATGTTCATGTTTTGGGTGGATTTTCGTATTTTTGTTTACTTTCTATCCTCCAAAACACATAGTCACCTATGAAGGAAACATGATCATTTATGAAACACCTATTATATTAAAATAAAAGTAGACCTCTTGCATTTCTTCTGAGCTAGACTTAGCTACTCAAGATAAAAATCAGGATCTATTATGAGTGTATTTCATCCACCATTTTCCTTTGATTGACTCTCTGATCCTTGCAGGTCCCTTCGAGACTTTACTGGGACATTTCTGGGCCATGGACAACTTCCTACTATGGGGTACTTCAAAGATTCTGATAAATATTCTTCTCTAGCATAAGAATATTGTCCTTTTCACCTCTCCTAGACTTCCCACTCTTCTCTGACTTTCTATTTTGGAAAGAGGGGAGAGGGCTTGGAAGGGGGACTCAGGTTTCTCACTTTACTATCATTTTATTTATGTCAGAGCTTAGTTGGTTCTCCAAGACCACAATCCTATAATGAGTGTTGATCCTGAACTTGTATTTTTTATGCTGTATCTCCTTTGCCTGTCTTTCCTTTTATCACTGCTTATAAAACATTACCACAGTTTGTCCTTCGTCTGACCCTACCTCTGTTGACATCCTTTTCAAGCCTTAATTATATCCTGTCTTGACTTTTTCAGTTCCTTCTTCAGCAATCTTCCACTCCCTAATTTCTTAGCTGTACCGAATACATCAACTAGATCATTCTGGTGGGCCCTTTATGTACGGAGGGAAAAAATCACCATAACCTCAGCAAGACATCGCCTTGTTTCACCTCCATTTCAATGGTGATTCATACAAAGATCATCTGTTGTACTTTTCTTATGTGTGTTAAAAACATTTGAGAAAAGGTTGATTCTCTTTTTCCCTTCATAAGTCCACCTTCACTTTTTGTTTCCCTTTTTATTTATTGATATTTTAATTTTCTCAGGCTATAGGTAGAATAGATGGCAGACTGATTTTTCACTATCCTTGATCTAGTGAGCTTAGAGCTAAAAGTGAATCATGAAAATATTGGGAAAAAATTGCAGCAGAGATTTGCAGAATTCCAACATAGTGCCCTTAGCATATCCTAGGTGCCAGTAACAGTGTTCCCCTTACAAGTGTCCTGTACTAGTTCTCCTATGATGTGGAGTTGACTATGTAACACAGCGCTCTGGAAGACAGCCAGAGAGATGAGCTATGGCAATGATGCATTATTGTAATACCTAGAGTGAGGGTCTTTGAACTTACGAATGCTTTTATAAAAGAAGAAGAAGAAGAAGGAGAAAAGGAGAAGGAGAAGGAGAAGGTTTTGATCTCAAGGAAGTTAACTGAAAATAGTCATGTGAGTTTATGTTCAAACATGTATTTCTCTTCTGTTTCTAAATTTTGTTAATATGGCAACTCATGACCAAGGATTCTGCCCCCGCACCCCCCAAATTATCGTGAATAAAATAAGATCTCACAATAAGTGTTTAAACAGTATTACCCAATAATTTATAATTTCAGTTCTTTCAATTTATAACTCAACTTTAGAGGACATATTATTTTGTTACTTAGATAATAAGTTAACTCTTCTGTTCTGCTGAATAATACCTTGGCTACTCTAGGCTATTAAACCACAAAGCTTCATTTAGAAATTCAAGACCAAAATGCAATAGTAAAGCATTCTAGGCATCTGTTTGCCAAAACAAACATCAAGCAATCAAAGGAGCAAATATAGCAAAACAAACAACTCACAGAGAGGAAGGTGCGGCTTAAACATAGACTTGGGCACCCAGTAAGAAAGGCATAAAGCAATGCCAGTCTCCTTATCTTTCCTCTAGGGAGCTATATCTGGATGACTTTCCTGCTCCTTGCTCTGCTCACTCCTGGCCTTCCTAGGATGCAGGTGCTCAGTTGTGAAGTATATTTTTGACCTGGACTCTGAGTGTTGATAAAGGAAGAGAAATATGTTGAAGTAACAGTCGTAATACTGTCCAAGTCAGTGTTTCCAGTGAACTTTTTGATAATCTTTATGACTGAGTGTAAAATTATTCTCTGTCACTCATTCATGTACCCAGATTTTTTTTCCCAATCTATTATGCTATATTTGGAGAGAACTTACTCTGAAGAGGATTCCCACTGTCGTTGTCTTCTTTTTCCTTAACACTCATACCTAGAGGCATCTAATGATATGTGATATAAAACATGAACCTATTTTGCAAAATCCTGTCACAACATCATCCAAATAACAGGAATCTGGGAAACAGTGAAAAGAATTCTCTCTTTACTCTTAAAGGTATTGATAACAGCACATTTTTTTCTATACTTGTTTGTATCTATTTCAGGATGAAGACAATATATTTTTGTTACTCCTATTGGAAACAAAGGTGTGCTCTTAAGTATAGTACTGACCCTTTTGTGCAAATTAATGCATAGCAAAATTTATCATTCAAAACTGCACAATGAAGTGCAACAGAAGGCCATACAAGTCTTAGAAAAATTAGCTGGCTCTGGTTTTATTGTCACATGAGCAAAAATTTGAGATTTTGCCGTTCATTCCCCTAAGATCACCCACTTATCTGCAACAGCCTTGGCAGAAAGCCACCCGGCCTTCCACGCTGCCCTTCCTAACTGGACTGTGAAGGGCCGACCTTGAAAGACAGATTTTCAAAGCACAGGGCAGAGTGAGGACGCCCTTCTTCTGTTTATGGAGTTACAATGACTTGGAGCCCCATTTCTTCCTTTGAAATTAGATGATGTGCTATTCTGTTAACTGAGCACTTGTTTTTAATTTCCTGTTTTACTAATGCTAAGATAATTTGTGAGAGATGCTAATGTTCTTAAATGGGAATAAGATTATGGAGTAACTATATTGTGCATCTTCTACAAATACATGCTTTAAGTGGTCCTCACAGATGATGGTGGAATACTACATGATGTTTATTACACACAATCCCATGGAGGTTTTCAAGATCACTTTCCATTTGCTTTCATGGGACTTTGCCTAGAAATTCAACAACTGAAACCTTAAAGGTTAAGACCACTGTTAAGCAGCCATATAATTGAGACTGTGGTCCGGAACTTCCACTTAAGAATGGCAAGGGTTGAGGGTTAAGAATGTAGTGTGATGATGACTACCTTCGTAATATGCAAGGCAAAGTTAAATTCAAGTGGGGAAAAGCACTCAGTCCGCGACAAAATCACAGTAACAGATGGGAGAAGGTGAGCATATAGGGATTTATAAGTATGCTCAGGTAAAATTTCTTACACTCTTTTGTCATGAGAGGAAATGAAATACTGCTAGTTATAGACACACCCAGTGATGACTGAAGAATAATGAACTTTTAAAGGTCAGAGCAAAGACTTTCCCTGCTTGAAGGAGGATAAAGCAGGCAGGGGTAAAGAGGAAGGAAGACAGAAGAATATAACTTCAGATAGACTTTGTAAAGGGTTACATCAGTTTTCTATGTATAATAGTCTCAACCATTTAAATCTGTTGTTTTCCTCCTCAGCACACATAATTCCCCTTAAAATTTAGAAGCAGTATATGTGTCTCGGTGCAAATATCTGCTCAAAGAGTTTTATTATAAGATGACTTAAAAATATCTGTCATGCAGGTTATGAATCCATTCAAAAATAAGATTTTTGCATCCTTCATTTAATAAAGCAAGGTGCTAAAAAGTAAAGGAATGGAAACTGCCTTATTTTAACCAGAAAATTTAGCCCTACTCACTTGGTGAGTTTATGTCATACTCCAGGAACCCAGGCTTCTGTTCTTATCCTGTTTCCGGGGGAAAGTTACATCTTTATGCTTCGTTATCTTAACATGGGCACGTGAGTTGAATGCAGTGCCATTTAGTTGAGCATTGGAGGATAGTCTGTAAATTACCACGAAGTTGTTTACTCAGTTAACATAAATCTTTGGCGATTATAAACCTTGGTGTAGCAACTTCACATTTAAGGTAGAATATAATTAAATAAATAAAGCCCACATTCTCTTTTCTTCTGGCTGACTTCAAGGAATGCACTGAGCGCCATCTGCTGGTTGTTACTTTTTCAAAACTATTTTCTTACCAAGGCACTGTCATTTGAAATTGAGCCTAGGTATATATATACCAACATATAGAGAAAGGGAGCTTCACGAAGAAAATAAAAGAGCATCTATGCACTATAAATAGCCCTTATTTCACATGACAGTGTTTTATTTTAGAAATAGAAATCCAGTAACCTTTCAGATAAGGAAAGGGTTGAATTTCTGTATTTTAGAATAGAACATTATGAAAGTTTTAGATGTAGAAGTAATAAGCACAGTATTAAAGTCTTCTGGTTTTACCTAAATCATGATATGAAAATATTCATTTGGATTTAAAAAAATAGTTTTTAAAAATAAAATAAAAACCTTTCAGCTAAGGAATGGATTGAATTTTCATATGTTAGAATAGACTATGATAAAAGTTTTAGATATAGAACTAATTAACTACACTATTAGAATTTTCTAGTTTTATCTAAATCATGACATGAAAATATCTATTTAGAGCAAAAAAAAAAAGGGATTAATAAGATAAAAAACAACCCCCCCCCCCCACCATTTATTTGTGGATATTTTGAAGCAACCATTGAACATGGAAGTTTGATCTTAGTCATCTTTAAACCTTAAATTATGAGTTAAATTGTGTTATAGATTTTGGTTACTTTTTGTAAAAGACATGACAAATCAACACAATGAAACACACTCATTCATACTCCACATCTTCTTTATTAATTAAAAATAATCTCTATGACCAAAGAATTTCAAAGCCTGGAAAGCTAGGATGAGAAGGAAACAAAGTGTTTCTAGAAAGAATTCGACTTCACATAATTAGTGTCTGACAATTTTCATGTTGTTTAAAATCCATGGCAAATTTTTGTCCTAATATGTCTCTGAAATTCAAGGAACATAGTCACGTGTGGTTTTGCCTGCATTTCAGGTCCTCCATAATCTATGCAGAAAATTAGACCCATTGTTCCCTATTAGCTTTCTTCTCTAGACCAGGCACAATAAGAAAATGGTGCCTGTGTGCCACTTCCACTGTTCCTCTGGTAGGCAATTACTAGTTCTCTTATATATAACAGTAGATTGCAAAGAAAAATAATTACCTATGCAGAAGCTCTTAGAAAAATGAAATAAAAAACACAAACATCAATTTATAATTATATCTTATAATTAAAAAGCCTGACACCTATTGTTATCCCCAGAATTTGAACCTTAATAACAGGTCTTGGTCATTGTTCATCATAATAACGTATCCTATGGTCTCCATCAGTGGAATTACTGAGCTCTGCTGAAGAGATAACATGTTTCCTGAAAACAGGAATAACTTGACAAAAGGAACATCGTCTGGGCAGCAAAGGGACATGAAAAGAAGTATAGTATTTTTAATTTTAAAATGTCAATGTCAGGGAAATTTGTGTGTTTATTACTGTGGTTTGTAAAAGTAAGTAGGATATTTTGTGAAGAAAAAACTCAGAAAAATATACTTAAAACTTAATAAACTTTTATGAAGGCATAAAAGGATGTTGGTTGTTCAGAGACAGTTTCCAGAAAAATACAAAGCACAGAAATTTAACCCCTTTTCCTAGTTTCTTTCTTCTGTAGCAGCATCTGGTCAGCAGCAAAGGGGCAGAAGTTCTTCTAAGAAAGGAATTTCTGACTGTTTGAACTTACTGATGCTGAAATCCAGCTTTCGGGAGGAGAAACCTCTAAGTGCTTGAGGGGGGACTTGAAGATGGAAGCCATCCATCTGTGGTGGCAAACTGAGGCCTGCAAACACAGGGTCCTGCCAGCTACTTGGCACTTCCACCCCCTGGATCCACCCAGCCCTTCACCCCCCACTCCGTCGCAGTTGACACTTTTAAACTTACTCCTTAGAGAAGTTTAATGAGCCTCTTGGAATTTTTTTTTAAAAAGCAAAACAAAGAAGAGTAATAGAAATGGACCAGCTGACAAAGGAATAGAGAGGTTCATTTTCAGCTTGGTGCTTGGGGGGGTTTCATCAGGATACCGCAATGGATATTGCACAGAGAAGTGGAAGAAGAAAGAAAGAAATTACAAACAGCCTCCTATGATGAACTTGTATAATTTATTCCTCTGCAGAGCAGCAGGCGGAGTGTTTCATTTCCCCCCCTCCCCTCTTCTTTTCCCCTCCACCTAATTTCAGTGCATTCCCAGGCTAGCAAGAATGAAAATTAAGCATACCCAACACACAAGTCGTAATGAAAGTGTGGAATGCAATCAGATTATTCATAAGCTTACAAGTTGTGTATTTTGGTGGAGATTTCCTCCCTTCTGCTCCTGATTGCTGATGAAGAATGGTATTTTAATAGGCAGATGGTAAAGACAATTACAGTTAGGGGCTCAGCTGGGAGTTACATCAGTTTATTGCAAATTATTAGTTGATAAATGCTTTTGTTTACAAGCAGAGTCTTAAGCAGCTTTGTAATCAGTTTATCAGCTGCAGGCGAAATTTTGACAGCTCGCCTTTGGGGTGTATGTCATCTCTTGGCTGGTCATTTAAAATCATGTTGGTCAGAGAGCCATACAGTCAGATGGCTACCTCAGTGCCCCATTGCAAGTTTCCGCTAAGCACCCAGGACACAAACCCCAGAATGCTGATGAGGCTTCATGCACAGGCCTTTCCTGTTGAAATCCCATAAAAACAGCTTATCTGTTTGATTAAACCCAAGGTAGGATACCTGAGCCCCATGGCCTCCAACACATTAATTCAGGTTTTCCAGAAAGCTCTGAGTGCTTTTTTATTCACGGGACAAAACTTTCTGAGCTTATGCTTAAATAGAAATCTGGGCCTGATGACAATGACTCTGTTTACTTTCCCGAAAGAGGCTTCATGAGCTTCTTAAAAAAGAAAGGAAGTTGTCTTAATAGGAGACATTCTCTTACAGGAAAAATAAAAAATAAAAATAAAAAAGTACTGTGGAAAGAATACAAGACAGGAACCAAAAATCTAGCAGGGATCTGTTACAAGCTTGGGCCAGAGAATGCCCTATTTGAGAAGAGGGGAGTTTAGGGAACACACAGGTTTAATCAGTCTGGCTTTGCTTTCCTTTTCTGTGAAATGGAATGATAGTACTTCCTGTTTGCCACAGCTAATTACATAGATTAATGAGTCTGTTCATGTTTCTTTGTTTCTGAGTTCCAATCAGACCTATATACTATCTGTTGAATTTACATTAAGTAATAAAGCATATAATATTTGAAGTGACACATAAATCACAGATTCTGCTTTAAGCTCATTTCTAAAATATTTGCTAAAAGAGGATACTGTAACTTATTAGTTTTACAGTATAGCATGGTTACCATTTACTAGTTTTTTGCATTGGTGTAAGGACTTGGTTTATAACCTGATGTGTTCAAAGATATGTATACTTGAAGGAGTTCAATTCATTATTCATAGCCTATAAACAATTCTTATTTATCTACTTTTACTTTCCATTCTAACAAAGTAAGTTTTGTGAGCCTAGTCCAGACAAAAATAGTCAAATAAATAATCATTTACAATAGCTCCTAAACTGTTATTTTTGTTTGTAGCTACTGACTATTTATATGCTTTTGTTTCCTGGTATTCAAGGAAAACTTACTAAGTGAATAGGAAACTACTGAAGTCAGAGCCAGGTTTCATAGCCAGAAATAGATATTCCATATCCTATAATATACTGACATAATACAGAAAGTTCTTTGGAAATATGACTTCAGCTGATACATTTTAAATTATATATAACATATGTGTAAAAGCAGAATCTCTTAGTCTCAGAAATACGGCTGAGCATCTCTATCCGTTTATCTCCCTGCTTCCTCTTTCTAATTCTGTCTTGGTTACTCAATTAAAGTCCTGAAATCATCAGAATAGAAACTAGCCACATGGTTTAGTCAAGTTTGTAATTTTAAAGTTGGGTTGACATAAGCTTATGGAAAAACATTTGGGAGAAAACCAGAGTGCAGTTTTTATCCAACTCACCAATATTCAGCACAAGCATTTAGTTCCCAATTTTCCAGTTCTTAAGCAATTAAATGTTCCATTGACATCAGAGGAAAGGCTGCTTACAGAAGAGCTGAAGAACAAAAGCCTTGATATCTTAAATTGTAAAATGTGTTTTAACATAAAGAGCATAAAAAGTTTGCGTTTTCATTTTCTATAATCAAGTTATTGAAGGATAAATAGTGGATTTGGCAAATGGTTTCTGCCATTTATCCATTCCTCTTGATTGGAAAAGGCAATGAATAATTTTTTTAAAAAAAAGCTGCCCTCTCCTTTGGTCCAAATACAAAAGGCACACTCCAGAGTAGCTGGTCAGGTCTGACTTTCTCCCTTCTCCCAAGAACTGCTAGGATGTTCTATAAAAAGCTGTCAGGAGTGCCAGCATGGGAAAGTTGAATGCCCCCAAATGCCCTGCGTTGCCTATCTAGCACAAGTGAAAAACGTTAAAGATCATTTAAAAACAGGAAAGACCTTTTGCAAAATACTTTGATTTATTGCTGTGTATTGTGCAGATCTTTATCAATTATTTTACTCTATTTTATTCAAAAACTATTGTAAACTATGAGTTGGCATGTTGCTGCATAGGAAAAAAAGGCATTAATCAACTCTAAATAAACAAGTGCATAGATCTATCTAACAACTATGAAGTAGCTAATACATTTTTAAGCAATTTTATTATAGAAAGGAAGGCTAAAAGAGTAGTGCTTAATTATCTGGACTCCTCTGTGCTGGGCTCCCTTTTGATTGTATTAATGAAGCAGCTGGCCCATTGTTTCCCTTTAATTCCTCTATTGTTTTAAGAATATGTCACAGCTCTTTATTCTTTTATCAGGTGCTGTGCAGGAGGATCCACACAATACCTCATATTCCTACTGTATTTGCCAAGGCACAAAGAAACCTCCAAAGCGGTTTTCAAAGAAGGGGCACCCATAATTTATAAGTTCTATTCCTTCCACTACTCCACTGTCAAGAATTTCAACAGTATTGGATTTGAATTCATTATAAAATTGGTACTAAGCAATGTGGTTACGTATAGATATATGTCCTGTGTTAATGCCTAAACCCTGAGATCTAGGCATTACCACGTGCGATGTTGAAATGGGACAGTTATTTAGCTTTTAAGGAATTATTCTGACCAATCACTTCCCAGTTACAAAAAAAAAAAAAAAAAAAAACAGATTTCAGAGGGAGGTATCATGTGAGATTTTTCTAATTATTTAGTAAAAATAAAAGAAGTTAATGACCAAACAAGTAAGTATTCCACTTTTCTCCACCTCCAGAAACATGATACCACTCTGTATATGTCTGCATGTGTGTGTGCATGCATGTGTGTGTGTGTGCATGTGTGTGTGTGTGTTTCTGTGTTAAATGGCCTATTCCCCCAGAGAATGGCTTTAATTTTACTTGAATGTGCCTACAAGAGATCATGATTTACTTCATAGGCCAATGTGTAATCTTCATTAACTACGTGCTTGACATCAGTTGACCATCTTTTTCCATGGTATGTGGAGGTGATAGACTTTTTAGATCAATGCAGAAGTATCAATCTACATCTTAAGGAAGCAAAATGCAGCAGCAATTTAGTATATGATTTAGCATATTTTATGCAAGAGCTATTTAAAAATGCTGGTTCCGTTATACATAATTACTTTTTCTCCAAATTTTTATGAAACCCATAAAAATTACCCATGGTAAAATCATTTTGAGAGCCTTATTCACAGAAACTGTCATCTTTCTTTTTTTTTTACACAGACATCTTTTTACTTTGGTTTTTCCCTATTAAATATCTGTATTTTGGGGGATGTTTTCTTGCTTTTTCCCCAGAATTCCTAGTCTAAAAAAAGAGAAATGAGACTTAATGACGATGCTATGCAGTAAAAGTCATTAACTTTAACTTTTAAATGTCTTTAGAAAATCCATTAGAATAACTTGTTATTTTAAACCATCTATTTCCTTTTGTATTGTTAGCGAGAATGTATGCGGTTTGTTTGCTTGTTTGTTTTTAGCTTAAAATAAAGTTTCACACCGATATTCCTATCTATTGCCTGAGGCTCCTTATCCTACTACATATTGAGGCAGAGTAATACAAAATCTAAATGTGATTTAATTGGTTCAATTTGCTATATATTTTTATGCTAAGCTTAGGTCCATATCTTGATGAGCCCCCGTAGTTGTGCTAGAGGTTTACAGCTTCATGTTGCTTGCATTTCCTTATTTTTATAAAGCAAGCGTCTATCAATCACACAGATAAATTAGAAAGAAACATGTATAGACATAACACCTGGAAAAGATTTTTCAGCGTGCTATGTAATTATTAACCTGATATTTACCATTGTAAGAAGCCATGAATTGCAGATAGCATGGATGAAGTTAAAAGCTTTTATTCTGGATACATTTTGCTTATACAGAACTCTATAGGTATGGTGGAACAATATAATTGAAGCTTTGTCAGCGCTGTAACCTAGCAACAGATAATACTGTTAGGTTACTGAATTGCTCCTGGTTGACAAGTAGGGAGTATTTTTGTGTTTATCATGTTTGCTAATGATGGGATCCTTTCCAAAAGGCTTGTCTTAATCTTAATTAGAGTTTATCAGCAGAGGTCTGCATGACATTGTGCAGAGACTGATTTCATAAATAATAAAAAGTGCAAGTGAAAAATTTGGCAGGGTGGGAAGATATTTAAGGCCACTGCTTCTAGTAAGAGGAGCATGAATTTCCAAAATATAATCGAGTTTGAACTGTGACTTTATTCTTTATTATCAAAACTTGTAGTACACTTCACTGCAGTTTTGACAGCAATTATAAGAAAAATTTATAAGCTTCCTGTTAGAAACCGTATCTGGTTGCACAAGAACCTTGATCATAAACATTACTTAGAACAGCAAATATATGCTTTTTCAAGAATGTCAAGGTCTTAGTAGTTACTCCTTTTCATGGAAACTTGAATAAGTATTTGTCCTTTATTTGTGAAGGGAGTGGTATTGTGAGTATGATGACTGAGGAGAGTGACTATGTTTGCAGCATAAGAGACAGACAAAGAGAGAATCCTAAAATAACCCTTCCATTTGGTGGAAGCAAGGAAGGTATCAGATAGCTGCTTCAGTGCCTGATGTCATTTGATAAAGATTTCATGCCCATGCAGGAGGAATGTGATTTTTTTGCTCTAGTTTGCACAATATGATCTTTCCATAGTTTTGGAGTATGCATTACTATTGATCATTCCTAATAATAAAATACATCACTTCAAAATAATAAAGAATTAAGCATTGTAAAACTAAACATAATCAACAAATTTACCAAGTTCCCCACTGGCTTATTGAGTTGAAAGATGAGGCTAAGTCATTACATCATTGTTTATCCACTGCCTTCACCATTTCACTCATCATTCCTACATTCTTCAAACACTGCAGGAAAAGGGAACATTCAAAGGTAGTTTCGCTGGGCGCGGTGGCTCACGCCTGTAATCCCAGCACTTTGGGAGGCCGAGGTGGGCGGATCACCCGAGGTCAGGAGTTTGAGACCAGCCTGGCCAACATGGTGAAACCCCCGTCTCTACTAAGAATACAAAAGATTAGCCCGGCCTGATGGTGGGTGCCTGTAATCCCAGCAGGGAGGCAGGACAGTCGCTTGAACCTGAGAGGCGGAGGTTGTAGTGAGCCGAGATCGTGCCATTGCACTCTAGCCTGGGCAGCAAGAGCAAAACTCCCTCTCAAATAAATTAATAAATAAATAAAAGCTATTTTCAAGTGTAATCTTCTGAGTTTCAAAATGGACATCTTCTGTACTGAATTGTCTGAGCACTCCTGTGAAATATTTGATCATCAAGAGACTTTTTTTGTTCATCAAACTTAACTCTTTCTACACTATATGAAGTGCAGATAGTTTACTCCTATGGCAGTTATTCTTAACTATGGAAGAAAACCAAGCCCTCCAGAGAGCTTCTAAAAAATACTGAAGCCCAAACTTCAGTTCCAGAGGCTGATTTGATGGCTCTCGGACACGGCCCACAATCAGCGTTGGTTCTAAGTTCCCCTTGTGACTGTTCTGTACAGTCCAGGTCGCCAGTCAGTGCTTGATGATTAATGGTCGAATCTTGATGCCCTTTTTAATGTCCAGCTAAACTTGCAGTTTAAACAAGGAATTGGGAAAGTGCTGTGTTTGTATTTTATATTAATAATTGAGCTTAATGTATGTGAAGTGCTTAGAACAGTGCCTGCCACATAGTAAGTGCTTTCTAAGTGTTCGCTATTTTAATGAGGTTAGTCACGTTACAAGATAACTTGGAGTCAGCCAGGCATGGTGGCTCACACCTGTAATCCCAGCACTTTGGGAGGCTGAAGTGGGAGGGTCCCTTGAGCTCAGGAGTTCAATACCAGCCTGGGCAACATGGCAAAACCCCATCTCTACTAAAAATAGAAAAGTTAGCTGGGAGTGGTACCACACGCCTGTGATTCCAGCTACTCGGGATGCTGTAGAGGGGATCTCCTGAGCGGGGAGATGGAGGTTGCAGTGAGCTGAGCCGTGATTGCCACTGCACTCCAGCCTGGGTGACAGAGACCCTATCTTAAAATAAAATAAAGTAATAAAGTAACTTGGAGTCAGTTCCACATCACACATAAATTTTATTCTCCACATTGTAGCTATGCATTTGAAAACTACCTAGTAACTATGTAACCTGCCTAATACTGCTTCATAAATTCCTTCAGAGAGATAACTGTGCCAATTATTCAAACTTAGTAATGAAGGTAGGAGTGTTACAGAGTGAACACCAGATGGCGCCATGGCTTGGGACACCTAGTTTTTCATATAAAATCTAGAGCCAAACTGCCTTATTCAAATCCCATCTCCCATATTTCCTTCTCATCTTCCAGTTCCCTTCTAGCTGTGTGACTTTGAACAACTTACACTTCCAGCATCATGATCCCACAGTAAAATGAGAATCAATAAAAGCCACCTCACTGCTTCCTTAGGGGAAATCAATAAGATAATTCCTGCAAAGCTTTTTGCACAGTGCAGGTGTGTAGCACATAGTAACCACTTAATAAATCTGATTATTACTATTATTAGCACATGACAAATAGCATAAAAAGATGCTCACAACTGGATGATGAGAAATATTTAGTCTAAGGCTGTCATTTGAAATGATGTGGGTAGGCCAGGCGCGGTGGCTCAAGCCTGTAATCCCAGCACTTTGGGAGGCCGAGACGGGCGGATCATGAAGTCAGGAGATCGAGTCCATCCTGGCTAACACGGGTGAAACCCCATCTCTACTAAAAAAATACAAAAAACTAGCCGGGCGAGGTGGCGGGCGCCTGTAGTCCCAGCTACTCGGGAGGCTGAGGCAGGAGAATGGCGTAAACCCGGGAGGTGGAGCTTGCAGTGAGCTGAGATCCGGCCACTGCACTCCAGCCTGGGCGACAGAGTGAGACTCCGTCTTAAAAAAAAAAAAATTGATGTAGGTAATGCGATTGTCCAAGCTCACACAGTAACTAATAACGAAATCAGACCCAAACCAAACTTTCTTACTTACCAATAAAGTGCTCTTTATAGTTCATCTTTGCATTGAGGACAAATACATTTTCCGTGATTTCAGGTGCCACCTGTTCTTCACTATCAGTGTGTAATTCCTTAAAATAAGAACATTTACCCTTGAATTGCAGTGTAAACAAAATAGTAACAGTTTTATCAATGAAGGATACAGTCATCCCTCAGTATCCATTGTGGATAGGTTCCAAGACCTTCCTCAGACACCAGAATCTGAGGATGTTCGAGTACCTAATATAAAACTTTATTGGTTTTTTACTTGTGTTGTTCTTCATTATTGTAATTTGGGGTAATATTTTTATCTGAGTTTGATTGAATCCAAGGATGCAGAACTCAATGATATGGAGCATATATTTACATTGCCACATGTCCAACCAATAATTTTACAGAATTCCCTTTGTTTTCATATGAATATTGCATTAATATGGATTAGTGTATTGGAAATGCACTTGGTTGAAATTTGGGGCACATTAAGCATACTGCTTCTTATGAAAGCCACAGAAAACATCTGTTCAGATTCCTTAAATCTCATCTCTGTAGAGAGTCAACAGGAACACTCCACTGGCACTAGAAACACAGGCAGAAACTCACATCAATCAAGTAACCAGGAACTAAATCGTTAAAAAATGTTCAGATCTACACAAGTCTCCCAAGTTTATTCAAATGAGAAGAGTTAATATGGCCAAATAAAGTGAACTCCTTCTTAGCAGCAACTTCATTTCACTAGGTGCCTGACTTTCAAATGGGGTTTGTTAAATAGCTTTGCTAGGAAAGTTGAGAAGGAAGAAGATCTTATGCTTTGTGTTTCTTTATGGGGTTTTTTTTGTTTCTTTTTTGGTTTTCCTAAAATCATCTCATATGAAGCCACTTTTTAAAAGTTATATTCTTATTCTTAGTTATGGCTTAAAAATTTTATGCCAATGTTCTAGGTTCACAGAGGATGTTTTGTAGTGAAAAAAAAAGTACCCTCATTTTTTTCTCGATTTTTAAAATTCTGATAAAATACACATAACATAAAATGTAGTATCTTAACCATTTTCAAGTGTATAGTTCAGTGGCATTCACATTGTTGTGCAACTATTACCACCATCCATCTCTAGAGCTCTTTATCTTGCCAAACTGAAATTCTATTTACGCTAAACCTAAAGCCTCAACCCCCTATCCCCGGCCCCAGGCAACCACCATTCTACTTTCTGTCTCTATGATTTGGGATACCGTAAGTACTCCATGTAGGTGGAATCATACACTGTTTGTCTTTTCGTGACTGGCTCATTTCACCCAGTACAATGTCCTCAAGCTTCATCCATGTTGTAGCATATGTGAGAATTTCCTTTCAAGGCGGAATCATATTCAGTTGTACGTGTAGATCACATGTTTCTTATCCATTCCTCTGTCAATGGATACTTCCATGGGTGGCTTCCACGTTTTAGCTATTGCAAACAATGCTGCTATGAGCTTGGCTGTTCAAATAGCTCTTTGAGACTCTGCTTTCCTTTCTTTTGAGTATATATCCATAAGTAGAATTGCTAAAATTATAGGTAATTCTAGTCTTAATTTTTGGATAGCTCATCATTTTGTACAATTTTACATTCCCTCCAACAGTGCACAAGGGTTCCAGTTTCTCTACATCCTTAACAACACTTATTTTCTTTTTTATTTTCTTCTGATAATGGTGCTCTCATTTTAAAGTCAAATGTAATATCCTGTGGTTTGTTTTAAACATGAGGTCAAAGGGTACAAGATTTTGTAGCTAAATGTCAACATGACTTAGCATTTTCGTGTGCTTGTATAGCTTCTTAATTTACGTAAATACTACTACCCTGTACACAATTGTAAGTTGAAGTAGGCCATATTTATCTCAGCTCTGAAGCATTAAAACAGGAAACTGGTTCTCCTGCCCCTTCAGATCCACAAAGATTGCTAGAAACTATTTCTGTTTCTAACTGGTCCACAATAGTTTGTGATCCACAAACAAATGCAACCGTATTCTTCTTTTCTAAAATGAGTTAGCTGCCTCCAGTGAAGTGTAGACAGATCTGCTCATTGGATTCACAGGTGTGCCTTTTCTTTCTGGTGAGATTTCTTTCCTCTTGGATTTAGCAGGGCAGTAAGAAATGAGAATAATAATAGCCCCAAGCAGATTAAACTAAAACGATAATAGCTAACAATTATATAAACATTTGTTATATGTTATTTATTATATGATTATAGGTCAGGTGCTGTTCTTAAGCTTTCACATATATTAGCTCATTTAATCCCCATAATAACATCATGAGTTCAGCACTGTTTATCATCTTTCGCATTTTCAGGAATGAGGAAACTGACAGGTAGAACGCTTAGGTGACAAGTTCTAAGTCACACACATAATAAGTGGCAGAGCCAAGATTTCCACCTAGGCAGTCTGGTTCCATTGCCCAAACATTCCCCCAAGAGTGATCACACTCTGAAAGTTTTATTAGCATCAGTAATTGAAGTTACGTTACAATATTTGGGTTATTACTTCCTATGAATGACTCCCTCAAGTTGTATGTTCTAAATTCACCATCTAAAAACTCAGCCAAACAATTATAAAGAAATCCAACCCTTGATTTCTGTGGTGCCATTCTCTTGATTTCCCTCTAACATTTAAATATAAGCTCTTGGTACATTTTAATGATCTCGTCTTCTCTGTGCACATCCTAAATGTTGAGATACCCCAAGTTTCTTTGGTGATCCTCTTTTCACTCCATACTCTCCCTGGGTTACCACATGAATGCAGAGAGCATCCATGGTCAATTAGAATGTGCAGATCACTTCCAAAACATTTTTTTTTTCTTCAGCCTGTATGTCTTCTCCAAGTTCCATCTTTCTCCTAGATAAATTGACCAGAAGTCTGTCAGGTACCCCAAACTTTGCATTTTCAAAACAGAATTCATTATTTCCGTGCATGCACATATACGCATATACACACAACACACACACATGCACGCTTGGACTCTGCAGTTGGACAGACAAAAGTGTAAGTCACAATTCTGCCACTGAGCCTGTGTATGGCTTTGGGAAACTTAGTTATCCTCTCTAAGCTTCAGTTTTCTCAAACTAGGGAACTATTACCTACCTCACAGAGTAATTGACAGGATTAAAATAGATGAACTACATAAACCACTTAGCTTATCAGGCCCAAAGAAAGTACTCCTGGCTGGACACCATGGCTCATGCCTGCAATCCCAGCACTTTGGGAGGCCAAGGCAAGAGGATTGTTCGAGCCCAGGAGTTCTAGACCAGTCTGGGCAACATGGTGAGACTCCATCTCTACAAAAAATTATTTTTAAAAATTAGCCAGGCTCCGTGGCTCACACTTGTAATCCCAACACTTTGGGAAGCCAAGGCGGGTGGATTACAAGGTCAGGAGATTGAGACCATCCTGGCTAATATGGTGAAACCCAATCTCTACTAAAAATACAAAAAATTAGCCGGGCGTGGTGGCGGGCGCCTGTAGTCCCAGCTACTCAGGAGGCTGAGGCAGGAGAATGGCGTGAACCGGGGAGGCGGAGCTTGCAGTGAGCCGAGATCGCACCACTGCACTCCAGCCTGGGTGACAGAGGGAGACCCTGTCTCAAAAAAAAAAAAAAAAAAAAATAGCCAAGAGTGATGATCACACCTGTAGTCCCAACTACTCACTGGGGTGACTTTTCTGTAATTCTAAACCTTCACACATGCTCATTTATAGGGCAATAATGATGTCCCTGCCTCGTCCTGCCTACACGTTTTTGCTGTTTTACCTCTATTTGTTCTTCATGAGCAAATAAAAACATCACCTTGGATAGCTTACCTAACTTCTCCAAGAAGGGGCAGTTACTCACTCCTCTCACATTCTCTTTAGCATTAGGGGATGACACCCTTAATGTGGTATTGTAATATATTTGCATATATGTGTGTATTCTAATTGTAGAGCTACATGTGAAGCCATAGCGCCCAGCCTAGCACGCAGCAGAGATTTCAATGAATAACTGATTAGTGAATGATTTGAAAGATTAAATCCAAAGATAACTTTCTCATCAAGTCCAACAGTACATTTTCAGTCTAATTTAGCCTTTTAGAATGATACACTCTGACTAAACCATCAAATGAGATAAAGTGATAAAGATAATAAAATTTGAAACATTATTGGGTACATCTGAAAACACAAATATATATTACAACTGCCAAGTCATTTAATGATGCATACAAATGATTTTTTTGTTCACTGTTATTTGAAGTTAGTATTTTTGATTTCAACTTTACTTAATTTACTAAATCTTTTGGTTCAAAATTTGAGAATAAATACTCTTGAGTCGTCCTACCCTATAGCTTACCACAGTGATAAAGATTATTTGTGGCTGGGCATCTTCTCTAAAACCTCAATTTCTCTTGGGCACCTGAGTCCAATTCTTTCCTTCCTTTTGTGAAAGGTACACATAGCTGGACTTAACCAATAATGTAAAGTTAATGACTGAAGTCTAGTGACTCTGAAAGACCATATGAACGAAACCTGAGTTGTGGTTTCTTGCTGTGTCTCCCCTACCTCTTCATTACACAGCCTCAATAAACTGTAGTTCAGTGGAAAGATAAGGTGCAAATGATTAAATGATTACCTTGTCTACAGTTGCAAGTGGTTTGGATCTGAATGCCCATAAGGGAAAGAAGACATAGAAGCTAATCGCAGAAGCCTTCTATGGGGAAGAACAGCAGAAATACCACCACTCACACTTTCATCGCTCCTCTGATTTCGACATGATACGGTTTAGCTTCTATTATTTGAAAAGAAGTAAATCAAAGCAAAATAAATCTGTTTTATTCAACTGTGGTAAACTTGTATGCTTTCAGATACATTCGTGTCAAAGTGAAAAAAAGTTGTTTTCTAGCATTTTAGTATATTTGTTTGTTACTTTGAAACTTTCACACAAATTTGGGGTCTGTAGTCTTAGCTTTATTTTTTAACGGTATATTGTTACTTTGAAACGTTCACACAAATTTGGGGTCTGTAGTCTTAGCTTTATTTTTTAACAATCATATACTCTCACAGATGGTTTTGTTTCCTTACCTTTAAAACTTAATCAGCTGGCTTAATTAATTGCCCAACGTTTCTCTAAAACAATGTTCTGATTCTTCTGGGCAACTCTGCCATATCATATGCTGTTGTTATCTTTTCCACCAGTTTTACCACAAGTTGTTTAAAAACCATCAGCTCTAAGGGTAGAAAAAATGAAGTGCAGTTGAAAAGACAGTTATGTTGAAAGATAAACAGAGCAATATGTCTTATCAAAATGGGTACAAGTTTTGGCTGCTTAATGAGTGCAATACACAGCCTTACACAATGGAAAAAAAGCTTTATAACATATCAAGTATGCTACATTATTTCAGGCATAACTGTATAGGATATATATCTAGGCCTGAGAGTGTAGATAACAAAATATAAGTGCTTTGCCTGTCTAAACATGTAAAATAAATGAGCATTTGCTATCACATCCCAATACATTAGATGTACTTGCATAGTTAATTTTTCTTTTTAATGCAAAACATGTGATTGTTGAAGTGCAGTGTCAGAGTATATCTTAGTGTTTGAAGAGACATTTCTTTTCATTTAAACAAATCTTTATTTAAATGAGCCTTTTTGAAAAGGATTTTTGGCATATCTTCATTTCAGGAAGTTCAATCAGGGTAAATGGAGATGAAGAAGCTACATTATACATAATATTATATAAGTAAAGATCATTCAGCCAAAAAAACGGCAGCAGACATAGCCGAGTATAACTACCTGAATTTCACTTTAATTTTCTAGATTTCAAGAGTTTTTGTTTACTTGTTCTGTAGTTTGGGCATTGGTATTGATATGATGGAAATATTTCATGGGGGGGAAGAGAAGGAGAGAGATAAATAACTTCTTACTTTCATAAAATACAGAAAGAATAACTTCAAATGCTCACAGGAAATAAATTTCAGCAGCTGGGTCCTTACCATGCTGGTTTTTAGGTACTATCCCAATGTACTGGTAAGGTTACTGATTCAGGCAAGCCCCAGAAAGCAAACAATTGACAAAAATCTGTACAAATTATGTTTATGCTGTACTTGATTCTTAGTCTCCTCCTACTTCTGGTCACTAAACAGTTCATTTAATGCAAAAAGTACAATTTTCCACACAGGAAGCAAAAGGAGCACAACTGTTGCCTTGATCAAACACTCCACTCCAGTAGGAACCGGTGTGAAAAACATGAGAAGGTGCTGTGGACATCAAGCTAGTGTACAACAGACTCAAGCATCCTATGTCAATATTATCTTTTTCTTTTTTCTTCTTAATAGGGGGTCAGCTTTGGTGTACAACTACGAAGGCCATCTCTGAGGGTGAAGAGCTAATTGCCTTTGTGGTGGATTTTGACTCAAGGCTACAAGCTGCCAGTCAGATGACTTTCACAGAAGGGATGTACCCTGCACGCCTGCTGGACTCAATTCAGCTGCTTCCTCAGCAAGCTGCCATGGCTTCTATTTTGCCCACAGCTATTGTCAATAGTAAGTGCTCAGTGCTGTGTAGCCCAGCTTTAGAGGTGATGGAAATTTATGGAAGAAAAAAAATGTCTACTGACAAGAAACCAGGAACAGACCTTTTTCCTTCAGTGTTGTGGTTTCATTTTATCTTCGCGTGTGTGTGTGTGTGTGTGGTCAATTTTCCTGGGAGTATAGAAAGAACCCTTAACTCCAACCATTTCAAGTCAGATTCCTGAATGTCACACACACACACAAAGCTGATATTCTACATGAGTTGAATAATATTCAAGGCTACTTAGCTATGAGAAGGCAAGCACCTTTCATTAATGCTTCTATATTAGAAAAAATTTGGTATTCTTTAAGGGCCATAGACTTAAAAACTTGAAAAGAAGAAACAGAATACAAAATCAAAGTTTGATTAGATATAGTAACAAAAAGGAAGTGTATCCTGGATAAATCAAGACATCTGCTAATGCAAAAAGGTAAATAAATAAATAAATAAATAAATAAATAAATAAATAGAAATGCATAAGCTTAGAAAACTTTATATGGAGAATTTTTAAATAAGCCCTGGCAAATTTACCTTTGTGATTTTATTTTGCAAAAAAGAAATTGAACTTAGTTTGTATTTTGGTGTCACAGAATGACACTTCATATGACAGAAAATCAGTGGTCTGGGGTCCCAAAATCTGTGTTCTAGACAGATCTGCTTTTATCTAGCTCTATGAGAAAACATGAGTAGCAGATACATCTTAAGAGGAGAATAGATTCTGAAGTTAATAGGTAAGCAAAAAATTGCATCTACTCAAAAATATACTTTAAAATCTCTGAGACCCTGAATGAGGCAGAAAAGAAATCCAGAGAGGCAATGATGTCTTGATATTAAAATATAAAATATTCAACTGTAATTAGATTCTTGCTGTAATAATCATCCTTTAAAGAAATTATCAGATGAGTCTGAAATTACTGTGCATTCAATCAATGATATAGTACTTCCATCTAAGCTAGTATTATTGGATTTCCTTAAGGTAAATGTGCCTATTTTCTTTCCTGGATCTTTACTTTGATTCTGATAGTGAGGAACTGGAAATAACATGGGCCCAACCTGAATCTGAGGCAAAAGGATTTTATTGCCAAAGACTCTAGGAGTATCTGATGTTATTGGGAAGCTCCAATGTATTTAATTCTAATTATAGTGGAAAGTGTACTCTATTTGCTTTCTGTAGCAAGACAACTATTTATGTCAAATAATTTAGCGTAGATGCAGAGAGCTTTTGCTTTCATTCTGGAATTAGTGAGTTAAATTCATCCTGCTTAAATGGACCCTTTACTAAACTGTGTAGCCTCATGAATAGTGTAAATGAAATTAACTTGGAAGGGAGGGGTTAAATAATAAACAGTAGTAGTATATAATTTTTAAATTAAATGTTAATTTGAAATTATACTTGCTACCCTTACTTCCCCTTCACTAGAATTTGATCATTAGTTTTTCTCCTCATCGCCTTTAATGTGATCTCCCTGAGCCATCTCCTTCACTACTGTGGGCTCCACCAACAACCATAAATAACAGTTCACAAATTATAAGTTCAGCCATTTCTGCTGAGTTTTAGGCCTCCATTGCCATTTATCCCATGTTCTTCTGTATTTCTTACAGCAATATCAGATTCCACATGTCTAACGTGAACATGTGCCACTGTTTGCCTGGCTTAGTCCCATTGTACATTTTTATCTGGCATCCCTCTGGATGGTGACCCCTTTCTCTACGAAAGTCCTGAGTTTGCACAATACAAGGTTAGATTTGGTCACCCTATACATGCCCTAGCCTGAAGACATCACCCCTCCATCCTCTGTTCCCTGTGTAGATGAATGAAACCATTCCTGACACAGAAGCTTGGAAGCAAAGCAAAGCCGTATTCGTCTGTTCTAGACTCTAGTCACCAAGCATTGTTCATGACTTCTAGTCAGTTCTACTTCCTCAGCATAATTCTTTCTCTCTGCCACCCTTGCCATGGAGGCATTATGGAAGAGTGATAAAGACCAAATATATGGTTATCATAATTTAATGAGTCGAAATCATTTGTTTTGTTTAAACTACTTACCAATTCGGCTCAGTCTAGTCCTTTTTGGGTTCATTCATAGGCTAGGCTGAGAATTAGGATGATGATAAATATGATAGATGTTTTGATTATTACTGGAAGGTTTGTTGTTTGGAGGGCTCATGGTAGGGATAGTAGTAGAGCGATCTCCAGGTCGAATAGTAGAAAAGTGATGGCGATCAGGAAAAAATTTTATTGAGAATGGGATACGAGCGGGATTTAGGGGATCAAATCCACATTCGTAAGGGTTAGTTTTTTCTGCATAGGAGTTGAGTTGGGGTAATCAGAATATGATAATTATTAGTAGTGAGGTCAAAAGGGTGTTGATTGTTAAGGCTAGTACTAGGTTAATTACTCTTTTTTGAATACTATCAAAGCTGATTGATTGGAAGTCAATTGTACTAGTTATACTAAAAGAGTAGGATCCTCATCAATAGATAGAAAGGTAGAGGAACAGTCAGACAACATCTACGAAGTGTCAGTATCAGGCGGCGGCTTCAAAGCCGAAATGGTGGTTTGATGTGAAGTGGTATAATAGTTGGCGAATGAGGCAAATAAGAAGAAATGTAGATCCAATGATGATGTGAAGTCCGTGGAAGTCTGTGGCGACGAAAAATGTTGAACCGTAAATACCGTCGGAGATAGTGAAAGGTGCTTCAAAGTATTCTGAGATTTGTAGTAGGGTGAAGTAGATGCCCAGTAGAATTGTGATAAGTAAGGCTTGGATTGTTTTCGGTTATTGTTTATGAGGCTATGGTGGGCTCAGGTGATTGTAATTCCTGATGCGAGTAGTACAGAGGTGTTTAGAAGAGGTACTTCTAGGGGATTTAAAGGGGTAATGCCTGTTGGTGGTCAGTGACCCCCTAAGTGGGGTGTTGGAGCGAGGCTCGAGTGGCAAAACGCTCAGAAGAAGCCGGTGAAGAAGACGACTTCTGAGATGATGAATAATGTTATTCCATATCGAAGGCTTTTTTGGACAGGTACTGTATGGTGGCCTTGATAAGTGCTCTCTCGTACAATATCGCGTCATCATTGGTATAGGGTTAGTACATTGGTTAGTAGGCCTAGTGTCAGTAGGGTGATGGAGTAAAAGTGAAATCATATAACTAAGCCGGATGTTATTAGGAGAGCTGATAGGGCTCCTGTTAATGGTCAGGGGCTAGGTTTAACTATGTGACAAGCATGGAGTTGGTGGGTCATTAGGTATTGTTGTGTAAGTAAAGGCTGACTAAGAGTGTAAAGACATAGGCCTGAATTAGAGCGACTGCAATTTCTAGAATGGTTAGTAGTGTTAGGAGTATAGAAGTTAGTAAGGCAGCGGGGAAGCTAATGGTTGATAATACTAGTGCAGCGCTTCCAATCAGATGCATTAGTAGGTGACCAGCTGTGATATTAGCAGTTAGTCGTACAGCTAGGGCTACTGGTTGGATAAGTAGACTAATAGTTTCGATTATTACTAGTATGGGAATGAGTGGTGTGGGTGTACTTGTGGTAGAAGATGGGCTAGGGAATTTTTGGTTTTAAAGCAAAGGCCCACAATCACTGTGCCTGCTCATAGGGGGATTGCTATAGCCAGGTTTATAGAAAGTTGGGTGGTTGGCGTAAATGAGTGGGGTAGGAGTCTTAGGAGGTTGGTTATGGCAATAAAGGTGATTAGGGATATTAGTATAAGAGCTCAGGATTGCCCTTTAGTATTGTGAGTTACTATTATTTGCTTTAGAGTGAGTTGAGTCAGGCTTTGTTGAATAGTGATTAGTTGGTTGTTAATGAGGTGTTTGGAGATTGGAATTAGCAGTGTAGGAAATAGGATAATGGGAATTGTGGCGGATTGGCCGAGGATTATTGGGGTTGAGAACGGGGTAAATAGATTTTCGTTCATTTTAGTTGTCAGTGATTATTGTGGATTTGTAGGCTAGGGTTTTTTTGTAAGGGGGGTTGATAGTAATTTGTGTTTAGCAGTTTTAATTGTATAAAAAGATATAGTGTAGGGAGCATCGTCATGATAGTAGTGAATCATGTAGATGTATCTAATTGGGGCATTTCACTGTAGAGGGTATGTTCCTCAATCTTTAACTTAAAAGGTTAATGCTAGGATAGCTGTACAGCGGGTCTGTAAAGTATTTTTAAGGGCTTATGGGGGGGGGGTTTATAGGGTAAATACAGGTCCTATTTCAAAGATTTTTAGTGGGATAAGTTCTGCGACGATTGGTATGAAGCTGTGGTTTGCGCCACAGATTTCTGAGCATTGTCCATAGTAGACGCCTGGTCGTGTGGCAGTGAATATAGTTTGGTTTAAGCGTCTAGGCACTGCATCTGTTTTTAGGCCTAGTGTAGGGATAGTTCATGAATGTAAGACATCTTAGGATGTGATTATTATACGGACGGGGGCTTCAATTGGGAGGACTACTCGATTGTCAACTTCTAGAAGTCGAAGGTCACCTGGGTTTAAGAATAGTGGGGGTATTTTATAAGAGTTAAAGATTAAGCCTCCGTAGTCTGTGTACTCGTAGGTTCAGTATCATTGGTGTCCGATTGATTTAATAGTAAAGGAGGGGTTGTTGATTTCGTCTGTTAGATACAGGATGCGCAGGGATGGAAGGGTGATTAGGACTAAGATAATTGCAGGTAAAATAGTTCAGATGGTCTCTATTTCTTGGGCATCTGTGATGTTGGTGTTGGTAAGTTTTGTTGTGAGTGTTGAGGATAGGGCGTATAAGACTAGAAAGCTAATTAAAGATATAGCTATAAAAGCATGGTCGTGAAAAGTGATTAGTTCTTCTATGACAGGGGATGTGGTGTCTTGTAGGCCTAGCTGAACTGGGTGAGCCATATAAGATACATAAGGCTTGACCTACAATTTAGCTTTGACAAAGCTATGAAATAATTTTTCTAATACCTTATTGAAAAAGTTATAGGGGCTATAAGATTGGCTTGAAACCAGTTTTAGGGGGTTCGACTCTCTCCTTTTTCGTTTAGTTTAATATAGGTTGGTTCTTCAAATGTGTGGTGGGGTGGAGGACAGCCATTTAATCACTCTAGGCTAGTAGAGGGTTGTTCGATTAGTAGTACTTTGCGTTTTGAGGCAAAGGCTTCTCAAATTATATAAATTATTAAGATTACTGCTACTAGTGAGATAAAGGAGCCTAGAGATGATAGGGTGTTTCATGTGGTGTAGGCATCGGGGTAATCAGAGTAGCGTCGGGGTATCCTGGATAGGCCAAGGAAGTGTTGTGGAAAAAAGGTTAAATTTACACCTACAAATATAATAATAAAATGGGCTTTGGCATAAGTCTGGTCTAATGTGTAGCCTGAAAATAGAGGGAATCAATGAATAAAGCTTCCTATAATGGCGAAGACAGCTCCTATTGATAAAACATAGTGAAAGTGGGCAACAACGTAGTATGTATCGTGTAATACGATATCTAGAGATGAGTTTGCTAAGATAATGCCGGTTAGGCCTCCTACGGTAAATAGAAAAATAAAGCCTAGGGCTCAAAGTATTGTGGGGGATCATTTAATATTGCCCCCGTGGAGTGTGGCAAGTCAGCTGAAAACTTTAACACCAGTAGGGATTGCAATAATTATAGTGGCAGAAGTGAAATAGGCCCGTGTATCTACATCTATACCAACTGTAAACATGTGATGAGCTCATACAATAAAACCTAGAAATCCAATTGATATCATAGCCCAGACTATACCCATGTACCCAAATGGCTCTTTTTTCCCAGAGTAGTGAGTTACAATATGGGAAATTGTCCCAAATCCAGGAAGAATAAGGATATAGACTTCGGGGTGGCCGAAGAATCAAAATAAGTGTTGGTATAGGATAGGGTCTCCTCCTCCAGCAGGATCAAAGAAAGTAGTGTTGAGGTTGCGATCTGTTAGTAGGATAGTGATGCCGGCGGCTAAGACTGGCAAAGAGAGGAGTAGGAGGATTGCTGTAATTAAGATTGATCAGACAAACAAGGGAGTTTGATACTGGGATATTGCTGGAGGTTTTATGTTAATGATGGTGGTGATGAAGTTGATGGCTCCTAAGATAGAGGAAATGCCTGCTAGGTGAAGAGAGAAGATGATTAAGTCCACGGAGGCCCCTGGATGAGAGAAGTTTCCTGCCAAAGGAGGATATACTGTTCAACCTGTTCCGGCACCGGCTTCTACTATGGCTGATGCCATTAGTAGTAGGAAAGAGGGGGGAAGGAGTCAGAAGCTTATATTGTTTAGACGGGGGAATGCCATATCAGGAGCGCCAATTATTAGGGGCACTAGTCAGTTCCCGAAGCCTCCGATTATAATGGGTATGACTATGAAGAAGATTATAATGAACGCATGAGCTGTTACAATAACGTTGTAGATATGGTCATTGCCTAGCAGATTGCCGGGTTGACCTAGTTCAGCTCGAATGAGAAGGCTCAGAGCCATACCTATGACTCCAGCTCATGCACCAAATAGCAGGTATAGGGTCCCAATGTCTTTATGGTTTGTTGAGAATAGTCAACGATTGATGAGCATAGGTAGGAATAGAAAGGAGGGAAGGTAAAATGGCTGAGTAGGCATTAGGCTGTAAACCTAAAGACAGAGGTCTAACCCTCTTTTTACCAGCCCTGAGGTGATTTTCACATTGGATTGCAAGTTCAAAGGAGCAGTTTTAAGTTTCTGCCGGGGCTTCTCCCGCCTTTTTTCCCTGCGGCGGGAGAAGTGGATCAAAGCCAGTTGGTTAGGGTGTTTAGCTGTTAACTAAGTTTTTGTGGGTTCGAGTCCCATTGATCTAGTGAGGGCTTAGCTTAATTAAAGTAATTGATTTGTGTTCAATTGATGCAGAGCAGGCATTTGCAGTCCTTATGTATTTCAGAAATTAAGTAATTTTACTTGCTAAGGGCTTTGAAGGTCCTTGGTCTTGCTTAACCTAAATTTCTAGGGGATAGACAGGCTTGGGGGGAGATTGGTAGTAAGAGGGTGGAGGCAATAATGAGTGGGGAAATAAGGAGTGTGGGTTTTGTGTTTTCGAATTGCCATATTATTTTTGTGTTGTTGGATGTGGGAAATAGTGTTAGGGAGATAGTGTAGATTAGGCGTATGTAGAAGTATAGGTTGAGTAGGGTTATGATAATTATGATGGAGGGGATGACGAAGTTATTGTTTATTGTGAGTTCTTGAATGGTGATTCACTTGGGTAGGAAGCCGGTTAGAGGGGGTAAGGCCCCTAGGGATAGGAGGGTAGATGTTATTAGTGGTACTAGACAGGTTGATTTGTTTCAGGTGTGAGATAGCATGAGAGTTGTGGTGTTTGAGTTTAGGTTGAGGGTTAAGAATATGGTGGTTGTTAGGGTGATATATATAGTTAAGTAGAGAATTGTGATAGTTGGGTTATATGTTAGTGTTATTGTTATTCAGCCCATGTGAGTGATTGAAAAGTATCCTAGAATCTTGCGTAATTGTGTTTGGTTGAGGCCTCCTCAACTGCCTACTATAATAGATAGGGTTGAGAGGGTTAGGAGAATGCAGGTGTTGATCGATGGATGAATTTGGTATATGATTGAGATGGGGGCCAGTTTTTGTCATGTGAGGAGGAGTAGGCCAGAGGTTAGAGGTGTTCCTTGGGTGACTTCTGGAACTCAAAAGTGGAATGGAGCTATTCCTAGTTTTATGGCAAGGGCGGTTGTTATTATTAGGGATGAGAGTTGATTGGTGTGACTTGTTATTGTTCAGTATCCTGATAGTAGGTTGTTGGAAACAATTGCTATTATGAGGATTATGGATGCGGTAGATTGTACTAGGAAATATTTAGTAGCGGCTTCTGTGGAGCGGGGGTTTGTTTTTTTGATTAGAATTGGAGTAAAGGCTAATATGTTTATTTCTAGACCTGCTCAGGCTAGGAATCAGTGTGAGCTTAGTGTTGTAATGAGTGTGCCTGTGATTACCGTGGTGTAGATAATAAGTTGAGCTAGTGGGTTGATTAGTACGGGAAGGGTGTGACAACATTTTCGGGGTATGGGCCCGATAGCTTATTTAGCTGACCTTACTCTAGGATAGGGTGTGAGAGGTAGCACGGAGAAGTTTGGGTTCTGGGGGGTAGGTTCGATGCCTGCAGTCCTAGAAATAAGAGGGTTGGGGCCTCTATTATTTACTCTATCAAAGTAACTCTTTTGTCAGACATATTTCTAGGTTTGAGGGGGGATGCTGGAGGTTACGATGGGCATTGAGGTATTTCATATGAGGAGTGCTAGTGTAAGTGGGAGAAAGTTTTTTCATAATAAGTGTATAAGTTGATCGTAACGGAATCGGGGGTATGCTGCTCGGACTCATAGAAATAAGGAAGTTAGGAGGAGTGTTTTAATGGTAAAGCATGTTGTGAATAGTTCTGGTGAATGGATGGGGTAGAATGTGCCCAGGAAAATTGTGGTTGTTAGGGCATTTATTATGATAATGTTTATGTATTCGGCCATGAAGAATAGAGCGAATGGACCTGCGGAGTATTCAGTGTTAAAGCCTGATACTAGTTCCGATTCGCCTTCTATGAGATCGAAGGGGCTTCAATTTGTTTCTGCTAGTGTGGAGGTATCATATTATGGCTAGTGGTCATGATGGCAGGAGAAGTCAGAGGTGTTCTTGTGTTGTAATGAGTATGTTGAGGTTGAATGAGCCACTTATTAGCAAAACTGATAGTAGAATGATGGCGAGGGTGACCTCGTATGAGATCATTTGGGCGACGGCTCGTAGGGCTCCAATTAGAGCGTAGTTTGAATTTGATGCTCATCCGGATCATAGGATGGAGTAGACAGTTAGACTGGACGTGGCTAGGATAAATAGGAGTCCTAGGTTGAAGTTAATTAGGGGGTTGGGCATGGGGAGGGATGTTCATAGGAGGAGGGCAATGGAGAAAGCTAGAGCGGGTGCGGTAATATAGCGAGCAGTGGTGGATGTTGAGGGTTTTAGAGGTTCTTTGGCGAAGAGTTTTATTGCATCAGCAAAGGGTTGTAGTAGTCCGTAGGGACCTACAACGTTGGGCCCCTTACGTAGTTGTATATAGCCTAGTAACTTTCGTTCAACGAGTGTAAGGAACGCCATGGCGGCTAGCGTAGGTATAATGAGGAGTAGAAGGTTTATCGTGGTCATGATGTTAAGAAGAGGAGTTGAACCTCTGATTGTAAAGTTTTAAGTTTTATGCAATTGCCGGGCTCTGCCGTCTTAACAAACCCTGTTTTTGGGTGAGATGTATAATATTTTGCTAAATTAAGATTAGGTCATTTATGTAATGAAGGCGCTTTATGAAGTGGGCCTTATTTCTCTTGTCCTTTCGTACAGGGAGAAATGTAGAATAGATAGAAACCGACCTGGATTGCTCCGGTCTGAACTCAGATCACGTAGGACTTTAATTGTTGAACAAACGAACCCTTGATAGCTGCTGCACCATTAGGATGTCCTGATCCAACATCGAGGTCGTAAACTCTATTGTCGATATGGACTCTAGAATAGAATTGCGCTGTTATCCCTAGGGTAACTTGTTCCACTGATCAAATTATTGGATCAATTGTAAATGTTAGTTCACTTTGGCTTGTGTGGTCTCGGCATGGATTCTTCGGAGGTTTGGTTGTGCTCCGAGGTCACCCCAACCAAAATTTTTAATGCAGGTGTAGAGATTTAAAAATCCGTAGGTTTGTATGATTCCTGGTTGCATTAATAAATTAAAGCTCCATAGGGTCTTCTCGTCTTATTATTATATATCCGCCTCTTCACGGACAGGTCAATTTCACTGGTTGAAAGTAAGAGACAGTTAAACCCTCGTGTTGCCATTCATGCGAGTCCCTATTTAAAGAACAAGTGATTATGCTACCTTTGCACGGTCAAGGTACCGCGGCCGTTAAACGTGCGTCACTGGGCAGGCAGTGCCTCTAATACTAGTAATGCTAGAGGTGATGTTTTTGGTAAACAGGCGGGGGTTAAGTTTGCCGAGTTCCTTTTACTTTTTTTAACCTTTCCTTGAAAGCATGCCTGTGTTGGGTTAACAGTGAAAGTAGTATGGGCTTGTTTATGTTTATCAATACTAGGCTGTTAAATATCGGTGAGGCTTTCGGTCTGATTTAGGCTTATGCGGTGGAGAAAGTATTCATGTTACTTATACTAGCATTATTACTTCTATAGGGTGATAGATTAATCCAATGTAGTGTGAGGAGTTCAGTTATGTGTTTGGGGTTTTTTGGATAGTTGATGTTGAGCTTGAACGCTTTCTTAATTGATGGCTGCTTTTAGGCCAACTATGGTAATTGGGGTTTTTACTCTCTATATAAGGTTTTTTCCTACTGTCTAAAGAGCTGTCCCTCTTTAGAGTAACAATTAAGTTTACAGGAGGATTAAGTGGTTCTATAGGTAAACTTAAGGTTGAACTAAGATTCTATCTTGGATAACCAGCTATCACCAGGCTCGGTAGGCTTGTCACCTCTACCCAGAAATCTTCCCACTATTTTGCCACATAGACGGGTATGCTCTTTTAGCTGTTTTTGGGTAGCTCGTCTGGTTTCGGGGAATTTGGCTTTAGTTCTCTTTGTGAAATTATTTCTAGCTAATTCATTATGCGAAAGGTACAGGGGTTAATCCTTGCTATTTTGTGCTTGGGTGGTTTTCTATCTTTCCCTTACGGCACTGTATCTATAGCGTCAGGTTAAAATTTCTATCGCCTATACTTTATGTAGGTGAATGGTTTGGTATATGTTGGTTTGGTGTTAGTGTTGATTGTGCTTAGAGCTAGTGTTAGCTCAAGGTAGTCAAGCGGTGTTGAGATTTTCTGGGTGTAAGCCAGATGCTTTATGTTAAGCTATACCTTGATTTATCCTATCCAAGTGCACCTTCTAGTACACTTACCGTGTTACGACTTATCCCCTCTATATAAATATTAGGGTGTTTAGTTAAGATGTTCCTTAAATATATTTGAGGGGAGTGACGGGCGGTGTGTGCGTGCTTTATGGCCTAGTTCAATTAAGCACTCTATTCTTAATTTACTGCTAAATCCTCCTTGGACTCTTAGGTTTCATAAGAGTTATCGTGGGGTTTTCTGAGGTAGAAAATGTAGCCCATTTTTTACCATCTCATAGGTTACACCTTGACCTAACGTTTTTGCGGGGAGGGCATTTGCGCTCACTTCGTAACCTTCATCAGGGTTTGCTGAAGATGGCGGTATATAGACTGAGCAAGAGAGGGTGGGGTGGATCGGGGTTATAGAACAGGCTCCTCTAGGGGGATGTGAAGCACCGCCAAGTCCTTTGAGTTTTAAGCTGTTGCTTGTAGTATTCTGGTGAGTAGTTTTGTTGTTTTAACTATTGAGGTTTAGGGCTAAGCATAGTGGGGTATGTAATCCCAGTTTGGGCCTTGGCTATGGTGTGTTCCGAAATTTTAAAGCCACTTTCGTAGTTTATTTTACATCAGCTAGGGTTTTACGGTTTAGATGGAGTTTAGCTTTATTGTATCAGATCTAAAACACTCTCTACGCCGATCTCTGTTGGCTAGGGTTAATCGTATGACAGCGCTGGCTGGCACGAAATTAACCAACCCTTATTATAGCATAGCTTAGTTAAACTTTCGTTTATTGCTAAAGATTTGTCACTGCTGTCTCCCATGGGGGTGTGGCTAGGCAAAGTGTTTTGAGCTGCGTGTGCGTGCTTGATACTTGCTCCTCTTGGTCATAGTGATTTGTAGGGCGTCTTCACCGGGGCGGGGATGCTTGCATGTGTAATCTTGCTAAGAGCCAATAGAAAGGCCAGGACCAAACCTATTTGTTTATGGGGTGTGCAAGCCCATCTAGGCATTTTCAGTGTCTTGCTTTAGGTAGGTTTAAGCTACATAAAAGAGTAAATGGGTATGACTATGGAGTGATTTCTTTGGGGTTGTAGTAGGAGAGGTATTGGTTTGGTAGTGGGTAGGCAAATGTGAGGGGCGGGGGGGAGGGGGAAGGAAAGGGGCCCTGGGTTGCTGTCAAGAGTGTTTGGTGAAGTAAATTTATATTAGTTGAGGGGATGGCAGTTGGAGTCGTGCACACCTAAAAGATGAAAATATAAGCTCTGGGCCGGTCGCGGTGGCTCAAGCCTGTAATCCCAGCACTTTGGGAGGCCGAGGCGGGTGGATCACGAGGTCAGGAGATCGAGACTATCCTGGCTAACATGGTGAAACCCCGTCTCTACTAAAAATACAAAAAACTAGCCGGGCGTGGTGGCGGGCGCCTGTAGTCTCAGCTACTTGGGAGGCTGAGGCGGGAGAATGGCGTGAACCCGGGAGGCGGAGCTTGCAGTGAGCCGAGATCACGCCACTGCACTCCAGCCTGGGAGACACAGCGAGACTCCGTCTCAAAAAAAAAAGAAAAGAAAAGAAAATATAAGCTCTGGCCGGGCAAATTGAGGCTTTTGTTTTTGGGGTTTGGCAAAAGTGGGTTTAGGTGGGGGTCAGAGATGGGGGTGGGGGTTTTTGATGGAATTTTTATTGTGGTTTTGTGGTGTGGTGGGAGTGGTGTCGTGGAGTTGATTATTGATATGTCCTACAAGCATGAATTAAATAACACCTTACTGGTAGTTATGCGGGGCTAGGATATTGAACGTAGGTGCGATTAATAACGTCATGGACTAGGGATCAAAGGCAGGCGCGGCAGGACGGGATGTGGTGGGAGTCAGCATTCTGCGATGGGGTTGCGTGCGGACCAGAGATAAAAGATACCAAATGCATGGAGAGCTCCTGTGACTGGTTAATAGGGTGATAGACCCGTGATCCATCGAGATGTCTTATTTAAGAGGAACGTGTGGGCGATCTTGATTGCTATGGCCCTGAGGTAAGAACCACATGCCGGATACAGTTCAATTATAGCTACCCCCACAAGTTATGGGCCCGGAGCGAGGAGAGTAGCACTCTTGAGCGGGATATTGATTTCACTGAGGATGGTGAACAAGGGATTCCTAAGTGAGGGGGGGCATCCGTGGTGAGGAGGATTTTTTAATAGGTATGTGCTATGTCCAATGAACAATTTAATGTACTATGTACGATTAATATAGGGCTAGTTCTGTTGGTATCCATGGGGGAAATGTGTGGACTTTGAGGGAGTGTGTTATGTGTTACTGTTGAAGTATTCATTAGAGTTCTTGCTTGTAAGCATGTCTTTTAAGGGGATTAGGTACGTATGTAAAAACATGTGCTATGTACAGTTAAGCATATATAGTACTATATATTATACATGTTGGCTAGCAGTAATGCACGAATTACATAATGGCATTAAAGGTAGGTTAGTACTAAAGTTATGCTGTAGGGCTTGTACAACATAAAATACAGAAAGTAGTTTAAGTCAGAACGCCAGTTTTGGGTGTTGGCAGTAGAGTTAAGTATTTTCTTTCTGATTGCCCTGGGGAGAATATTCCATTTCTGGTTTACAAGGCCAGTGTATTAATTTATACTATGAGGGCAGGTTCATTTGAGTAGGTTGTTCTCGATTAGGGAGGCCAGCGGTATTAAGATTAGGATCGTGATAAAGTATATTGTGGATGCTATTTGGCCAATGATGATAAAAGGTTGGGTCACTGGTTGGCTTCCAATTCAGGTTAGGGTTAGTAGAATTGTAACTAGGAGTCAGAATAGGAATTGGCTGAGTGGGCGGAATATTATGCTTTGTTGTTTGGATTTGTGGAGTATGGGGATAATTGCTAGAATGAGAATTGATAGGAAGAGTGCTAGTACGCCTCCCAATTTGTTGGGCACAGATCGTAGAATTGCGTATGCGAATAGGAAGTATCATTCTGGTTTAATATGTGGAGGAGTGCTTAGTGGGTTGGCTGGGGTATAGTTATCTGGGTCGCTTAGGAGGTCGGGTGAAAATAATGTTAATGTTGTTAGGGTAAAGAGGAGGAGGATTAGACCTAGGATATCTTTAATTGTATGGTAGGGGTGAAAGGCGATTTTGTCTGAGTTAGAGGAAATTCCGCAAGGGTTGTTCGACCCTGTTTCGTGTAGGAATAGTAAGTGTACGGTTGTGAGAGCGACGATAATGAAGGGTACGATGAAGTGTAGGGTGGAGAATCGTATGAGAGTGGGGTTATCAATGGGGTACCCACCTCAGACCCATTGAACAAGGTTGGTTCCGATGTATGGGACTGCTGAGAGTAGATTTGTGATTACTGTTGCCCCCCAGAATGATATTTGGCCTCATGGGAGTACGTAGCCCATGAAGGCTGTTGCTATGGTTATGAGTAGAAGCATGATGCCAATGTTTCAGGTTTCTAGGAGAAGATATGAGCCATAGTAGAGGCCTTGGCCTACGTGCAGGAAGAGGCAGATGAAGAGTATGGAGGCACCGTTAGCGTGGAGATAGCGGGTGGTTCAGCTGTAATTTACGTCTCGAGTGATGTGTGCGATTGAGGAGAAAGCAGAGGAAGTGTCTGGTGAGTAGTGCATTGCTAAGAATAGGCCTGTGATAATTTGTAGAATTAGGCAGGTTGCAAGAAGTGAGCCGAAATTTCATCACACAGAAATGTTGGATGGGGTAGGTAGGTCAATGAGGGAGTGGTTGATTATTTTTATGATTGTGTTAGATTTGCGTATTGGAATCATTTGGTGCTTTTATAGTTGAAATACAACGATGGTTTTTCATATCATTGGTTATGGTTAGAGTCCATATGGAAGCAATGACATATATTTTATTTACATTAAGCGTATTGTTGGTTCTGGGGTTTGTGGGTTTTTCTTCTAAGCCCTCTCCCATTTATGGGGGTTTAGCGTTGATTGTTAGTGGTGTAATTGGTTGTGTAATTATTTTAAATTATGGGGGGGCCTACATGGGTTTAATGATATTTTTAATTTATTTGGGGGGTATAATAGTTGTTTTTGGCTATACTGCGGCGATGGCTATTGAAGAGTATCCTGAGACATGAGGCTCAGGGTTTGAGGTTCTAGGGGGTCTTTTGGTGGGATTAATAATGGAAGTAGTACTAATTTTATGGGTTTTAAGTTTTGATGGAGTAGTGGTGGTGGTTAATTTTAATAACATGGGTAGTTGGGCGATTTTTGAGGGGGAATGATCAGGGTTAGTTCGAGGCGATTCTATTGGTGCGGGTGCCTTGTATGATTATGGGCGTTGATTAGTGGTGGTTGCTGGTTGAACGTTGTTTGTTGGTGTATATATTGTGATTGAGATTACTCGAGGTAATAGGCTATATTATTAGAAGTAGAGTTAGGGTAAGGGGAATGAGGAAAGAGAGGAAGTGGAGTTTGATTATGCCTTTCTGGGTAGTTACAGTTATGGAAGCAGTAATATGTGTTTGTGAGATTATTTTGGGTATAGATTTCTCTAGTCACGTTGAATCTAATAGGAGAAGGGCTAAATTTTGACTTATAAGTAGGTGTTGATAGGGAACTATACGATGGACTGTGGTGGGAAAGTATCCTAGTATATTGGAGAATTTGAATATTTGTGATGGATTTTTTACTTTTAGTTTGTTGGTTATAAGGGCGAGGTCTAGGGCTGTTAGGAAGCCGAGGGCAGTTGCGCATAAGGCTGAGAATTTTAGATAGGAGGGTATTGTTGGTTGGGGAAGTGAGGTAGGGGGGATATTGTTGGTGATAAGGAATCCTGCAATTATACTGCCTATTATGAGGCGTTTAATTGGGTTTAATAGGGCGGGGTTGTTTTCGTTGATGCTTATTAGGATTGGGAAGCGGGGTTGTCCTGTTAGGGTAAGGAGAATGGTTCGAGTACTGTAGGCGCTTGTTAGGGAGGTGGCGATGAGAGTAATAGATAGGGCTCAGGCGTTGGTATATGACGTATTTGTGGCTTCGATAATGAGGTCTTTGGAATAGAAGCCTGTGAGGAAGGGTATTCCCGTGAGTGCTAGGTTGCCAATAACTAGGGAAGTTGAGGTGAGGGGCATTGTTTTAAATAGACCACCTATTTTTTGGATGTCTTGTTCGTTATTTAAGTTATGGATAATAGATCCAGAGCACATAAAGAGTATAGCTTTGAAGAAGGCATGAGTGCAGATGTGTAGGAATGCTAAGTGTGGTTGGTTAATACCAATAGTGACTATTATTAGACCTAGTTGACTTGAGGTGGAGAAGGCCACGATTTTTTTGATATCATTTTGTGTGAGGGCGCAGATGGCTATGAATAGGGTAGTAATAGCTCCTAGACATAGTATGAGGTTTTGGATTAGTGTGTTGCTTTCTATTAAAGGGTGAAAGCGAATAAGTAGGAATACTCCGGCAACAACTATGGTGCTGGAGTGAAGTAGGGCTGAGACCGGGGTTGGACCTTCTATGGCAGAGGGTAATCAGGGGTGAAGACCAAATTGAGCTGATTTTCCTGTTGCTGCTAGGAGAAGGCCTACTAGTGGAAGGAGATTTGAGTTGGAGTTTAGAGCCAGTATTTGTTGAAAGTCTCACGAGTTATAATGCAGGAGGAATCATGTTATAGCCAGGATAAGACCAATGTCGCCGATGTGGTTATATAGGATTGCTTGGATGGCTGCTGTGTTGGCGTCTGCTCGAGCGTACCATCAGCTGATTAGAAGGAAGGATATGATTCCTACACCCTCTCAACCAATGAAGAGTTGGAAAAGGTTGTTGGCGGTGACTAGAATTAGTATGGCAGTGAGAAAAATGAGGAGATATTTGAAGAATTGATTGATGTTTGGGTCTGAGTTTATGTATCATAGTGAGAATTCTATAATAGATCAGGTGATGAATAGTGCGATTGGAATAAATATTATAGAAAAGTAGTCTAGTTTAAAGCTTAGTGTTAGATCTAATGTTTGGGTTGTTATTCAGTGTCAGCTTCAAATGGTTGTTTCTTGATTTGAGAAAATGTATAGGGTTATTGGAAGAAGGCTAGTAATAAAGGCATATATTATAGTTATCTTTACATAGTTTGGGTATGAGCGTTTTTTTGTCAGGATTAATGAGGGTGGCAAAAATTGGAAGAGTTAGGGAGGCGAGGGTTGTTATTATGATAGAGGTGCACATAATTATTACTTTTATTTGGAGTTGCACCAATGTTTTTGGCTCCTAAGGCCAGTGGATAGCTGTTATCCTTTAAAAGTTGAGAAAGCCTTAATTTTAAGTACGGGGGCATGGGTTAGCAGTCCTTGCAAGTTTTCTCGGTAAATCAGAAGTAGTAAGCTTCTATAGTTAGGTCCACAATCTAATATTTTGATTAAACTATATTTACAGGGAGTAAGTCCTAGAATGGTGTTGGGATTAAGGGTTAGAAGAATGACTGGGGCAAGGTGTACAAATATTAATGTGTTTTCTCGTGTGAAGGGGGGTTTTATGTTGATTATATGGTGTGTAAGTGTCCCTCGTTGCATTGTGACGAACATGTGGAGAGAGTAGAGGGCTGTAATTAGTATATTGAATCCTGTAAGTATGATAGTAATATGAGATCAAGAAAATGAAGCTGCGATTACAAAGAGCTCACCGAGTAGGTTAATGGTAGGGGGAATGACAAGATTAGCAAGGTTTGCTGTGAACCATCAAAAGGTTATTAATGGGAGTAGGACTTGAAGTCCTCGGGACAGTAATATGATGTGGCTGTGGGTGCGTTCGTAGTTTGAGTTAGCTAGGCAGAAATATATGGAGGAGGTGAGTCCATGGGCAACTATAAGGATAACTGCACCAGAGAAGCTTCAGGGGGGTTGGATGAGGGAGGCTACGATTACTAGGGCTATATGGCTTACGGAGGAGTATGCGATCAGTGATTTCAGGTCTGTTTGTCGAAGACAGATTGAGCTTGTTATGATTATACCTCATAGAGATAATATAAGGAATGGATATTATCCCTATATGGCTATGTACTCTGTTAAAGGGTTAAGGATAGAAGTGAGTTGTATTATGCCATAGCCACCTAGTTTTAGGAGTACTGCGGCAAGGACTATTGATCCTGCAATGGGGGCTTCGACATGAGCTTTAGGAAGTCATAAGTGTAGGCCATATAGGGGTATTTTTGTCATAAAGGCTATTATGCATGCTAGTCAAGTAAGGTTGTGAGATCAAGTGGTTGCTAGTTTTTGGTCTATAAGTGTTAGTAGTGTGATATTCAATGAGCCTGTGTTATTATAGGTGTAGATTAGTATAATGAGTAGGGGTAGAGAGCCGGTTAGAGTGTAAAATAAAAAGTATGTGCTTGCGTTGAGACATTCTGCTTGGTTACCTCATTTAGTGATGATAATTAGGGTGGGAATGAGGGTAGTTTCATATTCCAATCCCATTTCAACCACTGATGCGGTCATGGATGGGCAAGTTACTTAACACCAGTCTCCTCACCTATAGATGGATGAAGGGGGACAAAACACACATGGAGAGATTTTCCATGAGCGAACACATGAACATGACACATCATAGCATGACCTGATAAATAAGGTACCAGTATTAGCTGCAGTTCAAACACTGTTGTGTTTCTTTTAAGAGTACTGCAGTTGCCTCCCACCAGTCAAAAGTCTTTCTTCCAAATTCACTACCTTCAAAACTAGACTCTGCTGCTGTGATTCTATAATATCTGATTATGTCAGTGTCTTGCTTAAAATGATTCGGTGATGCTTCATAATCATGAAGACAAAATCTAAAACTCGTTGAGAGCCTGCAATTCTTTCAGTCTATCCCTGCCGCCTACAGCCTCTTCTCTCCCAGCCCTATCATGCTCCTTAACTCAACAGTACAGAACAGCCTCCCAGCCTCCCAGCCCCTCTCTCAGGCTCTCATGGCTTTCCCTGAGCTGCTCATTTGATCAGGATGATCCAACCCCTCTTCTCCACATAACTAGCTTAATTTCATCCTTCACACCTCAGCTTAGGCTGAGCTCATCATCTTCCCTCTAAATCTGTCTCTAATCTCCTCCTCTCTCCACTCCTGACATCAGCCTCTTTTCCATGCCCCGGGGCACTCCTCAGATACCTCCATCAGAACAGTAATTAGACTGTAATGTAATTAGCTGACCACATGTCCATCAACCGGAGGAGACTGTATGCTTCCTAAGGCCAGCTGTTTCATCTTTCATTTTGTTTTATACCCAGCTCAACACAGAGTTGGGCATATAGTAGCCACTCCGTAATTACTGTGTTAAAAAAAAATGGTGTCAGGGGTTGGCATCAGGGCTAACATTAGTTCAGCCATTACATCCTTACCTTTTAATCAATCAGATAATTTATATCACTATAAATGTATATTTTTTCTAACCATAAATATAATTTAAAATCAATATCTTAGGCCAGACACAGTGGCTCACACCTGTAATCCCAGCACTTTGGGAGGCTGAGGCAGGTGGATCACCTGAGGTAAGGAGTTTGAGATCAGCCTAGCCAACATGGAGAAACCCTGTTTCTACTAAAAATACAAAAATTAGCCAGGCATGGTGGCACTCACCTGTAATCCCAGCTACTTGGGAGGCTGAGGTAGGAGAATTGCTTGAACCCAGGAGGTAGAGGTTGCAGTGAGTTGAGATCGCACCACTGCACTGTAGCCTGGGTGACAGAGTGAGAATCTGTCACAAAAAATAAAACAAAATAAAATCAATATCTTGTGTTTTAAATATTGGAGTGTCCTCTTTCTAGAGTCTGGGAAGTTAAATTGCAGAGTATAACATTTCTTTCAAAGCCGAGTCCTCTGCTGTAGAACACCACCAAAGACTGTTACTCATCACTGTCCGATTGCCCAGTTCAGGACCTGAGAGCAGAGTCTGAGAAAAATTGAACTACATGCTGCTTTACCCATGGTTGGTTTCAAATGGACAGCAGCAAATGTGTCTCTGTGTTTTTCCCTGCAGAGGATATATTCCCTTGCAAGTCCTGTGGCATCTGGTATCGGAGTGAGCGGAATCTGCAGGCCCATTTGATGTACTACTGCAGTGGGAGGCAAAGAGAAGCTGCTCCAGTGTCAGAGGAGAATGAAGACAGTGCCCATCAGATTTCCAGCCTGTGCCCCTTCCCACAGTGCACCAAGAGCTTTTCAAATGCTCGAGCTCTAGAAATGCACCTGAATTCACACAGTGGTAAATGCTGCTTTTGTTTCTTCTGTGGCTCCAGAAGACTATTATTTTCATAAATATATATGCATTACATGTATACATCTATATCTATCTATCTGTAGCTATCTATAACATCAAAATCAAACTTTCTGGGTCAACCAGTGTGATCTTATGCCACTTATACTCAGCATATTTTACTCAAAAGATTTGGGTCTTAATTCTTTTCTGACAAATTCAGTGCTCTGACCACAGACCAAATCATTCTATTTGTTTTCGACTGAGGTTTTAAAAAAGCACATTATTTTCAAAGAAAGTCTCAATACCATTTGAATATTGTCATTTATTGCTTTAGTGTCAAGCAATCTTTGGAAACTGACCATAGTGTTTCCTGTGTGGTAGGGAAGAAATAATAGGTACATAAATATAAGTATTTGCTGAATTGAAATAAAGCTATTCTATTGATAGATCCAATTAAAATTACAATTCAGGGATGTTTACTTTTAAATATGGATCAGCAAAATATTCTTGACTTCCGAAAGATGCGTCATAACAGCTTAGCTGGTTTTTATGACATAAAACTACTTTTAGTACTATGTTTTAAAATCCCTTAAGAAAAAATAGGCTGAAAAACAAATAAGGTTTTTAAGGCCCTCTCTTAATAGCAAGGTGGCAACTGTTCCCATTTAATTTGGAATTGTATGCCAGCTATTTTTGGTTTCATTTCATAGCATTCTAATTAACATATTTTTTTAAAAAATGAATTTAATTGAATGTACAGAATTCTATTGACTTTAAATAATTTTAGGTACATTCTTGCATGGGACAAACTAGGGACTGAGAATCATAGTTTTTCAGCACCTGTGATACAAACCTTGTAGGACACCTCTGGGTGACTTTCTTAGCTGTCTTTGCCTAGATTAAATGATTTTAAAATGGAAATACATGTTGAGTTTTAAGCTACTGTTCTAACCTCCAGTGCTGTAGTACAGTTCAAGCTTTTGTCTTTGAACCTATAAAAGTAGGCAATTTCCTTTCTGCTCATCCTCTTTCCTCTTCTTGCAAATGAGCTATCTTCATATAGATAATAAAGCAGGGGAAGCAGAAACAGATTGGTTGTCTCAGATGGTGAGTAAAGTCATATACAAAACAAAAAGAGCAGAATATAGGGGTCCTTTCAGCTAAATGGAAAAAATGAGTATTGGATTCATTAAGGAAAAAAGGAGACAAGGATAGTTAGACCCTTTTATGACTACAGGACTAGGTACCTCTGCCATGTTTTCAGCTTATGAATGTAAAAGGCGGTCTTATTTTAGTCCAGAGTACAGAGGGGATAAGCCAAGCTGATTTTACCATATGCTGACCAATGGGAGCTAGAGTCAACCTCAGTGATGCTTACCCACCACAGTCAATGATAATATTCAAAATATGTAATCATGGACTAGAAATAGGCAGCGATCAATCAGCATGGATGTCAATGCGAAATGACTATATTAGTATACTGGTAGACTATATTAGTCTACCAGGTAAATTATCAGCCCTGGATAGAGATAAACTATGTTCAGCAAAATTGTGGCATAAAATTTTAAATTTATGTTAAATATCAATTAGGATGTTATTAATTACTTTACAAAATCGTTTCTATTTGGCTTCTTTAGAATATAACCTATATGTAGTGTACTGAGAGTTATTTGATTTGCATTGGTTTTCAACAGCAATCCTAATGAATGCTCACTTCTTCCTAATGTAGAGGCTAATGTTCTAGTAGGAAGGTTATTGGATCAGTAATTATAAAATCTGAGGCTCAGGCATGGCTTCATCACTTAATAGCTTTATTAACATAATCAGTTCCCTTAGCCTCCTTCAGCGTGTTTCCTCATCTGTAAAATGGAGACAGTGACACTTACTCCACTTCGATGCCGTCATATTCATGAAAGTAGTTTGAAAACTATAAAGTGCTATTATTATTATCACACACTGTAAGAGATGTCACAAGAAGACAGTGAATATAATGAATGAGATTCTGAATGATTTCATTCCCATTGTGTTGCAAACATTAGGTCATTAGAAAAGGTCCCTAGCATTCAAAGACCAACACACATGTTTCTCATTGTTCTTATTTTGTATGTCTCCCTAGGAGTGAAAATGGAAGAATTTCTGCCCCCTGGTGCTAGTCTAAAATGCACCGTCTGTAGCTACACTGCTGATTCTGTGATCAACTTTCACCAACACCTGTTCTCCCATCTCACTCAAGCTGCCTTCCGATGTAATCACTGCCATTTCGGCTTCCAGACTCAGAGGGACTTATTGCAGCACCAGGAGCTCCATGTCCCTAGCGGCAAACTTCCCAGAGAAAGTGACATGGAACACTCTCCAAGTGGAACCGAAGACAGCTTACAGCCAGCCACAGACTTACTGACCAGAAGCGAACTTCCCCAGAGCCAAAAGGCCATGCAGACTAAAGATGCGAGCTCTGACACAGAGCTGGACAAGTGTGAGAAAAAGACTCAGCTCTTTCTCACAAACCAGAGACCAGAGATACAGCCTACAACAAATAAACAAAGCTTTTCTTACACAAAAATAAAGTCTGAGCCCTCTAGCCCAAGACTTGCCTCATCTCCAGTTCAGCCTAATATTGGGCCTTCTTTCCCTGTGGGCCCTTTCCTATCTCAGTTTTCTTTCCCCCAAGATATCACCATGGTCCCTCAAGCTTCAGAGATCTTAGCCAAGATGTCTGAACTGGTGCATCGGCGACTGAGGCATGGCAGTAGTAGCTACCCTCCTGTCATCTACAGCCCCTTGATGCCCAAGGGGGCTACTTGTTTTGAGTGTAACATAACATTCAATAATTTGGATAATTATCTAGTGCACAAAAAGCATTATTGCAGCAGCCGATGGCAGCAGATGGCTAAGTCCCCAGAGTTCCCTAGTGTGTCAGAAAAGATGCCTGAAGCTTTGAGTCCCAACACCGGCCAAACCTCCATAAACCTTCTCAACCCAGCTGCTCATTCTGCTGATCCTGAGAATCCACTTCTTCAAACATCTTGCATCAATTCTTCCACTGTCTTAGATTTAATTGGGCCAAATGGGAAGGGCCATGACAAGGACTTTTCCACTCAAACTAAGAAGCTCTCCACCTCCACTAACAATGATGACAAAATTAATGGAAAACCTGTTGATGTGAAAAATCCCAGTGTCCCCTTAGTGGATGGGGAAAGTGACCCAAATAAGACTACCTGTGAAGCTTGCAACATTACCTTCAGCCGGCACGAAACATACATGGTCCACAAACAGTATTACTGTGCTACTCGCCACGACCCTCCACTAAAGAGGTCTGCTTCCAACAAAGTGCCTGCCATGCAGAGAACCATGCGCACACGCAAGCGCAGAAAGATGTATGAGATGTGCCTACCTGAGCAGGAACAAAGGCCTCCACTGGTTCAGCAGAGATTTCTTGACGTAGCCAACCTCAGTAATCCTTGTACCTCCACTCAAGAACCCACAGAAGGGCTAGGAGAGTGCTACCACCCAAGATGTGATCTCTTTCCAGGAATTGTCTCTAAGCACTTGGAAACTTCCCTGACGATCAACAAATGTGTTCCAGTTTCCAAATGTGACACTACTCATTCCAGTGTTTCCTGCCTAGAGATGGACGTGCCCATAGATCTCAGCAAAAAGTGTTTATCTCAGTCTGAGCGGACGACCACGTCTCCCAAAAGGCTGCTGGACTATCACGAGTGCACTGTGTGCAAGATCAGTTTTAATAAGGTAGAAAACTATCTGGCCCACAAGCAGAATTTCTGCCCGGTTACTGCACATCAGCGTAATGACCTGGGTCAACTGGACGGCAAAGTGTTTCCGAATCCAGAAAGCGAACGAAACAGCCCTGATGTCAGCTACGAAAGAAGCATAATAAAATGTGAGAAAAACGGGAATTTGAAGCAGCCTTCCCCCAATGGAAACCTATTTTCATCCCACCTAGCAACCCTGCAAGGCTTGAAGGTCTTTAGTGAAGCCGCTCAGCTCATTGCTACAAAAGAAGAAAACAGACATTTGTTTCTTCCACAATGCCTTTACCCTGGAGCAATAAAGAAAGCAAAAGGAGCCGACCAGCTTTCTCCATATTATGGAATCAAGCCAAGTGATTATATTTCTGGTTCTCTTGTCATCCATAACACTGACATCGAGCAAAGCACAAATGCAGAAAATGAATCTCCTAAAGGCCAGGCTTCCTCAAATGGGTGCGCTGCGCTGAAGAAAGATTCTCTACCATTGTTGCCCAAAAATCGAGGAATGGTAATAGTGAACGGTGGACTGAAACAAGATGAGAGACCTGCTGCCAACCCACAGCAAGAGAACATTTCCCAGAATCCTCAGCATGAAGACGACCACAAATCTCCCTCATGGATCTCTGAGAACCCATTAGCTGCCAATGAGAATGTCTCACCAGGAATTCCCTCAGCAGAGGAACAGTTGTCTAGTATAGCAAAAGGTGTGAATGGTTCCACCCAGGCTCCAACCAGTGGGAAATATTGCCGGCTGTGTGATATCCAGTTCAACAACCTTTCAAACTTTATAACTCACAAGAAGTTTTATTGCTCATCACATGCAGCGGAACATGTCAAATGAACTAACTGAATAAACATCAGTCACCTCTGGTATCAGTGTTTAGTATGTTGTTCTAACCAGTCCAGAAAAAAAAAAAAAAAGCTATTTGAATTACATCTGGGCAATCAGGAGATAATTCATTATGGCTGAGTTGAAGACTTGAGGTGTAATTTCATTACAGTCCATTAGTAAAGTGTATTATTGGTGCCATTTTCAAAAAAAATTAATTTATTTTACCAGCAGTATTCATAGCTGTGGTTATGTTATTTTTTATTTAAAAACTTTATATTAAAGTCATTTGTAATGTTATTGTATAGTTATTGTGTAGCACATATGGTTTGCACTGTATAGTAGCTTTTAAAGAAAATAGTCACAAACAATACAGAAAATCATTTTAGAAATAGCTTCAAAAGCACTTGTGTATCTTGATTTTTTCTTATATGCTGTTGCAGATATATGTATGTGCTAAAATATAACTTGCAAAGATGTTCTAAATACACATGCTATAAGTTCGCCTTAAGATTTCAATTCTTGGATAATCAGGCTCCGTTTGCACTTTATATTTTAGCAGATACAGTCTCTTAGTCACTAGGCTTTGCATTTGTATGTAGCTGTATGTTTCTGTCCATTTTCTTAATCCTAAACCTGTATGTTAAATGAAGATGGCAATTTTTTTCTTGTATAGTACTTGGATTTTCTTTCGCTGATGCAGCTCTGTCTCAATTTTTAAACCTTTGCTGTTAAATGCAATACTTTATAAAGAATGAACAAAATTACTGGAAGCAGTATTGTAAGTAATGAGGTAGTATTAATCAGTTTTATCTTTTGAAAGGCACAGTCTAAATCGAAACCCTAAACTCAATGCTGCAAGTATGAATTTAATTCATATATAAGATCTATTTAAATATAAGAGTAGCAATACTGCACCTGGTGATCGCAAAGATAATGTTCTACTTCTGATAGAAATAATTTCTCAACAAATGTTGTTACTATGCATGTATATGGATGGAATAAAATTCCAGATTGTTGGAGGAGTTTGGCGTACTTTTTTTCCCTTTAAAATAGAAGAGAAACCCTAAATCTATTCCTTGTGATGAGAATAGTTTCAAAATGGCACTGAATAGCTGTATTAACACAATGACAAATCAGTAAAGAGAAAGATTGTCCTTTACATACACCTAATTAATATAACTTACTCTATTAAAATGAACTAGAGGCTCCAGGCCATGAAACTAGAAAAGTTCTTCATTATAACTATGTATAATTAGCAGAATCTCTCTGTCTGCCTTTCCACATAATCACTACAGCACAGATAAAGAGCAGTTTCATGTGTGTCTACAAAACTTACAAGTCATATGCACAAGAATCAACACAAATGTTGGTCAAATGCACCCAAGATTCAGATGAAGTTTACCAGAGAGAGGTTTGCATTTTGAGGAACGGTGATGTGGTATGGTAAAGTGACTCTGATGAGTAAAGATGTGCAAATCTCATGCTTGGGATTTGTACATTTGTATAATCCAGGAGTTTGCATATTGAGGGGGAGCGGAGAGCAGAGAATGTGGGCCCAATGGGCCAGCCAGAGACATTGAGAGTGACTCGGCAGACATGATGATCTCCCGCAAAATTAGGAATCTCCTGACTTAGAAAGGCAACTACCCACTTGAGGCTAAGACACACTCTTTACAGATAGGTTGTGATGCACTATGATTCATCCATATTGAATCTGGTAACATAACGAACATAAATGTTGGCCTTAAGCATAACATACAAATACTGTAACAAAACATAAAAAAAAATGCTATGTTGTCAAAAACGTTTCTCCAGTTGCTCGTTGAGAATAACTATTTTCAGAATTGAAATCATGGGCTTAACTGATGCTTTCCATTTCAGTCAATGATTAAACACTGAGGTGAACAGAACTAAGGTGCTTAATAGTGTGTAACAGGAATCTCTCAAATTATCAGATCCTTGGGGATCAATGGAGATGTTCAGAAAGACCTGTGTGGTGCACAGGTTGGAACTGGTAAGGCTGAGTATTCTTAAGAGGGCTTTCTTCCCCAATCTCTTTTTCATCTTCTTTCCTCTTCAAAAAGAAAGAAAAAAAAATAACCAAATCAACATATATTTATTGATTACGTGGCTTGTATCCACTATTTAGGGGATGAAGGCAAAGAAATATAACACATGACTCTTTTCTCAAAGAGCTTATAACTTGATTCAATTTAGTGCTTCTCAACACTTATCTCACTAGAATTGCCTAAGGAATATTTAAAAATGCCAATTATGTATATATTTTTGTACGTTGGGCCTTACCCTAGATCAATTGGAGAAACACTCAAGCCTGTGAGCTCTGAGAATCTGTATCTTGTAAAACCTGTCCAGGTGGTTCTAATATGCAAACAGTGTTGGGAAATACTGAAAGGTAAATTAGAAGGAAACATGAAGGATAAATGAGACTAAGTATAGTAAAAGTATAGTAAAAAGATAAAAGGAACCAATATGAGGTGATAGAGCTGGGGCAGGCTGCACAAATAGGGTAGGTTCTGGAGAGGGGGATACCGTGGTAAGGAAGGCTACCTTTAGGCCACCCTGAGATATTTGTACAGTGTATCCACAGGGTGTTTATTTCAAGTATTGTTTGTCTAGTTGAAAGTAAGTTCTAATAGCTGTTCACAGAAAGAAGAACATAGTGTAGGTTGAAGTAGTGACATTTGGATCAGAACTAGACCGTGGAGAGTGTAGAGGAGGAAAATGATATTTCTACATGTGGCAATCACTGTATGTTACAGTACAAAAGTGGAATGCAACTGGCATGTGAGGATGAAAAGTGAGTAAAACATTTTTCAAAAGAAGAGAGTTTAGATTGGAAAGAAAAGGAAGCTAAAGTGGGAGGATTGCTCAAGCCCAGGAGTTGGAGACTGCAGTCCCTTATGATCACGCCTGTGAATAGTCACTGTACTCATGCCTGGACAATGTAGCAATACCCAATCTCTAAAAAATAAAAAATAAATGTAAAAAAGAAAAAAAAGTATAAATAGGGATCTGGTATCACCATGCCAGACCTTGAGTGGCAGACTTAAGTTTTATGGACTAAGGTTTATGGACTTGCCTTATACTTTGCCTCTTAAATAGGGTCAAAAATGAAAACTATGTTTAGGAATGGTAATAGAGTAAGTATGAGGTCTAGATGCTACACAGAGGAAGTTTATTTAGAAGTCCATAGTGATGTTTTCAAATGAGGGGGCGGGAAATGAGAGCCTCTACCAGGTGAATGGAGAAGCACAAGCGTGGGTACAAGATTTAATGTGGGTACAATGAATTAATGAGTAACCATCAAGACTTGGTACAAGTTAGTGAAGATGAAATCAAACAAGAAGCCAAATATCTTCAACCCACACTGATTAAAAAAATGACCCATGTTCAATAAACATTGAAGTCAGAATATTATCGGTTGAGTAATCTAGTTGAAGAGTAGTAAAAAGAACCATGGTTTATATCAGTTCTTCAGCTTGTGGTATCTCAATCGTCTACAGAATTCTAAAGCCTACTAAATGAGAACAGCTTAGTTTTCAAGTTTTTTGTTTGTTTGTTTGTTTTTTAACAAAGCAATCTTAGGGTATTCTTTGTTGTTTTCTCTTGGCTACAATGAAGAACCTTTGAATTAAACAGAGAGAGTGGGAAGCTGTGTGCGAAATTAGTTAAGCTGGCAGCAGATTTTAGTATATAATTGGTCTTTCAAGTGCTTATTTCTAATACGTAACACATTTCAGTGTTTAAAACTACTATAATTTAAAATAATTCAACATATATGTTTTAATATTGAAATTGAAATGGAAAATCAAGTTGTTATGGAATCTGTGAGCACTATTTGAAAACTTTATAGCCAGTAAGAATGCTCTTATTTTCAGGCAAAACTAAGGTTTAGAGATTTTAAGTGCTCAAAGTTATAAAGCTAATAATTGAGAATCAGATACCTGGATTTTGCCCTCCGACTACCTGCTAACATCATGTTCTTTCCTTCATTAAAACAGAAGGCAAAGACTAAGGCATGTGATGGTATCAATGTTATCCAAATGTCTTGGTCTCCAATCTATGTTTTGAAAGAAAGGCAACATTTCCCTTCAAATGCGTAAATTTCAATGGCTTAAGCCTCCACCAGCTTGTATGCCAGAATATGGACTAATAAGCTATTGAGATTTTCCCAGTGTGGCGACCCTTTTGAGACTGCTCTTGGATGGGCTGAGGGGGGTCACCGCCACCTTCTCCAGGTAAGGACCACTGCTTTCACACTCGGGTTTCAAGGGAAGAGACACTGCTCTCCCCTTACCACATAATCACCAGCATCAGATATGCCTCACTCTTAATAACACAGTCCATCAGTATTTCCTTAAAGTTCAGGAAAGATAGAAGAGAAGAGCAATGTACAGAATACCCCTCAAGTACTCCAGTGACCCAAATCTAACCCCCAGCTTTCTTGCAGGATGACCACCTGAACTCTCTGCACCATAAGTGGATCCACACCTCTTGTGTTAAAGTGTCCTAAACAATTTCACAGTAGGACCCAAAGAGAAGCAGGTTTTCGCTCATCCTAGTCACAGGTTCACCTCTGGAATACTCACTTCCTGCCTTAATGCTGACCCTTTTAAAGTTCCCCCTTCTTATCCTTCTAGCCACACCACATTAGATTCCACAAGTCATCACGACAATCAGGTCAAGGGCTGCATATCTTAAAAACAGAGGCATCAGTAGTCAGTCTGATACATTTACACAGTGAATTCACTGCCTTTGAGGCCTCTTCTCATTTTCTTTGAGAAAGTGCTTAAAGAAGAAAACATATAAAATAGGTCAATGAGAAAAAATTGAAAGTACAGGCAAAGGGTAATTTAAATCCATACTTAGAAAGGAAACATTTCTCTAATGAAAACTGTAAAAACAAAGCAAAAACAAAAAGAAGAACTATTCATTTCATAAGCAAATTTTTTCTATTAATGTATAGAATGGTTGAGGTTCTTGAAGTTGCCATATCTCAAATATTTTCATTCAGAAACATGTCTATTTGTTCCTGTCACCCAGTAAGGTTAATAAATATAAATTGACTGAAAATAGTGGTTTTCCCATAACTAAAGATGGTCATTCCCCACAACAAATTGTCTTTATTATTAAAGGCCAATATTCCCTATAGTTCTTTTAAAAGATGTTTTTTTCCCAGTTTCTAATTATCAAGGATTCAAATGATCTTAACTTGGGTCACCTTGTCACATAATAAGGGAAATGTACAAGTAGGAAATATTTTTAGTTTCACAGATGCAAGAATAAGTAGCAATCTCCAAAGTATTTCAGTTTTTAGCTTCAACATTATTCTCTAACACCAAACCTTTATAAGATTCACTTTGAAAAGTATCAATATTAAATTATTGACATTTAAGACTAAGAAATTGGCCAGGCTTGGTGGCTCAAGCCTGTAATCCCAGTACTTTGGGAGGCCAAGGAGGGTGGATCACCCAAGGTCAGAAGTTCAAGACCAGCCTGGCCAACATGGTGAAACCCCGTCTCCACTAAAAATACAAAAAAAATTAGCCAGGTGTGGTGACACACAACTGTAATCCCAGCTACTCAGGAGGCTGTGGCAGTAGAATCACTTGAACCTGGGAGGCGGAGATTGCAGTGAGCCCAAATTACGCCACTGCACCCCAACCTAGGTGACAGAGCAAGACTCAGTTAAAAAAAAAAAAAAAGACGAAGAAATTATTTTATACCCACTTGTGCATAGAGCTGAGTTTAGTAATTTTCAGTGGGTTTGAAACACTCCAACTTCTAATTTCAAGAGCTAATATAAGCCATTTCTGTATACTACTCCTGCTAGATTATGGTAAAATAGTAAACAAAGGACTGGATATCAAAGAGTGAAATAAGTCACAAATTTAGTAACTAGTACTTGGTACAGATCCATTATGATGACCCTTAATAAGGGTTTCTGAATGGATTTATGAATGACTAATGGAGAGAGAAAACAACTGGTATATGAATATATGAGTGAATAATGCATGAAGGAGTAACTGTCTAGTTGAGAATCAACCTGATATAATTAACTAATTAATGAAAATGGATAATTTGCCAGATAGTTTTCAAACCATTACTTTTTGATATGGGGATGCATGTTCATTATTTCAGTACCATTGCAGGAAAATAAAACCACATGCATATACGAAAATCTCCTTCCTTGTAAAGTCAGTATCTGGCATAGGTATGTCAAACAGACAACCTGTATAGGGAAATAGTTACAAAAGTGTTGGATAGCCTGAGGGAGTTGAAAGGGATTGGGAACCTCAGGAACCCATCAGCACTCTGAAGACTGGAGGAGCAAGAGGGAAAATGTTATTTCCAAGAAACAATGATTATCATGTTGCTATCGGATCTACCACACTATAGCTTTGTAGGAAGCCAGGAGGCCAGACTCCTGCTGATAGTGAAGAATCTCAGGAGTCTAAACTAACATCGATGTCACTGATAAAACCAGAGCCCCTGAAGGCTGTGCCACTGAGACTGCTGGAGATGGGGCGGCATTTGCTTCCACTTCCAGGGGTGTACCAGTTTCATAGGAATCTGTTATTGTCCACTGTTACTGCTGCTGTCACCAGAGGTGCCATCCAAAGCAGAAAACAAGAGCATCTCCTTTCATCCTGTCTTTTAATATCCAACCAATGTCTTCCATAGGCAAAAGCGAGCCAGACATCACCCGGCATGGGAGTCTGGAAAATGCGGCCTGAGCAAAGCAGGAATAGACAAACAACTGGCATAGACTAGCCTTGAGAGCTTGGCTTGAAAGGTTTTGTGTTTTCTTATCACAGCTTCTCATCTGCTACTTGTATCTTCCCTTCTAAGATGAAACAGAACCACTCAACTCAATAGCTAAAATTCCAGCCACTTTCACTCACTCTCTCCAGTGTATATAAATCTAACAGAAACATTCTCTGTAGATAGGGAGAAAGGAACATATTAGTTCTTCGTGAGTGCTGTAATAACAAACTACCACAAATTTGGTGACGTGAAAAAAAACAAAACTGTATTCTTTCACAGATCTGGAGGCCAGGAGTCTGACATCAAGATGTTGGCAGGGTTGTGCTTCCTTCAGTGTCTCTGGGAGATAAACTTTCTTGCCTTTTCTAGCTTCTGGTGACTGTCAGCATTCCTTGTCTTGTGTCTACATCACTCCAGTCTCTATCTCCATGGTAGCATTATCCCCTCTTCTGTCTGTCATTTCCTCCTGCCTCTCTTATAGGAACAACAATGATTGCCTTTAGGATCCACAAGGATAATCGTGAATAATCTCCCCATGTCAAGATCATAAATCACATGTGCCAAAATCTTTTCATCCTACAAGGCAACATTTAGAGGTTCTAGAAATTAGGACCTGATATCTTTGGGGATCATTTTACAGTCTCCTGTAGGGAAGTATTGAAATACTCTGGCCAATAGGGAGGTAGAGGAGAGGAGATAGAGAGAAGCCATATAGAGAGAAGATAGGAGCCATAACCTTTGAAAAAGGTTATAGCTCCCAGCCGGGTTCTACAAACTGTGGCAGCACAGCAGAAATTAAGTTAATCCCAAGCTGGTGAATCTCTTGGAACTTGACTGAGACACAAATGTTATTAACAAACATCAATAATATTCCATAAAAAATATCTAAGCCAACAGGTCTCAACTGATCACTCATGACCCAATCATGAGGCATAATTGAGTCTGATGACAGCTCTGCAGCAGGTGGTGTATCTATTTGCAACTTAATAAACCTTATTAATTCAGAGAATCATGAAAAATCAGGCACAGGCTGGGAAAAAGTTTACTTTGGCACTATCTAGAAAAAAGAGTTTGCTCAGTATATTAATAAACAGGATTGAAAGAAAATAAACTGTTTTCAAGAACCTTAGCTGCTCCATTTTGCATACAAATAATATATTAATTTCAAACAGTTTTTATCTACATATTAAAGAAGGATGTCAGAGGTTTTTGCTTGGCAATGCTTCTTTGATCATTCACTGCATTTTCTACATATGATGTAATCTGGTTTCAGATGGTGTAAATGTATAAAATTCACTAAGCCCAGAACTTTTTTTCCCTGTCGGGGTTCATTGACCCTCAAGGAAAACAGTTAATCAAGTAAAATACAATCTTTTTATATTCATAGGAAAATATATACTGATAAAATAGTTTTTCTTTTAAAATTAGAAATAGAGGAATAAAAATTTATAAAAATTCAGTAAACGTAAAAAATACATAATATCATAGCTGGTTTAAAGTAAGAGTCTCATGACAGAAAGAGTAAGTGGTTCACATGAACAAAGAATGAAGGCAATAAACATGGAAATCATAAGAAAAAAATCTTAAGAGGAACAGACAGAAAATTCAAGACAAAGACAGGAAGTAACAGGAAGATGTTCACAGAACACTCACAGACATGCCTATGTGAACACACAGGCTCCTTCCTCCTGCTACAATGTAAATGGCACCTGATCTTAGTCAAAACCAATCCTACGTAAGCATCCCATTCCTTCTAACCAATTCAATGATGTAGCGCCTTCAATTATTCTCCTACTTTCTTGGCACAAAAGCAAGAGATGTATCTTCATAAATTGATGTCAGGACTTGAACTAGAAGCAATACTGCTCCGAATTGAAGTGTGAACCAGAAATGAAAGCGTTTTCTTTATACGTTCTGGATTCTAATCTTGGGAGATGGCTAGTGTTCCAATGATGCTCAGATGAAATTACTGCTTGTTTAGCGGATGTAGACTTGCAGCAGATTCAATTTAGAGATCAAAAGAATGTGATATTACACATACACAGTTTTGAGCAGTTAGTGTTATACCTACTACATGAGTCCTATAATTATTATTTTTTCAATGAGCAAATTGAGGCTTAAAGCAGTTGAATGAGTTCCCCAAATGGCAGAACCAGTGGAGCCAAGTGTTTGAACCCAGTTATTTGTCTAGAAGCCTTTGCCGCTCTTTCTCCTAGGGCCCTGATTCTCACTGCCTCTACCTCAAGCCAGATTTCTTATTATCTTGCAGTTCTACCTGATGCCTGTTACACCCAGTGGTGTAGAAATTTTCTGAGTTAGGATAACCGTTAGTCACATTCTGCCTGGGAAAATCCTAGCCTTTTACAGAATTTGTCTTAAAATTTTCATACGTATTTTTATCAAGAATTGTATCAAAATAATTGGATGGTTCCATAGACTTCCAGTTTTATTTCCAGCTTCTAACATCATCTCCACTGCTAGTGGAGAAGGTGCATGTCCAGTGAGTAGGTTTCTCTTTAACGTGTGGTTAAAGCTGAAAGACAACCAGAGGTAACCTATCTTTTGTTTTCACCCTGTCCAGATGCAATGTAACTAACACTTTCTTTTCAAGGACAATGCATAAGGTATTTGATGAAAAAGCACATGTGGACAGAAGCAGTTAAGGACAATTTAACTCTACTCTCCTTTTGTTCAGCAGCTTTTGGAGCTGCTGTGCTTGCCCACTATTGGATCTACCTGTGTGTTAACCACAAACATGCACAAAGCCCCACTAAGTGATGAAATCTACAAAAAAAGTGAGAAATTACGGACTAGACTATGGCATATACTAAAAATAGAGGAGTAGTTATTTCATTGTAGAAGTTATAGATAGTCTAATGCTCTGACTACTCTGGTTTTATCAAGTAGTATATGGTTGTATATGGTATAAATATACAACCGGTTACCTATTTTTGTTGTTTGGTAACACATTTATGTTGCAATATGCCATTTTAGCAAAATGCTTAACATGCTCTATTAGTCCATTTTCACACTACTATAAAGAACTGTCTGAGACTGGGTAATTTATAAAGGAAAGAGCTTTAATTGACTCATAGTTCAGCATGGCTGGGGAGGCCTCATGAAACTTACAATCATGGAAGAAGGTGAAGGAGAAGCAAGGCACCTTCTTCGCAATGCAACAGGAAGGAGAATGAATGCAGGAGTAACTACCAAACACTTTTAAAACCTTCAGATCTGATAGGAACTCACTCACTATCATGGCAACAGCATGGGGGTAAACTGCCCTCATGATGCAGTTACCTCCACCTGGTCTCTCCCTTGACACGTGGGGATTACAGGGATTGTAATTCAAGATGAGATTTTAGTGGGTATACAAAGCCTAACCATGTCACATACAATGTCACATTTAATATGAAATTAAGAACTGAAACTTACATTTTTCAAGAGTTAGATAATGAATATGTAACTTAAATTGTCTTATTGACACCTATCATTCACCAAGCAAGTGATAGAGATAAATTAACCAAACAAAGTCAAGTCACATAAATTTGTTCAAGAATATTTGGCATCTACTTCAAATGTAGTCATTATTCAGCTAATTGAGCCTGAAGATTATGATTCAATACATGCAGCTGCAAAAGGTGCACATATATTACTCTGGAAAGCATGACTTTCACTTAGATTAAATGATTAATCTCTATAAACTTCACTATTGGAATTGCTATATAGCACACACATAATTCAGAATTTTTCAAAATAAGCTACAACATTCTTTCAATTAAAATAGAGGTCATAGTTGGGAAATTTTAAATATGCGTATATTTTAAATTGAATTTTACACATTATATTTTTAATTAAGTTATTAATTTAATTTTAAGACTTTTGTGTCACGTATACATACAGGCACATAGAATTATTTACTGAACAAAATGCTTGTGATAAAGCTGATGTTGAAGGTGAAATAATTATTGTATTGCAATACTCACTTTTTCTTCATTTTCCACAGATTTTAGAAATATTTGAATTATTAATACTCATGTACATGTCTTATAAGAGTACTGAACTTTTTTTTACCATGTCCTCTGAATTTTGTGTACATTTAAGTCAAAATCATTTATAAATATTTGATTAATATATTCAACAAATAAAATGTCAAATATTTTCAAAGAAGCAAACAGATATAAAACTTATCACTAAATTAGGAAATTCCTTATTACTAACATAGGGAATCTAAGTTTATTAAACATTGAGAGTTAAAAGAGTGTCTAAGATTTATTTTTTCATTTTGTAATTGCATTTTATATTAATTTGGAGGAAAGCTCTTTTGTTGGAGTTTCTATTTGTAATTTGATAGATTTTTCATTGCCATGAAATGAAATAGGAAAGTTTATAATCTTACATTACGTACACAAGTAATACAGATAAATTATTTGATACATTTTAAAAATATATATTTTGCAAAAGAAGGCACTTCTGATTCAACATGTGAAGCAACAAAAAATATAGTCCTTCTAAAGACATGTGAACTGAAATTTTTGCACATTTCAATATAAGAAAAAAACAGAAAAATGAAAGCATTTCTGATTTAGCAAGTTATCTCTGAGATTATACTTATGGACTAAAAGTAAATATACTTCTTATGCTATATATTTTTATACATATTATAAATGGGATCTTATATTCAGAGTTTATTTTGTTTTTTAAACTTTATTTTGAAATAGATTTGCAGAAAATCTGCAAAAATAGCACAGAGTTATCATGTGTATTTACCCAATGTCCCTTAATATTAACATTTCATATAACCATGGTACATTTTTTAAAACTTACATTGGAACAATAATATTAGCTAAACTATATTCCAGTTTCATCGGGTTTTCCACTATTGTCCTTTTTCTGTTTCAGTAACCAACCCAGGATACCATGTTGCATTTAGCCATAATGCCTCCTTCCTCTCCTTCAATGTATGTTTGCACTTTACTTCTTATGACCTTAACATCAGATATTTTGTAGAATATCCATCAATGTGAGGTTTCCTGGTTTTATTTTTCTTATGGTTGGCCTACAGTTAGAGACTTGGGAGAACAGCACAGAGGTGAAATGCTTCTCACTACATTTTATCAGGCCATAGATACATAACAACATAACTTATCACTGGTGATATTAACCTGGTCACTTAATTAAGTTGTTATCTGTCAGGTTGTCTACTGTAAAAGTATCTCTTTGTTTCCTTTCTTTTTTTTTTTTTTTTTTAGAAGTACACTACAATAGTTAATTTTATTTGTTCAAGAGCTCATATTGCAAGCATTAAACCAAGCATAGGCTTTGATTCTATGAGCCCAAATTCACATATTGAAGAAGATCAAAGCAAACTGTGATCCATGTACACAGATGAAAACTAAAGGCTCAGAGTTAATAACATTGTAGTTTTAAAATTTCTATAGCCTAGAGCCCAGTAGTCACAGGTCCTTTAGGTCCTTCTGGATGTCCCACAGGGTATCCGCACTTTTCTTGAGCTGAGCAACTTCATCATCCTTTAGCTTCTGGTTGATAACGCTGGTTAATCCTCGGGCATTGAGGATACATGGAAGGCTCAGGAAGACTTCATTCTCGATGCCATACATCCCCTTTACCATTGTTGACACGGGATGAATCCTGGATAGATTTTTCAACATGGATTCAATAAGATCAGCCACACTTAATCCAATAGCCCAGTTGGTATATCCTTTTAGCTTGATGACTTCATAGGCACTTTCAACCACCATCTTATGCACTTCCTTCCAATTTTCACTATCATTGTCCGTTCCCATTTCTGGATTCAATTCTTGGAGAGAAACACCTGCCACATTCACGCCACTCCACACAGCCACCCTTGAGTCGCCATGTTCCCCCAAAATCCATCCATGGCAGCTGCTGGGATGAATGCCAAGTTTTTCAGCCATAAGGTAGCGAAATCTAGCAGAATCCAGATTACATCCACTTCCAATCACGCGGTGTTTGGGTAATCCACTTAGTTTCCAGGTAACATATGTAAGAATGTCCACTGGGTTGGAAACCACAATTATGATGCAATCAGGACTGTACTTGACGATCTGAGGAATAATGAATTTGAAGACATTAACATTTCTCTGCACCAGATTGAGCCGACTCTCCCCTTCTTGCTGACGGACTCCTGCAGTTACCACTACAATCTTGGAATTGGCAGTCACAGAATAATCTTTATCTGCCACAATTTTAGGTGTCTGAAGAAATAAGCTCCCATGCTGCAGATCCATCATTTCTCCTTTAAGCTTATCTTCCAAAACATCCACAAGAGCAAGTTCATCAGCCAGAGACTTTCCCAGAATGCTGATAGCACACGCCATACCAACTTGTCCAACACCCACTACAGTGATCTTATTGTTTGGGACTGTTGCCTCTTCTTCCGCAACTGGTGCAATGAGTTTTTCCTTAAGAGTTGCCATTTTACACAGGAGGGAGAAGGCGCTGGAGACCTCAGTAACAGCAGTGCGGAGAACACAATGTCTCTTTGTTTCCTTTCTAACTCTATTCATTAGAAGTAAGTCACTACATCTGGCCAACATTCAAGGAATGGGGAATTACGTTCCACTTCCTGGAGGGAAGGGAATCAAAAATTTCATGGACCTGTCTTAAAACCATTATAGTAATTAATACATATTTTTGGGGAGATTTTTTAACTTTAAAAAACATATTGGTGGGTACATACTATGTGTATGTATTTAGGGAGTACATAAGATGTTTTGATACAGCCATGCAATATGCAATAAGCACACCATGGAGAATGGGGGCTCCATCCCCTCAAGCGTTTATCCTTTGAGTTACAAACAATCCAATGACACACTTTGAGTTACTTAAAAATGTACAATTAAGTTATTATTGACTTAATAATAGCATCCTCTTGTGCTATCAAATAGTATGTCTTTTTTTTTTTTTTTTTTTTTTTTTTTTTTTTAAACACGGTGTCTCACTCTCCCACCCAAGCTGGAGTGCAGTGGTGTGATCATGACTCACTGCAGCCTCAACCTCCTGGGCTTAAGCAATCCTCCCACCTCAGCCTTCTGAGTAGCTGGGACTACAGATGCATACCACCATGCCCAGCTAACTTTTGTATTTTTTGTAGCGACAAGGTTTCACCATGTTGCCCAGGCTGGCCTTGAACTCCTGGGCTCAAGCAATATAGCCTCCTCAGCCTCCCAAAGTGCTGGGATTACAGGCATGAGCCACCACGCCCGGCCAACAATTTTATTTTTAAAGATAGTTTATGATTAGAACTATTTTTAATCCACTTACTTAAGAATTGATTTATTTCTTAATAACGACATCTTTCAAAAACATGCAATTATAATTATTTTAGCATTCCTTTCACCCTTACATGTCTTAATCTGGATAATAAACTACAAAGTGACCCCAAATGAGTTAATCTGAGCTCAGCAGGCTCTTTGAATACTGTTATTTAGATCATAGCCTCTCAAGCCTTAATATTCCTACAAATCATCTGAGGATACCGTTAAACTGCAGACCGATTCAGTAGGAGTGGGGAGGAGCCTGAGAGCCTGTATTTTTATGTGGCTCCCGGGTGATACCAATGCTGCAGGTGCACAGACCACACTTCGAGTGGTAAGACTGAAGACTACATAGTTGTCATTGCGTAAGCTTTCTATGCAGTTGTTCTGTGTCCTCAATCCTATAGTGCTTGTTCTTTCCTTTATTCCAGAGCCCAAATGCCTCATTTCAAAACCCATTTCTAGGGAACTCAGTAATCTTTAAAGTTCCATTCAGTCTGTAGCTCTTTTTTACATTTCTACACCTATTTCAGTTTAGAGGCTTTGTCTATCATACATGCAAGGTAAGTTTACATCAGTTTGTAAATTAGATTAGCTGTGTTTGACAAGTGGGAATGGGAAAATGTCCTTTTCCACCTCTTTTCATTCTTCAGTAGTTTGGTGAATAGAGCAGACCTTAGAACATACTATTTGCCAGACTACATTCAGGTCTCACTTATACATCACAGCCACCTCACTTATATACAACAGCTACCTCACTGTGAGCTTTCTCATTTTCAATCTTGTATTAATTTTGATAATTTTTTTAACCCAAGGAAAACACTTATGGAGTCTATTACAAGATTGGTGGGTTCACACTGTGATCAGAGACAAATGCTTAAGGGAATAGTGGAGCCATTCTGTGATTTATGACCATTCCTGGTGGGGGGTAGGGTGGGAGTGTAGGGAGAGAGAGTGAGAGTGGGGAAGGAATAGAATAAATATAAAAAGAGTATTGCAGTCTTGTGGCCATCTGTGCCAACTGCATGCTGCATATCTCAAACAGAAATAGACAGGATATAAGCAACTGTTATTAGTTGCTTTTAATTTTGTGCTCTTCAAAATTATTTGTGTTATATCCATTCATTCATTTACCCATCCATCATGATTGCACTAGAGTTCTGAGTTCTTACTCTGATATAGCCTTATGATGGGCACTGGGGACCACATGCTAAGAGATAGTCTCTATCTTTAATTGGCTTTGGGTAGAGAAGTATGGAATGAAAAGCACACAGGTGAATACAAAACGTTATGATAAATGCTACATTGTGGCACAGAGTACTGGAGGCACATAAGAAAGCACCTTATCCAGTCTTGGGGATCCTGGAAGTTTCCTACAGGCAACAGGCTCTAATTTGAGGTGTAATACATGAATGGGAGTAATTCAGGTAAAGAAAAGCAAGGACAAAGGGCAGAGAAGAGGCAGCAGGTGGAAATGTGGTTATTTTGGGAACATTCTAAGGAAAGAGATTACCATGTACAAAACCCAAATGTTGAGGATACAACTTCTCCCAACTTTTCCTTTTCCCAGACTCCCCATTTTAGTGATGTCAGCACCACCAACTTAGTTACACTGTCCACAAATTAGGAGTAATCCTTGCCTTCTCCCACTCATTCATTCTGCTGTTTCCCACTTACACAATCACTTAGTCCTGTCAATTCTTCCTTCTAGCTATATCTTAAATGCATTTTCTAGTCTCCATTCATGAGGTCACTGAAATATCACATTGTCCAAGATTATGGACAATCATCTCTTACCTAAATTACAAGTCTCCAAAATGATACTCTTAGTTCCAGCTTCAAACATCTTTCAGGTTGAAAAACATTTATTTTCACTATAGTGATCTTTCCACTATAGTGAGTTCAAGGAACTAATAGCCAATATTTACCACACTCACAAAAGTATACAAATGAATGAAAACAGTTATGACCCACCCATGACTGCAGTGGGTTCCAAAGATAAAACACTACTACTGTCGCTCCATTCTCAAATCCTCCAATAGCTCCTCATTGCCTTCAGGATCAAGTACAAATCCCTTAACATGGTTAACAAGGCCTTAAGTCACTGGGCTCCTGCCTACATCTCCACCTTGCTGATCCAATACTTAACACATTTCATATACAGTATATTTTTTGTTCACCTAGATATGATAGTCACTATACAGGGCACTCTAAATAAAATGATGAATAAGATAAACAGTCTACTTATATTCTATCAAAGGAGACTTTTAAACAAATCATCAAGTTATTAGCAACTGTTGTAAGAACACTTTTCCATCATCACTTTTATGATGCGAGTACCCTAGACATTCTAAACATAGTATTTGGCATTTTGGGGGGTCTTCACCTATTTCGGATTATAAGTTTTTCCAGATATTGATTTTTAAAGAAGATTATTATTTTAATAAAAGACATTGCCACTCTATTAGTTACAGTAATTCTAGCTACTGTATCAGATGAAGTGTGAAATTTCAGTAGTTTAAGACAGTGAAACTTATTTCTAACCCTCAATGTGTTCCTTAAGCAGGAGAAACAAAGCAATTATTCAGATATTCAAGCTGATGGAAGTTCTTTCCTTATTAGTTCAGGATTTCTAATTTCCCTCAACACTGACATCCTGTTGACAGTCAGGGAAAGAGAGGAGGACTTGCAGGTAGGTTTCAAAAGACCAGACCTGGAAACAACATATATCCCTTCTGACCACATTCCATTGGCTAGAATTCCTTCACACAACGATGCCCAAGTGAAGGGGTCTTGGGGGAAGTATAGAGTAGGTCTGAGCCCAGAAACAGAAGGAAGTGAGTTCAGGTAACTAATAGCCGGTGTTTACCACACTCACAAAAATATACAAATGAATGAAAACAGTTATGACCCACCCATGACTAGAGTGGGTTTGCTGTCATCCAACGTGATCTATACCACCTGTTCATATGTGACTGAGAGGACCACTGGCCATCCATAGCCTGGGAGGTTACATCATCACCTTGCACCTCACACTCTAATAAGTTTTTCTTCAATTATCATAAATTTATAGGCAGATGATAATTCTAAATATCTTTTAAAAATAATTCTACTTTTAGGTGCTTATGGTGTTAAGACTCAAACAGAGTTACTAGTACACTAGTCACTGTGGAAACCTTCCCTCCTGTGCCTGTCTTTCCCCCTTCCCTGCCTGTTCCCTAGCAACCCGGCATTTGGTAAATCTTAGTTGTCTTTTAGATCTTAGCGAAAAATTACTTTTAATATTATGTTCTCAAAGACCTCCCCAAATCTGGGTTAAGAGTTTTTTCCATAACTTCTAGAAGCAATTCATGATTACTGTGTATGTATACTTATGAAAATGCATGACTTAATGCCTGGTTAATTATTATATCCCTGGAATTTAGCACAAGACCATAATGGGTGATATATACTTATGGACTGAATTGATTGGCATTTTTCAATACAGCTGGCATGCAGGACATGAAGTGAGATAAATGTGGAAGAAGTCATTATCAAAAATAAATAAATAATAATAATAAGTCATTATCCTGAAAATAACCTACCATGGTAGTTCTCAAAGTGTGGTCACAGTACCAGCAACATCAGAATCCTTTGGGACCCTTTTAGACATGCATATTCCCAGGCCATGACCCAGACAATTCTGAGTTAGAATCTATGAGGGTTAGAGCCCAGCAATCTGTCTTTCACCAAGACCTCCAAGTAATTATGACCCATATTAAAGTTTGAGAACCACTAGGAATGTAGATAAATCTGAAACAAGTTGAAAGAAAGAGAGAGAGAGAGAGAGGAAGGAAGGAAGGAAGGAAGGAAGGAAGGAAGGAAGGAAGGAAGGAAGGAAGGAAGGAAGGAAGGAAGAAAGGAAGGGCAACATTGATAATCTAATAATAACAGCTACTATTCCTGAAGTACTGATGTCAAGGAGTTGACCTTAGGAGTTGTGACACTAAAATGGTCTTGTGACTCAAATAATCCAATTACATGTGGTTTAACTACAACAGTAGTAGTAACATATGGGAAGAAGGTAATGAGAATTCAGAAGATAATAAAGTAGTAAATAAATAGTAAATAGAGTGATACAATTGAGTCAAGCAGTACAACCAATTGAGTAGGAATTATTAACTGACACAAGCAATAACTTTAACCATAAGTAATGTGTAAATTGAGACCAACGTACCAAACCCCTTTGGAAGGCTTTGCCACAACATCAGTATGAAAAAACTGAGCCTGTCAATCAGAGTTGCATCCTAGTCCATATTCTTCTGATTCCTAAGAGATCTCAACAAGCTGAGGAGTTTGGTCTAAACAATCCTTGAAAAAGTAACCCCCCAATATTGTTTAGGATGACATAAAGGTTTAGAATTGATATGTGAAGTGTGCGACTGTGGTTTAAAATATATATTTGACTCTTAAATTTAGATTTCTGACTTTCAGTTGAATTTGTACTACGTTTGTGAACAGTGTCAAAATATTACAAGAACTTAAGGTTTGTCATATTTTATAAGTTTAATTTATTGGATTTATCAAACATATATATTTAGGAGTGTTGATTTGTCAATGTGAAACTAAAAACTTTAAATATATAAATACATTAGGCTTGTTGGTGAAATGTAAAAGTTTCTGAATGTTTATCTAAGTTGTAAATGAAACCAATATTTCAATGTCTCCTAGAAGAATTAATAAATTTGTTACAAAAATAAACAGAATAATATGAGTCATAAATTAAGCTTAAAAGCTTAAGAAAAACTAAGTTTTAAAATTTACAAGTTTAAACCCTAGGTAACTCCATAACAATCTTCTCTGTGTATAAAAATGTTCTTGAGAACATTGTAAAGAAAGGAATTCACATTTAACACAAACGGCTTTAGACGAATTGACTTGTTTAATCCAACTTCCTACTGTGAGGTAGGCAATGTTTTTACCCTCCTTTTATCATGAGCAATAGGCTAAATAAAATGCCCTATCATAGAGCTTGGGGGAGGCAGAGCTAGGATTCACACCTAGCACATGGGATTCTAGAGCCTATCTTCTGACTGCTCCATGTTGCTCCCTCCTCCTGTAGTACTGTTTGGAGCCAAAGGGAGAGAGAGACAATGAGGCTTGAGGGAAGTATTCAAGTGTGGCTTGGATAGAATCCTGCCAAAGAGGATATGAGTCATATTATTCTATTACTATATCTAACAAATTTATTCATCACTTCTAAGGAACATTGCAATATTGGTTTTATTTAAAACTTAGATAAACATTCAGCAACTTTTACATTTTATCAACAAACCTAAAGTATTTCTATCTTTTTAAAGTTCTACAGTTTCACATTGCCAAGTACACACTCCTAAATATATATGAATGAGACTGGGTAGACAGCTGAATTTTGCTTCCTTTCTCATCTCCCACTGGCACCCACTCCCACTCATCTTCACTCTTCTGGTTACTCTAAGGAAGGATCTCAAAGAAAGTAACTTTAAGATAGAGGATGGATTCCCAATTGGGTATCTTTGCTGGAGAGATGGAGAGTTGGAATCCGTACTTGACTACGTTTTGACCATAACTCTCTTCCTGCATTTGAGCCTCTGCTTTCTGGCCATCATCAGCCAATCTGTCTCTTCCATAACCCTGATGCTTAATGCCACCTATTTGCTATTTGCTACTTCTTTTTCATTTTGCTCTTATCGAAAATACATTTATTCAAGAAGTGAATCTCAAGTACATACTTCATTTCAGGGTCTGAGCTGGGAACATAAATTCCAAGAGGTAAGATAGTATAGAAACAATAATAATTTCAATGATGAAGCACGTAGGAATCCTCATTCTTAAGGAAGGTATGAGTAGGTTTTTGACAGGTGAGGAAGGTAGGTAAGAATGTTCCAGGAAGAGAAAACACATATTAATAGGCTTGGAACCAGAGGGAGTTTGACTCTTTAAAGGAACTGAAAGAAGGAATGAAAATTGTTTTTGGAACAAGAAAAGGGAACTGGTCCCAAATGAGCCTGTGTAGTTACCGTGCCAAGTATTGACATTATCACACAATCAGTATGATAGAGAAATATTGTTCAAGGGATCCTGTGTGTTGTGAGTTGACCAAAGAGCACCAAAGTCATCAGTCAGGAGACACAAGAGTGTTTTAAGACAGTTAGACCTATGTATATACAAGTAAAAATCTGCTAGTGGAAATGACGAGAGGTGATTGTAGAGAGTTCATCTTTGTTCAGTTCATCAGATATTGAATTCATTGAATCTATTTATAGAATTTATATGTTTATCTTTTACAGTGTCAGAGACTGAGACAAAAGAGTGAAGGAATCCTGGCCTTTAGAAACGTCTTGTCATACACACACATATTTATACAACAAATATTCAGTTGGCCCTTGATGTCTGTGGAGGATTTTTTCCAAGTCACTGATATAAAATGACATACTATTGGCATATAATCTAAGCACATCCTCCTGTATACTTTGAATCATCTCTATGTTACTTATAATGCATAATACAAAGTAAATGTTATGTAAATAGTTGTTATACTATATTGTTTTTAAAATTTGTATTATTTTAATAGTTACATTATTATTTTTTCTTGTTTTTTATTTTTCTAAATATTTTTTACCCACATTTGGTGGAATCCATAGACATGGAATCCGTGGAGATGTAGGACTGACTGTATATATGTGTGTGTGTATGTATATAATATATATTCTGTATATCTGACACATGTGTGTATATATAGTATATAGGATGTATATTTACTTTATGTGACAAATATTACACACACATACACATATATTCAAAGATAATTAATATGAAGGGATCCTGGCCCTTAGGACCTAGAGTTTAGTTCCATATTTGTGTATATATGTACCCGTATTTAGTATATATGTGACATATATGTACACAGTATATGTATCTGTATTAATATATTTATATACATCTGTATCTGTATGTGTGTGTATATGTATGTATATGTGTGTGTATATATGTGTATATACATGTGTATATATACACACACACACACACGTATATACATATACACTGTAGTAGAACAAATCATGGGCCAGTAATTAATCTGGAGAGAGGATGAGAGGCCAATGAGCTGCCTGGAAGCTGTTTCCCAATGGTCAAGAAAAGAAGGGAAATGCTCTCTGTGTTGTCAATGAAACATATTCCATAGGCCCATGACCCTGGGAACATGTTTGAATTTTACAATAAAGTTTCTGTCTTTAAGTAGATAGAAAAGTCAGGAGGATTGACCCAAGGAGAACTCTATAGCTCTAAAGACCTAAACTGCAGCAAGCTTGGCTAACATCTGTAATAGAACATCTACCAACACAGCCAGAGGCGACTGTGCTGGAAATAAGAAAGCTTACACCTTTATTACAAGAAAGGACTTATTTTGCACAAAATTGTCATGACTATAATAAAAGAGAACGAGAGAGGCTTGTTTGAGAACATCACTCTCTTTTCAGTACCTCACTGAGAAATGTGAGTAATGACAGAGTTGCCACCACTTGAAAGCTGATTTGGAAATGGAAGGGCTTACTTATCTCAGGCCCCATGACTCATGGGAGAATCACCGAAATCTATTTCTTTTAATGTTTTCCAAAGAGAATTACTGATCAAAGTTGTTTTCTTCCCAGAGGTGTGTTCCCTCTAGCACAGGGATGAGGCATATCTCTGGGACACCCAGAGGACATTTATAGTCACTTCCCAAGTGGCTCTTGTTCTCTGGATTAAAAATGAAAATTATCTCTCGTCTGTCAATGTAACATCTTCCAGCAGCATGAAATTCTGTCAAACAGAAATTGAAGATGAATAAAACGAAGATACACACTCAGGATTATTCCTATTGTGAAGCAGCAGTGCTCTGCACTGACGAGTCTACTCCCTAATAGTAGATTTAGGGAAATAGAGACATACTGGTTTTCTAAACGCCCCTGTACAGTTTGCCACAGGAAGTAGCATTGATTGAATAGCCTGACAAACACTGTCAGCATATGCAATGAGCCAACTATACCGCACTCCAGGGCAGGATTACAAACGGTTTGTGTGCATTTTGGGGGGTAACCAGTTATCATAATTCCATTTGTAATTTATTTTTGCATGAAAATGCAGTTTTTAACCATTGCTAGGATTTGAGGAGCAAATGTAACCTGTTTTCATTTTGTCAAACTCCAGGGAAATTCAGCATGTCAGCTCAGAAATAATGCGCATCTACATTATTGGATGGCTGGTCTCTCAGAATAAATAACTACCCTTTATAGGAACCATATTTATAGAACATGTCTGGTACATGCACACAAAGCTGCTTATTACCCATCAGGTTCCATTCTAAATTGACACATACCTAAATTCAGGTCAAAGAAAAGAAAGGCAAATGAATAAGAAGTCAATTTCCAACCTTTCATTTTTGATGCCAGCAAGCCCTAAGGAGACAGACTTTTTAAGAGTATTCGAGGGGGAATACTGCAGCGCTATAGCTGGATGACTTGAATCTGAAAATTTTCTTATTCTTGGAATAGCAAGGAGGTGGTTAAGATGAGAAGGAGAGAAGTCATGGGAGACAGAGACAATATATCATATTAAATGGTTACACGTCAGAATGTATGATCTAAAATGGGAGGTATGGAGTAAAATGAAGCTTTCAAGAATTTGAAAACAAATTCCAAATAATTATATAATCATTATAATTAGGCAGCATCCTTAATCCTTATATAAAGAATACTCCAATTTTTGTTTTGAGCTTGTCATCCTGTACATGTTTCTGGAGGAAAAAGACATCATTTTACCAGATTTGAAAAGAGGTCTGTATATGAAAGTTCAAAATCCAGTGATACAATCTGTTAGAAGATTTAAGAAACTTAAAACCCCTTTTGTGGAATGTAGTGCAAGTGATACCCTAGTTCCTGAATTTCAACTCAGTGGTTTTCAAATGTTTTTACCCATGACCAATAGTAAGAAAAATATTTTACCTTGATACTCCTCTCTCATATCTAAAAAAAATAGTTTCGTAGTATAGTTGTTACCCTTATTGTTAGATGCACTCTGATATTTTCTATTCTATTCCAGGCAATTCTATTTCATTTATAAAGTGCTACTCATAATCCAGTAAATTGATTTTATGATCCATTTATGGGCTTCATTCTGCAGTTTGGAAAACACTGTTTTAACTGACCAAAAGGTGACAAGTGCAAAGGAAAAAAAAAATGAGGCAATGAACAGTTTGAATAGGCAAGGTGAGTCCTACTTTAAGCATTGACAAAGGTTAGAGTCAAAAAGAGGGACAGTTGGCATTAACAAAAGCGACATAAGAGGAATTGGAAGGAAGAGGACAAGAATGTCCTGGTGAGATGGAGGGAACATTGAAAACTGTGTCTAGACTAAATGATCAGAAATTTCTTGTTAATTCAGAGGAAAAAACTATTAACTCATTACACAAAATAAAAGACAACTTTAATAACTTTCCAATACTTGGATTTGTTGTTTTACAGGCAAAGCCAAAGATGTGCTGTTTGATTGCTAAGACAGTTATCACCCTCTGTGGAAAGAAAAGAAGAGGCAGGAGAAGAAAAAGATTTAGAGAAAATATTGATAACCTTATTTTTGGCTTCTGACAATATCTATCTTTCTGGGAGCTTCAATTTTTCTTAAAGCTTTCATACTTTTGGTCTCCAAGTTCTATGAAAATCAAGGACAATAAACAATATTTCAATAACTAAATGAATGTGACTTTTAGTGTAACTTCTTAATAAGAAGGTTTAGTTTAGAAGGGAAACTGCTAAATTGGATGGACAAGTTACTCATGTATTTTTTTTCTTCAAAATTAATAGGAATGACTATAGGTCAAGACTAGCTTGAAGGGAAGCACGGTTATTCAAGTTGAAAATCTTTCTCAAGGTGGTATCAAGTGCCTTGGAACAATTCAATTAACTAATCACAGATGGTTGCCAGATATGCAGTCTAAACTTTCATTTCACTAACAAATGTCACCGTTAAGAAAATCTGAGCTTTGGGAAATTGGGGGTGATTCCATGTGAAGGATAACTTCTGTTCTTGTCAAGATTTTATAGGAACCAGATGAGGAAGTACAGTGTCGCATGAGGGAAAACTTCCTAGCAGTTGGAGATGCCCAACAATGAGTGATCACATTCTTTGAAAAGTGAGACTCTCATTGCTGATCACCCAGGAGATTTCTGCATGGGGGGCACCCTGAACTTGAAAATCTCTGAAGTGCCTGGCAAGATTCAGGGCACTGAGGTCCAAAGGAGTGAATATTGGCAAACTGATTCTATTACACTGAAATGTATCATCAAATTAATAAATTACATAAAAATACCCTACAGGTGTAGCTCTCTAGCTCTTCTCTAATCACAGAGTGCAATCTGTTTTTTTTTTTTTTTTTTTTGTCATACTCTGGGGAATTGCCATAGTGATATGATAGGAATGTTTGCTATCGTGTCAGTGGTTCTTATCAATTTTTGAGTAATAAAATTATTTGATAAACTGAATAAAATTTCTTCAGAAATGTGGATATGTATATAATCACATAATTGCAAGCAATTAGAGGATTCAGAAACCCTGTGATAAATCCATACAGATCTAGAACATAAACCAAGATTGTGAGACAACTTGCAGTATTAGATCTAGGATGAAAACATAGCTTTTCTACTATTTTAGCTGCTAATAACTAATAACACACTTGAGACTCTCAGGGAGAAGGAGGAATAGTATTTGGAAATGTTCCCTGTAGTTGTCATTACATCCTACTGGCCCATATAATTTGCTTTTCACAGTTCAAAACATGCAGGTCAAATTTAATCTAACTGTCAAGAAAATCCTCTCCATATATTTCTCTCTCTGTGTGTTTTCTTTATTTTAAGTTAAATTTTTTGACAGAAAATGTTTCTTTAACCTAAACCAATTTTTATCAGCCAGGTGCCTCTGGTGGGATCCAAAGTAGTTGTTCATAGGAAAATGAGTAAATAAATGATTTTGATATCTCTGTAATGAGGGATAAATAAAGTGATGATTAATTATCTAATAAATCATGCCAAAGAAGCTCCATTATGTTTTGCAAAAGTCTTCAGAATATTTTTCTCTGAAGGAAGCAGAAGACAAAGTTCTGCTTAGAGAACTTTGGGCTTGGTAGTTCAAGATAAAAATGTCCATCAGCTATGGTATGCATAGTTGCCTTTCTTTCTTACTAACAGCAGAAACCCTTTCCATGACATCGTCTGATCCTATATCACAGAAGAGGTGTTTGGTTTGACTAATCCCTGACAAAAGATAGCAGCTCCATTTACCTTGGATTCCAGAGGCAATAAATTTCCGTCCTCACTTCCCCAATAGTGGACTGGTTTTGATATTTCATCTACACAGAACCATTATGAAGTATGATATGGTTTGGCTCTGTGTCTCCACCCAAATGTCATGTTTAATTGTAATTTCCAATGTTGCCAGGGGTAGCTGGTGGGAGATGTTGGGGGGATCTGGATCATGGGGCCAGATTTCCCCCTTGCTGCTCTCATAATAGTGAATGAGTTCTCATGAGATCTGATGGTTTAAAAGTGTGTGGCACTTCCCTCTTCTCTCTCTCTGTCTCTCACTCTGCCATGTGAAGAAAATATTTGCTTCCCCTTTGGCCATGATTGGAAGTTTCCTTAGGCCTCCCCAACCATGCTTCCTGTACATCCCATGGAACTCTGAGTCAATTAAGCCTCTTTTCTTCATAAATTACCCATTCTTGGGTAGTTCTTTGTAGCAATGTGAGAATGGGCTAATCCAAGGTGTGATTCCCATTCTTCACTATCAATAATGAACACTCACAATAAAAACCTTGTGCTAGTCTGAATAAGTCCACTCTCACACTGCTATAAAGACATACTAGAGACCAGGTAATTTATAAAGAAAAGCAGTTTAATCAACTCATGGTTGTGTGGGCTGTACAGTCTATTGCTTCTGGGGAGACTTCAGGAAACTTACAATCACAATCATGGCAGAAGGTGAAAGGGAAGCTGGTATATCCTCACATGGCTGGCAGGAGAGACAGAAAGAGAGAAGGGGGGGGGGTGCTATACACTTTCAAACAACCAGATCTCGTGAGAACTCTATCAAGAGAACAGAAAGGGGGAAGTCTGCTTCCATGATTCAATCGCCTCCCACCAGGCCCCTCCTCCAACACTGGGAATTACAATTTGACATGAGATTTGGGTGGGGACACAGAGCCAAACCACATCATAGCCTTAAAACCTAAATTAGCAGATCCAGGTAGGTCCAAACCCTAAAATTTCTTGGAGACTTTTTAAGACAACTTTCTAAGTATTCTACCTAAAAAGCAGCAGCAAAAGAGAGAAAGTGTGTCAATGCCCTTCCTCACTGTCTGGACCTCTTAATATTTAGAAAGCTTGAGACCCCTATATTCATGATAGCATATAGGTATATACCATATATGTTTATTATATTGATATATAAAAGTGTATATAATTAAAAAATTAAATCACTTATGTTTTTTCATGTTGCATACCCAATAGCATCACGTAAGTTTAGCACAAAGCCCATTTACTTATAAATTTTGACCTTTAAAGAGTATATCTACCATAATAAAAAAAGGAAATACTAAATTAATGAATAAAACGTTTTCTTGCTGTCCCTACTACTAGAAAATTGTTTTAGTGGAAACTGATGAACAAGTAAGTTCATAGTAACCATTTGCCATTTAATTGTGATCATTTTTGCAAACATACCTATCAATACCAAGAAATAAATATGCTTAGTATAATTGACATGGTTTCTTTCTCAAAGTGAGATGCAGAGCTGAGTCAGAAGCATTTCCATTATACCAAGTCAAGTTCACTTAAAGGAATATAATGGGCATAACCCTGGTAAATTACTACTTCTGACAGAGTAGGCAAAAAGACACAAGGAAATATTTTCCTTTTTTCAGCATTTTATGAAGGTAGGAAAACAAAAATTTGTCTGGGGACACTGGGTGTCCTTCAAAAGACAAACTGCCAAGCTTGGAGGTGACAGGAAACTGTAGAGTTCAAGCCCATTTTGAAGATGCTCCCAGCTGTCAGCTTCAGGAGAGATGTGATGCAGTCGATAAGGATAACGGATTTGGCTCATTACCTACTGAAAACATTCTGTTGTGAGATGGAGCATCCTCAAAGCAACAGGGGAAATTTCAACTTCCTTTAACATTGGCAAGAGGAGCGGTTGGTGATGTGAATACCTACTAGCCACGGGTACTACAAATGATCAAACATAAAAGCCATCTTCTAGGGGATTACCTAGTTTTTAAATCAACCATAAAAATTCAGGTCAGGCTTCCAAGAGATGCAACTAATATCAACAAACACCCATTGAAATGAATCATGGAATCATTCTCTTCTACAGTAACTTCCATGAATGAGAGAAAGAAAATAACATGGTGACCTTTCAGAGTTTCAGTCCTTTTCTGTCCTGGATGAATTGCCACACAGGTTTTTGCTTATTTGATAAATAGCCTTCAAGTCACCACTTAAAATATGCAATGCATTCCTAGAAATACCCTCATCAAAATTCAGTGTGATAAGATTGTAAGATAGTTTCCTAGATAGAAATAGATAGAGAATTTCAAAAGTTGTCTGCTAAAATCCAAAAATAGCAAATTAAAAGTTCTAGCTCAGACTTTATATACCCACGTAGTAATGGGAATGATTCTGCTTAGGTACTATTTCTGACACAGTGACTACAATTTTATCCCACTCATTTAATGAATTTATGCACATTAAAATAATAGTTTTTTGATTAAACTCATTAAGCTCAATTTGCATTTTAAAGTAGTAGTTTCAGGCATAAGATAACAGTGAATCAAAAATATAACTGGTAAAGGCGCTTGAGGAATATATCTCTATTATTTGGATGAGCTGGGTTTCTTCTAGCTTTTAATAAATTAACACACCAGAGTTTCCAGGAAACTCTACATTCCTGAATGTGATTGAATTGTAAGTCAATCACAAGTCACTTACACTGGCAAAAGTTACACACATTAGCAAACAAATATTTTTATGTATAAATTGCCTGCTTCTAAAGGGATAAAAATAAGTTTTTGTCTTCTTTCAAATTGAAAGAGTCTTAGAAATCTTGCTGGTACTGTAAATTTACTTAGTAAATCAGCTTTCACAACAATAAGAAAAGAGAAAGATGCTGAAGCAGATACTCATGAGTTCTAAATTTCAAGTTAATATGTCCTAAATTCCACAGAATCAATGCTTCACTTTCAGAAGCCACTTTAAATAAATGGCCTACAAAGTTTCTGAAAACTAAGGCAAACTAAGATTGTATTCAGTATCTTTCATTTCTTCATTTTCTGGACCCCCATTAACACTCATGTAATTAACAATCACAAAGTCAACCAGTGATCACTTTGCAGTGGAGTAGATTAATTTTCTGTAACATATTTCTATCTACGGCTGTGCTCTGGGTTCACTTTTCAGCTGAATGGTATGCAATGAAAATTTTGCAGTCAGCACAGACACTGAAAGGTTAGGAAAATTTTATCTGTATATATTTCAACATAAATGGATAATCAACCTTATTTTGTTTGCATAATTTTCCTTTTATACTTTTATATTAGTGATTTACTGTTACATAATAAATGATCCCAAAACTTAATAGCATAAAGCTGGGGCCAGCAAACTTCTATAAAGGGTCAGATAATAAATATTATTAGACTTTGGGAACCACAAGAGAGGCAAAATTAAAATTAAATATGTACATACTTATATAACAAGAGAAAAAAACATATTTCCACAAAATTTTATTAACAAAACTAGGAAATATAACTTTCATTTGCGTCCATGTGAAGAGACCACCACACAGGCTTTGTGTGAGCAATAAAGCTTTTTAATCACCTGGCGGCAGGCCGGCTGAGTCTGAAAAGAGAGTCAGCGAAGGGATATAGGGATGGGGCCGTTTTATAAGATTTGGGTAGGTAGTGGAAAATTACAGTCAAAGGGGGTTGTTCTCTGGCTGGCAGGGGTGGGGGTTACAAGGGGCTCAGTGGGGGAGCTTTTGAGCCAGGATGAGCCAGGAGAAGCAATTTCACAAGGTAATATCATCAGTTAAGGCAGGAACTGGCCATTTTCACTTCTTTTGTGATTCTTCACTTGCTTCAGGCCATCTGGACATATAGGTGCAGGTCACAGGGGATACGATGGCTTAGCTTGGGCTTAGAGGCCTGACAATAACAATAATAGCTGAATACATCTGCTGTGGTCTGAATGTTTGTGTGTTCCCAAAATTCATATGTCAAAATCCTAACCTCCACAGTGATGATATTAGGAAATGGGACCATTTGGGAGGTGATTAGGTCACAAGGGCATAGCCCTCGTGGTTGAGATTAGTGCCCTTATAAAAGAGCCCCAGAGAGCTGTCTTGACCTTTCCACTAAGTCAGGTTACAATGAGAAGACATCTGTGTATGAAGGAAGAGGCCTTCACACCAGACACTGAATCTGCTCGTACCTTGACCTTGGACTTCTCAGCCTCCAGAACTGTGACAAATACATTTCTGTTGTTTGTGGTATTTTGTTATAGCAGCTTTACTAGAATAAGATAATATTTTTTTTTGGAATATAGTTCCATGAATGAGAAGAATGAAACCATTTTGTCTTTTTTGATTAATGGGGATCAAGGTTGATATTGCCTATCTTTATAGTAGAAACATGGCGTCATTCTTCAGCAAAGCCTTTGCTTGCTTCTCTGAAACATAGTGTCCTTTGTGGAAATTACCAGAATGTGTTGCCTGAATCTCTGCATTTGGTATCTATGCACTCCTCTCAATCTGCTGGACAATTTATCAAATGGATAAGTAGGTTAGAAGAACAGACTGGGGTAAGCCTGCTTGGGTTCGAATTCTAGCTGCACTACTCATTAAATGTGTGATCTTTGACTACTTACTGGACCTATTTAGTAACATCATTTATTCCACCATAAAATGAGTAATGGTATCACAGAGTTGTTGTAAAGATTAAATGTGTTAATAAATGCAAAGTTTTAGAACAGTGTGGAACATATTATAAATCACTTGATATAAATGCTTTTCTTTGATTTGTTTCCCCAACCATTTAAAGAAATAAAACCATGCTTAGCTTGCTGGCTGTACGAAAACAGTCTGCAAGCCAGATTTGACCATAATCCATAGTTTGCAAACCCCCTTCCTTAAAGCTGCAACAATTTATTACTTCTTACTACTCTGTGGGTTGTCTGGGTGGTTTCTGTACTGATGTTGCCTGGGCTTGGTCATGCTGCAGCATTCGGCTAGAGGGTTGGCTGGGCAGGCTTGTCTTAGAGGCCTGTTTTACAAATTCAAAAGCATCCTAGTTCTCCTCCATGAAGCCTCTCATCCTTCATTAGGCTGGACCATCAACAGTAGTTTCAAAGTCATCTTCCAAGAAGAGAAAGGAATGCTGCTAGGTCACTTGAGGCACAAAGTATAAAACTAACATCATTTCTGCTAAAGTCACAAGGCCAGCCCAGATTTTAGGCATGGAAAAACAGACTCTATCACTTTATGGAAGGAGCTACAAAATACTGTGTGACCTTATTCTTTCCATCTACCACAACTTCTCCCCACACCAAGACTATCCAAACCCAAGAAACGATTGACTAGGTGTTAACATCAAAAGAAGCCACTCTCTGCACCTTGACACAAAGTTGTACTTACTGTAGAACGTGGTTGATCTCCCTTGCCCCATAGTTATTAGTGTACAAGACTTAATTGCTCTCCTAGATTGTGATGCCTTTGAGGAAAGGTGTCATGTATCCTTCAAATGAGATCACAGATTAAAAACTGTTGTGGAAGCTGCAAAGCATTCTAGAAATACAAGATATTTTAATGACTATTGTCATAGTCCTTGCATTACTAGCATTTGACAATGTCTCTTCTTAGCTAATGTGAATAATTATTTGCTTCTGGCTATTTGTGGCTGGCAGCTTCAAATATCAGAGTTTACACATGCCAATAAGTAATATTTTCCTCAACAAATATTTTGTTTTCAAATTATTTGGGAATGGCGGGCAAGGGAAAGATAATAAATTTAAGCTATTAAATATTTTACTAAAACTATTTATTGAGAACCTATATGCTAAGCACTATGCTAGCATGGAAAATACAAAATTTATGTTGTGTGTGTGTCTCCTGGAAGAGTGAAAGTTCAGCAGCAGTAGGGTTAGAAGAAGAAAAAACTGTAAATTCGATGTAGCACAATAAGTTCTATAATGCAGACTTGATACATCCTTTCTTTCTTACTCCTGTTGTTCTTTTAACTTTAGTTCTTAAATATCTCACAAGTATTTTCCCTCCCAATGGCCATACTAGAGCAAACTTCCCTGGGCTTTTTGCAATAACATTCCATTTATTCAGTGTCACCCCTGAACCCGCCAATCCATTCTCCTCTACTCTATAATCTAAATCACTTTTAAAGATGGAAATCTGATTAAAACATCCCTACTTAAACCTTTTTGATTGCTTCACCTTGTTTTTAGAATAAAGATAAAATCTTCCAAAATATCTTCCCTCATTCCCCTTCTCCTTTGCACTATGCCCTCCAATAATATGAAACATCTTTTGGTTCTTCAAACTCATTGATAATCCCTTTGCCAAAAAAGCATTCTTTAGATTTCAGTTTAAGTGTGACTTCTGAGAAATCTCTGATTCACTAAACCAAGGTAAGTGTTCCTGCCATCCTATGTCATTGCATGTGTCAAATTCTACATTGTTTAATAATCTTCCCCAGGAAAGGAGCAGTCTCTTGCTTGCTTGCCATCAGGGCTGGCTTCTTGGGCATGCAAACTGTGCAGTAACACAGAACTCTATACCCAGAAGACTCCTGCCTTTGTTTTAATTATCGGCTGTCCCTACATTAAAATTACTGAAACATTTTGAGCAAAGAGAGCCACATTTCTATTTTTCACTGGGTCCTGCAAATTGCATAACTGATTCTGCTTGTCATTTTATGTACAGCTTTTAACACAGTGCCTAAAACACAACAGGCACTTAATAATCGTGTATATAGGTTGAATAGACAACCAACTGAGCTACTCATCTTTCAACTACTTTGTTTCCTTTGGAAATACAACATCCTGTAGCATTAATCAATTTAGTCATTGATTAACAAGTTTATGCTATTAACCATATTTCAAATCTTAAAAATACAGGTTACATCATGAACTACTGCATCATGTATTTTCTGTGAATTTTTTCCCTGCTTCTCTTTGTTGACTTGCTGATCTCCTTAAAGCCATTTCCCCCTACCTAAGCCCATACAGCGATAGAAACAAAAATTTTAAAGGTGTCATTAGCATAAATGAGTAATAGATTAAATGCAAATTTTCAGAGGTAGATTTTTCTTCCCAAAGACTGAATAAAACTGGAGCTGGAGAAAAGATGAAGAGAAAAGTTGTTTCTTTGCTTGGGAAAAAGGAATGAAGGCAGTGGAGACCTGAAAGTGGAAAGAGGATAAAGGACCTTCTCTCTGAAAGATCATGAAAAAACTGGAAAGGATTTAGTGCTGAGTCTAAACTCTGGAACCTGTACAACCTACAGGATTTAAAGGTGGAAGTAGAGAAGTGGAGACAGAATGTTTTGTGTGGATGAGAATCTGAAGGAAGAACCTTACTTCTGGACAAAGTATAGAACAGAATAGAACAATTAAGGAAATAAATTTTGTATAACCTGGGTAAATAGTGGCCACACTGCCACTGTTGATGAAAACACTTAGCCTTTTCACTCAAGCTCTAGAACTGTGTCAAGTGTAGTCTGTGGACAGCTGCCCATCCATGGTTTGTTACTGGTTCAGGATAACATAAGGGACTTGTGCCAGATGTAAATCAATAACATCAATAAGCACCTTCCTTATCTGAGCAAAGTCTTTTTTTAAAAGAAAGATTTTCTCAATGGAGGGAGCATTTATATTCAGGTGCAAACTTCTTATCACATCCGTACCGGTAATAGACAACTTAGAAATCTGCTACATTTGATTAGCACAAGTCTAGAAAACCATTGACTTTGCTGGGTACCTTCTTTCTAGATTCTACTTGGAACGTTGCCATTGATTGCCCAAGCAATTTTTCTTTGTCTATGTCTCTTTTATTGCTAATCAATCTGCATTTTTGATTGGCATATTTCTCTTTACAAATCTTATACTGAATCAGGTTGTACGATAAATACTGGTTTTTTTTTTTATTTAATATTGTGCTACCTTTTTTTTTTTTTTGTTCCAATACACTATGTATTGATTTTATGGTTTAACTGCTTGAATGTAAACTTTCTCTATGATCAAGTGTTTAAATAATAAAATGTGTGTATGTACACATAGGGAGGTGTATTAGTCCACTTCCACACTGCTCTAAAGAAATCCTCAATACTGGGCAATTTATAAAGGAAGGGGTTTAATTGATTTACAGTTCTGCCTTGCCGGGGAGGCCTCAGTAAACTTATCGTCATGGCGGAAGGGTATGCAGACAAGCCTACATGGCGGCTGGTGAGAGAGAGTACACGTGAAGGAGGAACTGTCAAACACTTATAAAACCATCAGATCTCATGAGATCTCACTTGCTATCACTAGAACAGCATGAGAGAAACCACCCCCACAATCCAGTCACCTCTCACCAGGTCCCTCTCTTGAAATGTGGCAATTACGGGGATTATAATTCCAGACGACATTTGGGTGGGGACATAGAGTGGAACCATATCAGGAGATAACTCCAATATTCTATTTACACAGGGCTAACTCAGTTACTTAGTAAGTAAATCTTAATAACTGTATGCATTTAATGACTTTTTTCCCCAAAATAAGGGCATTTGGCAACAGATGAGTTATCTTATCCCATTCTACAATTCTATCCAAAGTTATATGATTAATGAAAATCAAAACTAGTAATAAAAAGTTAAAGTAAAGCATAAGGTACATTTTATAGTGCAGATATGGTTTGGACGTGTCCCCCTGAAAATCTCATGTTGAAATGTGACCCCCAGTGTTGAAGGTGTGACCTAGTGGAAGATGTTGGATCATGGGGGTGGATCCCTCGTGAACAGCTTAGCACCATCCCCTTGATGCTGAGTGAGTTCTCACTCTGAGTTCATGCAGGATCTGGTTGTTTAAAAAAGTGTGGCACCTCCCCATTCTCTCTCTTGCTTACTCACCATGTGATACACCTACTGCTCCTTTGCCTTATGCCATGACTGTAAGCTTTCTAAGGCCCTTACCAGGAACAAATGCCAGTACCATGCTTCCTGTACAGCCTGCAGAACTGTGAGCCAAAATAAACCTATTTTCTTTATAAATTACTCAGCTTCAGTCATTCCTTCATAACAATACAAATGGCCTAACAGAGGTACACGAAACTGTACTCTTTTTTGGGTGGTGACAGAAAAAGCAAGCCTTTCCAATATATATATTTTAAAAAATCCTACATACCTCTGAAAATAAAAGACAGAAAGGAAGAGGGATCAAATTGTATCTTGCTGAATACAATTTGATTTTAAAAGATTGTTTATACTCTAATTAAAGGGATTGGCAACAATGACTTTTGTATCCCAAGGAATCAAAGTAAATTTAGACTTTAGCTCTGCCAGGTGGTCTATATAGAAAAAGACTTGAGCACATTTGAATGGAATTTCGTTGATGTTGAGAAAGTTTGTCATAAAAAGTCGCCATGTACTGTGATAGCATAAGTCATTACATTTAAAGCAAGCAAAATGAAAATGTTTACAAGTTAGGGAAAATGTGATTTTGAAACTTTTTTTCGTAATACTAAAAGTATGAAATTTATACCTTTTCCAGATTTTTCTATGAGACTTTTTCCCCTTAGATCTTGGTACGATTGTCATTAATATTTATTCTTCATTTTCATATATTGATTGTGAGTCTTTTCAAATTTTCTGTTCCTAATGCTATAATTTATTTTGCACTAATTCAGTTTCACATACATGCCTCTCTAAGTCTCAAGTTCCTTATCTGTAATTCTATAATGTTGAGGACATTTACCATACCTTTGTAAAAAGATTTATGAGATACTTTGTATAAATTTTGTTACCCAAAATATGGTAAGATTTTATTAAATCTTAGTTCTTACTACTGTACTATTGAGACTAAGATACTAAGCTCATATTAACATTCTTAGAATTATTGTATATATATAGTGTATCTGTCTATCTCTATCTATCTATCTATCTATCTATCTATCTATCTATCTATCTATCTACATACTATAAAACAGCTTTGGTCTTGACTCTCTCCTCTAACAGAGTGCCATAGATTTGACTCCCAAAACACTTAAATATAGTCATTGTGACAGAGATACTTATTATACATAGACTTTCCATATGCTCCTTGACATTTTCTTGAAATGTTTTCCTCTGGAATAAAATTTAACTATGACACTGCCTTAGTCCATTTTATGCTGCTATAATAAAATACCATAGACTGGGTAATTTAAGAAGAACAGAAATTCATTTCTCACATTTCTGGAGGCTGGGAAGACTAACATCAAAGTGCCAGCAACTGCATTGTCTTGTGAGGGTTCTGTCTCTACTTCCAAGATGATGCCTCAAGCATTGTGTTCTCAAGAGGGAGAAATGCTGTCTCCTCACATGGCAGAAGGCAGAAGGGCAAAAGGGGTTAATTCTTGGAGCCCTTCTATAAGGGCACTTAAGCCCATTCTGGAGGGAGTGGTTTTCTTAAAAACTCCACGTCTTAATATTAGCACATTGGGAAGATCAGAATTTTAAAGAAAGGGACACTTTCAAACCATAGCATGCACCATATAGCCTATGGTTCTTTTGAAATTTAGACAATGGAAAAGGGTATGAAGGACAGCCAAGCTCCAACTAAGATCAATATAGAAAACCCTAAATAGCTGGAAAACGTGGCTTTATTCCACAGCTCAAATAAAGGCCATGCTGCCTGCTAGATGAAATAGGGTAATCCCTAACATTAGTACCTTTAGAATAGTTACTATTCACCTCTTCATAAATGTTAGCAGTTTACATGCAATTTCTCATGAAATTCTCCTGAGAGCCACAAAAAGTAGATATCTTATTTTCCTCATTTTAGGGAGACGTAATTTGAGCTTTTAAAAAGATTAAATGACTTTTCCAACATTGGTATAACCAAGCAGTTGGGCTCTGGAGTCCGAGTGACAGGTGGGACACATGAGATTTGGGGCAATATTTTTATTTCTTGGAGTTTCAGTAATTACATCTCAGGGGGTTATTTCATGATTTAAATGAGGAAATGTATTTTTTTTTCTGTTGCATTTTCTTCAACTTCTTGATGTAAATGTTTAGCTCATTTTATTTTTATTTTTATTTAAAAAAATTTAAATGTCAATATTTGGGGAGTACAGGTGGCTTTTCATTACATGCATGAGTTATTTAGTGGTGACTTCTGAGATGTTAGTGCACCTGTGTCCCAAGCAGTGCATACTGTAATGAGTGTGTAGTCTTTTATCTGTCAGCCCCATCCCAACCTTCCCTCCAAGTCCCCAAAGTCCATTATATCACTCTGCATGTGTTGAATGAGGCAATATATCTTAAATAGTAAATACTAGCCATTGTTACAAAACTAATGGATAGCAGGATACAATTTTAACCTAGTCTTCTCAGTTTCTAAATCCTATTCTAAATGACTGAATACAACTCCCTCTTCATTTTTGTTTATAGCATGGTGCTGCATTCAGATTTATTCTCAACCAGAAACCTAGAGCTTCCTGTCCAATACATCTTATAAAACTTGACACCGTCAGCATAAATATTGTTCTTTCTCATCTCTATTCAATGATAAATAGTATGATGATAATTATTCATTCATTGATAAACACATATTGAATATCTATTATGTGGTGAACAGTAGACTAAATGCTAAACAGTAGACTAAAGGTTACCAAGAGGAGCCTGGAATTTAGGAGACACAGATGTAACACCGGCAAATATCAAGCAACATGGCTAACATAATTTTTCAAAATCACTACAAACAGTTTTAAACATCACTATAAACAATTTTATGGGAACTATGTAGAGTCTATTGAACAGCTAAATCAAACTTCAGAAGATGAGATAAAGAAAAAAAGTTCAGAATAAAAAAAATAGAAAAAATAAAGTGACTGGAAACTGAGCCAGACTGTACTTTATTATTATTATTATACTTTAAGTTCTAGGGCACATGTGTACAACGTGCAGGCTTGTTACATAGGTCTACATGTGCCATGTTGGCTTGCTGCACCCATCAACTCATCATTTACATTAGGTATTTCTCCTAATGCTATCCCTCCCCCAGTCCCCGACCCCCTGATATGCCCCAGTGTGTGATGTTCCCCACCCTGTGTCCCTGTGTTTTAATTGTTCAATTCCCGCCTATAAGTGAGAACATGCGGTGTTTGGTTTTCTGTTCTTGTGTTAGTTTGCTGAGAATGATGGTTTCCAGCTTCATCCATGTCCCTGCAAAGGACATGAACCTATCCTTTTTTAAGGCTGCATAGTATTCCATGGTGTATATGTGCCACATTTCTTAATCCAGTCTGACATTGATGGACATTTGGGTTAGTTCCAAGTCTTTGTTATTGTGAATAGTGCCGCAATAAACATACATGTGCATGTGTCTTTGTAGTAGCATACTTTATAATCCTTTGGGTATATACCCAGTAATGGGATGGCTGGGTCAAATGGTATTTCTAGTTCTAGGTCCTTGAGGAATCGCCACACTGTCTTCCACAATGGTTGAACTAGTTTACTGTCCCACCAACAGTGTAAAAGTGTTCCTATTTCTCCATATCCTCTCCAGCATCTGTTGTTTCCTAACTTTTTAGTGATTGCCATTCTAACTGGTGTAAGATGGTATCTCGTTGTGGTTTTGATTTGCATTTCTCTGATGGCCAGTGATGACGAGCATTTTTTCATGTGTCCGTTGGCTGCATAAATGTCTTCTTTTGAGAAGTGTCTGTTCATATCCTTTTCCCAGTTTCTAATGGAGTTGTTTTTCTCTTGTAAATTTGTTTAAGTTCTTTGTAGATTCTGGATATTAGCCCTTTGTCAGATGGGCAGACTGCAAAAATTTTCTCCCATTCTGTAGGTTGCCTGTTCACTCTGATGATAGTTTCTTTTGCTATGCAGAAGCTCTTTATTTTAATTGGATCCCATTTGTCAATTTTGGATTTTGGTGCCATTGCTTTTGGTGTTTTAGTCATGAAGTATTTGCCCATGCCTATGTCCTGAATGGTATTTCCTAGGTTTTCTTCTAGGGTTTTTATGGTTTTAGGTATTACATTTAAGTCTTTAATCCATCTTTAGTTAATTTTTGTAAGGTGTAAGGAAGGGATCCAGTTTCAGCTTTCTACATTTGGCTAGCCAGTTTTCCCAGGACCATTTATTAAATAGGCAATCCTTTCCCAATTGCTTGTTTTTGTCAGGTTTGTCAAAGATCAGATGGTTGTAGGTGTGTGGTGTTATTTCTGAGGCCTCTGTTCTGTTCCATTGGTCTATATATCTGTTTTGGTAGTTAATGTAGCCTTGTAGTATAGTTTGAAGTCAGGTAACATGATGCCTCCAGTTTTGTTCTTTTTACTTAGGATTGTATTGCCTATATGGGCTCTTTTTTGGTTCCATATGAACTTTAGAGTACTTTTTTCCAATTCTGTGAAGAAAGTCATTGGTAGCTTGATGGGGATGGCTTTCAAATCTATAAATTACCTTGGGCAGTATGGCCATTTTCGCGATACTGATTTTTCCTATCCATGAGCATGGAATGTTCTTCCATTTGTTTATGTCCTCTCTTATTTCATTGAGCAGTGGTTTGTAGTTCTAATTGAAGAGGTCCTTCACATTCCTTATAAGTTGGATTCCTACGTATTTTATTCTCTTGGTAACAATTGTGAATGGAAGTTTACTCATGACTTCACTCTCTGTTTGTCTGTTATTGGTGTATACAAATGCTTGATTTTTGCACATTGATTTTGTATCCTGAGATTTTGCTCAAGTTGCTTATCAGGTTAAGGAGATTTTGGGCTGAGATGATGGGTTTTCTAAATATACAATCATGTCTTCTGCAAACAGGGACAATTTGACTTCCTCTTTTCCTAATTGAATACGCTTTATTTCTTTATTTTGCCTGATTGCCCTGGCCAGCACTTCCAATATTTTGTTGAATAGGAGTGGTGAGAGAGGGCATCCTTGTCCTGTGCCAGTTTTCAAAGGGAATGCTTCCAGTTTTTGCCCATTCATTATGATATTGGCTGTGGGTTTATCATAAATAGCTGTTATTATTTTGAGATACATTCCATCAATACCTAGTTTATTGAGAGTTTTTAGCATGAAGGGCTGTTGAATTTTGTCGAATGCCTTTTCTGCATCTGCTGAGATAATCATGTGTTTTTTGTCACTGGTTCTGTTTATGTGATGGATTACATTTATTGATTTGTGTATGTTGAACCAGCCTTGCATCCCAGGGATGAGCCAACTTGATCATAGTGGATAAGTTTTTTGATGTGCTGCTGGATTCGGTTTGCCAGTATTTTATTGAGGATTTTCACATCAATGTTCATCAGGGATATTGGTCTAAAATTCTCTTTGTTGTTGTTGTTGTATCTCTGCCAGGCTTTTGCATCAAGATGATCCTGGCCTCCTTGAGTTAGGGAGGATTCCCTCTTTTTCTGTTGATTGGCATAGCTTTGGAAGGAATGGTACCAGCTCCTCTTTGTACCTCTGGTAGAATTCGACAGTTAAACTCTCTGGTCCTGGACTTTTTTGGTTGGTAGGCTATTAATTATTGCCTCAATTTCAGAACCTGTTTTTGGTTTATTCAGAGATTCAATTTCTTCCAGCTTTAGTCTTGGGAGGGTGTCTGTGTCCAGGAATTTATCCATTTCTTCTAGATTTTCTAGCTTATTTGCGTAGAGGTGTTTATAGTATTCTCTAATAGTAGTTTGTATTTTTTGTGGGATCGGTAGTGATATCCCCTTTATAATTTTTTATTGCATCTATTTTATTCTTCTTTTTTGTTTTTATTAGTCTTGCTAGTGGTCTATTTTGTTGATCTTTTCAAAAAACCAGCCCCTGGATTCATTGATTTTTTTGAATGGTTTTTTGTGTCTCTATCTTCTTCAGTTCTGCCCTGATCTTAGTTATTTCTTGCCTTCTGCTAGCTTTCCAATTTGTTTGCTCTTGCTTCTCTAGTTCTTTAATTGTGATGTTAGGGTGTTGATTTTAGATCTTTCTTGCTTTCTCTTGTGGGCATTTAGTGCTATCAATTTCCCTTGACACACTGCTTTAAATGTGTCCCAGAGATTCTGGTACACCGTGTCTTTGTTCTCATTGGTTTCAAGGAGCATCTTTATTTCTGCCTTCATTTCGTTATTTACCCAGTAGTCATTCAGGAGCAGGTTGTTCAGTTTCCATGTAGTTGTGCGGTTTTGAGTGAGTTTCTTAACCCTGAATTCTGATTTGATTGCACTGTGGTCTGAGAGACAGTTTGTTGTGATTTCTGTTCTTTTACATTTGCTGAGGAGTGCTTTACTTCCAATTATGTGGTCAATTTTAGAATAAGGGTTATGTGGTGCTGAGAAGAATGTATATTCTGTTGATTTGGGGTGGAGAGTTCTGTAGATGTCTATTAGGTCTGCTTGGTGCAGAGCTGAGTACAAATCCTGGATATCCTTGTTAATCTTCTGTCTCATTGATCTGTTTAATACTGACAGTGGGGGTGTTAGTCTCCCATTATTATTGTGTGGGAGTCTAAGTCTCTTTGTAGGTCTCTAAGGACTTGCTTATGAATCTGGTGCTCCTGTATTGGGTGCATATATATATTTAGGATAGTTAGCTCTTCTTGTTGAATTGATACCTTTACCATTATATAATGACCTTCTTTGTCTCTTTTGATCTTTATTGGTTTGAAGTCTGTTTTATCAGAGACTAGGATTGCAACCCCTGCCTTAGTATTGTTATGTGTGAATTGGATCCCGTCATTATGATGTTAGCTGGTTATTTTGCCCATTAATTGATGCACTTTCTTCATAGCATTGATGGTCTTTACAATTTGGCATGTTTCTGCAGTGGCTGGTACCAGTTGTTCCTTTCCATGTTTAGAGCTTCCTTCAGGAGCTCTTGTAAGGCAGGCCTGGTGGTGACAAGATCTCTCAGCATTTGCTTGTCTGTAAAGGATTTTATTTCCCCTTAGTTTGAAGCTTAGTTTGGTTGTATATGAAATTCTGGGTTGAAAATTATTTTCTTTAAGAATGTTGAATATTGGCCCCCACTCTTTTCTAGCTTGTAGAATTTCTGCCGAGAGATCCGCTATTAGTCTGATGGGCTTCCCTTTGTGGGGAACCCAAGCTTTCTGGCTGCCCTTAACATTTTTTCCTTCATTTCAACCTTGGTGAATCTGATAATTATGTGTCTTGGTGTTGCTCTTCTCAAGGAGTATCTTTGTGGTGTTCTCTACATTTCCTGAATTTGAATGTTGGCCTCCCTTGCTAGGTTGGGGAAGTTCTCCTGGATAGTACCTTGAAGAATGTTTTCTAAGTTGGTTTCATTCTCCCTGTCACTTTCAGGTACACCAATCAAATGTAGATTTGGTCTTTTCACATAGTCCCATATTTCTTGGAAGCTTTGTTCATTTCTTTTTACTTCTTTTTCTCTAATCTTGTCTTCCGGCTTCATTTCATTAATTTGATCTTCAATCACTGATATCCTTTCTTCCACTTGATCGAATCAGCTATTGAAGCTTGTGCATGTGTTACAAAGTTCTCATGCTGTGGTTTTCAGCTCCATCAGGTAATTTAAGGTTTTCTCTACTTTGTTTATTCCAGTTAGCCATTCGCCTAACCATTTTTCAAGGTTTTTAGCTTCCTTGCAATGGGTTAGAGCATGCTCCTTTAGCTCAGAGAAGTTTGTTATCACCGACCTTCTGAAACCTACTCTTGTCAAGTCATCAAACTCATTCTCCGTCCAGTTTTATTCTATTGCTGGCGAGGAGCTGCGACCCTTTGGAGAAGAAGAGGCATCCTGGTTTTTGGAATTTTCAGTTTTTCTGCTCTGGTTTCTCCCTATCTTTGTGGTTTTATCTACCTTTGGTCTTTGATGTTGGTGACCTACAGATGAGGTTTTGGTGTGAATGTCCTTTTTGTTGATGCTGATGCTATTCCTTTTTGTTTGTTAGTTTTCCTTCTAACAGTCAGGCCCCTTAGCTGCAGGTCTGCTGGAGTTTGCTGGAGGTCTACTCCAGACCTGTTTGCCTGGGTATCACCAGCGGAGGCTGCAGAACAGCAAATATTGCTGTCTGATCATTCCTCTGGAAGCTTTTTCCCAGAGTGGCACCCACCTATATGAGGTGTCTATCAGCCCCTACTGGGAGGTGTCTCCTAGTTAGGCTACACAGGGGTCAGGGACCCACTTGAGGAGGCAGTCTGTCCATTCTCAGAGCTTGAACACTGTGCTGGGAGAACCACTGCTCTCTTCAGAGCTGTCAGGGACATTTAAGTCTGCAGATGTTGAGCAGACTGTACTTTTATTCACTCATTTCTGGTCTCTCTACCAGAAGAATTAGACTCTCCTTGACCCTTTATGTCAGATTGGGTCATGTGACTTCAATTAGATGATAAAGTTTGAGCAATAAGGGATATTACTTTCAGTTAAAAGCTTTAAGAGACCTGCCCAAATCTTGCCATACTTTTTTACCCTCTGTCTGTAAATAAGCAAATAGTAGATATTTTAGACTTCGTAGGTAACATATAGTTTCCACTGGTTGTCTTTTTTAACCTTAACCATTAAAAAGCAATCCTTAACTCATAGGCCATACAACAATATGTGGCAGGCTACATTTGGCCACAAAGTTTGACAAACTCTGTCCTAGATAGCGAGTGTGAAGAATGATGGCATGGAAGAGAAATCTCAGGGGCTCATGAACATGTGGCATGAGCAATAAGTAAGGCTTGCTTGTGATTGGCCACTGAGATTTCAACATCATTTGTTACTATAGTATAACCTAACCTATACCAACTGATACCAAATCCTGAAAAACTCAACCTGAAGAAATTCAAAGATTTTTATAAAATGTGACATGTTAGCTAAATCTTGAAAGATGTGCAACATTTTGCCAAGGTAAGAAAAGGAGATAGGCATTTAAAGAGAGAATACAGGTTGGAAAAATATCTGAATACCCCATGTGTGTGTGCGTGTGTGTGTGTGTGTGTGTGTGTGTGTGTGTGTGTGTGTGTGTGTGTTTGGCAGAAAAAGCCAGGTGGGAATGCTGCCTGAGGGGGCAGCGTAACTGTATTATTGTTTGAGGATGGAAGTGTGCTTTATAAAAGCTTACCACTCTCATGTGTTTGTAGAAGTTGTATCCATTCATTGAAAAAAGTCATAACAGAGAATAAGCAATGCTGCAATCTAAAGGGAAAAAAAGTTATCTAAGTCAATTTTATAGACGCTAAGTAACTAAGGAAATACCTGCATCAAAACAAGTAGGGAAAGCTAAGACACACTTGCACCACAAAACCCACCCCAGGCACAGTATCTTACATTTCGGAGGGAACCCCTACTCCCTGCTTTTCACTGAGGAGTGCAGGGTTTGTATCAGACATATAGCGCCCCAACTTTTCCAGCTCTTAAGAAACTGGCTCATAAATCATCTATCTCTGAGAGAGGATAGTGCTCAGCATTCCAGGGTCCCTCAGGACCAAAGAGAGCAAAGAGGTGGTTTTAAATGGCTATGGGAGCGCTCCTTGCTGCAATGCCTCGAGGCTCAGAGCAGAATGAACAAAGAACCTCCTAGTTTCTCCCTGAAATAGGGTTGACTGCACACCTTCCTAGCTGCTGTCTGAGAGTCGGGCCTGTAACTAGCTTGCGTCTGGCAGCCACAAGGGCAAAGAATTATGGAGCCCTCCAGGAGCCTGAATGAAGGACTATACAGGCACTTCTTATGTCCCACCCCCAGCTGGATTCAGCAATAAAACAAAGTGTCTAGCCTCTCCCTGGAAGAGCTGGTCCACACACTGAGTGTCCCAACTTTTACAGCTTCCACTTGAGGGGCTGTCTCCTAAACCACCTAGTTCTCGGTCCAGAGAGACTTCAGCATTTGCAAGACCTCATGATCGCGGAGATTAGAGAGGCATTTATTAATGGGCATAGGAACACTACCAGCAGCTATTTTCGCTAGCTCAGGACAGAGCAAGCAGGCAAAAATACCCAGTTCACAGTTGCTCACAGGAAGGGAGTTGACCACACACATAATGTCTCAACTTTCCCACCTGCTGCCCATGGGTCAGACTTTTAATCAGGCTGCATCCAGGTGTTAATAGAGCAGGCCCTTAGTAGTCCTTTAGGAGCCCAAATGGTCAGGTGTGTACTTTCTGCAGCTCCTCCCCCTGGCTCACCCCAGATATAGAATCTAGCCTTTAGCTAATCTGCTTGTCTCTAAGAGCTGCTGGGACTCAGCCTTCACTAGATCCCTTGGGATAACAAAGAGCAAAGCAATGGGTTCAGGGAACATTAGCCATAGATTATTTGTCCAGCTTAGTGCAGACTAAGTGGTAGATAAACTCCAGCTCCCAGCTTATTCCCAAAGAGAGAAGGAACTGGACCACACACCTAACACCTCAACTTCTATAGCTTCTTGTGGTACTGGCTTCTATCTTACTTGCCTTAGGGCACTGATGGGACTTGGCACAGCCTACTCTCCTGGGGAGCTACCAAAAACAAAGCCAGTGGTTTGGACAAGCACAAAGGCTTAAGCAGCACTCAGGGTGCATGGCTGGGCTTGATTGTGATGTTCAGCTCTCACATAGGGCCATTCTGACAAGGCTGAAAAAGGTGGCTGTTTTCTCTATTGCACAGAGAATCAAGAAAAATAAAGAAACAGAGAAATTTGCTCCAAACAAAAGAACCAGATAAACCTTTAATAACTGACCCTAATGAAATGTAAGTAAGTAATTTAGCCCATAGAAAGTTCAAATTATCAGTCATAAACATATTCACTGACTTCAGGAAAGCTATGCATGGACAAAGATAATTTTAACAAAACGATAGAAAATATTTAAAAGTACCAAACAGAAATTATTAAGCTAAATAATATAATAATTGAACTAGAAAATTCAACAATAAATAAAGAGGAAGAAGGGACCAGAAAATTCAAAGAAAGGACATTGGAAATCATCCAGTAAGACAAGCAAAAAGAAAAAGAAATTTAAAAAATGAGGATAGTAGTCTTGATTTAGATCATCATGGTGGACAGGAGGCAAGACTAGATTGCAGCTCTGGACAGAGCAGCATGCGGAGGTTTGCACTGTGAATTTTAGCTCCAGATCAACTACAAGAACAAACCAGCAATCCTGAGAGGACCCACCTACCCTTTGAAGCAAACAGACTGCTCCTCCAGAACCCAGGAGACACCCCAAATACTGTGAGTGCCCCAACTATGGAAGTGAGAAAAGGGACCCTCCTCTCCCAAACACACACCCCCACTGGAGAAGCTTAAGTTCTGTTTGCAGGAGAAGTTTCTGACTTTACGTGGAGCTGAGTCATTTTGAAGAGGCCAGCGACATACAGAGGTAGAGAAAGCAGCAGAAAGGCCCTGAGAGCTCACTGGGTCCCCTAGCAGGCCATTCCTGCCTGGCAGCAACCACAGGGATCCATTGGGAGCACCAGAGGAGCAGAGGGTAAAACTCCACAGGGAGAAGGAAATCTTTAGCTGAACTGTGTAACAATTTGAATGGGCAAGAAGACTTCCTGGTTACAACTTGGGGGAAGGTGCAAATCTGGTGCACAGACTCCACTGACAAGGGAAGAACCAAGTCCTTTTCTTTCACAGGTGGGAGGTGGGTAGCCTGGGGCAAGTTTTCAAACCTCTATCACCCTATGCCTAGAAACAGACTTGGGGCTGTTTGGGGAAGCACAGTGGGAGTGAGATCAACCCTTTGGTTGTGTGGGAACTGGGTGAGGTCTGTGACTACTGGCTTTCCCCACTTCCCTGACAACCTACATGACTCAGCAGAGGCAGCCATAAGCCTCCTAGGTACACAACTCCAGTGACCTGGGAATCTCACCCCCATCCCCCATAGCAGCAGCAGCAAGACATGACGAAAGACAGTCTGAGCTCAGACACACCTAGCCCCTGCCCCACACCTGATGGTCCTTCCCTACCCACACTGGTAGTGGAAGACAAAGGGCATATAATCTTGGGAGTTCTAGGGCCCCACCCACCACCAGTCCCCCTCCATACTACTACTACAGCTGATGCTTTCTGGAAAGCACCACCTCCTGGCAGGAGGCCAACTGGCACAAAAATAGAGCATTAAACCACCAAAGCTAAGAAGCTTCAGGGAGTCCATTGCATCCTCCACCACCTTCACTGGAACAGGCACTGGTGTCCATGGCTGAGAGACCCAAAGATGGTTCGCATCACAGGACTGTGGAGACAACCCCCAGTACCAACCTGGAGCCAGGTAGACTTGCTGTGTGGCTAGACCCAGAGGAGAGACAACAATCACTGTAGTTCAGCTCATAGGAAGCCATATCCATAAGAAAAGGGGGAGAGTACTGTATCAAGGGAACACGCTGTGGGACAAAATAATCTGAACAATACCCTTGAGCCCTAGACCTTCCCTCTGACAGAGCCTACTAAAATGAAAAAGAACCAGAAAACCAACCCTGGTAATATGACAAAACAATGCTCTTCAACATCCCTCAAAATCATACTAGTTCACCAGCAATTGAGAAGATCCAAATTGAGAAGAAATCCCTGATTTACCTGAAAATGAATTCAGGAGATTAGTTACTAATTAGGGAGTGACCAGAGAAAGGCAAAGCCCAATGCAAGGAAATAAAAAAAACAAAACAAAACAAAACAAAACAAAACAAAAAAGCAATCATACAAGAAACAAAGGGAGAAATATTCAGGGAAATAGATAGCTTAAAGAAAAAACAATTAAAAATTCAAGAAACTTTGGACACACTTTTAGAAATGCTCAATGCTCTGGAAAGTCTCAGCAATAGAATTGAACAGGTAGAAGAAAGAAATTCAGAGCTCAAAGACAAAGTTTTTGAATTAACCCAATCCAACAAAGACAAAGAAAAAAGAATAAGAAAATATGAACAAAGCTTCCAAGAGTTCTGGGTTTATGTTAAATGACCAAACCTAAGAATAATCAGTGTTCCTGAGGAAGAAGAGAATTCTAAAAGCTTGAAAAACACATATGGGGGAAGAATTGAGGAAAACTTTTCCAGCCTTGCTAGAGACTTAGACATCCAAATACAGGAAGCACAAACAACGTCTGGGAAATTTATCATAAAAAGATCTTCACCTAGGCACGTTGCCATCAGGCTACTCAAAGTTAAGATGAAGGAAAGAATCTTAAACGCTGTGAGACAGATGCACCAGGTAACCTATAAAGGAAAACCTATCAGATTAACAGCAGATTTCTCAGCAGAAACCCTACAAGCTAGAAGGGATTGGGGCCCTATCTTCAGTTTCCTCAAACAAAACAATTATCAGCCAAGAATTTTGTACGCAGTGAAATCAAGCATCATATATGAAGGAAAGATACAGTCATTTTCAGACAAACAAATACTGAGAGAATTCACCATTACCAAGCCACCACTACAAAAGCTGCTAAAAGGAGCTCTAAATCTTGGAACAAATCCTGGAAACACATCAAAACAGAACTTTGAAGCACAAATCACACAGGACCCATAAAACAAAAATATGAGTTAAAAAGCAAAAACAAAAAACAAACAAAAAAACAGTACACAGGCAACAAAGAGCACAATGAATGTGAAAGTACCTCACAATTCAATACTAGCATTCAATGTAAATGGCCTAAATGCTCCACTTAGAAGATAAAGTACTGCAGAATGGATAAAAACTCACCAACCAACCACCTGCTGCCTTCAGGAGACTCACCTAACACATAAGAACTCACATAAACTCAAAGTAAAGGGCTGGAAAAAAGCATTTTATGGAAATGAACACTAAAAGTGGGCAGGGGTATATATTCTTATATCAGACATAACAAACTTTAAAGCAACAGCAGTTAAAAGAGATGAAGAGGGACATTATATAATGGTAAAAGGCTTTGTCCAACAGGAAAATAACATAATTCTAAACATATATGCACCTAACACTGGAGTTGCCAAATTTATAAAACAATTACTAATAGACCTAAGAAGTGAGATAGACAGTAACACCATAATAGTTGGGGACTTCAATACTCCAATGACAGCACTAGACAGGTCATCAAGACAGAAAGTCAGCAAAGAAACAATGGATTTAAACTATACTTTGAAACAAATGGACTTAACAGATATATACAGAATATTTCATCCAACAACCACAGAATACACGTTCTACTCAACAGCACATGGAACTGCCTCCAAGATAGACCATATGATAGGCCATAAAACAAGCCTCAACAAATTTAAGAAAATTGAAATTATATCAAGCACTCCCTCAGACCACAGCTGTATAAAACTGGAAATCAACTCCAAAAGGAACCTTCAAAACCATGCAAATACGTGGAAATTAAATAACCTGCTCCTGAATGAGCATGGGTCAAAAGCAAAATCAAGATGGAAATTAAAAAATTATTTGAACTGAATGACAACAATGACACAACCTATCAAAACCTCCTTAATAAATAATACATAAAAGGTGATGCTAAAAGGAAAGCTCATAGCCCTAAACGCCTACATCAAAAAGACTGAAAAAGCAAAAAATGACTTTCCAAGGTCATACCGCAAGGAACTGGAGAAACAAGAGTGAACCAAACTCAAACCCAACAGAAGAAAGGAAATAACCAAGATTAGAGCAGAACTACATGAAATTAAAACAAAAAAAATTAACAATACAAAATATAAATGAAACAAAATGTTGGTTCTTTGAAAAGATAAATAAAATTGATAGACCATTAGCAAGAAAAGAAGAGAGAAAATCCAAAGAACCTCACTAAGAAATGAAACAGCAGATATTACAACTGACACTACTGAAATACAAAAGATTATTCAAGTCTACTATGAACACCTTTACACACCTAAACTAGAAAACCTAGAAGAGATAGATAAATTCCTCTTTTAGATAAATGCAACCTTCTTAGCTTAAATCAGGAAGCATTAGATACCCTGAACAGGCCAATAGCAAGCAGCGAGATTGAAATGGTAATTTAAAAATCACCAACAAAAATTCCAAGACAAGACAGATTAACAGCAGAATTCTACCAGACATTCAAAGAAGAATTGGTATCAATCCTTTTGACACTGTTCCACAAGATAGGCAAAGAAGGAACCCTCCCTAATTCATTCTATGAAGCCAGCATCACCCTAAAACCAAAATCAGGAAAGGACATAACCAAAAAAGAAAACTACAGACCAATTTTCTTGATAAACATAGATGCTAAAATCCTTAACACAATACTAGCTAACCGAATCTAAGAACGTATCACAAAGATAATCCACCATGATCAACTGGGTTTCATATCAGGGATGCAGGGATGGTTTAACATACAAAAGTCAATAAATGTGATACACCACATAAACAGAATTAAAAACAAAAATCACATGACCATCTCAATAGATGCAGAACAAGCATCTGACCACATGCAGCATCCCTTTATGATTAAAACTCTCAGCAAAATCGGCATACGAGGGACATACCTTAGTGTAATAAAAGCCATCTATGACTAACCCACAGCCAACATAATATTGAATGCGGAAAAGTTGAAAGCATTCCCTCTGAGAATGGGAACAAGACAAGGATGCCCACTCTCACCACTCCTATTCAACATAGTACTGGAAGTCCTAGTCAGAGCAATCAGGCAAGAGAAAGAAATAAAGAGCATCCAAATCAGTAAAGAGGAAGTCAAATTGTCACTGTTTGCTCACAGTGATTGTTTACCTTGAAAACCCTACGAAATCCTCTAGAAAGCTCCTAGAACTGATAAAAAGAATTCAGAAAAGTTTCCAGATACAAGATTAATGTACACAGGGCCAAGCGTGGTGGCTCATGCCTGGAACCCCAGCACTTTGGGAGGCCAAGGAGGGTGGATCACCTGAGGTCAGGAATTCAAGGCCAGCCTGGCCAACATGGCAAAACCCTGTCTCTACAAAATAATACAAAAATTAGCTGGGCATAGTGGCAGGCACCTGTAATACCAGCTATTCGGGAGGCTGAGGCAGGGAGAATTCCTTGAATCTGGGAGGCGGAGGTTGCAGTGAGCTGAGATCATACCATTACACTCCAGCCTGGGTGACAGAGTGAGATACTGTCTCAAAAAAAAAAAAAAGTTCACAAGTCAGTAGCTCTTCTACACACCAATAGCTACCAAGCAAAGAATCAAATCAAGAACTCAACCCGTTTTACAATAGCTGCAAAAAAACAAAAACAAAAAAACAAACAAAGCAAAACTTAGGAATATACCTAACCAAGTAGTCGAAAGACCTCTACAAGGAAAACTGCAAAACACTACTGAAACAAATCATAGATGACACAAACAAATGAAATCACATCCCATGCTCATGGATGGATAGAATTAATATTGTGAAAATCACCATACTGCCAAAAGCAACCTACAAATTAACACAGTCGCCATCAAAATACCACCATTATTCTTCACATAATTAGAAAAAACAATTACAAAATTCATATGGAACCAAAAAAGAGCCCACATAGCCAAAGAAAAACTAAACAAAAAGAACAAATCTGGAGGCATCACACCAACTGATTTCAAATTATAAGGCCATAGTCACCAAAACAGCATGGCTGTGGTATAGAAATAAGTACATAGACCAATGAAACAGAATAGAGAAGTCAGAAATAAAGCCAAATACTTACAGCTAACTGATCTACAACAAAACAAACAAAAACCTAAAGTAGGGAAACGACACCCTCTTCAACAAATGGTTTTGGGATAATTGGCTAGCCAGGTGTAGGAGAATGAAACTGGATTCTCATCTCTCACTTTATACAAAAATGAGCTCATGATGGATTAAGGACTAAAATCCTGAGACCTGAAACTATAAAAATTATAGAAGATAACACTGGAAAAACCCTTCTAGACATTGGCTTAGGTAAGGATTTCATGACCAAGAACCCAAGAGCAAATGTAATAAAAACAAAGATAAATAGCTGGGACCTAATTAAACTAAAGAGTTTTTGTTGTTGTTGTTGTTGTTGTTGTTGTTTTTTTGAGATGGAGTCTTGCTCTGTTGCCCAGGCTGGTTTGGGGGTTTGCAATTACGTAATCTTGGTTCACTGCAACCTCATCTCCCAGGTTCAAGCGATTCTCCTGCCTCAGCCTCCCTAGTAGCTGGGATTACAAGCATACACCACCATGCCTGGCTAATTTTTATTTTTAGTAGAGACAGGGTTTCACAATGTTGGCCAGGCTGGTCTCAAATTCCTGACCTCAAGTGATCCACCTGCCTTGGCCTCCCAAAGTGCTAGAATTACAGGCGTGAGCCACCATACCAGGCCAAACTAAAGAGATTTTGCACAGCGAAAGGAACAGTCAGCAGAGTAAACAGACAACACACAGAGTAAGAGAAAATCTTCACAATGTATACTTCTGACAAAGGACTAATATCCAGAATCTACATCGAACTCAAATCAAGAAAAAAAAAAATCCCCATCAAAATGTGGGCTAAAGACATGAAAAGACAATTCTCAAAAGAAGATATACAAAAGGCCAACACACATATGAATAAATGATCAACATCACTAATAATCAAGGAAATACAAATCAAAACCACCATGCAATACCAACTCACTCCTACAAGAATGGTCATAATAAAAAAATTAAAAAACAGTAGATAGCATGGATGCAGTGAACAGGGAACACTTCTACACTGCTGGTAGGAATGTAAACAAGTACAATCACTATGGAAAACAGTGTGGAGATTCCTTAAAGAATTAAAAGTACAGCTACCATTTGATCCAGCCATCCCACTACTGGGTATCTACCCAGAGGAAAAGAAGTCGTTGTTTGAAAAAGATGCTTGCACACATGTGTTTATAGCAGCACAATTCACAATTGCAAAATCGTGGAACCAACCCAAATGCCAATCAATCAATAAGTGAATAAAGAAACTGTGGTACATATACACGATGTAATACTATGCAGCCATAAAAAGGAATAAATTAACAGTATTTGCAGTGACCTGGATGAGATTGGAGAAGGTTATTCTAAGTGAAGTAACTCAGGAATGAAAAATCCAACATCGTATATTCTCACTGATATATGGGAGCTAAGCTGCAAGGATGCAAAAGCATAAGAATGATGCAATGGACTCTGGGGACTTGGGGAGAAGAGTGGGAGGGGGGTAAGAGATGAAAGACTACAAATATGGTGTAGTGTATACTGCTTGGGTGACGAGTGCATCAATATCTCACAGATCACCACTAAAGAACTTACTCCTGTAACCAAATACCACCTGTACCCCAATAACTCATGGAAAAAAATTAAATTAATAGATTAAAAAATTAAAAGTGAAGGTAGATTAAAGGATTTATGAAACACCAGCAAAAGGGCAAATTATAGATTATGGGACTCTCAGAAAGAGAAGATGGAGAGAAAGAAATGGAAATTTCATTCATAAAAATAATGGCTGAAAGCTTCTCAAACCTGTGGAAGGGGATAAACTTCCAAATTCAGTAAGCCCAAAGGACAAAATAAGATAAATTCACAACGATTAACACCAAGACAAATTATAATCAAATAGTTAGAAGTTAAAGACAAAAAGATAATTTTGAAAGTAGCAAGAGACAAGTGACTTATTAAATGAAAGAGAACCTCCTAAAGATTATTACTGGATTTTTCAGCAGAAACCCAACAGGCCAGAAGGAAGTGGAATGATATATTTAAAGTGCTGAAAGAAAAAAAAAAATCAAGAATACTACACTCAGCAAAATTTGTCCTTCAAAAACGAAGGGGAGATAAAATCTTTCTCAGATAAACAAAAGCTGAGGGAACTTATCATCACTAGAAATAACACCACTATGCCTAACAAGAAATGCTAACAGGAGTGCTTCAAGATGAAAGAAAGCTAAACAACAAAAGGGAGAGCATAACAGCCAACAGACACATGAAAAAATGTTCATCATCACTCGCCATCAGAGAAATGCAAATCAAAACCACAATGAGATACCATCTCATGCCAGTTAGAATGGCGATCATTAAAAAGTCAGGAAACAACTGGTGCTGGAGAGGATGTGGAGAAATAGGAACACTTTTACACTGTTGGTGGGACAGTAAACTAGTTCAACCATTGTTGAAGACAGTGTGGTGATTCCTCAAGGATCTAGAACTAGAAATATCATTTGACCCAGCCATCCCATTACTGGGTATATACCCAAAGGACTATAAATCATGCTGCTATAAAGGCACAAGCACATGTATGTTTATTGCGGCACTATTCACAATAACAAAGACTTTGAACCAACCCAAATGTCTATCAGTGTCAGACTGGATTAAGAAAATGTGGCACATATAAATACTCTCACTCATAGGTGGGAATTGAACAATGAGAACACTTGGACACAGGAAGGGGAACATCACACACTGGGGCCTGTCGTGGGGTGGGGGTAGGGAGAGGGATAGCATTAGGAGATATACTTAATGTAAATGACGAGTTAATGGGTGCAGCACACCAACATGGCACATGTATACATATGTAACAAACCTACACGTTATGCATATGTACCCTAGAACTATTTTATTTTATAATAAAATAAAAATAAAAAGAGAGAGCATAAAAGTAGGAAACTCTTTGGTAAAGGTAAATATAAAGACGAAAACAATACAGTATTACTATAAAAGTGATGGGTAATTGCTTTTTATTCTACTATAAGAGTTAAAAGACAAAAGTGTTGAAACAGCTATAATTGAATTCTGTTAATGGATACCTAGTATAAATAGATGTAAATTGGGACATCGGTAGCATATGATATGAGGAGAATAAAGGTAAAACCTGAGAGTTTTTTTTATTACAAATGAAGTTGCTATCAGCTTAAAATAAAATGTTATAACTATAAGATACTTTCTGTAAGCCTGTGGGTAACCACACACAAAAAATACCTATAGAAGTTACATAACAGAAAAGAAAAGAATCAAAGCATATCAGTAGAGAAACAGTTGGGCGTGGTGGCTGACACCTCTAATCCCAGCACTTTGAGAGGTCAAGGCAGGAAAATGGCGTGGGCTCAGGAGTTTGAGACCACCTTGGGCAATATAGTGAGACCTCATCTGTACTTAAAAACAAAACAAACAAATAAACAAAAACCCAAACCTTAGCCAGGTATGGTGCCTGTAGTCCTAGCTTCTTGGTACTTGGAGGCTGAGGTGGCAAGACTGCTTGAGCCTGGGGAGGTCAAGGCTGCAGTCCACTGTTGATTGTCCCACTGCACTCCAGCCTAGCCAACAGAATAAAACAGGTAGGGAAAAAAAGAGGGACAAAAGAACTATAAGACAAACAGAAAACAGTTAACAAAATGGCCATAGTAAATCCTTCCCTATCAAAAATTACTTTAAATGTAAACGGACTAAACTCCCCAATATAAAGATACAGAATAGATGAGCAAATTTTAGAAAAACAGGATGCAACTGTATACCATCTATAAGAAACTCACTTTTTAGCCAAGGATACACATAGGCGGAAAGTGAAGGGATGAAAAAAGATATTTCATGCAAATGACAACTAAAAGGAAGCCAGAGTGGCTGTACTTACATCAGTCACGGTAAAATTTAAGTCAAAAATTGTCTCTAGAGACAAAATATGTTATTACATAGTGATGAAAGGCTCATTTCAGCAGGAAGATATAACAACAATAAACATATATGCACCCAATGTCCAAGCACCTAAGAATATTATTTTAAATTGAGAAAATTGAATGGGGAAATTGACAGAAATACAATAATAGTAGGAGGCTTCAATAGTTAACCTTCACTAATGGATAGAATATCTAGACAGAAAATTAATAAAGAAAATGGAGACTTGCACAAAACTATAGTGCAAATGGCCCTAATAGACATATACAGAACTTTCTACCCTACAGCAGGAGAGTATACATTCTTCTCTAGTGCACATGGGACATTCTTGGGAATAGATGACAGGTTGGGTAATGAAACAAATCTTAACAATTTATTTTGTTACCCCATCTGAGATTAATATCTTTAAATAAGAAAAGAAGCATTGGTCCTCCTCGTGTATGAGTTCTGCTATTGCTATTAATTTTAAAAAAATAAGCCCTACCTGTTCAATTATCAGAATCATAAAGACATGCTATCCTTAGAGATTTTCTTGTTTCATGTGTGTGCTTTCTCTTCCTATTATGTGCCCTGGAAGACTGAGAATTGCTTTTCAGTAGGTATAGCCTAAGTGGCATTTGTACAATAATATGGATTTACAGTTGTAACTTTTTACTCTAGTTTCCTGGTTTTGGCCTATATTTCTGTAACTTAGTTTTTCACTAACCAGGAGGTATCTGAATTAGTTTGTTCTCATGCTGCTATAAAGAACTGCCTGAGACTGGGTAATTTGTAAAGGAAAGAGGTTTAATTGACTCACACCTCTGCATGGCTTGGGAGGCCTCAGCAAACTGAAAATCATGGCAGAAGGGGTCGCAAACATGTTCTTCTTCACATGGCAGCAGGAGAGAGAAGTGTCAGCAGGGGAAATGCCAGACACTTATAAAGCCATCAAGACAGCTCACTCACTATTATGAGAACAGCATCGGGGAAACCACCCTCATGATCCAATCACTTCCCACTGGGTCCCTCCCATGACGCATGGGGATTTTGGGAACTGTAATTCAAGATGAGATTTGGGTGGGGATACAGCCAAACCATATCAGTATCTTTACCTCAAACTCCCTGCTTTTTCTCATCTGATGGAATCCATTATAATTATAATTATAATCCTAGAATGTATTTCTTCCAAAGTTCTTTCTGTTTCAGATCCTGGCTATAACAGTACTAAAAATGAGGATCCTAGGGTACCACTGTTATTTTCTGGTTTTGTTCCCCTTAATCTATCTTCATTTGCCTTGAGTTTCTCTTCCAGATATGTGATATGAGCTATCTAGAAGATTTAATTTTCAGTTGTGATTTTCAGTCTTTTTTTTTTTTCTGTATTGCCAAAAGTGCTTTTGTTTACAAGTAGGAAATGGCTTTATCTGGCTGTTAGGCCAAAAGCTAGTTTAAGCCCAAAGTCATATTCAGCTATTTTGTCTGGCAATAATTTGAGAGTAATAGCAATAACATAATTTTAAAAACTCCATTTTTTAAAGAATCTCAGAAAAATCAAAGAGGTTATCACCCCTCAGAAGCATTCTGATGTTAGCAAACTTCAGAATAAAAATCTCCTTCTTTATAATCTAATATTTTCAGGCTATTTGAAACCCAGTTCTTGCTTTGTCTCTAATGTTTCTGAGTATTTTTTTGAGACAGTATCAAAGAGGAGTATACCATTTTAGTCATCTACATTAGGAGGCTTGCCTTGAGCTTTCTTTTTTTTTTTTTTAATTTATTTATTATTATTATACTTTAAGTTGTAGGGTACATGTGCATAACGTGCAGGTTTGTTACATATGTATACTTGTGCCATGTTGGTGTGCTGCAACCTTGAGCTTTCTATGCAATAACAAAAATGATTTAAATTGATGAGAAATGACCTCCAAAATGGTAAGGGCTGAATGTGCAAATACATCATTGAGTAAGCATGAGAAATTTAACTGGGTTTCAAAGAACTATAGCAGGACAGCTTCTCAGGATGCATGGGCAAGACATGTGTCTTGTATGTTCATCCCACTGAAAATCACATGCGAAGCCTAAAAAAGAATTCACTCACAGAGAACTTACCTACTTCCATTCAATGCCCCAACTCCTCCAGATCTTACTGAGAAATAGTTACATGTTAGAAGTTCGTGGTAGGGATACTTAACCACAAATTGAGAAGGTGGGCGGAGCCATTTTGGGGCTACCCACAGAATCTCTTTCCACACTTGCTCAAGGTTGCTGAGGTCATAAAATAATGTAAGTTACACAACTTCTTTTAATATATACATGTGAGTATCTGAGCAGAGAATGTCACATTTCCTTTAAACCAGTGAAAAATGTCCACTGGAAAAGTACCTCTGAAACAATGACATTGGGTTATGGCTCCATAACTAAGAATTCAACCGGATATTTAAAAATTATGTTTCCATGTTGTGGGGATCTAAGAATGTGAAAGAGAAAAGGATTCCATCAAGCTTAAAAATCTTTAGAATTAGATGGTAAGGCATTTCCATATACTAAAAAACAGAGAAATGCACAATCCAACAGAGTGATATGGGGATAAAGAAATGTATGGGTCCCGTTAGAACACTTCCATCTTGACGTTATGTCATCCATGACATAGTGTTCAATGAATCCCCCAGGACCCTATCAGCCTTTTGAAAACAAAATGTTTAATCCTTAAAATGATTGATTTAAACATTATAATAAAATAACCTCGAAATTGCACAGAACAATATCCTCCTAACTGTATGAAATTATATAATAGTTTCCTGGTGGGTGAGCATCTTTTAAATCTGGGAATATTTAGGATTAAATGTGTAAGTGTTTAAGATAATAAAATTCTTAATATTTACATAGGTTGGTTAAGCAGTCTGTATATATTTGTGATCTTATATGCCAGTAATATTGTAGTAGTTTTGGCATATTAGAATAATAGATTAGCTATATGTTTCATATTGAATTACACTTGTGATTTACATGGAGTTTTGAAGTGCTTAAGAGAACTCAAGTTTCACCATATATGTGCAAACTATCAGATATATATAAGCTATTTAAGTGCTTGGAAATAGTTTGTTTATTAATTCAGACAACCCAAGTACTTGGAAAGAAAGTATAAATTTAATGAAATTGTAAATGAAATCAAATATTTTCCAAAGGCAATTAGGTGGTTGGTAAAATTTGCTAGAATTTTAAATGGAATTATATGAAATGTAACTCAAACAAAACCTTCTTGAAAGAGAAGACAAGTTCTTTCTTATATTTGTAACTATAATGGAATAAGAATTTTAAAACAAAGTAAAACCATGAATTGACTTTTCTGCATACAAAAAACATCTTAGGAGTCACCTCAAAACTCTGATTTAATGTGTAAGTAGCAAATGTAACCCAGTTTTAGGAAAAGTTTTCTATTTTACTTAGTACAATGTCTATTTAAGCCTTAAAGCATGTGTTCAATCTTTCTAATTCCCTGTGCATGGACACTGTTTAGTCTTAAAAGATTTGGAGTGTTGATGATAAGTTTTGATAAGTCTCATGTGCAAAAATCAGAGAAGAGAATACCAGCTGATTGGCATAACCAATTGTAGAATCCCTTCAGTTACTCACAATGCTTAATACTGTTTCAGCATATAGTCTACTGTACATTTTTCCCCTAAAACAGATACATATTTAGCTTCAAATTTAGATTATAGAATGTGGTTCTGAAGTGCTGCCAAACTGTGGGATCCCATGCAAGAAAACTCAACAGAGTTCTCAATTACTATTCCAAGAGATTCTTCCCAAACAGCTCCTCCTAAAAAAACCAAAGCTATACTAATAAACATGATGCAGGCTTCATTGACAGTCATGCAAAGGACGTTTGTTGGGTGCCCAATATGTGCCAGGCTCTAAAAGTGCTTGAGGATGAGGATGACATAAATGCACCCCTGCCCTCTGCCACCAACCTCTTAGTCCAGGTAGTAAATAAACACTTAGAGAAACACTTTATATTATACAGTGATAGGAGCATACCTAGGCCTGAAGGAACACATTGTAGGGATCCCTACTTTAGTCTGGAAGGATGGAGGAAAAAAAATCTGAAACTTGAAGAATGAGAGGAGTTGTGTATGTTTACTTTATTTTATAAAAAAATATTAAATATGACTTTTCAATGAATTCCAAGGTTGCTTTGGATACTGAAGAGCAGAAGAAAAACAAGCCAGAAATAAAATCCTCCTTTGGTGTTATGGTAAAAATAAAATTAAGTTTATTTGCATCACTGGACTGTCAAAGTTCAAATTTTAAATTTCAAGGGGATGTTAAATTAGCTGTAACTTTCCATTCATTATAACTGAGTAGGATAAACTTTGCTGGGGAGAGGAGGTGGCGGGACTGGGCAGAGATGTAGAGAACCTGAGTATAACAACCAGTGTCCCAGTTTTTCAGAAACTTGGAAGCCCATTGTTAGGTGATGATCCAAACTGGACAAGTAGTACACTGTGAAACTGCTCCCTGACCGTGCAGTATGCTCTGGTAAAAATGCTACAGAGCAACACAGCCATGTCAGAGCCTGGCAAAACTGATCAGGTTTTTGGACACAAAACTATGACGTATCAAAGCTTAGCAGTTAAAGGACTAACTTTAACATCTTCTATCCTCACTAGATTCAAAACATAAAGAGCAAATAAATAATCAACATCCCAAAGATCAACTAATGATTGAACCACATATGTCTGGAACTTTGCACTTGGACCACAATTTTTTTAACTTTGATTTTTTAAATTCATTTACAAATTTTTAATTCTGAAAAAAATCAAACTTTTTTGTATATGTAGAAAAATTAATATATAATTTAAGGCATTTTTATTTTTAATATGGGATTTCTATGTCAATAATAACAGCACTTTTTTCCTAATCACCAAAATGTGAGATGACTTTTAAGATTCTTGTTTTAAGAATCTTGTTTAAGATTCTTTTAAGATTGTTTCACTAAAGATGCATACTTTCCATGTGGTTTTATTAAAATCTTGAGAGACATTGCATGTTTCCTCTCTTAGGCCAGTCTTTGATATATATGACATGCTCAATTAAAGTCTGTCTAATTGAATATAATTGTATGTACTGAATTGAATTGCATTATTTTGCACTTAATTGGTTTGGACTAAGTTGAGTTGAATTGGGAATTAGTTGAGTTGACTTGGGTTGCAGTGAATGAGTTGAACTGAGTTGCGTTGCATTGAAATGAATTGAATGAAATTGGCTAGACTAAAAAAGATATGCCCTGGTTCATATGATGAGGGACCTTGCATCTTTGGTTCATTCTTTTATTCCAAGGATCTAGCACATTTTTAGTACACTACACACACTCAATGCATTCTTGAAGAATAAACAAAAAGTAAAGTTATTAGCAGTAGCACTTGTACATTCAACAATATTTTTGGTTACATATATGCAGGTATGCCTTTTTGCTAGGAATACAGTGATGGATAAGAAAGATCCTGTCCTCAATAAGAGTATAGCTTATTGATGAGCATCAAACAAGTAAATAGGCAATTAAACTATAGTATAAAATATTACCAGTTTTGCAACAACTGGAGAACCATTTATTGTGTACTATGAGATTAGTACCTCCTAAAACTGTGCATTGCAGTGGGCTTAGCAAGTGATAGGAATAAATACCAAGTCCTACGCCAGGACAACCACATATGGTTGTATCCTGTAAAAAGGTCACTGATCTGCAATGGAGTAAATAGTAATTCTCTTTGTGTTCTTCTAACCAAGCTGTCTGCCTTCTGTGATATGTCTGCTGAAATTCCCAGAAAAGATTTTCCAACTCAATTATATCATTACGTAGCTCAAGGAGTCAAATTATGAAGGGTGTTGACTGTAATATTATTTTATGCAAAGGCATGACCAAATCACATTATATTTTTAAAATATCTTTCTAATTACAATGTGAGGAATAGTTTGGAGGCTTTGAGACCATCTGAGAGGAGGATATACAATAATCTTTTCCAAAGGAATGACAGTAGATGTCTATATTAGGGCATTTTTCCCTCCCATTTCTCTGGTTGCTAATTTCTGTTTCTATTTGCCTAGTCTTCTTCTCACAGCCAATCCCACTTGTTTTAAATGTAATTTAAATATTTTTTTCAGAGATGTAATCCCTCTATGATGTCCAGGCCAAACTCAAACTCCTGGGGCTAAATGATCCTCCCACCTCAACCTCCTGAGTAACTGGACTACAGATGCACACTACTGCAGCTGGCTTACACATCCCACCTTCTAAAGTCTGGGATTCCTGAAGAAGCCATAGGAGATAACCTTATATTCTTTCTCTACACTTACTCCCAGATAGTCTCTTTCATTCTCCTAATTTAAATATCATCTAGTGGTATTTATGTCACTGACTCTAACGTCCTCCCTATGCTCCAATCTCATTTATCCAATTACCAATTCATCTTCAATTAAATGTGTTTCAAGAAGCTCAATGTGTCCCAAATTGAAGTCTTCATTTATTTTCTCTTTCAATCTCTTTCTTCCTGTGTCTTCCCTGTTGCATGAAATGGCATTACCATGTGTCTAATACCTCAAGGTTGCTCCTGACCCTACTCTTCTCTCCAACTCTTGCTCCCCACTTCCAACCCCCATCTAGACAACTGGTTTTCAAAGCGGAGTCTGAGAATTCCTGTGCTGGGCAGCTCTTTAAAAATGAAGATGTTGGCTGGGCGCACTGGCTCTTGTTTGTAATCCCAGACCTTTGGGAGGCCGAGTGGGTGAATCACCTGAGGTCAGGATTTCGAGACTAGCCTGGCCAACATGGCAAAACCTGTCTCTACAAAAAAATACAGAAAATTAGCCGGGCGTGGTGGCAGGAGGCTGAGGCAGGAGAATCGCTTGAACTCTGGAGGCGGAGGTTGCAGTGAGCCAAGATGGCGCCACTGAACTCCAGTCTGGGTGACAGAAAGAGAATCCGTCTCAAAAAAAGAAAAAAAAAAAAAAAGCCAAGGTCTTCCCTCTTCCTCTCCAACCTACCTCCCTTTAAACTACTTAATAAAATCTCTATTTGTAGTGGTCAAGCATCTCCTTTTGTAGCACATTCCCTGTTGACTCACACCAAGTTTAAGAACCACTGATGACAATCATAGCTTAAAAACATCTTGGCTGGGCGTGGTGGCTCATGCCTGTAATCTCAACACTTCGGGAGGCTGAGGTGGGCAGATCAGGAGTTCGAGACCAGCCTGGCCAATATGGTGAAACCCCATCTCTACTAAAAATACAAAAATTAGCCGGGCCTGGTGGTGGGCGCCTGTAATCCCAGCTACTCAGGAGGCTGAGGCAAGACAATCGCTTGAATCTGGGAGGCTGGATTTGCAGTGTGCTGAGATCGTTGCCATTGCACTCCAGCCTTGGTGACAAGAGCAAGACTCCATCTCAAAAAAAAAAAAAAAAAAAAAAGAAAAAGAAAAAAACATATCTTAAATATGTCCTCTCTTCACATCCGCAGCCATCCCCCTATTATCTCTTCACTGTGTGCATTAAATAGCTTCTTAAATGGTCTCTCTCAACTTTATCCTCTACCCTCTGGGGTCCAGAAATTTTTCTCCAAAGGGCCAGATAACCAATAGTTTAGGCTTTCTGGGTCATCCTGTCTCTGTTTCTACTACTCACCTCTGCCATGATAGCATGAAAGCAGTCATGGACAATATGTAAACAAACAGATGTGCCTGTGTTTCTATAAAACCTATTTACAAAAAGAAGAGGACAGCCCATTTTCCACATAACTGCATGAATGATCTTTTAAAATTGAGAAATATTTTTCTGAGAGCAACATCTAAACTCCTTACCATAATCTTTAAAAATCCAGACTTATTTGATCCCAGTTTCTGTTCCAATTTGATCGGCATATGCACTTTCCCCTTGTTCTAGGAATTACGTGGAGACCAACGTGTCTTGCACTCTAGACACATTTTTCTCTATGTAGGTTCTAGAACTCACCAATTTTTCCCCAGATTGGGTTTTTGTTTTTTTTTTGTTTTTTTTTTTTACCTGCTATTCCATTTCTGAAATACCATTCTCCTTCTTTTTGCATGTAGTTTAGGATTCTAATTAGCCTGGATTCTAATAGTAGATCTACCATTTATTTGCCTTTTAATGTCACTGTTTCTTCATCTTAAAAATGAGAATAACAGATCCTATCTTAACAGATTGTTAGGGGGATTGCACGTAAAACTCTTACAACTTAGTAGAGATTTGGTAATATTAGATATTACTATGAGCACAATGGCAGGTATACGTGCACAAAGAAGGTATTTGAAAAGTGGGTAGTTATTGCAAAATCAAAAGTTCTCTCGTAGTCTATGCAGAAATCTTTGTTATCCTTCTATAGCCTAAGAAGATACTGAGTTTCTCAAGAAGAATATGAGCATCTGCCAATTTTAGAAAAATAACTAGGTCAGCACAGTTACTACACAAAGTACACAAAGCCTCCCTTCCCACTGCAGAAAACGTTGACATATGCATTTTCCATCATTTGATCCAAAGACGATAGTGGCAAATATCTGGCAGAGTTTTCAGTTAGAGCAGAATAACTACCATGAAGAGGCCATGGTTAATTGCCCAGTTCTCAAGCTCTATCAGGCTGCTGTTGTGTTTTTATGATGCTTCCTGCGCATTGCTACTAAGAAAAAAGAAAGCTGCTTTAGTACAACCATCCCCAGAGAGCAGATTCTCATTCCTCTAACACAGCAGGTGGTCAATAGAAAGTAAATGTTAAATTCTCTGGCTAACAATTCAATTAACTAGTGAGGCCTGAAATGCTGTAATTAACATTTCACATAAAAGTACTGGAGACTATTTACTGAGATCTGAACTGTCAGCCCTGTTAATTATTCAAAGACTAGTTTACAGTGACTTTGGTCTCCCTGCCCTTTGAGACACAACATATTCTAGGTCAGAAAATGGGTCACAGAGTGTGGTTTAGGAACAATGAGAGGCATTACATTTCTCTGTGGACTGCTCTTATGTCATATTACTGTTTATACATTGGTGGTGTCTCCACGTGTCATGTAACAATCATCAGCTGGGCAGAAAAACACTATCATTCTGGGTAAGATCTGTTCTGTTCACTGATCAATATATCTATTCTTAGTTCAACATGACACTGTTTTCATTCTTACAGCTCTAGGACGTATCATAGCATTAAGACTTATTACGTCTTAATATCTGGTAGGATAGTTCTCTTTTCTTTATCCTGTTCTCTTCTTCCACATTTTATTAAGAAATAGGTCAAATTTTCTTATTTCTTTTAATGCCCCATAATTTTGGATTGACTACTAGGCACTGTGTGTAAAAGAAGTGTAGAGAGTGAAGTAAATCAAATTTATATGCAAAAAAAAAGAAATGCTCCTTCTGTTAGGCTACTAGTATGGGGTCTGAGTCCACATAGACTGTAGTTAACTAGCAAGATCTCTCATGCTTGTGCCTGCAGGAGGCCTGAGGTCTCTCTCTCAACTCACCTGCCCCCCAACACCTCAATCTTTCTCCTGAGATTCCACAAAGGCCTGTGAAAACAGAGAGGTGCAGTCAGCCTCTCCATGTCTGAGGATCCTCGAGATACTAAATCATCATACAATACCAGCTCATACTTGGGCTTTAAAATCTGTTAACATTTCAACAGATTTCTTTTTCCCTGTGTCTCAGGCAGATTCTTCCTCCTCTTGCTACATGCCAAGAAAGAGAGCAGTTGTGGATCTCTTCTTTCCTACGAAGGGCTCATCACTTTCTGGATTTCTGTTCATTAGTTTTTGTTTGTTTGTTTGTTGTTTTTTCTTCTTCAGCTATCAGTTGGGTTTAAAAACAACATGATTTCTCAGATTGTTCTTATTATTAGGATGAGAGTGGCATATTCTTGCAATTTTCTCAATTTTAAGTTGAAGTAGAAGTCCTTTACTTGGGATTCACAATTAATATGGGTCCATAGGCTCCTTTTCCTATCTGGTTTTGGAATCATAATCATACTAGGCTCATTTTACATTTTCTGCAACAACACAGAAAGCAATAGAAACTCGTTGTTCCTTGAAAGTTTGTTAGAACTCATCCTTAAAACTATCAAGACACTGATATTCAAGGGACAAAATAGCAGACTACCATTCCAATTTCTTTAATGCTTATTGACATTTTTAAACTTCTTGGGGGTGTGTCAATCTGGTTTTTGTTTGTTTGTTTGTTTTACATATTTGTCCATTTCGCCTAATGTTTTAACTTATTGGTGTGCTTTTCTTAAGCCTTTGTTTTGAAATATTGGAAAACACAGATAGATAAAACCCAGTTCCTGACCTCAAAGAGCTAATCATTGAGAGGCAGACATATTACTACACAAAAGTTACATATAACTACAAAGAAAGGTGATTAGTTGGCTTCCCAGAGGTAGCACAAAAATTTGATGGTAGCACATTTGTATTTGATGAATTTACTCAAATCTAGGGTCTGTTTTGTACATAAGAAATATAATCTTAATTGAACTCAGAGAGGTTGACTGTCCAGTTAGCAAAGTTGTAAGACACTAATCTGTGAGCATGCATAACAATTTCCTAGACTGAAGGATCTCCTTTTCAGTGACCTTTTCAGTCTGCTCTCTGCTATCCAGGTTGCATGCTTTCCTAGTGCTGAAGCAAAACAGAAAGATAAATTAGCAACTGGCTTGTTGGGACAATGTGGTAAAACAAAATAAAACAAAAACACAAAATATATGTTTAAAAATATTCATTTCATCTATAGTTATTTCTCCTTTTTAATGTTTTATATTGTTTCATTGCATTTTCTCTTTGTTTTTTCTTAGTCCTTCCAGAAGCCTATCTTGCTAATCCAAAGCACCAGTTAATTTTCTCTATTAATTTTTAGTTATTTGTTTCTTTGATATCTGCACTTACTAATTATTTCCTTTTCTTGTTTCTTTAGGTTTGTTTTGTGACTATTTTCCACCCTCTTGTGTTGAATACTTAGCACGTATTAAATTTAATTTATGAAAAAATTAAACACATTTAAATTTAAAACACATTGAAATTATGAAAATATTTAAACACATTTAAATGTAAAACACATTGTATTAGGGTTCCCTAGAGGGACAGAACTAATAGGATAGATAAATATATCTATATCTGTTTATATCTCTCTATATCTATATATAGAGATCTTGTGATTGTGTAAGTCAATACTTATTGAACTCCCCTATATATATGATATCGTTATCTATAGCTATCTGTATATATATATATAGGGGAGTTCAATAAGTATTAACTTACATGTTCACAAGATCCCACAATAGGCAGTCTGCAAGCTTGAGGAGCAAGGAGAGCCAGTCCAAGTCTCAAAACTGAAGAACTTGGAGTCCGATGTTCGAGGGCAGGAATCATCCAGCATGGGAGAAAGATGTAGGTATAGGCTGGGAGGGTGGGTCAGTCTCCCTCCTTTTCATGTTTTTCTGCCTGCTTTATATTCACTGGCAGCTGATTAGATCGTGTCCACCAGATTAAGGGTGGATCTGCCTTCCCAGTCCACTGACTCAAATGTTAATCTTTTTTGGCAACGCTCTCAGAGACACACCCAGGATCAACACTTTGTATAATTCAATCCAATCAAGTTGACACTCAGTATAAACCATCACACATATAAATGGAGAGAATAGTACAATGTGCCTTTATGTGCTCATCAACCAAGTTCAACTATGCTCAAGTCATGGCCTATCTTATTTCTTCTATATCTCCATATATCTTCCCTTTACTGTATGGAGGGAAATCCTAGACAGTATATCATTCATAAATATTTTAGTGTCAGATGTGAAAGATTTTAAACACTTAATCAAAATACCATTATTATATCTTTTAAAATAAAAAAGTAACACCTTAATATTATTAGTCAGTCCATATTCAAATTTCAATGATTATCTCCCATTAGTCTGAATCCATACACTGTACTTGGCTAATATGTCTTTTAAATCTCCTTCAATCTATAAATTCTTCCCTTTCTTATTTTTTGTTTCTTGTAATTTATTTGTTGAGGAAATCAGTTTATTTGTCCTGTAGCATGTCCCACAGCCTAGAATTTGCCATCTGTATTCCTGTGCTGTCAGCTAACATGTTCTTTCATCACCTGTGCTTCTTGCTTTTTGTAGTTGGTCTAAAGTCAAATCAGACTTTGAGTTCTTTTTCTGGTAAGATTATTTCATAGGTAACACTGCATGTTTCCATTGAGAGGCTCATAATGTCTAGCTGTCTTTGTTTTTTGTGATACTGGCAAGCCACCAATCATCACTGCCTAGATTCACTAATGCTTTGGAGTTTTTAAAGGGATGAGATTCTAACTTCTTAATTTTTTCTTCTTTTGGTAGCTCGAATGCTTTTACAAAAAGAAACTTCCACTACTAGCTGTTTGGTTAGCTTGAACATAATTCAGTTTGGAAAGAGAGGATGGGTGCTTGGTTTTGTTTTTTCTTTTTATTTACATTATAGCTTTCAAAATAATAAGTTGATTCCCCCACTGCTCCTCAAAGATGAGTAATCAAGATTTTGTGTCCTTATGAACTCATGGATTTAAACATATGATGCATTTAAACTTATATTTTTATTATTATTCTTATTGATGCTCAAATTATCCCATCTATGGCCAGTGGGAGCCTTTCAAGTTAGTTTTTGAGTTTTTTCTATATGATCTTACTAGTCTCTGATAGCATTTTTGTTCATTTTTTAATTTATTTCTGTTTTCTGCAAAGAAGCTATCAAGACAATTATGTCATGAGAAAATATCCTAGATTTACCTTGTATATATCATCCCCATACCTGGAATCAGGCATTTCCTCCAGGAACTGTGTTCCCATTTAAAGGAAAATGGCATTTGGAAACCTTCAAGCTGAACACTACAGAATTGGTCATTGTCTCTAGACGTTGTTAATGGACAGTTTAAAAAATCATTTTTATAACCTGATAAATTTATTTAAACTACACATTTACTTCTAAGTTCTGTTTTAGCTACATACTACACATTTTGACTACCATTTTTATTATAATTCCGTTGTAAATATTTCCTAATTTTCCTCACAATTTCCTTTTAATTTAAGTGTTATTTGGTAATGTGTTATTTAATTTCTATATATACGGGGTTTTTTTAAGCTTTGTTTTTTTATATTTTTGTTGCCTATGATCACAGAACACAGTGTGATATTGATCCTTTGTAACACACAGAGGTTTCTGTTATGGCCTAATAATAACCCACATTTGTAAAAGTTCTCTATTTTATATATAAAAATGTAGAATCCTTTAGTCCTAAGAATTTGGCGAAGTCTAGTGTGAATTCCCAAGAATTTCTTCTCAGGCTTCATCTGTTTTTGTTATTTTTCAGCCCAGTAGGGCTTTTGTGCTGCTCAGATGTTACCAGCGGATGCAGGCTTCAGTGACCAAGACCATCAAGGCTACTGATATTATCAGTAAAAGGGCAGGCAACTGTTCTCCCAATGCAAGGCCAGAAGAAAGCATTCTTTCAATCAAACCTCTCCCTGCTGTCTCCAGCTCCCATCTGTCCTGGGATCCAGCTGCTCACATATGCAAACACCACACACACACACACACACACACACAAGTTCAACATAGGTTTCAATCAGGCCTGAAATTTTTCATGGTTTATTGATTCTGACTTCTGTAGATCCTCCAGATTTGATTTCGATACAGCAGCTTATGCTAGTTCACTCTCATAGTAGGAACCAGAAGCTTCCTCATGTCTATTTTTAGGTTAAGTTATTGGATGAACAGCATTCAAAAATTAATTCACAGACAGCATCTAAGACATCACCTCCAAACTTGAATGTGATGTGAAATGGTCTTTAAAGCACACCAGTCTCAGATCTCCTAGTTTTGGGGAGTCAGGGTACCCAGACTTATGTAAAGTCATCAAGATCCCCAAGTAATAATATTTCCAGAAGATTTTAAGTAGAAGAGGAAGATTGGAAAATTGAGATAAATGTGCGTGCTCAAGGCAAGACGTTTTATTTAATGGGGGAAAAGATGAAGACAGGGAGAAACAAGTCTGAAACATGCACTAACATAATGTTAAAGCAAGCAAGGGTGATTTTCCCCCAAGGCAGCTAATTATATTGTAGTAAGCATTCCCATGAAATAATGGATAATTTTCATCTGATCTTTGAGGACCTCTGATATCAGGAAAACACAGAGCTATATGTATACAGAAGTGAATATTTTTAAATCCCCCTTTAAAAAGGAGCATTTTCATTTTTATGGGTGTTTATTTTTCTGTTTGTGAAAGTATCAAATGTCCTTTATAGAAAATGCAGAAAATTATTTTAAAGTGTAAATATAATTTCAAGCACCATAGAAAAAATTATTGTTATTCATTACCATAGCATTTTGCTATAGCAGTGTCCAACCTTTAAAAATATGTATGTGAATAACTATGAATTGTATATATGTACACACCTTTATGTAATGTACATAATGTATGTATATTTAATAACCTTTATATAATTGATAACATTCTTTCTTACAGTTTTATGTTATATAGTATAGTGGTTAGAATATATAAATTTAATATCCAGCTATACTAGTCATTAACTGTGGGATCTTGGGCAAGCTACTGAGCCTCTCCAATATTTTATCATTGATGCATATTTTCAGCCTGGAATTTAAAGATCTAGCTGTGTTTTTATTAATATATAGCTATATTTCTTATAATCATTTATTAAACAATGTATTCCTTTCTAATTAGACTATAGTCCTTCCTTTACCATAGACTAAGTTCTTATGTCTATACTAAAGTTTGTTTTAGACTAGTCTATTTAGCTGATATATATATATATCTGTGTGTATATATATATATATATAAAATCATTAGTGAATACTCCTGTTTAGATCAGCTATAAAATATATTTTATTTTATTTTATTTTTATTTATTTATTTTTTTGAGACGGAGTCTCGCTCTCTCCCCCAGGCTGGAGTGCAGTGGCCGGACCTCAGCTCACTGCAAGCTCCGCCTCCCAGGTTTACACCATTCTCCTGCCTCAGCCTCCCGAGTGGCTGGGACTACAGGCGCCTGCCACCTCGCCCGGCTAGTTTTTTGTATTTTTTTTAGTAGAGACGGGTTTTCACCGTGTTAGCCAGAATGGTCTCGATCTCCTGACCTCGTGATCCCCCCGTCTCGGCCTCCCAAAGTGCTGGGATTACAGGCTTGAGCCACCACGCCCGGCCCTATAAAATATATTTTAATATCTAGTATGGCAATCTCCCCCACTGTATTATTTTCAATATAACATTAGCTTTTTTCTCATCCATTTATTATTACAGAAGAAGAGCATTAGGAATATTTTGTCTTAAAAACTCTCACTTAAAATAATTTATATCCTTATAGTATTCATAGTACTTTCAGTAACTGTTCACATTGTGCCTACCAGTTTTAGGCTAGAAGATGTTGCAGGTGTTTCCTGTGAATTATGTTTCATCCCTTCAAAAACCAGTTCAGATAGATAAAATTATAGCCATTTTTAAGTGAAGAAACTAAAGTTTAGGCAAATAAGTAACATGGTCAAGGTCACAAAACTAGGAAGTAGCAGAAATAAAATTTGAATCCAGACATATGTATTTTTTATTTCAAAGATGTTACAGTCTTCTTTGCATAGTGTCACACTGTTCTTTTCAACTGGGAAAGTGAATTGCTTTACTTATATATTTGGTAAGGCACATTTGGAAAAAAGGAAGAACATTCTACCTAGAAGAAAAGAAAAAGAAAGACAGTTGAAGGAAGCACTGACTGGAGAGGAAGTGTCTGGGAATGGGGTCTGAGTTCAATGCCACGAACAAGCAAATGCTAGGCATGTGGAGAACAAGAAGCTTGCATATTAGGTCATCCAGCTGTCACCATACTTTATTTCCTGATCAGAGTTCAATGGCCCTTGTTTTTTGCTCTGAAATTCTATTTAAGTATGCTGGATTTTATGTGAAAATGCCATGATACATAAACATAAGAATAAAAATAGTAAGAGGTATCATTTTGTCAGTCACATCCTGTACTAACTCTTCATCTGATTACTTAATCTAATTCTTATTTTTCTCAATTTATGCATGAGGAAACTGAGCCAGAGAGGTTATATAATTTGGCAAAACACACACACACACACACACACACACACACACACAAAACAAAATAAAAAAATATAAACCTTCAAAACTTATAGCTATTGTAGAGATGGAATCCAAACCAACATCTGAGTGTGTCACTGACTGACCACAATAAAGTTGGGGTAAGATTGTGAGGTTATCAACTGCAAGTAAGTCTATAAAGACATGCCTAACCTGTCAACTGATTTTACAACCTCCAGCCACAAGTAGTGACAAAGCCAGTCTAGATGCTGAGTTTTCTTTTATTGTTTCCCGTCAAACACAGAGGCCAAATCCACAACTGTCCCTGATTAATAAATGAGAAGCAAAGAGAGAAATCTGGTACCAGCATGAGAAACTAGCTTATGACTCATTTATCTGGAGGAAGGACAAGATGTTTCCTTATGCTCTCAGGAGGACCTTACCTTTATTTGCCTTACAGCATTTTCCCCTTTGTTTCATTTAAACTCTAGAAATGCTGGATATGGTCAACATGAGTTGTATTTGTAATTTCTTAAAGAAGTATAAAAGTTAGTTACCAGGGTGGTAGGAAGATGTCACTCCAGCTGGTTACAAGTATACATATCTTCCATAGATCCAGAAATAATTGCTCAACACCCCTTCTTCATTAGACTGCAAGGTCCTTAAGAGCAGCAGTAATAATAATTAACAGTTGTTCATGCAGTGTTTTCTCAAGATAAGCTATCATATTTGAGTCCTCACAACAGCTGTAGAGGTAGAATGTATTATCATAGACTTCTGAAGCTGTTCCAAATGCAAAACAGGGAATTCAAAGCAAACTGTCTGTAGTAACACTGGTAGTGGATGATGGGTTGAGTTGGAATGTAGCAAATGAGCTGTGCGACATGCTAGGGTCTCAGTGACACAGACTAGTAATAAACAGAGGAAGCACTAACTGAAAAGTCATCAACACAGCTACTACTTGTGAGAAGATTGGCTCATGGCAAGGTATGAAAATCACCGTGGGGGGAGGAGGTTATTAACATGATTAACATGGATATAGTTTGGGTCATCTTTTGTGCAATAAAATATTTATTAAACATTTTAAATCATGCTGTGTAGTGATTAGCATAGTATCTGGAACATGGTAGGGACAAAATAAATGTTTAATGAGTAAATCAACTCGGATGTTTCCAGTGACACAGTTACCTCCTGGTGGAGCCTATGTTGCTGAAACTGGTCTTCATGAGAACGATGTCTGTCTTTGGCCTTGTTGAGCCAATAGTAGCATAGAGTTTTGCTTTTAGGAAGACACATGAGGAGACTTCAAAAAGTTCATGGAAATGGAAATAAAAGATAAAAATAAAAATATAAACTTTATTTCCCAGCCTAAGTTTCACCAAGGTCAGAACACCTTGGAAGCAATGATAACAGCTATTTAGTGTATCTCTAAGGAACTGAGGGTTCTAGGAATTTAATCATGCCAATTCAGCCTTTTGTACATTATTAACTGAAGAAAAATGATGTCTTTTAAATAATTTTTTAAGACTAAGAAACAAAAAAAGTAGGAGCCAAATCAGGACTGTGAGGTGGATGCCTAATGATTTCCCATTGAAACTCTCATAAAATTGCCCTCGTTTGATAAGAGGAATGAGCAGGAGTACTGTCATGGTGGAGAAGGACTCTGGTGAGGTGTTCCAGGCATGTTCCTGCTCAAATTTTGGCTAACTTTCTCAAAACACTCTCATAGTAGTAGATGTTATCATTCTTTGGCCCTCCAGAAAGTCAACAAACAAAATGCCTTGAGCATCCCCAAAAACCGTTGCCATGACCTTTGCCCTTGACTAGTTGGTTTTTGCTTTTTGATTGGACCCCTTCCACCTCTTATTAGCCATTACTTTGATAGTGTTTTGTCTTCAGGATCATATTAGTAAAGCCATTTTTCATTTCCTTCTACAATTCCTTGAAGAAATGCTTCAGGATCTTGATCCCACTTGTTTAAAATTTCCATTGAAAGTTCTGCTCTTGTCTGCAGCTGACTTGGCTGCAATGGTTTTGGCACCCATTGAATAGAAAGTTTGCTCACCTTTAAATTTTTCAGTCAGAATTGTGTAAGCTGAGCCAACTGAGATGTCTGTAGTGTTGGCTATTGTTTGTGCTGTTAATCGTTCATCCTCTTCAATTAGGTCACAGACAAGATGAATTTTTTCCTTGAAAATTGATATGGATGATCAGTGGCTGTAGGTTTCATTTCAACATTGTCTTGTTCCTTCTTAAAATGAGTTATCTATTTACAAACTGGTGACATTTGTTACCATAGACTCCTTGTAAAGCATCAATGATTTCACTATTTTTCCACACAAGCTTCATCATAAAAATTTGATGTTTGCTCAACAGAATCCATGTTGCTATGATAGGGGCTCTTTTCAAACTGATGTCTTATTCTTCTTAGTATCTCAAAGTAGATACTGTTCACACTTATTATACCTAGTTAATATGAGCTTATCTTGGTGCAAAACACTTCTGAGATTCATTCATAGTTTTGTTTGTTTGTTTGTTTTGAGATGGAGTCAAACTCTGTCACCCAGGCTGGAGTGCAATGGCAGGAACTCGGCTGACTGGAACCTCCACCTCCTGGGTTCAAGCAATTTTCCTGCCTCAGCCTCCCAAGTAGTTGGGATTACAAGTGCACACCACCACACCCAGCTAATTTTTGTATTTCAGTAGAGACGGGGTTTCACCATGTTGGCTAGGCTGATCTTGAACTCCTGACCTCAGGTGATCTGCCCGCCTCCCAAAGGGCTGGGATTACAGGTGTGAGCCACTGCACCTGGCCAGTGTGTGTATATATTATTATTATTATATATTATGTTTATATGTTATATTATATATATTTTCTATACAAACATATATATATTATATATAAAAACATATATAAATTATATATAAATATATAAATATATAAATATATAATATATAAAAATATACATTTATTATATATTATATAATATATATTTATATAATAATATTTTTATATATTTTATATATATAATATATACTTTCCATGACCTTTTGGAAGTCACCCTGTAGTTTGCATACCAGTGGAATTAGGAAAAGAGTTGGTGCAAATGCCAAGCTGGTAATACATTACTATACACTATCAATTAGCAAATGGAAAAAGAAAGAGCAGAAAATATCATCATCAATTTTATGCTTTTCCTAAGGTTCAAGAGAAGAAAAGACGAGTAGCTGAAAAACAGGATATTTTGAATATAGAAGAGAATAAAAGAAAAAAAGCAAGATTTAACAGTGTCTCTGTTTCCTATGGCAGTTGTAACAAAGTACCAAAGTGGTGCTTTAATGTTAGACATTTATTCTCTCATAGTTTTGGGGGCCAGAAGTATAAAATCAAGGTGTCATCAGGGTCATACTGCCTCCAAAGGGCTTATGGAAGAATCTTTCCTCACTTTTAGCTTCTGATTGTTGCTGGCAATTCCTAATGCTCCTTGTCTTGTAGATGCATCTCTCCAATCTCTGCCTCCATTGTTTCCTAGTTTTCAGTACTTTGTTATGGTAGCTCTAAGACAGTAATCCAGGCTTTGTGCAGAAAAGTGAGATGTTGCTCTTAAAAATACTTTAAAATGTGGAAGGATAATGGGTAGAGTCTAGAAGAATTTTGAGACACTTAATAGAAAAAGGTTAGATTATCTGGAAGAGGCATCTAACGTACTGTATAATGGAATAAAAATGTCTATCATGGCCAAGTGTGGTGGCTTATGCCTGTAATCCCAGCACTTTGGGAGGCCGAGTCCGGTGGATCACAAGGTCAGGAGACTTAGATCATCCTGGCTAACACGGTGAAACCTTGTCTCTACTAAAAATATAAAAAATTAGCCAGGCATGGTGGCTGGCACCTGTAGTCCCAGCTACTCGGGAGGCTGAGGCAGGAGAATGGCATGAACCTGGGAGGCGGAGCTTGCAGTGAGCCGAGATCGCGCCACTGAACTCCAGCCTGGGTGACAGAGCGAGACTACTTCTTGAAAAAAAAAAAAAGTTTGTCCTGTCCTATCCTATCCTATCCTATCCTATCCTATCCTGTCCTGTCCTGTCCTGTCCTGTCCTGTCCTGTCCTGTCCTGTCCTATCCTGTTCCACTATTGTATTTTGGAAGCAGATAACTTCTAGTTTTACAGGTCTATGGATAGAGAAGTTCTGTCCAGATTGCAGCATCAACTCTTGCCTTCTGATCTGTCCTACAGATTTCAGATGTGCTGCCTCACAATCACACAAGCTATTTAAAACCTAAAATATCTTTATAGATATACATTCATAACATCTCATTTTGGTTTTGTTCTGTGGAGAACATTGACTAATGTAAACGGCAATAAAAAATCTCTCAATATGCTGCATACATAAATTAGCTTTATACTGAAGTTAGATCATTGAGTAATGCTAGAATTGATCATTTAGCTGGCTTGATTTCTTCGAAGCTTCAAGATATGCAGGAACCCATGTCAATTGATAGCACAAAATGTTTTTGTAAGAATCATGGAAAACAAAGATTAATTACATTTTATCAAATCTTAACAGTATATGCTATTATGTTTCCTTGATCTGATAAGAAGGCAGCTGGTTGGAGATATATATATGGTTTGCCTTATATATGCACAGGTGATATCTGGAGATATACACATATATATACACATACACATTATATGTATATAAAGAAGTTAGGATATGAGAGTCTAGGTCAGAGCTTTAATATAATATTTAAATATATTTAAATATAAATAAATTTAAATATAATATTTAAATATAAATAATATTTAAATATAAACATGAAACAATGAGGTTGATGACGATATGATGATCAGCTGGCTACACACAATATAGTGAGTATTTCCTCTCTTCCCTTTGACTATGTCAGCTCTCTCCTTGCAAGACTTTTACATTATTTTTAAGTTTCTAGTAAAGGAAGATCCAGTTACATCATATGATTGGAGACTCCATGTGATGCTAAGAAACTTATATTCATAAACATAAATATATTAAGCTCCTAATATTATACACAGCGAACACCTATTATACTGATACATTGTTCTCTTGAAGCCAAATTCAGGAACCCATTGAAAAGTTTAAAAAGTTTAAAGTTCAATTAAACATTGACAAAACACCGAAGGAAAAAAATTGGTATTTGAAACTACAGACAATATATGAGATTCATTAAAAAGGTCTCCCCTGAAATATATATAGCTCTTTGTGATAGTTTTACGAGGGTATCTTCATATGTTCTATTTACCTGCATTCTTTTGTTCTTAAGCTTATGTTTGACAATGGCAATGGGATTTGGCGCATCAAAAGTGAATGCGGAAGACATTAACAGCTGCTATTGGCTCTTGAGTCACAAAAGGTTTTTTTTTTTTTTTTTTTTTTTTTTTTTTTTTGAGACGGAGTCTTGCTCTGTCACCCAGGCTGGAGTGCAGTGGCGCGATCTCGGCTCACTGCAAGCTCCACCTCCCGGTTTTACACCATTCTCCTGCCTCAGCCTCCCGAGTAGCTGGGACTACAGGTGGCCGCTACCAGGCCCGGCTACCACCACGCCCGGCTAATTTTTTGTATGTTTAGTAGAGACAGGGTTTCACCATGTTAGCCAGGATGGGCTCGATCTCCTGACCTCGTGATCCTCCCACCTCGGCCTCCCAAAGTGCTGGGATTACAGGCGTGAGCCACCGCGCCCGGCTGCGAAAGGTTTATGTCCTAAATGTTCCCCTTACTTGAAGTTGTATGAAAAACCTAGTACTCTCATGCCCAGCGGTCATAGCTTACTTTGTATCATCAGAAAATCCAATGAGAATGTTACTAAAAGGAAGAACTTCTACCAATATTCTTGGTTGTCAGACTGCTGAAAACAATTATGACTAAATATATGTGACCTGGAAAGACTGGTCATAAATGCATAAAATCCCGTTTATGGCATCTATTTTGAGAAAGCAAACTAGATCCACACTTGGGTATCTTCTCTTGTTCTCATTTAAATTCTGTGCTTGAAGAGTACTGTGGATTCAGTGGGAATTACTCTGCTCTGCTAAGTCCCTTGTGGGTTCACTGAGGTTTCTCCGTATTGTCTGATACCTTGAAGGTCTCCAGCCCTGTGTAGTCTCCAACAGCTGTTTAGCTCGAAACTATAGATAGATATTCATTGACTGGCTTCATGGAGGAGGTTTGCCTTATGCATGCACAGCTGATATTTCAGAACAAAACTCAAGGGGACACTTAAGTTTTGGCAGCTGTTTTTCTGCAAGCTCCACTCTCCACTCTCCGTGATCCTCTTTCACAAATCCTAGCTACCCCAGTAGTGTCTCACTTCATCTCTACTTTCTGACCTCAGCAAAACCACAGTGCTGTGTTTGTGATCCCCAACCTGTGCAGCCACTGACAGGGATCCCAGAGAGAAGAATCACATCATCTGGGGCTCACCTCACTTGAACTTATTCTCTCAGAAATCACAGACCTGCACTGCCAGTTTCCCAACATCTGAAAAGTTATTTTGTATATTTTGTTCGGTTTTACAGTTGTTTTGGTGAAAGGTTGGTCCATTACAAGCGACTTCATCATGGCCAGAAGCAGAAGTCTCTAGGAACACGTGTTTCATGTGTTTTTCCCCCCTCCTTGGGAGTAACTGGACCATCCAGATAGTATAAACACAAATCTCGACCTGGAAATCATTGAAATTACCTTCTACTCTCTAGACTAAAAGAGGATACTACCTTGTCCTCTCCCTGTATTAACTGGCAAATTCTTTCTAGATCACCAGCCTTTCACTGAATATATAAACGCTTCATTAAGAGGGGTCTTTTTCTTAATTATTTCATGAGAGTCAAAATTTAAATTCCTAGATTAGTGAGTTTGAATTGCCCTTCCATGATAGTCACAATTTCATTACATAGTTCTTGCTCTGATTTTCTTTCCTTCTCATTTCTGGCTCCTGGTTATTTCCCTTATTGGCCTTTGAGCTGAACTATATATTTAAAACAGTATTTATTACCTTGGGTTGGTCAGGGTGTGGTGAAAGAGGGACTCTCATGAATTGCTTATGGAAGTGTCAATTTCATAACTCCATGGAAGAAATTTGCAGATTCTATTACTCTTCCAAAGGCACATGCCTTATGACCCCAAAATTCCTCATAGAGGAATTTAGTTTACAATTATATTCATACATATTTAAAGTAACAAATGCACAAAGAATATTAATTGCAGCATAATTTATAATGGCAAACTTTTGAAACAAAAGCCATCATTAGGGCTAAAATATAACCTATTTTATAGTCAAACAACATAGTTTAGAGAAAAAAATGAAACTCTCAAGTTTAGAAGTAAAACTATCTCTAAAATATATTAAATTGCAAAATAAATTATAACATATATTAGTTTTTATATAAGCATACATATTTCCCTTATATATGATAATATAAAATGGTATATATAATCATAAATATATGATTATCATATATGTGATATATAATCATATATAAATATATGATTATATGTGATATATAATCATAAAAATATATATCTAATATATAAATATATGTGATATAAGATATATATCATATATGATATATCATATACAAATATGTGATATATGATATATATCATATACAAATATATATGAAATATATATTTCTTTTATATATTATATATAAAATACTTAAACATCATAATTTATATATATCATATATATGATATATATATCTCATAGCTTCAGAAACATACATGAGCTGGCGATTTTTATGATTTCTCTGTAAGAAAGCAGAGCAACTGCACACTGAGATTGGGAGAAGAGTTTATCATAAATACTTTTTTGCATCTTATGGTTATACCATGCAAATATATTATCTCTTGAAAAATAAAATACTAAAAAGCAAAACAATTTTTGTTTGCTGCATTTTATCTAGCAAATCTATGTGTTGTGGAAGAGTTTTTGACTTATTAAGTCAACAATATGTTCAGAACTGGAAGTCTATGACCTATGTAATTGCATATTTCCATATTAGCAAACTCAATCATTGTTAGAAGTTATGAAAGCAAAAACAAAATATAAGTACTGTAAGTACTGTATTCTTTATAATTTCAGACCTATTGAAGGGGTTCTACTTTTTTAATAGCCCATGCAGTAAAACCTGTTAGGGGTTTGATTGGCAGTGATAGCAATCCATGGTATGGTATGGTTGACTAAAAGTAGAATTCGAACATAGGCTATGCCAGTAGGAATACAGTGCCTGGAATAAACTAGAAGTTATTTCTGTGTTACTGTATACTGATAACACCATTCATGAAATAATGTTTGCTTTGACTGCAAATCACTAAGAGGAAGATACATTGTCTTAAGTCAAGTACCAAGAAACAGACTCAGAAATGAGGACTTATATAAAAGTGGTTTTTAAAGGAAGTACTCTGAGAAAGAGTGCCCTGAAGCAGGGCAGGGGAGGAGAAAAAGCCAAGCAGGGCATAATTTAAGTTGTATGTCAACCTAATTCTACAGGAAACCTCTCAAATGGAAGATACACCTCAAAGTTGTCCAGAACAGAGGCAAGGGAATCAGGTTTTCAAACTTCCCCATTGGTACTCTTGGCTCAAAGGTCCTGGCCTTGGGGAGTAAATTTCCAAGCATGCTGGCTGTCTACTTGCCTGCTAAAGAGTCTCCATGAGCCCAATGACAATCCTAAAAGAAACAGACCAGGCAAAGCACACCTAAAAAAGAAATATGCAAGCTATGGCATAAGACTCATTGAGCTGTACGATATTTATCTAAGATGCCACAATATTCTCAGGAAGGAATGATCATAGACTTTAAGTAATCTCTTGTGGAAAAGGGGTTAAATGTGTTCTGTATATCCTCCAGAAATTAACTAAAACTTCTGGATAGAAGGAACATCTGGAAAGATGGCATTTCCCTGAACATTTTAACAGAGTTCCTTATAAATGTGATAGCCTGTGTCAGGATGCGGGAGTCAGTAATTCTTAGGTGTTTGGGATTATCCAGCCAAAAAGTAGAGAATTAAGATATGGTTCCCATAGCTCCTAATTTAACTCCTAATTTGTCATCAAACTAGACAATTAGTTGTCATATTTGATTCTCTGAATATATTTTAAGAAGATGGTAATATCCTACTAATTACAATATTTTGTGATCAAACTAGACAATCAGTTGTCATATTTGATTCTCTGAATATATTTTAAGAAGATGGTAATATCCTACTAATCACAAAATTTTAAACTTCTTTCCAAAAAATTGCACTTGTATGAAAATAAGTTTTTTAATTAATTTTTTATTTTCCCTGCAACTCCTCACATTACATGACCAATCTTCTAGAAAAGTTTATGTCCAAAATAATTTGGAGCTAAAAGAATGAAAATAAAATAAAACAAAACAAAACAAAAAGCACTTCCATATATTCCTGCTTTCTTGTTTTCAGGGCTATGAAATAAGAAAATAAAATGTAATTAAATCCCAGAAGGAGATCATGACCTAATGTGGAGACCTTCTGAGAAAAAACTTTCATTCTTTAACTGCTCTTTCCTCTGTTTTTTGGTTTTTTATTTTTAAATAGCTTTGTATACTTAGAATCCTATAAGCATAAACATTCAGGTGTGGAGAATGGGCCTCTCAAGAAGAACTTGAAGGAGTATCGTAAAATGTAGGTAAAGTTAAATTCCCTGACTGTGATCAAAGACACAGAGCACCATGTCTCTTAGGAGATTTTTAGTTTAAGAATTATGCAAATAGGAGTCAGAAATTGAGAGAGATGGGACAAGTATTTTCTGTTTCTAATGGTCCATGTCCAATCCTTCAAACTGAGGCTTTATCAACTTGTTTTTTTTTTTTTGTTTTGTTTTTTGTTTTTTGTTTTTTTTTTTCTAGAGAGCAGAAAATCCTCACTAGCAGGAGCTATTTAAAGTCTCTGGCCTTGCACTGAAAGTGCAGATTTGGCAGTAGCAGGTTTCAGCTGGATTTTCTGGGCAGTAAGTAAGGCAGCAGCAAATTTACTCTTTTTAATATAATGGCAACAGTCCTTGGAAGGAATGGGAATGACTTCAGGCAGTGCCAAATTTTAAATGAAAAATCTAACTATAGCTGTTCTTTAGCTCTCTGGGAACGCTGTGAGTGATTGTGTGGGGAACCAAGGTTAAGGGTGACCTCAGCGGACCGCTTTGGTGAATCGCTCAAGGTATAGCTTAGGTCAGCTCACCCACACCTGGCCCCTGCGGAGGATTTGCAGTTCTGTGACAATGTGAGAAATACGAAATTTAAAAGCAACTTAGCTAGGTTGAACCAGTGTAGAGCTGGTATCAACTGAAGGAAGTTTACTCTGATCTCTGAGCCCTTGAGCTACTGCAGGAGAAATAATCAGAGTTACAAAGTATGTACCTAACTTACAGTGTAAGCCAGGCAGCCAGCTCTTGTGGGCCTTTCTGAATCCCATACCAGGCAAGGGTGAGTCACTGAAGAAGCAAAGGAGACATCATGATACACATTCATCATTGTGTGGGTGTCAGAGGAAACAGCTGCTTATTTCCGATATCTTTTCTCACTCTGCAACCTTCTATCCCTTCACCTTCCCATCTCCACTACAACTTAAGAATGAATCTTTTTTATAAAAGCAGACCATATGTATATAATAAAGCCTATCTCAGGTAATCACTACCAATTTAAAAGCATATTTTTGGAGCAGATGGCATAATCCGGAGCTAAACTATTCTTAAGACATGGCAGAGGATGTATGAAAATTCATGGGATAGGGTAGCGAAAGCTCTCTTTGTAAAGCGGATGGAGCTCTATGTGAACAGGAAGCAAGAACAGAATCAAAATGCTAGTAAACTTGAAGCCATTGTACAACACATGCACACACAACTCCGCCTTGGGACCCCCATCAAAAAGTGTAAGAAAAAGGGGGAAAGTGGCTTTACCTCCCTTGCTTTCAGGCGGTCTTTCAGTTTTGCACCTCGAGTGCTCAGTGCATCAGTGATGTGCCCAATGGGAGATTTCAGTAATTGTCATTAGTAGGTGACAGAGGGGGCGGTCCGTCTGGTGAAACAGTATCCGGAAAAAGGGTGTGTGCTTCCAGGAAGATGCAGCAATACCCAACCGGAACAAGAGCAGAGCTCAAGACGCATGGCAACGCACAGAGGCAACAATGTCCGCTGGAAGCTGCAGCAGTGATACCGTCTCGGCAAGGGAGCTGATCTAAAGAGATGCAGACAATTCCCTAATGGATATGCATGCTAATACTTGGGCAAAAGGAACTTTTCAGGGGTTTGAAGAACGGCATAAATGATGGCAGCTGCAGCCCGTCTGGAGCAGCTGCTGCCATGATGTTGGCTGCAATGGGAGGTGCGGACAGGGCTGCGTGCTCCATGGAGTGGCAGCCATGGAAGCTGCTTGCGGTCCACGTGGTCCAGCTGCAGCTTCGCAGGGAGCCAGCGCCCATATCAGTGGCTGGAGCTGCCCATCCTGCCACAGCTGGCGTGCCTGGCTGTGCACAGTGGCCAGATCCCACATTCGTTTGCTCACACACCCCTCGCTGTTCCGTGCCTTGACAGGCGTGAGATTCGGGCTGGTACCACGAGCGGAACACAGCCTGCCAGGCTGAGTGGGCAGAACGAGCCTGGCGGGCCCAAGTAAAAACTCAGGCAAAGGCGTCACTGGCCACAGAGGTTTCTAGCCGGTGAAGCGACACCCCCAAAGATCCTGTGACATAAACAAATAGACGAAAGAGTCAAAAAATAATATGTTGTTCTTCTTATTAACATGAATTCATGGATATGCACTGGTTGATTAGGACTATGAAAACAAAACGATGTTCCCTAGTCACCAGGTAAACACAAATTAAAGCCACCATAAGATAGCACTACTCATTTGCAAAAACTGGGAAAACTGAACACCAAAACAGAGTGTCCCTTGCTTTACTTCGCACAGTTTGACCAGGTGACTTGGGATTCCTTTCTTTCACACAGGCTTCCATGAACAATGGGAAATGGTACAGAATCTAATCACAGAAAAAGAGCCATGGGAGGAATCCAAGCGCACAGACCTCGCAGCAATTCCCTTTAACAGGCTACTGGAGCATAATAGCAGAGAGGATCACTAGCATACCATGCCAAGGTGCAAGTCCCTCTAGTTCCAAACTCTACAAGAAATAAAATGATTGGAATGGTTACTAACCTGGTCAATATCAACACAAACAAACAGAACAGAGCCAGCAGTCAACACCAACACAGTGTCTGTACTCTGTGTGTGTCAGTGCAGCTTATTACAGGCAAACCTTGTAGATACCCCAGGTTTTACTACCCCAATGCTTTATTCCTAAAGATTGTTTCCTCAAGAAAAAGAAGAAATAAAATATCTTTGGAAGCAGAAAATAAAATATGTAAGCATTTGGCCTACATTTTTTAAGTTCTTTCCACAAATAATACATTTATCAGTAAAATAAAATATGTCAAATATTGTTTCATCGTTCTAGGTAGACTATAATAAAAATGCTCTCATCTTACTTCTCCTGTCAGAAATAAAATGTCACTTCTATGTCAAAGTATGCACATAGTAGACTCAGTAGATATGCGACGGGAAATGGCACTGTTGCCCTTTTCTGAGCACTCTTGAAGTACTTTTTGTTGATCTTAAAGTGACCTTATTTTCCTCATTTTATAGATATTATAGATGAAAATATTATAGATGAAGCTTAGAAGGGTTAATATTCCAATAGACAATTTAATAATTAATAGGGAAAAGGGAAACCATGAAAAATAAATTTCAAAATACTGAAATAAAACAATGGATCAGCCTCCAAATAGCTTTTACGGAATTTTTTTTTTCCCATGATAAAGATACATTTACTTTCTTTTCTGATTGTTAATGTGTGCCCATTGTTACATTTTCCAATAATCCATAAAATTATCCTAAAAGGGTTTCATACAGAATTCCCAAAGTGATAACAATCCTGAAAAACTTTGTGGATTTACTTAGGGGAGGGTAAGTGATTGCATAGACTGGAAGCACCAGCCACCCTCTTCCCAGACACAGCCCCACTGCTGGACTTTGGGACTTTATGTTGACACAACTCCCAACTATAGTTTTTTGAGATCTTTTGAGTTTTGCCAAATCTTTGTTCCTCCCTTGGAAGAGCTGGCTTCTTTTTATCAAAAGCATAAAATAGTTCCTTTAGGGGAGGCAACCACAATGGGGAGCACCATGAGGAATGTGCCTGATTCCGTGCTTAACTTCTCTAGGGTAGGTTGACATTTGTCTATCACTCAGGCCAAGGTGGAAGAGCATTAATGGATGCCGGACAACTGATCCCACTAGTGATTCCTGCAAAACTCCAGGGACACAGCATATTTTTGTTTAACAGTTTGAAAAGTAAAAGGATTTTACGAAATGAATTCAGCTCACCTATGAAATTCCTTTTTGTGGTGAACATTGTCCCAGGTGAATTTATTAAACAAAAATTACCTCAAAGAGTATAAATTGATTACATTATTTTACATTGCAGAATTAGCTTTCTAAAAATGAGATTACCATCTAAGCAAACCTTCAAGCAACAAACAACCTTAAAAGCCTTCTATAAGATTAATATCATATGAATCAACCATGTATATTGATACCAAACAAATTTACTGTGCTCTAGGCAGTGTACTCAGCACTCCGCATGGTTATTCATTGAATCTGCACGTGCAACTCTATTGGGCAGGTAGGACTAACTCCACTTTAGACATGGAAAGCTGAGGCTTGAAGAAGTGAAAAACAATGTGTCTGAAATCACAAAACCAGTAGGTGGGAAGACTAGAATTCAAATCCAATATGACTCTGCAGCTCATATACTTGATCACTGGGCCATTCAGTGCAATATTAGACAAAGATCATCAGTACTTTTTAATTTTGCCTTTTTAAATTTTTTGTATTTTTAACAAATTAACATGACTTACACATTTCTAAATCAAATTTTAATTACATATCTACTTTAATTAGATATTTAATGTATGTATATATATAGTTTTAAAAAATGAAATATTAGAGTTAATTCTCCCATTTGAATATGTATTGAGAAACCTCAAGTTGTGTTCAGTTTGGGCTTACTGTGGGAAAAAGTGGCAATAAACAGTCTTTTGCAAGATTTTTGTGGATGTATATTTTCATTTCCATACACTAAATACCTAGAACTGGAATTACTGGGATAGGAAAGGTATGTGATTAGTTTGAGAAGAAACTGCCAGATTATCTTCCAAAGTGACAGCATTTTATGAAACCAACAATAATGTGTGAGAGTTCTGGTTGTTCTACACACTTGCTTGCATGTGACATTCAGTTTTTTCCATCTTAGCCATTATGGTGAATGAATGGTACCTCATTATGGTCTTTATTTGCATTTCCCTGGTGATAGATAACTTTGAGCATTACTATAAAGCTACTGTAATCAAGACAGCTTGGCATTGGCGAAAATACAGACACATCGATCAATGAAACAGAATAGGCCTAGAAATATACCCCCATAAGTACCATAAATATATTCAGCTGATTTTTTTTAACAGTGCATGGGTAATCAATAGAGAAAGTGTAGTCTTTTCAATAAATAGTACTGAACAATTGGACATCCGTATGCACAAAAACAAAAAACAGAAAACTTGGATCCATACCTTGCACGATATTAATATATAAAAATATACTCAAAATGAATTAAAGATCTAAATATAAAACCTAACACCAGAAACCTTCTGTTAAAAATTAGAGGATAAAATATTTAAGACTTTGACTAGGCAAGGAGTCTTAAATATGACACCCAAAGCATGATGTATGAGAGAAAAAAAAGATAAATTGGACTTCAGTAAAAGTTAAAATATTTATTATACAAGAGACCCTTTTAAGAGAATGGAAAGACAAGTTATATATTGGAAGAAAGTATTTGCAAATCACATTTTTGTGGAGAACTTTTAATCAGAAAACATATCAAGAATTCTTAGGCCAGCATGATGGCTCACACCTGTAATCTCAGCACTTTTGGGAGGCCCAGGCAGGATGATTGTTTGAGCCCAAGAGTTTGAGAGTAGCCAGCACAACATAGCAAAACCCGGCCTCTACAAAAAATACACACAAAAAATAGCTGGGTGTGGTGGCACATGTCTGTTGTCCCAGGCACTCAGGAGGCTGAGGCTGAAGGGTTGCTGGAGCCCAGGAAGTCAAAGCTGCAGCAAGCCATAATCACACCATGGCACTCCAGTGTAGGTGACAGAGGGAGACCCTGTCCCCGCCTCCAAAAAAAAGTATTGAAATGTAGCAATAAGTAAACAAGTAATATATTAATGACACACTTCACTAAAAAACAAACAAACAAACAAAAAAACCTAAAATATGTAAAATGGAGACACAAAATACCCTTAATAGCCAAAATGATCCTGAAGGAAAAGAAAAAATGTGGGAGTATCATACTACCTCACTTCAAAATACACTACAAAGCTATAGCAAGTAAAAAAGCACAATACTGGCATAAAAATAAACACATAAAGAACTTAGAAATAAACCCTCATACTTATAGCCAACTGATTTTTAGCAAAAAGATGAAGAATGCACATTGGGGAAAAGACAGTCCTTTCAACCAAAGGTGTTGGGAAAACTGGATATCCACGTATAGAAGAATGAGACTACACCGCTATTTCTCACCATATACAAAAATCTAGTCAAAATAGATTAAAGACTTAAATGTAAAACCAGAAACTATAAAACTGCTAGATGAAAGTATAGGGAAAATGCTCCACGATATTGTCTGGACAAGAGTTTTTAGACAATAACTCAAAAGCAAAAAAAAAAAAAGAAAGATAGATGGGATTTCATTAAACAAAAAAGCTTCTGTATAGTAAGAAAACAATCAATAAAGATAAAAACCTACAGAATGGAAGAAAATATTTGCAAACTACACATCTGATAAAGGATTAATATCCAGAATATGTAAGGAACTTGAATAACTCAATGAAAAGGCAAAATCTGATTTTTTAAATGAGCAAAAGATCTAAATAGACATCTCTCAAAATAAGCCATACAAACAGCTGATAGATACATAAAAAGATGGTTAACATTGGGAGGCCAAAGTGGGTGGATCTCTGGAGCCCAGGAGTTCAACACTCGTCTGGGCAACATGGCAAAACCCTGTCTCTTCAAAAAATACAAAAAGTAGCCAGGTGTGGTGGCATCCACCTTTAGCCCCAGCTACTTGGAGGCTAAAGTGGGATGATGGCTTGAGCCTGGGAAGTCGAGGATACAGTGAGCCATGATCACACCACTGCACTCCAGCCTGGGCTACAGAGTGAGACTCTGTCTCAAAATAAATGAATAAATAAATAAAAAGAGACAATTAACATCATTTATCATTATAAAGATGTAAATCAAAACCATAATTATATATTACCTCAGCCCATATAGAATGGTGATTATCAAAACAACAAAAGATAAATACTGGTGAAGATGTGAAGAAAGGGGGAGGGAAACTCATGCGCTGTTGGTGGGAATGAAAATGAGTACAGCCACTATGAAAAACAGTATGGAGGTTCCTCAAAACATTACAAATAGAATTACCATGTGATCCAGTAATGCCACTACTGGGTATATATCCAATCCAAAAGAAATAAAATTGGATTGTTGAAGACATATCTGCACCCTCATGTTTACTGCAGCACTGTTCACAATAGCCAAGCTATGGAATCAAACCAAAAGAACATCAACAAATAAGTGGATAAAGAAAAGTTGGTATCTATACACACTGGAACACTATTCAACCATAAAAAGAATGAAATTTTGGCATTTGTGGCAACATGACTGAACCTGAAGAACATTATGCTACCTGAAGTGAGCCAGGCACACAAAGACAAATACCACATGATATCACTCATGTGCTGAATCTAAAAAAGGGTGATCTCATAGAAATAGAGTAGGATAGTGGTTGCCAGAGGCTGGGGAAGAGAGGAAGAAGGGGTTGAGAAAAGATTGGTTAATGGGTACAAGGTCCCAGTTTGATATGAGGAAACAGTTCTGGTGTGCTATTATGCAAAAGACTGATTATAGTTAAAGATGTTGTATGGTATATTTAAAAATATCAAGAATAGAGAATTTTGAATGTTCTCACATTCAAAATGATGAATGTTTAAGATGAGGGAAATGCTAAGTACCCTGATTTGATTGTTATACCATATATTCAAACATTTAATGCTCCTGCATATGTGTAATTATTATATATTCATTAAAATATGATTGTACAAACATATCAATTATTATGTGTTATTGGCAATTGAGATTTTTGCCATTAAATGTCATGGCAAAATATGCAATTACTTTTGCACCAACCTAATAGTTAAGAATAATACAAAAATTTTAAAAAGGAGAAAACCCAACTAAAAAGATATAAGATGAGAACAGATACATCATCAAAGAGGCTATACAAATCCAAAAAGGTATGTGAAAAGATACTTAACATCACTGGGGAAATAGTCATTATTATGGAAAAATAATTTAAAACCACAATGAGATACCCTTTGCACATCTTTTATAATGGCTTAAAAATTAAATTTTAAGTGCTGGTGAGGATGCAGAGCAACTGGAACTTGCCTACATTGGTCAGAGTGCAAAAATGGTACAATAGTGTAGAATACAATATGGCAGGTTTTTTTTCTATGAAGTTACAAATACACTTACCATATCAACAATTCCCCTTGTAGGTATTTAAGCAAGTGAAATAAAACCTTATACAAAAGTCCACATGCAAATGATTATAGCAGATTTATTCATATTTGCCAAAATTCTGAAAGAACTTGAATATTATTCAGTTGGTTAATACATAAACAAACTGTGTCACATCCACATAATGAAATGCAAAATACTATTTGGCAGTAAAAAATTGGATAAAATAATAAAATGCATTTTGCAAAATTTAAGAAGTTATACTCAAAAGGCTGCATATTGTACGGCATTGCTTGTATGCCATTCTAGAGAAGGCAAAGCTATTGGGAAGAAAAATAGATCAATGGTTGACAGGAGTTTGGTGTGAAAAGGTTTGTTAACTACATGACTTCTGTGATAAATATACAACTCACTGCATATATCAAATCCCATAAAACTGTCCACCACAAAAAGTAAACTTTACTATGTGCAAATTTTTACAAAATCAACAGCGTGTGTGGGAAACCACAATGAATACGACTTGTAATAACTGAACCTAATGTATTACAAAATGAATAACAACCATGCCAAATGGAATAGGGAGAAAGTAATTAGCTTATATTATTTTGGGAAAGAGTATTATGACTGGATACCATAAGGCTAAAGACAGAAAACAACATACTTAAATATAAAGACATATCTTGTTAGGATACTTGTATCTCACAGGGATATGATGTACTAATTTTGAAGCTACTTTATTTTTATACTAGATCTCATAAATAAGTAAATTGTGTATAACAAGAGCCAGGTTTTTCAACTTTAGGATTTACAAATAAGACCCAGGAAAGAGTAGGTTAGAATGAGTCAACAGATATTTGATTGTAATCACAAGTATCAATATGAACTTACAATCATCATATATCCATTTGTATATGCATGAGTGTGTAGTGTTTGTGTCTGTGTGTGTATGTATGTACAGATAAGAAAATAGGTGTTCATATGTGTGTATGAATGGGTTGCTATTTACACATATATCACATGTATTTCCAAGCTCTGTCACTGAGAGTGCCTAGAGTTGCCATTCACCCCAGTAGCAATAAATACATCTAGCACCCAGATTTGGGTTATTATATATCATTCTAGAAAAATAAGGGAACCAAACTAGTTTTAGACATGAAGATTCAACGAAATGTCGGATCCTGGATTGGATTCTGAACAGTAATTAATAGCCTATCAACCAAAAACTGCCCAGGACAAGATGGATTCACAGCCAAATTCTATCAGAGATACAAAGAAGAGCTGGTACTATTCCTTCTGAAACTATTCCAAGCAATAGTAAAAGAGAGACTCCTCCCTATTTATTTTATGAGCCCAGCATCATCCTGATACCAAAACCTGTCAGAGATACAACTAAAAAAAGAGAATTTCAGGCCAATATACCTAATGAACATCAATGCAAAAATCCTCAATAAAACACTGGCAAACCGAATCCAGCAACACATCAAAAAGGTTATCCACCATGATCAAGTTGGCTTCATCCCTGGGATGCAAGGTTGGTTCAACATATGCAAATCAATAAACGTAATCCATCACATAAACATAACCAATGACAAAAAGCACATGACTATGTCAATAGATGCAAAAAAGGCCTTCAATAAAATTCAGCACCCCCTCATGATAAAAACTCTCAATAAACTAGGTATTGATGGAATGTATCTCAAAATAACAAGAGCTATTTATGACAAACCCACAGCCAATATCATACTGAATGGGCAAAAGCTGGAAGCATTCCCTCTGAAAATCAGCACAAGACAAGGATGCCCTCTCTCACCACTCCTATTCAACATAGTGTTGGAAGTTCTGGCTGAGACAATGGGGTTTTCTAAACTCTCATGGGCAAAGAATATGAACAGACACTTCTCAAAATAAGGCATTTATGTGGCCAACAAGCATGAAAAGAAGCTCTTCATCAGTAGTCATTAGAAAAATGCAAATCAAAACCACAATGAGATACCATCTCACACCAGTTAAAATGGCAATCATTAAAAAGTCAGGAAACAACAGGTGCTGGAGAGGATGTGGAGAAATAGGAACCCTTTTACACTGTTGGGAGTGCAAATTAGTTCAACCATTGTGGAAGACAGTGTGTCGATTCCTCAAGTATCTAGAGCCAGAAATACCATTTGATCCAGCAATTCCATTACTAGGTATATACCCAAAGGATTATAAATCATTCTACTATAAAGACACATGTACACGTATATTTATTTCAGCACTGTTCACAATAGAAAAGAGTCGGAACCAACCCAAATGCCCATCAATAATAGACTGCATAAAGAAAATGTGGCACATACACACCATGGACTACCATGCAGTCATAAAAAAAGATGAGTTCATGTCCTTTGCAGGGACATGGATGAAGCTGGAAACCATCATCCTCAGCAAACTAACATAGGAACAGAAAACCAGACACCGCATGTTCTCATTCATAAGAGGGAGTCGAGCAATGAGAACACATGGACACAGGGAGGGGAACATCACACACTGGGGCCTGTCAGGGGGTCGGGGACTCGGGGAGGGATAGCATTAGGAGAAATACCTAATGTAGATGACAGGTTGATGGGTACAGCAAACCACCACAGCACATGTATACCTATGTAACAAACCTGCACGTTCTGCACATGTATCCCAGAACTTAAGGTATAATTTTAAAAAGTAAAAGTAACATAATAGCAATACTAAGACAGATTATTTTTTAGAACAAGAAAGCACACATATGTTCAAATTCCAATATAAAACTGGTTATATTTATATGTTCTGTAACAGTCTGTGTCCAGAAAAAATCATATGATTATATGGTTATAATCATTGGTGTAGAAGGAATTTTATAGTCGTATTTAAATTTAGCAAATCATAAACATTTCCTATATACTGCCTAGTTTTCATAATTATATTTTAATAGTTGCATAATATTTCATCTGGTGAATATTACATAATGTATTAAACCATATTCTCAGTGTTGGTCATTTAGCTTGCTTTTATTATTTTATATTATGAATGATACTGCAATAAAATTCACCATTCATGCACCACTTTCATCCTTTTGGGTGATTTTCTCAAGACATATTTCCTTTTTCTCACAAATTTCTGAGTTATGGATGTAGAGACTGTTGCTTCCTTTATAAGTGATTGATTGATTGATTCATTCATTCATGAAACACTTACAAAGTACATCCTATTTGGCTGGATTTTTAGAAATAGAAAACTGTATAAGACCTGAAAGGAACTTATTACACAGCGGGAAAGACAGACTCATTGACAAGGTCATAGAAACAAAGAAACTTGTCATCCTATACAGCTGCACTGTCTGATGCAGTACCTCTAGTGCACATGGTTAATTAAATTTAAGTTTTGATTAAAAATAAAATTTTAATATCAGTTTTTTATCCACACTAGCCAAATTTCAAAAGCCCCTTAACCACATTGGCTAGTGGCTACAGGATAGAACATTTCCTTCATTGCAGAAAGTTCTGTTGGACAGCACTGCTATCAACAATGGAAGTTTTATTTAAAAGTTCAGTTTTTACTTTCTTACCTAGGGAGATGTAGAAAAAAAACAGGTATAAAAAATGCAAATATTTCTTTGTAGTGCCTCTATCACTAACAACAACAACAGAAAATGCAACATCGTAGTCTTGCTAAACTAGCCTGGCTTTCTGAAGAAAAATGATACCCTGAATCAATGAAAGATAAAGCCTTGTCTCACTAGGAGAAAACATGGTGCTGTCAGCGCTGGAATAAGTGAGACCTGATCAAGTGACAGCAGTGAGAAGCAAAGGTCTTATGAGACTGAGGCGTGGTCAAAGGAGGGTGGACATCTGTGTACATTGCTGATAAAAAGATGCTGTGAGTCTTGACTCGTCTCCTCTCCGTCTCTCAATATGTACCTCAGGCACAGACCTGGAAGCAGCCAAAGGACCCCACCCATCACGCTGACTGCAGTGAGAAGTCCTGGGCTCTGAGGGGCTCCAATTTTGAAAAATGGGTCAAAAATGAGGGGAGATGTGAGATAAAGACCACTACTTCTGTATCTGGTCACTGCACTTGTGTTAAACAAACTTCTTCATTCAATGTGAATGGGATAATTTTTAAAAAGGCAAGGGCTGGGTGTGGTGGCCCATGCCTGTGACCCCAACACTTTGGGAAGCTAATGTGGGAAGAACCCTTGAATCCAGGAATTCAAGACAAGCCAGGGAAACCACATAGTGAGACCCTTTCTCTACAAAAATCAAAAAATTAGCTGGGCATGGGGGGCACACCTGTAGTCCCAGCTACTATGGAGGCTGAGATGGGAGGATCATTTGAGCCTAGGAGTTCGAGGTTGCAGTAAGCTATGATCATGCCACTGCACTCCAGCCTGGATAACAGAGAAAGATCCTGTCTCAAAAAAAATGAGATTAAAAAATGATAAAAGAAAAAAAAAAGGTAAGTTGCTCCCACTTTAGGAGCAATTTATCCTTTCCTTGGGCTTGGAAACAAGTTTTGGAACTTAAAGTGTAATATGTCCCAGGGAAGCCATGACCACAGATTCTTGAGCCTGATGTAAGCAAGTAACCCTTGAGACAACGGCAGAGGCATCTCCCCTGAAAACTGGGCCTGGAGTTAGAAACAAGTAGAAAATTAGGTGAAATTTTTGCATGATTTTTAAGGTCTTTATTTTTCTCTCTCCTTTAAAAAAAAATAATGAGTAGAAATATATTAAACCAAAATTTTAAAGTAAAAATTTATATTGAAATATAACAGATATACCAAAGACAACTGGATGAATTGACATAAAGTGAGTATATCCATTTCGTCTGCATCCAGATCAAGGAACAGAATATTACCAGCATCCCAAACCCTGCCATGCATTTCCTCTCAGTTACTATCACCTCAGGTATAACCATCACCCTAACTTCTCACAGTATAGATTAGTTTTGCCTGTTTTTAAATTTTGTATAAAGAGTGAAGCATGAACACTTTCACATTTGGTTTCTTTCACTCAGTATCATGTTAATTAATGATTTTATTATATGGCTTTAAAAATTTTCAGATATGTCATGTGCATACAGGAAAGTATGTAAATTGCATCTGTAAGTTTATTTATTCATTTATTTTTAAAGACAGGGTCTCACTCTGTCACCCAGGCTGGAGTGCAGCGGCACATTCACAGCTCACTGCAGCTTCAACCTCCTGGCCTCAAGCAATACTCTCATCTCAGCCTCCCTAGTGGCAGGGACTACAGATGTGTGCCCTCACACCTGGCTAATTTGTGTAGTTTTGGTAGAGATGCGTTTTTACCATGTTGCCCAGACTGCTATGGAACTCCTGGGTTAAAGGGATCCACTTGCCTTGGCCTCCCAAGGTAGGTGTTGGGATTATAGACATGGCCAGCATGCCCGGCCTCATATGTAAGTTTAAAGTGAAATTATAGACAGGCATGGTGGTTCACACCTGTATTCCCAGCACTCTGGGAAGCCGACGCTAGAGGATCACTTGAGACTGAGAGAGAGTTCCAGACCAACCTGGGCAATGTGGCAAGACCTTGTCTCTATAAAAATCTTTTTTAAAAATTAGCAGGGTGTGGTGGTGTGTGCTTGTAATCTTTATTAGTCCATTCTCATACTGCCATAAAGAATTACTTGAGACTGGGTAATTCATAAAAGAAAGAGACTTGATTAACTCACAGTTCCGCAGGCTGTACAGGAAGCATGGCTGAGAGGCCTTAGGAAACTTACAATAATGGTGGAAGGCAAAGGGGAAGCAAGCACCTATTACCACAGTAAAGCAGGACAGAGAGAGAGAGAGAGAAAGGGGAGTTTCCGCATACTTTTAAATGATCAGGTCTCCTCAGAATTCACTCTCTATCACTAGAACAGCAAGAATGAAATCTGCTCCCATGATCCAACACCTCTCACCAGGCCTCCCCTCAGACATGTGGTGATTACAACTTGAGATGAGATTTAGGTGGGGACACAGAACCAAACCACATCATTCTGCCCCAGCCCCTCCCAAATCTCATGTCCTTCTCACATTTCAAAGCTAATCATGCCTTCCAAACAGATCCAAAAGTCTTAACTCATGCCAGTATTAACTCAAAAGTTCAAGTCCAAAGTCCCATCTGAGACAAGGCAAGACCTTTCCACCTATAAGCCTGTAAAATCAAAAACAATTTAGTTACTTCCAAGGTACAATGGGGGTACAGGCATTGGGTAAATGCTCCTATTCCAAAAGGGAGAAATTGGCCAAAACAAAGGGTCTACAGGCCCCACGCAAGTCCAAAACCCAGCAAGGCAGTCATTAAATGTTAAAGCTCCAAAATAACCTCTTTTGCCTCTATGTCTTATATTCAGGGCATGCTGATGCAAGGGGTGGGCTCCCAAGGATTTGGGCACCTTTGCTCCTGTGGCTGTACAGGATACTGCCACCATGGCTGTTTTCATAGGCTGGCACTGAGTGTCTGCAGCCTTTCCAGCACATAGTGCCCCAGTGGGGATGCTGTGTGGGGGCTCTAACCCCACATATCCCCTCCACACTGCCCTATTGGAGGTTCTCCATGAGGGCTCCACCCCTGCAGCAGACTTTTGTATAGATATCCAGGCCTTTCCATATATCCTCTGATATCTAGGCAGAGGCTTCCAAGCCTCAACTCTTACTTTCTGCACATCTGCAGGCCAAATACCATGTGGAAGCCACCAAGGCTTGGTACTTGCACCCTCTGAAGCAATGGCCCAATTTATATCTTGGCCCCTTTTAGCCAAGGCTGAAGCTGGAGTGGCTGGGAATGTCTCGAGGCTGCACAGAATGGCACAGTCCTGGGCTTGGCCCATGAAATCATTTGTTTCTCCTAGGCCTCCAGGTCTGTGATGGGACAATCTGCTGTGAAGATCTCTGATATGCCCTGGAGACATTTCCCCCATTTCTCAGCTATTAACATTTGGCTCCTTATCACTGATGCAAATTTCTGCAGCCAACTTTAATTTCTCCCCCAGAAAATGGGTTTTCCTTTTCTAAATATAAGTTCCAATTTCAGACCATCTCTTTCTTCATGCCTATTACTGTACACTTTAGAAACAACCAGGTCAGTTTTTGAATGCTTTGCTGCTTAGAAACCTCTTCTACCAGATACCCAAAATCATCTCTCTCAATTTCAAAGTTCCACTGATCTCTTGGTCAGGGGCACAATTCTGCCAGTCTGTTTGCTAAAGCATAGCAAGAGTGACATTTACTCCAGCTCCCGATAAGTTCCTCATCTCCATCTGAGACCTCCTCAGGCTGGACTTCACTGTTTGTATCACTATCAGGATTTTGATCAAAACCATTCAACAAGTTGCTAAGAAGTTCCAAACTTTCCCACATCTTCCTATTTTCTTCTGAGCCCTCTACTGTTCCAAACTCCACCTGTTACCCAGTTCCATACCTGCTTCCACATTTTCAGGTGTCTTTATGGTGATGCCTCGCTCTCCCAGTACCAATTTCCTATATAAGTTCATTCTCACACTGCTATAAAGTAGGTAATTTATCAATGAATGAGGTTTAATTGACTCACAGTTCTATAGGTTGTACAGGAAGCATGGCTGAGAGGCCTTAGGAAACATAGAATCATGGCAGAAGGTGAGGAGGAAACAAGCATACCTTACCATGGCAAAGAAGGACAGACAGGAGAGGAGGAAGAGGCGCCACACACATTTAAATGATCAGATTTTGTGAGAAATCACTCACTATCATGATAACAGCAAGGAGGAAATTTCCCCCCATAATCCAGTCATATCTCATCAGGCCTCTTCTTCAACATATGACAATTACAATTTGAGATGAGATTTTGAGGGGGACATAGAGCCAAACCATATCATAGTCCTAGGTACTTGGGAGGCTGAGGAAGGAGGAGCCTAGCTACTCAGGTGGCTGAAGAAGGAGGATCGCTTGAGCCCAGGAGTTCAAGGTTGCAGTGAGCCCTGATTGCACCACAGTACTCCAGCCTGGGTGACAGGGCAAGACACTGTCTTAAAGACAAAAAGAAAAACAAAAAGTAATTATAAAGTAAAACTCTGTGTTCCCCCACAGAAGTCACAACACAGATTTTTAGAAATACCCTGTGAGCCCCTTCACTGAAATCGTGTCTCTCCCTACTTAGGTAACTCCTGCTACCCTATGCACCGACTATTTCTTATCCCTAAACAATGTATTATTGACTTTGAAAAACAGTAGCAACAACAACCTAGTTGTGTAAGGAAAGAGCAGTCTTGGCACTGTAAATGAAGACTCCCAGGGGAAGATAGGCAGAAAAGTACCTGGGCTTGCTTCGTCTCACCCGGGGTCTGTAAGAGCCCCTTCTGAGAAGGGACCTGAGTGAATTCTGGGAAGTTTGGGACTCACTAGAGCTCAGGCACATGGCAGAATTACATACAGGTCAGGAAGTAGCTGTGCAACCGGAATGTATTCCTGGTGTGAGCTGCTCAGTTTTTGCTGCTACTTGTTTACCATGTTGTATCACCCATTGTCAAGAGGAGGACAGAAGACAACTGTGGAGCAAAATGAGTGTCTTCAGGTAGCAAGGTATAGAGGACCAAGAACCGTTTCTTCAACGGATGGCCAAGACATGCCAAGTACGGATAAGACTCTGAGCCAGCTAACTTGAGCCCTTCTCTCTCCTCCTGCAGATACTGCTTTCAAGTTAAACCTAAAGGAATTGGCACGGAGATCTTTGAAAAACAGCCTTGGACATGTTGAGTCACATGACCCCTTAGTCCCTTGCTGTCTTTTCTTGCTTATTCCTGAAGACAAGATGGTTAACGGCATGCTAGATAAATCCTAGACATTTTTTCCAGGAAAGAATAAAAAATAAAGAAAGGAAATGCCACCTCATTAAAGAAAACGACTTGGGGGAAGCCCTATGTTAAAAGGCCCTGGTGGGGACAGCAGCATATCAAGGTCATGGGAGGCATAGGAATGCCAGTCCAGGTGCCAGAGTGCTCCAACCACCCACTTTTGCTGTTGACTCTGCTTGTTTTCTCTGTAGCTAAATAAATGAAAGCAGAATATAAGTGATTGCTTTAGTTTTTCCCTCTTCTCAACAATAACAAAATCCTATTTTCTAAATGGAAGTGCATCATAAGCTTTCACAGAGAAGGGGGTAGCCAAAGGAAATTTCAGACAGTTGGAAAATAAACTCTTGCCCTACAGTGTCTGGAATTTTAGGCAAAGGCAGAATCATCCCTCTTTGTTTCCTCCTTGTTGTCCTTTAATCCACGATAACACTCCCAATCCAAGGTGAGAGATGTAAACACGCTCTTGGAGAATTAGTTCTGTTCGTATGGAGAAATCTGAAAGGCACCATTCTTTTCTAGCAACAGAGCCAGCATGACAAGGAAAAGCTTGGCTCCTGCATTTGGAATGTGTGCCTAAAGCTTGTTTTCCATTCAGTGCCACAATTGCAAGGGCCAAAAAGTGTTTCAGCAAGGTAAATGCATGTTCTGGACCTTGGGAAAGGCTCCTGAACTCATCCCAGGTGAAAACAGAAGCAACATGAGGAAGGATTTTTTTTTTTAAGTAGTTTGAAGCCGTTTATTCTTCACCTAACGTTAGGAAAGTAAATTAATTATACCAGTATTAATTGGAGGGTGTTAGTTTCCTATAGCATTTGCAAAATCTATATTATGGAACTGGTGAAAGATGCTAAAAGTTAGGTGAGAGGGATTTTTGTGGTTAATTGCACTCACCAAAAGAGGGTAAAATAAGTTAATCACTAACTATCAATCATGATACTAAAATTCCTAGACATTCTAATCTTCATCTGTGGTAGTTAATGGATTATTTACTGTATTTCTGTGGACATATGTGAAAGTAGTTCACACTCCGTTTTCTCATTAAATATCAAAATTATTATTTATTTGGATACTGTATTTTTATTTCTAGAAGGAAATATGCATTTTAAACCACAAGAGGGCAGCAACATTACATTTCGAATTAAATGCCTCTTTTGAAGCTCAATATGGGTCTAAAACTATAATTACAGTGTAACAATTACATGTATTTTTCTAAATAGCTCTTATTAATTTTGTTGGTGTTTTATGAGTAAAGTTGTTTAATAGTAAGTGCCTGTGACCGTGGTTTGTTACAAATGAGAGTACTTTCAAAGAAAAGTGCAAAAAGATAATTTTAGCGAGTGGATTAAAGTGCCTCAAGAGGATGATTTTCTCAAAAGTTGTTTAAACTTTATTTTAAATGTCACATTATTAAAATTATACAACCGATTTTTTTTTCAATAATACGGCTAGTATAGAAAATGAGTATAATTAGCAATGTATAAAACTTTTCATGGTTTAGATGTATGCATTTTAAAAACTAGACATCATTTAAATAAGAAACTTATGATGAATAACCCCAATTTAATGTAAAAAATAATTAAATATTTTTCCGCTCTTGAATCTACAGTTTTCCATATTCAGGATGTAAAAGATTTCAGTTGTTTTATTTAGCCACCAGGTGGTGCTGCCTATTTAAACAATGAAGTAGAGAAAAATGAAGCTCTAAGAAGAACACATGTTCAAAGCATATTTATATACTCACCAGATTTTTTGAAAGTATAAATTGAGTTTAATTTCTGTGAGGCAGGCCTGTAAGAAAATACAGTAGGAAGTCCAGGGGAGGAAAATGCACAGTCTGGAGCAGACACTTCACAGAACTATATGAAATTCATGAAATTTATCTAACGGTGAAATTTAAACATAGGTAGTAACCTTTTCACAAAAGAATAAAATGGCCTAGTCTAATAAAAATCTCAGTGCATGAGAGCTACTTATTTTTAACCATGACATTGTTTCTTTTGTTTTGCAGGCAATGAAGAACAATTGCATTTCATTACTTTTCACATTGATAAAAGGTAAAAGAAAACTGTTCCCTATTCAACGAAACGTGGAGAAATCAAATAAATTGCATTTAATCTGTGTTATCTATAGATGCTGAAGTAGTTATATGTGTAGAAAAGTCAAACGTCATCATCCATTCACCAAAAATACTTTCATATACATTTAGGTGGGGATAAATAACATGACTATAGATTTTCCACTATAGCATGAATGCATTTGGAATGTGTTTGCCATTTCCTAAAGAACTCTGTTTCACAGTGATTAACTTTTATATAATTGATCAAATCATGACAACATTATGAAATATGACAAAGATAAACACAATTATAGGCTTATACACTGTAGTGAAACTAATTTACAGGAAAGGGAACAACTAACATTTATTGGCTTCCGCAGAGATGGGAAGAATGTTTCATTTCTTTAATTTAATCCTCACAATAACCATATGAGGTATTATTACTTCCAATCTCAGCTTTGTATAGAAACCAGACACTTAACTCAGTTTTGACCCTGGAAAACCGTACTCTTCCTTCTAATGTTGATAAACTCAAGGGGAAGACAGGAGTGCCACAAATACGCTCTCCCATGCCTGATGCTGAGATTGCTAAATGATCCTCAACTTTTTTGCTTCTGAACCCACAGGGAGCCTCAGACTCCTCAACTCAGCTTTCCAGGCAGCCACTACCAATCAGTAGTAGACAGTCATGCAGAAATTTGCCATCCTGGCTTTTGCGGTCATGTTGCTTAAGCAGAAGCTCTCTTTTCTGAAAGTTTTTAGGAAGTTCTAGAAATAATAATCAGCTATAGAATGTTAAGTGTTAATAGGAGGTTGAGATACTTGATTTTAGTTAATGAAGACATAGAATAATTCATTTTTATTTGTAGGTGCTATATTGGCACTGAGCGAACACCTGAATTTTTCCTAAGTTTCATTAATTCCCTACATAAGAATAGATAGGCCCTGAAACATGTTGTTAATTCTTGAACTTTTAATTATCCAATTAAACAAAATAGTAATAAAATAATAGCTAATATAACTAACAACTTAGTCCATGTGACCTACTGTTCTAAGTAATTTTCATGTGTCCTCACAACAACTCTATGAGGTATTTATTATTAGCATACCCATTTTATAGATAAAGAATAAAGGCAATAATTTACACATCAGTAACTCCACAAATCTAGGAATTGTGTGACGCCTATTGGGTCAAAAAATGTGTGTTAGTAGCTGAGAAAGAATAAATTAGTAATTGGCACACTTTTTACTCTAATTTGAATGAGTCAAGATCAGCAAATGACCCAGAGAAAAACAGAGAAAGCTGTCCAAGGCTGTGGTCCTCCCAACACCTTTTTCTACTTTATTTTGTGATGCTAGCTAGGGCTGGCACTGCAGAAACCAAGTTTTGCTTTGTCAGCTGCTTCTACAAGGCTCTACCAATAGGGGGCGCTAGAGGCTGAAGGCGGCAGAAGGACTTGCAGATTCTGTCGGCTTGTAGCTCCCATGATAATGACTCCTATGAGATGTCACTCTAGCAGGGGCAGTTGCTTCTTGTAGCAGCACCTGGACACCGTTTGTAGTTTGCTCAATGTTTGCAGTTTTTTGAACGCTTGCAGAAGAAGCCTCATCGAGCCCTCCATCAGAGACACCAGGACCACCTGAGCATAAATGCCCCTGCCCCAGGTGTCTGGGTTTCAGCTCCTTGAAGCCGGTTTTCCAAGTTTCTATGATTTGATCATTTTAGCCACATCCCTTTGCTCCTGCAGCGCTGGAGGTGGTAGCTCTTTCTTCAGTTACTACCTTTGTGAAAACATTTTGCTTTTTAGGTTACCTAAAATTATGGGTTGAATTGTGGACACCTGTATTAGTCTGCTTTCACACTGCTGTAGAGAAATACCTGAGGCTGGGTAATTTATAAAGGAAAGAGGTTTCGTTGACTCACAGTTCTACATGACTAAAGAGGCCTCAGGAAACTTACAATCATGGCGGAAGACAAAAGAGAAGCAAATATCTTCTTCACAAGGCAGCAAGAAAAAGAGAGCAAGCAGGGGAAACCTCCACTTATAAAACCATCAGATCTCATGGGAACTCACTCACTATCATGAGAACAGCATGGGGAAAACTGCGCCCATGATCTAATCCCCTCCCACTAGGTCACTCCTTTGACATGTGGGGATTACAGTTCGAAATGAGATTTGGGAGGGGACACAGAGCCCAAACCATATTACCCCCGCAAAATCTCTATGTTCGAACTCCTCAGTACCTGTAAATGACCTGATTTGGAACAGGGTCTTTGCAGATGAGATATTTAGGGTGGACTCTAATCCAATAAGATTGCATCCTTATAAAAAGAAGAAACTGGGACAGACATGCACACAGGGTGAATGCCATGTGAAGAATGAAGGCAGAGATCAGGGTGACACACTACAAGCCAAGGAGTGCCGAAGATTGCATCAAACCACCAAAAGCTAGGAAAGAGGCATGAAGCAGATTCTCCCTCCCAGGCCTCAGAAGGAAGAAATACTGCTGATACCTTGATCTCAAACTTCTAGCTTCCAGAACTATTATTGATTTATTGTGAATAGATTTTGCCTTATGTTTGTAACAAATATTTTTTTAAAAGGAATTTATTAATAACCAATTGATTTCTGTTGTTTGAGGCACCTAGTTTATCAAACTATGTTATGCCAGCCCCAGAAAACAAATATACCTAGTTAACGATTTTTAAAATTAAATTATCTGTTTAAATAAATGGTGTGATTTCTTTCTCCTGACTGGATACAGAGAATCATGGAATCTGTTTTTATTGTGGCAATCTTAATGGTCACTCTGAGCACATCACTGCCATATGATTATTTAGCTTTAGCAGGAATGTGTATAATCACAAAAAAGTTAATGCCTCCCGGAGTAGCCCCTTCCACTTTTAGTGATTCTTAGAAAGGTTGCATAGCAGCCCTTCAGATATTCCTTTTGTAGAAGATCACAAATCATCCCTTTAGTAATCTATTCCAGTATGATGCCCAAGGTCAAGTTCAACCTGACAAGTTTATGGAATTTACTTCCCGCACCCCTGAGAAATTAAAGCTCTCTTTTCCAAACATTTGGTATCTCTTCTGGTCTTTAGCAGTGCTCAGAGTTCACCGAGAAGGGATTAGCAGGCTGATCACAGGCTCTCTGAGAACCCTGGGTGGTGGTCCAATCATAAGAAGACTTTACTCACTAGAAAAGCAAAGTGTCCTCTTAGGAAATGCCTCATTCTTGTAGACACACAGAGTTGTCCCATGTGATTTTTGTCATTCCTTATCAAGACTCTATGTACTCCATACTATTTTAGTGCTTTTGTTTGCAATGTACCTTAGCAATCCTCTTAATTGGCTTTAATATTTATCTCACATTGAGTTCTAGAATTAGTAACAAAATTCCATCAAATCTGAGCCACTTTCCTTAATTTATTGTTGGTAACCTATTTTTACCTCTATGATAATATTATCTTCTAAACCCTGAGATTTTCGGAAAGCACTGTGTAGGGGTTTCATTTATGACACATCCCTATCCCTTCTCACTTTCTTCCTCAAATAAAGTATTACTAATCAAGATCTGGTTTTAAGATTAGACATGTCTTTTCAACAATTTTATGCAGTGTAGGGTGCATTTCTAGCCTTCATTTCCACAGCTATTGTAGAATCCCAAGATGATAATTCCAGTACTGAAAGGCCACTTGGACAACAGCATTACCAGGCATAATTCATGTAAATCCTCATTATTAGCCAATTTGAATAGATCTAAAAATAGTGTGAGTTGATTGGGAACACTGGAAAGGATGACTGTAGGTAAGTAATGTTCATCTCACTAGGAAGGAATTTTAAACGTTTTCCAGGTGGCACAACTTTTCCTTATCCTCCACTAATTGCAACTTCAAAATTTTCAAGGCCAGAAAGGTAATTTTTCCTGCCAGAACTCTTCCCATATTGGTAAGTTAGAAATAGTGATAATAACTAATGAAATATGAAAATCTTTACTTAAAACAGAACCTCGACTTGGAAAACCAGAGGATGAACATAATGCACCACTGTGAAAATCATTGTTCTTATATCCAGAAATACTTCCTCTGATGGAAAATAACCATGATGTGTGTTTCCCTTATTGAAAGTGACTTCCATATAAAAGTGAATACATTTGCTTCTATATAAAAGGGACTACATGAAGGTTTTGAGCCTTCACTCTGAAGTAAAGTGTATCTGTGATCTGACAAGTGAGCAAGCTTTAGTTTTAAGAAAGTTACAAATCAAAGCTAAAATGAAGAAAAATTACACTTAGGGGTTTCAGTGTCTATACTTAGATAATCATGTTAAACAATTAAATGTTCTAAAATATACTGTTTCCTCCACTTTCTGCCTTACCATAATTCTCTGCAATACAGAGAATGTTCTACTTGATGAATAAAACTCACAGACATGCAAGCTTTAAATTATAAGCCCATCTTGGTCATGACTTATATGCTCCCAAATTTTAGACTGTAATAAGGATAATTCAAAGAGCAAAACAGACAATTCTTAAAGTGCAGTTTTACATACAGGTGGTGAGGACGCATGCCTCCACAGAAAGAGTTTTGTTTAAAAGAACCAAAAGTAGTGGTCAATATAGATGAATAGTACAGAAATCTATAAATGCCCACTTACTAGTTCATTCTCACACTGCTATGAAGAAATACCCAAGATTGGGTAATTTATAAATGAAAGTGGTTTAATTGACTCACAGTTCTGCATTGCTGGGGAGGCCTCCAGAAACTTACAATCATGATGGAAGGCAAAGAAGAAATAGGCACCTCTTCACAGGGTGGCAGGATGGAGTGAGTGCAAGCAAGAGAAATTCCAGATGCTTTCAAAACCATCAGATCCCAGGAGACTCACTCACTATCATGAGAAGAGCATGGGGGAAACCGCCCCCATGATCTGATTACTTCCACCTCATCCTGCCCTTGACATGTGGGGATTATGGGAATTAAAATTCAAGATGAGATTTTGGGTGGAGACACAGCAAAACTATACCAGCTCAAGTTTTTAAAAAAGGTATTTATGTCCATTGACTAAATTGTCTGCAGAGAATACAGGAACACGACCACTCCTCTGGCTTCTTTAGATGCCTGAATATCTGCTCAACCACCCACTGGTTTAGAAGGTAAAAGTCAAAATGTGTTTCTAGAATTTGTCCAAGTCAATTTTTTCTTTCACTGCTTTTCCCTATTTCATCGGTTTTCTTCCTCTTCTTTTTGCCTTTTTTGTTTCAGGTATATCTACCACTGAGTAAAAGATACTTCACACCTGAATCTCAGGCCAATCCCCACCAAAAAAGAGAAATGGATTATACATAGTGAAAAAAATAAGAAATTTAGAGGTTATATATGTGAGACAGCAGGTTACTGACTATGCCACTTGTTCTTATATCTACTGTCATACTATTTAGATCGTATAAATATACAAAAGATAATGAAACACCTTTCTAAAAAAATTGACCATTCTTAAAAATGTATAAGCAAGGCAATTTAAAAGAGACTGCAAATAATCCCAAAAGATACATATCTTCCCCAATAATCAGAATCATCTCATGGGATATTAGCAACAGAATATAATTTCCTCACTCCTGGTTTCCATGAAGAGGCACATTCTCACATTCCTTGCACCTCTCTGTTATTTTCCTTTCCCCAGGGGAGTGGAAGTGAGTTACTTGCACAGCAAACTCGTGAAGGGTTACCTCCTTTGCTTAGCTGAGCTCCAACCTCCTTCGTCACCATTTCCATCTTCTCCCTGCTCTGCCCACGGGGAGGGAGGTAAAGGTTGGTAGAAGACCAGTGCTGCTGTGACTGGTGAGTCAATCTTCTTATTCTGGGGATTGCATAACATAAAAGTAGTGCATTTGGATCCCACGTTAATCCATCACCTTCTAAACTGGCCTATATCAATTGTATAGATGTTAGTTTTGACTTGTCTTTATATTTACCTATTTGTTTATTAGAAAAGATGGACGCAGTTTATTGTCTTGTAGATCCTAACATATTAGTCATAATTTACATGCATGCTCCATTAACAATCAATACATAGACAGTTAAATATAATTATCACTGAGAGCTTGGATTTACAAAATTGAGCTTACTCAATCAGGATCTTAAAAACAGTTAAATAGAAATAAAAATCTCTTTAAATTGAAATATGGGTGTTGATCACCCTTTAAGACTTTAATACTTCATGTTCCCTTATATTTCCTCATCGGAGGGTTCCCAGAGCACTTAAGTTTGAATTAAATATTTTCTTTCCCAGTTCCTCTATTACATATTATACCGCTAGTGTAGTGCTTGCCAAAATCCACTTTGTCATACAAGCATTTGTGTATTGTTTTCACTGGAAACCAGGGGCCATGGGTTATTGTAATTATATGCTTCCAGTTTCCAGATACATACCCTGCATACAGTTGTACCCAATAAACATTGATAGAAATCAATTAAATCACAGTTTCCTTGGAAGCTAAGAAAGAACAAACAGCTGGATAATAAAATCACATTTATTCCACTTTATGAAATCGTTTTAGTTAGATTAGATGACTTTGCATTTTTTTTAACTCTGTGATGACTTATATCTCTATGACGTTTTATGGAAATTTAATTTCTAGAAATTAAAATTCACCTGATGAATATTATTTAATGGAGCCAGCAGTGAATCATATCTTCTATAGCTCAATAATAAAGACAACTCAATTTTTGAAAAAAAGAAAGGACTTGAACCAATGCCTCAGAAAAAATATATGCAATTACAAAAAAAAAAAAAACATGAAAAATTGTTTGGCATTATTGGTCATCAGGGGAATTAAAATAATATCATTACTTTAATTTTCATACTATCCGATATGATTTGACTGTGTCCCCATCCAAATCTCAGTTTGAGTTGTAGCTCCCAGAATTCCCACATGTTGTGGGAGGGACCCAGAGGGAAGTAATTCAATCATGGGGGCCGACATTTCCCATGCTATTCTTGTGATAGTGAATAAATCTTATGAGATCTGGCGGGTTTATCATGGGTTTCCGCTTTTGCTTCTCACTCATGGTGGGTTTATCATGGGTTTCTGCTTTTGCCTCTCACTCATTTTTTCTCTTGCTGTTGTCATGTAAGAAGTGCCTTTCACCTCCCACCATGATTATGAGGTCTCCCCAGCCATGTGGAACTATAAGTCCAATTAAACCTCTTTTTCTTCCCAGTCTCAGATATATCTTTATAAGCAGTGTGAAAACGAATTAATACACTATCTATAGCATGAGATAACTATTTCATGACCACAAGAATGGGTAAAGTAAAACATTTGTAATATCAAATGTTGGTGAGAACATGGAATAATCATTACTTTTATTCGTTTTTGGTGGGACCATAAAATGGTGTAATTACTTTGGAGAATAGTTGTACAGATGCCTTACTGATAGAAATACATCTACTGCATGATCCAAACATGGATGGTTTGCCTGACAGCACCCCCAGAGGACTCAGACAACAGTCAGTAACAACTACTGCACAAGTGAATAAGTACCCCATCCAGAGGATTCCAGTACTCACTCATTAAAAGCCACCAATTTTTGAGTCTTCCCAGAAGAGACCCTAGACATCATTGAGCAAGAGAAAGTCATTTCTGTATCCTTATTGTGCTTTGTTTGAATCTCTGTTCCACAAATTTGTGAAAATCATAAAGCAGTTGGTTTAAGCCAGTACAACAACTAGACCAGTAAACTTGGGGTCATTGTTATGTAGTAATCATAAGTGGAACAGAAATTTGGGAGCTGGAAGTAGGAAGCTAACATGACAAAAGCATGGCATTGGCTTTGAGACTGGGTTAGATGAGAGCCAGAAGAGCCTTGGGAAGACTGTCAGTGAAGGCCGGATGATATCAAGGGAGACAATTATGCAAGCTGGAAGGATAGGGAGATAAGTGTTATTGGAAGATGGGGTAAAGAAGATTTTTTTTTGTAAAGTGTTGCAAAGTTTAGCAAAATTGTTCCATGTGACAACATAAAAATAGAAAATATATACCCGAGAAACCTGATGATCTAGACAAGGAGATCTCCAATAAAAGTGTTAAAGGTGCCTCCTGACCTCTTTGAGCCACCTGTAATACAATGAGAGAGGAAAGAGTTTTTGAGTAAAATTTGGGGGAATAGTGTACGGGATAGTTTCAGCAGCAAACTATTCTCAAAGAAAGAGCCTTAACCCAAAAATCTTATCCAAGGTGGATAGCCTATACTTGCAGATGATTCCAGTTTCTTAGTCTTTCCTTCTGAGGCCTCAGACATATTGGAACAGAAAACGAAAAACAAAACACAAAACAAAACAAAACAAAAAACCTATCCCTGTTGCACCCTGTCTAGAGTCCTGACCCAGAGAATTGGTGAACATGATAAAATGATTGCTTGATACCCCTGAGTTTTGGAGTGATTTATTATGCAGCAATGGTAGCAAGAACAATAAGAAAAACAAAAATGGCCCCTTTTATCTAAGTTGTCAAATTTTCTGGAATCTGAAAGGAATATAGCAGAAGTGAAGCTGAGTGACTTTGAGTTTACTTCAGAAAGTGATACAGCTTCTTTCTTGTGGGTAGATCGGTTATCTTTGGAGGCCAGAGCTTCCATGTATGAAATGCAATTACTCTGAAGCTGCCATGCTGTGAGGAAGCCCAGGGCACATGGAGATGTCACATGTGGGTTCCCAGTTCTCAGGGGCCAGCGAGCAGCCAGGCTCACCTTCCAAACACATGAGTGACAATACTTGCAGAAGATTCCCAGCTCCAGCTTTAAATTTGCCCTCAGGTTTTTAGTCTTTCCTGCTGAGGCCCCAGGCATCTTGGGACAGAAAAAAACTATCACTGTTGTGCCCTTTCTGGAGTCCTGACCCAGAGAACTGTTGAACGTGATAAAATACGGGTGTTTTGAGGTGGTTTGTTATGCAGCAATGGTAGCAAGAACAGTATGGAAGACAAAAAATGGTCCCTTTTATCTAAGTTGTCAAATGTGCTGACCTAAATTTGCTCACAGTCTTTACTTATTATCCTTTTAATATCTGTAGGATCTGTGGTACAGATCCTATTATATTATGTTACAGGAAAGCTTTTTCTTTCCTGATATTGGCGATTTTTGTTTCCTCTCTTTTTTACTTAAGTCTACCTAGAAGCTTGTGAATTTTGCTTATCTTTTCAAGGAGTCAGCTTTCAGCTTTTTAATTTTTTTCCATTGTCTGTATGTTCTCTACTGTCTTGATTTCTGCCCATTATTATTTCCTCCTACCTACTTACTTTATTTTTGCTTTTTTTTTTCTAGCTTTGTGAAGTGGAACCTTAAGTCATTGAATTTAGATCTGTCTTCTTTTCCAATATAAGTATGTAAAATTCTGTTTCCATCCCAGAACTGCTTTGTGTGTATCCCACAAATTTTGACATAGATTTGAATTATCTATTTGTAGTCAATTTCTGCTTCAATGTGTTTATTTTAAGACTAGCTGAGTGCAGTAGTGAGAAGCAGGGAAAAAGTAGAACAAGGAGTTTAATATATAACTGACTATGAACAATCAATTGAGATAACTCACTATCTTTGAGCCTAACTGCAATGCATTTTTATTTTTACTTTATCAGACACTATATTTCAGAGAAGAGGAGAGCCATGTTAGCAAAACATGGTCTTTTCAGACAATATTGCCTAAAAATCTTGCTGTATAATTTTCACTTAAATGAATGGTCACTTCACCTCCATGTTAAATAAAGTGGGGAAATTTAAAAATTTCAGATTTTAGTAAAAGTCATTGAAAATAATGATGAAAGCATTAGGATATTTTATCTAATTACATCATCATGTCTATATTTAAAAGCAAATAAAAAACAGACATACAAGCATTAGTGAAGACAAATGACAGGAAAGAACAGCTGGTGCTACAGTGCACTTATAACATACGGCACGTAATTCTCTTATGAATTTTTCACTGATGCTTGTTGATATTTTGAGAATATTTTTTAAAATAAAAGATGTTTGAGAAAATTTGTAAATCAAGAGAAACAAATTGATTTATTAGGATAGGATTTTGTGGATTAAGTGGACTATGAGGTTTTACAGCCTTCAAGGAGTTTAATACACATTTTACAGGGCTAAGACCCTACAATAGAGAGGAAACTGTCAGTGTTGCATGTGTAATTCTGAAGGAACAACATTAAGGATTTTTAACTTTTTCCTAAGGATAATTGGAAGCCAATAAGGATTTTAGGCAGAGTGGAGACATCATAATATATTGGGTAGAGAACGACATAGAAGAGGTGTGGACGGAGTGAACAAAACAGAAATCAAACATAGATCAATTATAATGGTCCACGTGAGCAATAACGTTGGCTTGGACACATATGGTAAAAAGGGGTCTGGGTCAAAGTAGATAAAAATAATTTGATAAACAATAGCATTTGGTGATTGATTAGGGGTATATTGTATTAGAGAGGGAAGTGTAAAGGAAAGTGTAGAGAAAAATTTTCAGACACATGAAATTGGATAAGAGGTGGTGCCATTTACCAAAATAAGAGATCACAACAAAAACAAGAAGTTTGAATGCTAGGAGTGAAGATCATGAACTCATCTTTGGGGAAATGAAGTATAAGAGGCCTGTGAGGCATGCAGATGCAGGGATGCAATAGAAAAGTCTGGTATAATCTGAACTATCATCTTTTATTTCTTCTTGATCTTTAATCTTCTACTCATCACGCTAGTTTATATCCCACATTGGTTCATGTTTGCATTGTTCTTTGCTTTAATATATCAAAAGCCTGAATATATTCAGTGTATATTTTAATGAAAAGCAAAATAGTCAGCCAGGTAATAGTGACATAGTAACTATATGCCAGAATTCTGAGTCAGCAATGATCCCATTAACTTTATTAGTATCTGTAGATGAACTATAACAGAACAGCTGAAAAATTATGCCCATTAGTCTTTTAGCCAAGCCTAACAAGGGGAAGAATATTCAGGAAAAAAGGCTGGGATGGGATACTGGCTTCAGGATTATGACAGCTTGAGGGTGGCAGATTGAGATGTTCCTCTCCTTACCAAGGATAACACCTGAATATATTCCCTTGTGTCAAACATTTCTATTCATTGTAACCAACAGCTTCTCTTCTCCTCCCTGTGTTCCTTCTTTGTCCCAAATCCTCCTGATGACTTATTTTCTCCTGCAGAGGAAAGGCCAATTTCTTACTCTGACGTGAGGACCCCAGAGTCTATCCCTTTACTGCCAGTCCACTGTCATGTTCCACCGCTTCTACTTTAATTCAGTTCCATAGTCTTCCTCGACGGTCCTCAAATCAGTCCAAACCTTGATGGTACTCAAATTTTGCCTGTTTCAGGGCTTTGCACTTGCTATTTCGTCTGCCCAGAACACTCATCCCCTACTGCATGGCTCAGTTGTACCCCTACATGTGCTTCACATGTCCACTCAAATATCTCTTATAAGGGAGGATTTCCCTGATTACCTATATGAATGAGTGCCTCTCCTCATGACTCTGTCCTCTGTCTGCTTATTTATCCCTACCATCACTTAGTGCCAGATCATGTAAATTTACTCATTTATTTTCCCCTATCCCAGTCCACCCCAATCTAGAAAGTAACCTCCATTAAGGAAAGGACTTACTTTGTTCATTATTGTATTTTCAGCACCCATAAAATTATATAACACATAGTAGGTGCTCGATATATATTTGTTGAATGAGTGAGTGGATGAGTGGGTTACTGGAAACTGCAGGGCACAGGCGGCAGGTAACCTGCGGACCACTGCCTGCTCATTCTGATTATTAGAATGTTCTGTGTGTATTTGTTTTAATCACTGTCATATAGAAGCCTAATCTTTCAATCATTCATTTTTTAATTTAGCTTTAGGTTTTTGGGTCCTGATCTTCATTGATCTTTTATTTATGTTAGTGTAAATAAAGTGTGTCTCTGTTCTGAAACAACACCTTTTATTCCTCCAATAGCCCACTGATTCTCCCTATTTGTACCCGCAAAATACTCATGTTCCATTACTGTGTGTACTGTAGCCCATAAATCAAAGTCCAGCAATTCATTTAAAGAAAACTGTCAAAAAATCTTTCAGTCGGTTTGTGTAATTTTACTAAAATACCAGCAGATGTTGCTATTGCAACATCTTGATTCTTAGTCTTTACCTGCCCTGAGAGGCACAATAACACTGTTACAGAGAGATACCAAGATTTTCTAGAAATGATCCTGCTTTCTGGGTTTTAGCTACTTCAGTGCTAAAGAAAGGGACCATCCTTAGTTCTGTTTCTTGTTCACAGTGACAATTGTTTAAGGTGTAGGTCTAGCAAAATATATATGCCCCAGGTCAAATATCTCATTTTCTCAGATACTGTGGAATTGACTACTCAAGGCCCATCATTCTTGAGCTTAAGGAAATACCAATTCAGCTTTGGACTAATTCACTAGGTAGGGTCATCACCTTTAAATTATTTCTGCTTATGTGGCCACTAGGGCTGCTTCTACTTTAAAAACTATTTTCCTCTGTTGAAACTTTTCTGGGCAAAACTATACAATAATAATAACTAAAAGTAGTACAGCGTTTTATACTGTGCACAATTTCTTCAAGCATATTTTTTCATACACATCTTCATAACAACCCTGAGGGTTAATAACTATAAATAACTTCAAAATAGAAAATCCATAAATTAGTCAGAAAGTTCTGTCACTGTAGGCAACAACATATAGAATTACACATAAAGATACTTGTAAATTTTGAAATCAAACGTAGAGATCATGTGGAGCCCAGGAAAATGCACGGTCTCTGAAAACAGACAAACTGAAATTTTTATCCTGACTTCATGGCTTTGTAACTCTTTGACTTTTGGCAATATACTTTGGCTTCTCTGACTCTCAACTTCCTTAGTTTTAAAATGTCAAGGAAATCCACTTTTCAGAGTTGTTGCAAATGTTAATAACTCAAGGAGCTGTTACTATAGTAGTTTGTGTCTTTCTTCACATATGTATGTCATACAGGGTACTGTGTATTAACCCAAGAGCCCCAAACTCGTATTTCAACAACCTGTTTGAGAAGTCAGTGTGCTTGAAACTTTTTGCTTGGGATCAGATAGGTCTAATTTGGATAGGCTTAGAAGAGAGGACTTACTGTGAATTAATTTAATTTAATTTAATTTAATTTTTAAAGACAGAGTCTTACTATGTTGCCAAGGCTGGAGTGCAGTGCGACCAAGGCTGGTGCGACCTTGACTCACCGTAGCCTCCGCCTCTCAGGTTCAAACAATTCTCATGTGCCAGCCTCCCGAGTAGCTGGGATTACAGGCGTGTACCTCTATACCTGGCTAATTTTTGTATTTTTAGTAGAGATGGAGTTTTGCCATGTTGGCCAGGCTGGTCTCAAATTCCTGACCTCAAGTGATCCACCTGCCTTGGCCTCCCTAAGTGTTAGGATTACAGGTGTGAGCCACCATGCCCAGCCGAATTATGGTTAATTTATACAGAAGGATCTTGCCTAGAGAAAAAGAGAGATGTCGATGATTAAGAATGGCTTGCTAGTTAGCAGCAGCTGTACAATGTGACAATGGCAATACTTAAATTATTCTGGCCAGTCTGGCAAACTCAGTGGCTTAGATTGGCCAAGTACTCAAACAACGAGCAAAATAATTCAGGCATCACAAAAAGATATCATAAAATTCATACACTTCATTCACAGGAATGCCCATGGCATTTTACATGTGATCAAGTGTTGAGTGATGTAGTTTAGAAACTCAAAAAACATGAAAGGCCATCAATAATGAGAGGACAAATGAAAGCTTCTAAAGACAGATACCTTTTTGCAACAAATAGTAAGTGCTTTCAGCCTAAGTGTGATGGGGAAGACAAATAAAATCTAAAAACTGGTGGTAAGAAATCTTAGACTGGACAACATAGCAAGACCCAGCCTCTACAAAAAATTTAAAACCTTAGCTGGGCATGGTGGTGTATGCCTGTGGTCCCTGCTACTTGGGATGCTGAGATGGAAGGATCTCTTGAGCCCAGGAGGTCTAGGATGTTGTTAGCCATGATTGTGTCATTGCACTTTAGCCTGGGCAAAAGAGCAAGACCTTGTCTCCAAAAAGCAAAATAACAAAAAAGGAAACCTCAATATCCAATATTCCATGACTAAGTCCTACCTGTTGGATTAGCCCTGGGAGCCTCAGTGTATAAAATTACAATACAATCATCTATGTTCAGAATGGTGACCCCTCAGCTTGAATGGTGTATAATCAATTTTGGAAATATTACCATTTTTAAAATGCTTAGGGTTGTAAGTGGTCAGCTTCATTTTTTTGATGATTCAGCTTAGTGAAATACTTCATTTTTCTCATGATACTGAATTTTTAATGTTTTCTGAACTATAGAAATAATACTTTTAGGAAAAGACCATAGATTCTTAAATAACATATTTAAACATTCTGATTCATTCATCCATTCATTTTTATATTAACCAACTGCTTATTGAGTTTATTCCATGTGGGACACTGTTCAGAATGCATTGAAGAGTCTGATCTTTCTCTGTTTTTAATAACCTTCCTCCTTGTGAGAAAAGAAAGCAAGCATATCAGTGCAGTTACAATTTATGCAAGATTCTGCAGCATTTTTTAATGCTTTGGGACAACTACTCAGAGAAAGCTGAAAGAGCACAAATTATCAAACAAATCCTATTATTCTTTTCCTCCTCCTTTATAACTGATGCAACAAATGAGAAAATGTAAATGTAGCACATTGCAAATCAGTGGCTTATAAGAAATACACAAGTAAATGAGATACTCAATGAACAAAAATGTAAATATGTTTTTTTCCAAGAGGATGCGATCAAAGGTAGATGATAAATCACTTCTTAATAAAAGTGTATAAGAAGTTAATTCTTTTTACTTGATCCAAATGTACCATTTCAAATATTTGTAATGCTGCTCTGGAAATGCATCCTTACAATATCTAAGTCTAAGTTTATTCAATTGAAACCAAGAGCAGGTCTATTGATATGATATGCTTTGGCTGTGTCACCACTCAAATCTCATCTTGAATTGTAATCCCCATAATCTCCACACGTCTAGGGAAAGACCTGGTGGGAGGTGATTGGATCATGGGAGCAGTTTCCCCCATGCTGTTCTCATGATAGTGAGTGAATTCTCACAAGATCTGATGGTTTTATAAGGGGATCTTCCCCTTCGCTACTCACTCTTCTCTCTCCTGCCGCCATGTGAAAAAGTGCTCGCTTGCCTTTCATCTTCTGCCATGATTGTAAGTTTCCTGAGGCCTCCTCTAGCCATGTGGAAGAGGTCAATTAACCTCTTTCCTTTATAAATTACCCATTCTTGGGTATTTCTTTATAGCAGTGTGAAAATAGACTAATACATGAGATAACATATGAAAATATAAATCCAAACCCCGCTTGGCAGTTTCTTTTCTATACTTAATGAGGACTCCAAAATTTACAGAAAGTTCTTAAACAGAGTCAAATATGCTGGCTTGTCAATACCTAGAAATACATTCTACAGTGCAGGTCCTGCTCCTTTGTTGATTTTCACTTTCCTCAAAATGCTTTTGTAGTTGGAGTTGTGTTCTCTTGAAATATATTTTTTAATGGTAAACAACTAAAGAGGGAATTGTATCATTGAGTCAGTGAGCATTTTATGAACATAGAATCTACATCACCAGGAGACAATCAGATGTGTTAAAAGAAAAAAAAAACCTATGGAAATGTTAAAACACTCAGTCAGTGCTTTCATCAGAAAAGTTCTGAATCCAAAAATTGGCCACACTCTATGAGTACTTGTACATAATTCAAATAACAATGATTTTGTCTTGAGATGTGTGTGAGATGCTGATAGCAATTACATTCAGACTCCAATTTAATACTATGCAGGCAATTTATTGATTACATGTCAGATCCTCAGTTGTTTTGCATATAATTTCCATTAATGGCCTCAATGATCTTCTGAGGTATTACAGTCATCTTTTTATAAATGATCAAACTATCATTCAAATGATTTTGAATGACTTTTCCAAAGCCACCCAGTGGGTAAATGACAAAAGTAGGATTTAAACTCTTTTGTATGGTTTCCTTTATTCTTTTCTTTCCTTTATAGATAGGGTCTTTCTCTGTTGCCCAAGCTGGAGTGCAGTGGCACAATCTAGCTCACTGCATCCTCAAACTCCTAGATTCAAACTATTTCCCCTAACTCAGCCTCCCAAGTAGCTGGGACCACAGGTGTGAGACACCTGGCCCAGCTAGTTTTATTTTATTATTTTTTGTAGTGATGGGGTTTTGCCACTTGCCCAGGCTAGTTTCGAACTCCTGGGTTCAAGCAATTTGCCCACTGTGACCACCCAAAGTGCTGGGATTATAGGTGTGAGCCATCAGTTCTGGCCTCTTTGGTATGATCCACAACTACTATCTAATTTTTTTTTTTTTTTTTTAGACGAACTCTTGCTCTTGTCACCCAGGCTAGAGTGCAATGGCACAATCTTGGCTCACTACCACCTCTGCCTCCCCAGTTCAAGTAATTCTTTTGCCTCAGCCTCCTGAATAGCTGGGATTACAGGTGCCTACCACGATGCCTGGCTAATTTTTGTATTTTTAGTAGAAATGGGGTTTCACCATGTTGGCCAGGCTGGTCTCGAACTCCTGACCTCAGGCAATCTGGCCACCTCAGCCTCCCAAAGTGTTGGGATTAGAGACATGAGTCACCATGCCAACCCTATGTAAATTTTTATAATATTGAATTGCTTCCAAGTTGAACGTGAATATGACAAAGCTCCACTATCTTTAAGTATGCCCTCCTGTGCCCAGCATCAGCTCTAGGAAAAAACTAGTTAGATTAGCTTACCATTCGACATTTCTTCCTAACGTACCTTCCTTCCATCCTGCTGCCTACCGCCGTGTCCACACAACTGAGGTTCCCATCTAGTTGCCCACCAGCTTATCACTACTCCCTTCTTCTTTTCATCCATTGTATATTTCACTTAATGCAAGCCTCCTCTCCACATCCAAATTTGGGGTACTGTGCCATTTCAGACAGGGAGAAATGTTTGCACCAAAGGGCTGTTTCCCTGTGAGGCAGGTAAACCTGTTGAGCATTATACCTATCATTTCATATGTATTTAAACATTAAAATTAATCATCTGTGAGTAATTCAGATTCCTTTTAATAAGGAAATAAAATTTCTGGTAATTAGTTGCCCCAGCTGTGAAAAACACATCACAATATTTGTTTTAAACTTTCTTGTGTCATCATTTCAGAATTCTATCATTTGGTTTAAATTGTGTTTTGAGCCCATGTGCAATATATTGATATTGCCTAAATTTTTATTATTATCTACACTTTAAAAATGGCCCCCAAAACTTGCAAACTTTTCTTATGAGAGTCATACTGAGAGGAAAAGACTCAACATTTTATGCCTATCTTATATCCTAGATATATAAATCATATCTGTTTTCCCTTGTAAAATATATACTCCATGAGGACAGAAATGCTTATGTTTCATCCATGGCAATAAAGTCCAATCCTAAAACAATGCCTGATACCCAAGTTTTCAACAAATATTTGTGAATAAATGAATGTCCCTTGCATCATTTGGCTGTTTCCTAATAAAGCATGGTTTGTTAGTATCTTGCCGTAATGGCTTTCATCCTGTGGTAGTACATGAACTTGTCAATCATCTTTTTAAAATGTGGTTACCTTGGTAAAAATGCTAAAGTACACAGAACTGGTTCAAACTTGATGTTAGTTTACCCACGACATCTCTACACTAAGAGTTTGTGTTCTGTTTTCATTTAAAATTCTTTTCAACTATTGGCTGGAATTTGGCCACAAGATGGAGTGGGAGCACAAAACAGATAGAGTTATTTAAATAGATTTGGCCATCATTGTTGCAATGAAGTGGCCTGCATGATTATTTTAGCCTTAAAAGCTTGGGGGCATTTTAACTATTTATATTAGTTATCTACTTTAATTTGGTGATCTTTATTTGGTGATCTTCATCCACTGAGAGAAAGAGATGACAATCAAAACTACAAATCCTCTGACCCCAAGAAAAAAACACTTTATATTTACCTTTTGACTTTCTTTACTTACGCCTTCATTTTAAAGGATATCTTTTATAGTTTATCACTTATCATTTTGGTCATGTGTTTAATAACTGGTTAAGACTCTTAGGGACACTTGAATCATGAGTCTGGAGATATCAGTAGGGTATATGATCATTTATGTGAAAATCCTACTCCATTTCATCTTATCTCTAATCCCCAATGCTATAGAGCCATCAACTGTCCGTCTCAAAGTCCCAATAGAACATAAATTGTTCCTGTGGTAATTAAATGAGGACAAAACTCAATATAATGAACACCCATGCAAAAGATAAAATTTACAATTTGGACAGGCCTAAAAGAGCCTCCAACTCTTCAACACGCTCAACAGAAATTACTCTGATGTCTTTACTACACTTCAATCAAACCATCGATGGATTTTGTTTACGTCTGTGGTGTTTTCATTTTGGCACCTAAACTGTTTGTATCTAATAAAATGAATATAGTCTACAATTCAGATAAACTTAGCCATCTTCAATTACTAGTTATTTGCTGAAAGTGTGTAAATCCATATTTTTAGGCCAACTCTTTTTATTTTAAAAGTCTTTATTTTGTCCAGGCATGGTGGCTCATGCCTGTAATCCCAGCACTTTAGGAGGCTGAGGCAGGCGGATCATTTGAGGTCGGAAGTTTGAGACCAGTCTGGCCAACATGGTGAAACCCCATCTCTACTAAAACACAAAAATTAGCTAGGCATGGTGGCACATGCCTGTAATCCCAGCTACTCAGGAGGCTGAGGCAGGAGAATCACTTGAACCTGGGAGGTGGAGGTTGCAGTGAGCCGAGATCGCACCAATGCACTCCAGTCTGGCTGACACAGCCAGACTCCATCTCAAAAAAAAAAAAAAAAAAAAATTCTGTATTTTAAAATGAGGAAAATTTCTTAGGTGTAAACAGATTACCACAATTTTTGATTTGCCCAATAAAATAAATAATTAATATTCATTGTTATATAAACACTGTCACTATAACTTAGCTTCAGCAAAAAATAATGTGTGATCTTAAAAATAAAAAAGAATTATTTCACCGTGCTGTTCTAATCTTCACTCTAAAATAAGCTTATAAAATAAGCGAAATAAAAAGACTTAAATGTGGTTTAAATTTTTGGAAAAGTCCTACATTTGGATTTGTTAAAAAATTTACCTTTTTATGCAGTCTTATACCTCCAAATGCTAACTTTTTCTTTGAGACATATGAAAATTCAAAGCTCAAATAAAATGAAGTAAAAATGAAATAGCTTTTCTTCAATATGAAAAAGAGTAGTTGTAGTTCTCTAAAGTCTATTTTCAAATAAGTAATAAGGTTATGAAATTTGAGCTAGTACAATTATGTTCAATTATGCTTTCTTTCTTTCCTTCCAAACTTCAGTTACATTTTAAACAAATTTGTTTCTTTTTTAATGTTCTAAAATTTTGTACATATTTTTACAATCATTGCTAACTTATCCCTCCAGAAGGCAGTATGATCATGTCAGTGGACATGAACAAAGCAGGACTTTCCAGAAAATAGAACAGATAAAATCAAATGCTATTAAACAACAACAAAGTAATGGCTGAACCTATTTCTAATTTTCTTTCCTTTCCTTTCACTCTCAAAGGAAAAACCACAACATAAGATCTCAAAAGGGGAGCACAGAGAAGTGAAAACAGGCATTTTGTTAGGATAGTATGGAAAGGAAGCTAAAAGATGGGAGAAAAAGCTTTAAAGGGAATGAATTTTCTCCAAAAAATGTTAGATGTCATTTTCTTCTGGAAGCCTTTCCTAACTAATCCTCAAGCTCTGAGGCAATGTTCTTCTTAGGCACTACTGGAACCTCCTGTAATTCTTATGCTATACTATTTCTCACACCGAGTTGTTATTATTGTTTACTTATCTATATCACACACTACACAGTAAGATCCACGAGAGCCTCTATCAGCTTTATATGTCCCAGGCCCGTTAAAGTATTTGTCACATAGTGGCTTCTCAATAAATATTTTATGAAAGGAGGAAAGATTTTACTAGTACATAGATTTATTTACACACACACACACACACACACACATTATTGGGCAATTATAATATAAGGTGTCTGGACAGCATTTCTGGTATCAACAGCTAAAATTTCTGGATAAAAAAACTTTAAAAATGTTTTCAACTGCATGACTGAGTTGGCATAAAAGTAAGAATAATTCCAGAAGTTCAGATAGAATGAGGGCACCCAAATCCAGAGAGAAAAGGATTGACTGGAACTGCTATTCTCCTCCTAGCACCTGCTGATACCTGGCAGTGCACAGACTGGACTCAAACACACTTTGCCCAAGAAGGAGAAAAGACAAAATCTTGTAGTAACTTGAGAGTTCAGATCAGAGACTCTTGTATAAAGTCAATATACCTCCAATGGAAACCACACAACATAAAACACAAAAACGGGAAAATACAAAAGAATACAGTGAATTGACTTATTTGTTATATATTAAGTATCTGTGGAGGAGAAATAGAAAATACATGTCTCTATGGTGAAAGTCATTATGGGTCATTAGTTTAATGTTGATCCTAGATGACTTGCAAAAACCAATGCAAATCTTTTCTGGGAGAGGGCATCTTAAACCCAAGTATATAAAAAAATGAAATAAGGCTGGGTGCGGTGGGCATAGGCCTGTAGTCCTAGTTATTTGGGAGGCTGAGGTGGGAACATCACTTGAGTCTAGGAGTTCAAGGCTGCAATGACCTATGATTGCACCACTGCACTCCACTCTGGGCAAGAAAATGGGACCTTGCCTCTAAAATGAATAATTAATTAATGAAATGAAAGAATCATGTTCCAAAGAACCCGATCTAATAATTTTTAATAATGAATTTCACTTAAACTGCAGTTATTTAAATTTAGATCCAAATCACCAAGTATGGAACATAAAAGTAGTAATTTTTTAATCTTTAAAGAAATCAAAGCAGATACTAAAATTATAATACATAAATAAAAGACTTTTAAAAATAACTAGGAAGGTTTAACAATAAAGTAATCTGAAAGGGAAAAATTAATGATTGCTACTAGAGACTCAATGGTTGTGTCGCCTAGCTGATTAATCTGAGACGAAGAAAGAATTTCTCAACTAGTGATAACTCTCAGGCAAACTGCTTAGAATGCAGACAATGAGATGTACTGATAGGAAATATAAAAAGGTAAAATTAGAAGCAAAAACATTGAATATACATTTAATTAACATTTCAGGAGGAAAAAAGAAATTGTGTTGAAGCAGCAATATTTGAAGAGTTAGTGGCTCAGAACTTTCCAGAATCAATGAAAAATCTCATTCTTCATATTTAACAGAACCTAACAAACACTAAACATAATAATAAAAAGAAATCCATGTCGCACATATTGTATTTCAACTGTAGAATGTTAAAGATAAAGAAAATATTTTTTAAATTTTAAATTTAAATTTTATTTTATTTTAAGGTTATTTCTGTACAACAAACCCAGCTGGAGTTGAAGGGACAGAGGGAGGTGGTAAGAGGACATTTTACCTACAAAAGAATAATAATTTCCATAGGGTTAATTTCTCAATAGCAATAAAAGTCATAAGATGATGTATTAATATCTTCAAAATACTGACAAAAAATAACTCTCAACCTAGATGTTTATAAACAGTGTAACTACTGTTTAAGAAAAAGAATGAAATGAAGATATTTTCAAGCCAAGATGAAGAGTATAAAGTTGTGAGAGAGGCTAAAATGGTGAACGAATTATTCTGCCTTATCAATTCTAAAAGAACTAGGGAGGAAAAATGAAGAAAACCAGAAGAAACCCCTGTAGTGACAGCTGGGGACAGGAAGCTATTTTTAACTAGTGTGTATGGAGGGGCGTGAATTTGGCTTAGGATAGGAGATATAGACTGTCAAGATTATAAACGTATATAAAGATTTAAAGAAAATAAAATAGAGAGGGGAGCTGTTTGGAAAGCTGCTTTTGCTTCTTCCAGCTATTGCCTTGGGGAATAATGCCTGACCCACACCCACCTGTTTCCTGGTCCCCTCAAGGATAAAATCAGACAAGCTCAGAAGTTGTTTGCCTGTGAGATGCTGAGAAAAACGGGTGGAGAAGAGTGGATGCAGTTTCATGGTTCACCAAGCTCTTCATCTATATTAGTTTTATCTTGCTGTCTAACAATATTACCATTAAGACAACATACATTTCTTACTACAGGAGTCTGGGCATGATTTAGCTGGGTTCTCTGAAAAGCCATAATCAAAGTGTTGGTTGGTGCTGTGGTCTCATCTGAGGCTTAACTAAGCAAGGCTCCACTTCTAAGTTCACTCTAGTTCTTCACAGAATTGAGTTCCTAATGTTTGTAGGACTGAGGGCTTCAGTGCTTGGCAGCTTGTGGGCTGTGGGCCTCCCCAGCCACTAGAGATCACCTACTTGGCCATGTGCAGTTTACCAACATGACTCTTGGCTTCCTTAGAGATAACAGCGGAGGAAGAGACTCCAGGAAGATGGTTACTGCAAATGTATGCATGTAGTCACACACATGTAATCACACACATCCTGTCATCCTTCCTGTATTCTATTGGTTAGGAGCAAGTCACATGTCATGTCTGCACCCAACAGGAAGGTACAATGCAATGGGAGAAAAATTGAAAGGCAGGAATCATGGGCGAGGGCACCCTCGCATATGTGCAGACTGTCTTAAGGATCCTTAAAGCCTCCTCTCTTTCCATTCCACCTCTGAGCTCTTTGGGATTGACAGGAATGGGTGTTGGACTTTCCTCTATATATTCCCTGACGGAGTAGCTGATAACTCTAAAGAAAATGAGCCCAGATGCCAGAATTACTAGGCAGCTGGGGAACCTAACCATTTCAAAAGAAAGTATGTTCATAAGAACAAGAAATGAAAAAGTTGACTACCAACAGACCCTCTCTAAGCATATGTCTCAAGAATGTACTCCAGAAGAAGGAAAATAATCCCAGAAGGAAGGTGTGTGAGAATACACTGATGTAGTCCATACAGGCTCGCCTTGTGAGGCAGTAAGCTAGTTGGATAAGTATGAAGAAAAGACATAAAAGTTATCTTGCAAAACCCAAATTTTAGTCTTTTGGTGCTTTTATGCAGTACTCTTAAAACAAAACAATACAGAATGTTTGAAAGGAAATGTATTGCATAACATACCAGAAAAATGTTAATTCATCAAAACAAATAGACTTCCAGGCCAAATAAACAACATGCTAAAGAAAATCACTGACTCTTAGTAAAAGGCTTACATAATTCTAAACTAATATAAAATTTTAAAAATGGTTTCAAAATATATAAGCAAAAATGCATATAAGTACATGAAGAAATTGACAATGATTCATTACCATGAGCTATCTCTGAGCAATTGATAAATCAAGCAGAAAAAGAAATCAGAAAGGATGCTGCAGATTTGGAGCACACAAGTATCTTTATCTAATGGATATAGGAAAAATATTGCATTCAACATCTGAAAAATACATATTGTCTTCAAGCACATGTAATGTATATAAAAACTGTCAGTGTATTAAGTAAACAAGCAATTTTCAACACTTAAAAAAATCAGTATCTTTCAAACCACATTCTCTGACTACATTACAATTAAGTTTGAAATTAAGCAGAAAAACATAATAGAAAACTCGATACATCTAAAATGTTTAAAAACTTGACTCTAATTAATTACTTCAATTACTTAATTTATTGACCTCATAGGTCAAAATTAAAATTGAATTGAATCATAATTAAAATGATACATGTTGAAACGTGACTTTTTTGAAAAATCATTACAAGAAAGATACTTATAAAATGCACATTTTAAAAAATGAAGAAAAACTGAATAGTTGTACATTAACCGTCAAACTTGAAAGATCAGAAAAGGAACAACAGAAAAACCTCCTAAAAAGTTGAAAGAAAGGAATAATAATACTAGCACTAGAAATTAATGAAATAGAAAAGAATCAAAAAGAAAGAGAGGAATACAAATACTAAAGTTCTTTGGCAAGACTAATAAAATTGAAAAACTAGAACTATTGCTAAAAGAAAAAGAGAGGGACCAAATAAATAATATAAGGAAGCAAAAAGGACATACAAATAGGTATAGCTGAGATTAAAAAGAGAATGAAACTATTAAAATAAGTTAATACTAGTAAATTGAAACTATTAGGAGAATGAAAGTCTTAAAAATCTCATAGGAAGAAAATAGAAAATCTAAATGATTTTTTAATGTTACAAAATGGAACTATAGAAATTGATGCAATCGAATATTTTTATATCCCCCTTCCAGACACACACAAAGACAAAGCCCAAATGTTCACAGGCAGTTCTATTCAAGTTCAAAGAACAGAAATAGTCTTATCGTTTTATTTCAAAGAAATATATAAGAAAAAATTCCATTTCACTTGTCTAGTATTACCTTAATATCAAAAATCCATTAAGAATAATAAGTAAATGAGAAGCTGTAAGTGTACATAGCACATGAATCTGGAACAAAATTTTAGCTAACAAAATCTGTAATCAAACTCAAAAATGTATTTAAAATAACACACTAAGATCAAATATGATTTATTCTATAAATGCAAGTTTACATCTAAAAACTATTAATATTATTCATATATTTAAAAAATTGTCACATAAATATTAAATCATCCCAGATTTAAAGAATTAACTTTGATAATATCTAAAGTCAATTCATTATGTAAACTCTTAGTATTCTGGGAACAGAAGGAATATCGTCATGGAATGAAGACCAGATATTCTACACAGTAGAGAAACCTTAAAAGCTTTCCACTCAAAATCAGGAGCAAGAAAAAAAAAAATGCATATTTACATTCCTTATTTTCAACTAGCACCATATGCCGAGAAAAAGAAATAAAAGGTAAAATACTGGAAAAGGAAAAAATTAAATTCTTATTCTCAAATGATGATACTCTATCTGGAAGACACAGAACTTAAAGACAAATGGTTAAAATAAATTAGTTTAGTTGCTGGCTGAATATAAACTTAATTTCAACTTCAGTTGAATTTCCACAAAACAGCAACAGCTCAAATATTTGATTTAAGGCAGATATTATTTAAAATAGCAACAAAAATATGAAACTCAAGAATAAATTATAAAAGATGGGTCAAATGTTATGGGATAAATTATAAAACTTCATTGTGTGATATTAAGATAAACTAATGAATGAAAAAATTTACTGTAACCAAGTTAAGGAGGACTCAGTATTGAAAAGACATCAATTATCCCCAAGTTAATAAAAATAATTTATATAGAATTTGACAAAATTATTCTAAGTTCATATGTAAAGGCAAAATGGCCAAAGTCAACCAAGATGAACAGGAATGAGAATGCAATATGTAGAGAAGACTGATCATGAAGTAGTATAGATCCCAGAAACATACATGAAAACTTAGTGCATATACAGGTTATATTGCATATTAGTGAGGAATTGAATTTTTTTTTTTTTTTTTTTTTTTTTTTTTCCTGAGACAGAGTCTCACGCTGTCGCCCAGGCTGGAGTGCAGTGGGTGGATCTCAGCTCACTGCAAGCGCCGCCTCCCGGGTTTACACCATTCTCCTGCCTCAGCCTCCCGAGTAGCTGGGATTACAGGCACCCACCACCTCGCCTGGCTAGTTTTTTGTATTTTTTTTAGTAGAGACGGGGTTTCACCGTGTTAGCCAGGATGGTCTCGATCTCCTGACCTCGTGATCCACCCGTCTCCGCCTCCCAAAGTGCTGGGATTACAGGCTTGAGCCACCGCGCCCGGCCTCAATACATGATTTTTAAACATATAGGGAAAAGTAAAAAGGATACGTACCCCACCATATCTGCAGTTACCCCAGATGGATTCAAGACTAAATGTTAACATTTCGATAAGAAATTTCCTAGAGAATATACTCATAATTTTTGCAAGAGCTTTTAAAAACAAGCTCCAATCTTAAATAAAAGATTAGTAAATTAAATTATATTGAAATTAAGAAATTCTGTTCATCACAAGATACCACAAGGACACGAAAATGATAAGCAGAAACTTTGAGACAATACTGGCAACACACAAAACTAAAAAGAATTAGTATTGAGAATACACTGTATATAAAGAACTCCTAAGTAAGAGTGAGAAGAAAAAACAATAACAAACAATAGGCAATGGGTCTAAATGTATAAATAGGTTTTTCAAAGGACAGAAAATACAAACCGACAGTAAGTACAGTATATGAAAAGATGCTTAACCTCAGTAACATCTAGAAAAATACAAATTAAGGTCAAATGGGTTATAGTTTTACACCCATCAGTTTGGCAAACATTTTTTAAAAGTCTCAAAATTCTAATTGTTATTGAGAAAGTAGATCAATGAGAACTCATCCAATATGTATGGAAATATAGTTTAATACAACCTCTTTCAAAACTAATTTGACATTATCTAGTAAGGTTATAAATGTATATATCATACAGCAGAGTAATTCCATTCCTACAAATATTGTGAGGAAAAAAATGTCAGGCAATAGTAAAATGGATAAAGCAGTGTGGTGTATTCATAGAATGAAACATTATATAGCAATGATAACGAAAAGTATAGCCACAAGAATAACATTCATTCATTCACCAATAAATATTTTTTGCACATCTACTATGTGCCTGACATTATTTAGGTACTGGGGAACAGCATTAACAAAATAGACAGAATGTCTTCCTAATAAGGGGTGACAACATACAAAATAAATTGTGCGTGTGTGTGTGTTTCTGCTCTATGGAGGAAAATACAGAATGGAAAATATGAAATGGTGGGGCCAGGAGTGGATTGCAATTTCCAGTTTTAAATATTTAAATCCCACGGTAGGAAAAAGTCTTTGCTGAGAAGGTGATACTTAAACAAAAACCTGAAGGAGGTGAGAGCTGAGCATGGGAATCCCGGGTGGATTAGCAGTCCTGGCAGCAAGAGTAATATTGAGCCTCTGCAATGCAGGTCTCCCCTACCTGTCATAGTTCAGGCAACCCGGAGATGGCAGTAGCCAGGCAAAATCCCTTGAAGGTTTCTTCCTAGATCCCCAAATGTACCTCCTAGGTAAAAGAGGCTGAAAGGATTAGCCATCTTATTTGGCTTTATAAAGAGTAGCAAATACAAATCTCCCATTGTTTGTTGAAAGTGAAAGAGGCCCAGAATGTAGACTTCTTTCTGTCTACAAGAAGAAGACAGGGCCATGGAGTTTCAGTGACTCAAAGTAACCATTTGCAGTAGGTTCTTGACATGATACTGGGTGTACCTGAACAAGGCTTACAAAGCAGAATGATTTAGAGCCAAATTTCAGGAGTCAGAAAATCTCAGTTGAATACCAGCGCTGTTGCTTATTATCTGTGTAACCCTAAATATCTGTACTTGATCTTTTGGATCCTCAATCTTCTCACTGAAAATGAAGATAATCAGTGCTAACTTCATAGGATTGTTATGAGGAGTAAATGAGAATATATGTAAAACAAAAGTACAGCATCTAACACACAAAAAAACCACTCAAATATTAGATTTTATTATTTTAATCTGCACAAAGTTCCAGAGTTTACAAAAACATTTATTTTTTTATTATTTTATCATTCAAAAATATGAGAGGGCATTATTCTTTTTCATTTTATTTACTTATTTATTTCTGAATAGGCGATATGAAACTGCCGTAACATTGTGTAACATGAAGACTCCTTTTATATTCTTCCATATTTTTCTTAATATTTAAATAAATGCAAACATAGATTGTTATTCCCCCTTTTTTGTACAAATGATTGCATCTTATATCACTGTCTAAACTTAACCTTTTCACATAATTTATCTTGCAAATATTTTCATAAATGTACATAAAACTGAAAATAGTAACTAGTATTAATTATGTGCAGGATTTCTATTCTAACTGCTTTATGTATTTTAACAGCCTTAATCTTTTCTGTCAAACCTTCTGAGATAGTACTCTTGTTAACCTCATTTTAAAGGTGAGTACACTAAGGCTCAGAGACTACACAAGCTGCCCAGGGTTGTACAGATATTCAAATGACAGAACCAATTTTTGATCTCATGTAGTCAATATTTGTATCTTCCTCTTCTTTAACAAATTGTATAGTTTTCCATTTTATACTTTCACCATGATCTGTTCAGCCAGTTTCATACTTATAGATATTTAGGGTTTTTTCTCTTTTGCTATTACTAACAACATGGGAATGGATACCATTTTATGTCAGTCATTTTAAACAGATGTGAGTTTATTTTTGTAGAATAAATTTCTACAAATGAAACTATCAGATCAAAGAGAAGGTACATTTGTAATTTTGATAGATCTTACTAAATATTCTTTCATATAATATATTTTTATATTCCACCAGTATTAAAGCATCTATACGCCACAATTTTTTCACAGAAGTGGGTCAGCAAACTTTTAAGTTTTTGCCTATTTAGGAGGTAAAAATGGTATCATTATGTAATTTTTAAGCATTTCTTGTTTAATAAATGAGTTTGAGCACTTTAAAAAATTGTATAAGTTTTTGTGCTTTCTTTTCCTTGAACCCTCTGTTGATATTCCTAGTCTATTTTTTTGTTGATATGTTAGTCTTCTATGAAGTAATTTGAGTTCTTTTTATATTAGAAAAATTATTTACTATCTGGATATGAAGTACAAAAGTTTTTTAACCTCTTTTTTATTTATGTTTTGACTTTACTTTCATGTTTCGCCATGTAGAAATGTTTTACTCTTGTGTAGAAAATGTATTAATTTTCTCTTTCATGGCATCTGGATTTCAAACCATATTTTGAAAACTACCCCAAGCATATAAACTAATTAATTCACATTACATATATTGTTCATGTTTTATATTTAAAATTTTAATTTATTTGGAATTTTGCTGATGTGTACTGTGAAGTATGGGTTCAAGTGTGCTTTTTAGAAAGCTGTCCAACTGTGCCAACAATATTTACTGGGTAAAGCACCAACTATTTTTAGTGATTTTTAGATGTCATTTTCATATGCTAAACTCGAGTATATTTTTATGTTTTCTGATGTTTTTGCTCTTTCTGTGTAACATTGTGTTAACTATGGAATGTATATGATGTTTTAATAGGCAACATGACTCGTTTTTCTCGTTGCCCTTCTTTTTTTCAGTTTTTTATCTATTTGTGTTCACTTATTTTCCAATAAAAATTTAGAATTAGCTCTTCTAGTTAAAAAAAACTTACTGGTGAATTTTTTGAGATCACATTATATTTTTACTAGGATCTCATTTTATTATATTGTATGTATTCATCCAAATTTTCCTTTGTATAATTCAGAAGTAATTTAAAGTTTTTCATATGTCTTTAATATTTCTGAGCTTTATTTCTAGCTATTTGATCTTTTCTTTTGATATTGCAAATTATTTTTTCAACTGTGTTTTCTAACAGTTTATGCTAATGATTTTTGTCATGAAAATTATACTAATTATGTATCAAGTTCATACTATTTTGTTTATTCTATATATTACCACCCTACTCAAATACCATATTGCATGTACCAGTTTTAAACTAGATTTTTGGTGTGTTGTGGCTCACACCTTGTAATCCCAGCACTTAAGGAAGCTGAAGTGGGAGGATACCTTGAGGCCAGGAATTGGACACCAGCCTGGTTAACTTAGTAAGACCTCATCTCTACAAAAAATTAAGGAATTAGCTGGACCTTGTGGCACATTCCTGTAGTTCTAACTAGTTGGGAGGCTGAGGCAGGAGGATCACTTGAGCCCAGGAGTTTGAGGCTGCAACGAGCTGTGATAGTGCCACTGCAGTCCAGCCTGAGCAAGAGCAAAACCCAATCTAAAAAAAAAAAAAACCAAAAAACCCAGATTTCTGTGGTTTATTAAATGATACAATCTGCATATACTGATAGCCCAATTTTATTATTTCTGATTTTCATACTTATAATGTATTTTTGTCTAATTATATTATCCAGTAATTCTTGAACAATGTTCAATAATCATCTGGATAGAGGATAATCTTGTTTGTTTTTGACGTTAGTGGAGAACTATCTGGTATGTGCCATTAAGAATGTGGGTCTTTGGATTGAGATAGTTACCATGTTAAGGGAAGGTCTGCATTTTAAAATTTATTAACTGTTTTTGCCAAGAATTTTTATTGAATGTTGTCAAATGACTTTACAACCTCTATTGACATGATCAAAGAATTGTTTTTCATTTGTGATATAACTAATATATTACTTAATATTTGACTGTTTCTGCACTATTAGAATAAATAAATCTTGCCTTTTCAAGATGTATTATTTTTTAGTATGCTGCTAGATTCTGCTTCCTCATATTAGAATTTTTTTCATTGATAGGCATAGGTATTGGTCTGTAGTCTCCTTTTGAAGACTAACATCATCACAAATTGATATATTCATTTTGTAAAATTATTTCAGTATTTTTCCTTCTCTTACTAGTCTGTGAAGCAATCTAAGTAACATTTCAATTTTGGCTCATGGAAGGCTTGGTAAAATTTCTCTGTGAAGCCACCTGATCTTGTAATTTGGTGGAGCACTGTGACAAATTGATCTCCTCTGGGAATTCATCTGTTAAAATGTTTTAATTCTTTAAGAGTCTCTTTTTGTAAATTCAAAATTTGCCAAAAAGTTATATGTGTTTATCCTTGTTTTCAAATTTACTTTGCATAGAATTATGTAAAGTTTCTTGTGGTTCATTAAAATTTGAAATATCATTATTAACACCATATCTGAGGCCAGAAAACTGAATCTGATACAACATTGAGGTCCAATTTACACAATTAGGAGATAGATCCCATCTTCAAAACCAGGCCTTTTGACTCATTTTTGCTCCATTCCCCTGAACCTCATTGCATGTCCTCCCCAGCCACCCTCCCAGCCCCACCTACCGTTTCCCAGCAGTCTGACTTGGCAGGGCACTGAAATGTAAAGTTGTTGTCAGGAGCTGATAAAGAGTCACCTTAAAATAATGCTACTTTTGCTAATACAGCATTACATGTCCTGTCAAATTTCCTCACTGAAGATAAATTCTGGCCACCCTTTCCCAAAATTAAGCAGTCTCAATGTAGCTAAGGGGACACTGATCAAAATGACATCCTGTCATATATCAAACTAAAGGAATTGATTTCTTCTTTAAAATTAAAAAAACATCAAATTAGACTCTATTACTTTGTTGCAACCTTTGCAATAGAGCAACTGGAGGGCGAGAGTACAACTCACTACAACTAGCTAAAAATGTACTTTAAAAAAAGCATCTCACAGAAACATTTGCTAGCTCGTGTTATTCTTCACCCAGAGTGGAAGGGTGCATTGCAATCAAATTCTGATTAAAAATAATAAATATAACCAATGTATAATTTAGAGGAGACATTCTTGGAAACAAGAATGTTTATGGCATGGATTTTGACACATCAATTTATTTTAGTTTTTAGGCTGACATAAAAAATTGACTCCAGGGAGAAAAGCGTAACTGAGTATCTTTTGTAAGTATAATAAAATAACCAATTCTGCTCCACTATTAATGCCAGGCAATTTCTAATCTGGCAACCAAGGACATCAAGCTCAGGACACAGTATATTCTCTTATGAACTTGAACTTGCCATCATTCATCATGGGCTTAATTTATGAAGCTAAATAGAATGACACCATAGGGAGTCTACATTATCCGTCCCTTGTTTACCTCTTCAACTCCACTGTAGACTGCTCCTGATTGCTTACTAAGTTTCAGCCACTCTGGCTGGCTTTTCGGTTCCTTGAACATATTCAATTTTACCTGCCGCAGGATCTCTGTCTTTGCTGTATTTTCCTCACTGGGGCAAGCTTTTTAAAGATCTCCGTATGGTTGGCTCTTTGTCATAATTCAGATCTCAGCTAAAATGCAACCTTCTCAGAGATGTATTCCCCAACTACACTCAGTATTGTCCTGAATAAAAGCTAAGTGACAATAATTTACAGTGGGCATTGGACTTCTAAAGAGTATTTCAGATCAAGGTAAAGGAAGTTTTAAATACAGAGTAGAGGATCTGAAAGTCCCTGGTTTTGTAATGTGTTTGAAATGAGAGAGATTGATAATTGAGAAGAGTCTATTTCAAATGGTCTTAACAAAAGTGCTAGGTTTTTTCATAAAATTAATCTTATAAAAACTTAGTATTTTAAAGCATCAATTTAAAAGGCTTTTTTTGTATTCATATTAAAATAATAATATGTTGGCTTTTCCCATTTTAACCAAAACCTTTAAGATTTTTTTATTATTATACTTTAAGTTCTGGGATACATGTGCAGAATGTGCAGGTTTGTTACATAGGTATACACATGCCATGGTGGTTTGGTGCATCCATCAACCCGTCATCTACATTAGGTAGTTCTCCTAATGCTATCTCTCCCCTAGTCCCCCATCACCCAACAGGCCCTGGTGTGTGATGTTCCCCTCCCTGTGTCCAAGTGTTCTCATTGTTCAACTCCCACTTATGAGTGAGAACATGCAGTATTTGATTTTCTGTTTCTGTGTTAGTTTGAAGAGAATGATGGTTTCCAGCTTTATCTATGTCCCTGCAAAGAACATGAACTCATTCTTTTTTATGGCTGCATACTAAGAACAATTATTCCTTTAATTTTAAAAACTTTAATATTTTATCATTGTTACAAATGTTTCTACATTCATACTGCATACATTTTTCATGGATTTTACAGTCTTGCATTGGAAATGCACTTCACTCATCTGCAGAGATTTTGATGAGGACTTCAAAAGGCATCTTATTCATCTAAATATGATCCAATCAGGCAAAAGATTATATCATATCTGTATGTAGTATTAACTTTTCTAATAGAATATAAACTACATTATAAAGATCATGCTTTTTCTTTTGTCAATTAATAATTCTAGTGCCACAAAAATTATTATGATGTGCCACAGAAGTATGATAGGATTATCATCCATAATATTATTGTTGTTTTATAATAGAAATAAGAAATACATACATGAAAGAATTAATGACTTAGCCTCACGTTCAGAGATAAATGCTAAAGACATTAGAGAAGATGTCATAAGAAAATATTTTAATTGTGTAAAGGACAAAATCCTGTACTAAGGAGGAAGCAACATGGGTTAAACTTATCAGAGAAAATTTCAGAGGATTGTTGGGACATTACTAGAGATACTGAATGAGGAAGAGACATGGATAAGATGAAAAAAGAAATTTGCTTCCTAGATTTTTAGAGTTTGTGTCTACTCATAAAGTTACATATTAATATATTCTAACTATAGATTTAAATGTTGATGATGTGTACACAAATACACAAGAACTCACCTATCTGGTTGGCTTTGTTTCTATTAGAAGCAATAAATCACTAAATTTGGAAGCGGCACAAAATTCAACTCAAACAAACTATCAGCTACTCTCTTATAAAAGTCAATGGGTTCTGGTCTGAGTTATGCTTTCCTCTGGTGCCAAGTGCTTAAAGCAGTTAATTTCCTGTTAACCAGAGGTTATTATTTTAATGTCTGTATGTGGAACTATGCTCATATCTTTGTGCTTGGCAGAAGTCTACCAGCTGGACAAGTGGGACTTTATAACAAAAGTAAAGTGTTAATTAGTCTTAGAAATAAGATACATGGATATTATCATCTTATAAATATTCATCTTTAATAGCATAATTCAAGGATTGCAGTTTATGAGTACCTTCATAAGATCAAGGTTAAAGAGATAGCTAAAACACCAATACAAAAGAGAAATGTACTTGAAGGGTCTTCTGAGTAAATCTTTATAAATGGTTAATATTTTAATTCTGATATTTTGGTATCTTTTGTTATTCATAATTCAATCAGAAAATATATGTACCTTTTAATTCTATAATTTGTACTTTAAATTGATTGCCTGCATGTAAGTGGATTTTTTTTTGGTCTAGTAGTCCATAAAATAGAGATCATATTCCCCTTATCTCACTTCTCTAAGAGTATGTTAATGTACACTATAATTTTTAGACAAAGCTAAACTGCTTAGACTGAAAATAAGTATATTTAAAAACTTAATCGTATTTTAAATAAACTTCAGTTATAGATATAAAGCTTTTTCTTAACTGTGTGAAAATGAGATTCAGATCTAAACTTGTATTAATAGGAACAGTCCTTTATTATTATAATATGTAATTAACGATTTATTTAACCTCATAAATGAAATTCCCAAATAAACAGATACTTACGAAAAACTTTTCTCTGAAAATGAATATATTTTTATCTTTGATAATTTGCAAATATAACAAAATCCTTATTTGATCACGTAAGAATGTTTTTTTTTTTTTGCTGTCCTTGTTCATAACTACAATATAACAGTTTATACACATGAGATAGTGAATTAATATGCAGTATTGGATGTAATATATTAATTATTTTCACTCTTATATATCTAATTTAGCAGCTAAATTTGATTAAGTTTAACCTTAAAGCTCCTCTTGCCAAAACCTAACATACAGTGTTATGGCTATTATTCATGTTGTTTGAATAAATGTGTTATCTTGGTATGTATTTATTTTATTGTTTAAATTAATATCTTAAATGCAAAGTATAATGCAAAGAAACCCAACTAATTGAATGATTTAATTAGTTTAATTCAAGTCATATTTTTGAGCATATGTCATGTAGCCCATACTGGGCTAATGTAAGAGATACATACATATGTTTTTATTACCCTCAGGTTGTTCACGGTCTAGGGAAGGAGAATGAAACATCAGATATAACTGCAATTCCCCCACAGTAAGTGTCATGATAGATGTGTGCCCACGGCTGCACATAAGGGTCCCATTTTGTCAAGACTGAGTGAGGGTTGCAGGGAGTGGAGATGCTCTCAAGTCAGTGTGAAAGGGTGGCAAAGATTGGGACAATTCATTCTGGTTTGTGTGGTGTGGGGAAAGGAAGGGAACCAATAAACAAGAATGAGTGAGAAACTTGGAAAAAAGGCTGGAGGTAAGCAACAACTTGAGGTGTGCTGAGAATTGTAGGAGTTCCATGTTGCTAGAGGATCACTTCCATGGCTCTTGAATTTTTATTTCCAAGTCTGGAAGGCTATATAGCAATTAAGCTTTGGAATCAGACAAACCTGTGATCAAATCATACTAGTTGTCTGACATATTCATGATCTGACTTAGGGCAAGTTATATATTTTTGCTAAGCCTCACTTGCCTCATCCATAAATAGGGATAAGAATTCCTGATTCCCAAGGTGATTGTGTGGATTAAAAGAGACAATGTGATGTTTATGATGTGTTAAGGCAGTGTCTAAAACACAATGGGTTTTCAAATAATAGTATCCTTGACCTTATTCATGTTAGTATTCTATATGGTTGATGCCTAAGTAGGGTATTTTAGGGGTTCCTTAGAGGATCTTGATAGCAAGAATCAAAATCATGATACTTGTACCATGTAAACCAGGATTTTTCCTCTCTTTCGTGATTATGGCAGATATCCCTAAGCCTACTAGGTAAACGTGATTTTTAACTTGAAAAAACTACAAGTCTATTATTCTTGCTAGAAAACAACAGTAATGTTATCTACCTTTGTATTTTACTGTTTTAAAGCACTTTCACATAAAACCTCTGAAAAACGTGATAAAGTATCACTGAAATTAGTCCCATTTGGTAGGTAGTAAACTAATCAAGTAAGATCAGTAAATTACTCGAAACCTACATATTTTGGCTCACTCTGAAGTCTCACTGTATGTACATCAATCATATCACCTTAGTACATGAGAAACTTAATATTATGTGGATTTATGATTCTTGTTTGGCACTATGATGCTGCCAACATAAGGTAATATACATTATGGAAATTCATCCCATTATGTGTAACAGATCACTGGTTTGTGGTGACTAAATTATATTAAAGGGGTATCATGTGCAGATATACACACCAATGCTAACAGACAAACACAAGCAACAGCAGCTAAAAGATTAGAAAGCAAGCAAGTTTCATGTGTATCTGCTTTAAAGTAGCAGCCTATCTCTAATTTCCACTACAACAAATATTTATGGAGCTTCTGTTTTGTTTAAGACACTATACTAAGCAGCAATATGATTGTCAGTCTTAAGCAACAGAGAGATATTGGGGGAACCCACCCCTGATGGTTAACGTGGGTTCTTTTCTATTTCCTATGCGTCTCGGCTGGTTTGAGAAATAAAGGGAAAGAGCACAAGAGGGAGAAATTTAAAGCTGGGATCTGGGGGAGACATCACATGTCGGCAGGTTCCGTGATGTTCCCTGAGCAGTAAAACCAACAAGTTTTTATTAGTGATTTTCAAAAGGGGAGGGAGTGCACAAATAGGGTGTGGGTCACAGAGATCACATGCTTCTCAGGGTAATAAAATATCACAAAGCAAATGGAGCCAGGGCAAGATCACAGGACCACGGGATGGGGTGAAATTAAAATTGCTAATGAAGTTTTGGGCACGCATTGTCATTTATAACAACTTATCAGGAAACAGGGTTTGAGAGCAGACAACCTGTCTGACCAAAATTTATTAGGCAGGAATTTCCTCGTCCTAATAAGCCTCGGAGCACTACAGGAGACCTCGACTTTGACCGTAAAAGGTGGCCACCCCACGGGGGCCGTTCATAGGCCTACCCTCAGGGGCGCATTCTCTTTCTCAGGGATGTTCCTTGCTGAGAAAAAGAATTCAGCAATATTTCTCCTATTTGCATTTAAAAGAAGAGAAATATGGCTCTGTTCCGTCCGGCTCACCGGCAGTCAGTTTAAGGTTACCTCCCTTGTTCCCTGAACATCGCTGTTATCTTGTTCTTTTATCAAGGTGCCCAGATTTCATATTGTTCAAACACGCATGCTCTACAAACAATTTGTGCAGTTAACACAATCATCACAGGGTCCTGAGGCGACACACATCCTCCTCAGCTTACGAAGATGATATGATTAAGAGATTAAAGACAGGCATAGGAAATCACAAGAGTATTGATTGGGGAAGTGATAAGTGTCCATGAGATCTTCACAATTTATGTTCAGAGACTGCAGTAAAGATAGGCATAAGAAATTACAAAAGTATTAATTTGGGGAACTAATAAATGTCCATGAACTCTTCACGATTTATGTTCTTCTGCCATGGCTTCAGCCGGTCCCTCCGTTTGGGGTCCCTGACTTCCCACAACAGAGAGATGTTACGGATTTAGACAGGAAAACAAATAACTATGCAGGCTATATACAATTTATATAGCTTTATAGCTGTATATAAATGCTGTAAAGCTAATGCCATAACATGGAAAAAACAGAAAACTAGGAAAAGTAGAGTTGTTTTTGAAGAAGAGAGAACAGACATACATGAAACCTACCCACAAACAAGCAGAAAACAGTATTTGCATTATTGAAGATATATCCACTCATATGCATCAGTTGACACAAATACAATGCTGAGACAATTTCCCTGGGACAATAGTAATTATTTTTAAAATGCACCACATTTTACACTCCATTACCAGTCTTACTGAACCTTAATTTGGCAGTCTAGTGTTAACTCAGCAAGCTACTTAGAGGCTGAGATTGTTCCAAGGTTAAAGAGTCAGAATCTCCAGGTGCCAAGGTTGTCTCAGGAAATAATTCTAGATCCAATTAACTTCAGGATGTAAGGCACTCATGTGTATTTGTTCTAAATTTGTAAGTAAAATTGTTTATAATGTTTGACCTTTTTCCATCAGGTAAAGTGGCTCCAACGAGACCAGGAGATTATGATATAATCACCACTTGGGCTATTTAATGTCACAAAGTATCAAAGAAGGAAGAAATTCCAAACCCTGGCTAGCCCTTGTGGTTAATATAGTTTGAGTTCTTATCCGGCCCCACTGCCCAAACAATATGTTCCCCTGTGTTTGAGTAAGTGCACCTAAAACAATGCCCTGGGATCATCAGCAAGACAATTAGCAACAGTTTGTGCTTTTCATGTCCTGCAGAAAATGTCAGGGAAGATGTGAAGGTGTGGGTTCTTTAAATTCAGTGCCTTTCCTAGACTTTGGATCCATGAAGTTGGAAGTATTTTATTCTTCCAATTTTTCTGCAGATACCTGTTGAATTAGACAGCACATACATACATATACAAGTCCCAAGGGCAGATGTTGACTCAAAAACAGTAATTTCTAAACACGATTTAATACCATAAAGAGGCAAAGAAACACTTTCCTAGCTATCTCTTAATTTGCAGAGTGGTATTTTTCATTGTGACAATTCTGCTTGAGAATATGAAGGAACACTGTGTTTAGTTTAGTCTTCTTCTCCAATTCTTTCCAACTTTCCCATGTAAAGCCTGCGAGGCATAAGAAGCATCTTCATTGTGCTAAGCTACATACTTGATGATGCTTGCTTTCCTCACTCCACAGAGACCCAGTTGAAATGTTGAGTTTTAGGCTTTGGAGCAGCTAATCAAATTCATAAACAGAACCACCTTCCTCCCTGTCTCTGCCTTAGAGTTATAGAATGGTGTTATTCGTTTGGTTACTCCTTCATTAGTTGGCTTTCCTTCTATTACTGCCCGTCCAATTTTTTTTCTAACCTATGACATTGTGATATATTTCCTAATGCACTTAGAGTCAGTCTACTCTGTTTTGTCATGTAACTCTCCACTTATCTGCACTGCAGGCCTATTGCTTTGTGTATGTTAGTCTTGTTCTCTTAACTGAACAAAGCAATATTTCAAGACAGGAACTGAAATTAATACTTTTAGCATTCCCCAGAGCATCTAGGAGCATCAGCACCTAGTGCTGCCTGATAAAGCTTTCTCTGATGATGGAAATGTCCTCTATCCCCATGGTCCAATACTACAGCCTCTAGTCATATATGACTATTGAGCACTTGAAATGGGGCTAGGTCAACTGAGGAATTTTAGTTTGATTCCATTTAAGTAACTCCACATAATTAGTAGCTAAAATAGTGCCCAGTTCAAATTGAATACATAGTAAGTGCTCCCTGAACATTGGCTAATGAACATATAGACTTTTAGACTACTTCCATTTTTATGCACAGAATGTTGATTCCCATTTGGAATTTTAGTGGAAATGAGGGGGTAATACTTTATCAAGAAAAGGAAGGAAGGGAGGGAGTGAGGGAGAGAAGGAGGGAGGGAGGGAATTAGGAAGGAAGGAAGGAAGGAAGGAAGGAAGGAAGGAAGGAAGGAAGGAAGGAAGGAAGGAAATTGGAATGAGATGTTTTAGAGAAAGCACCTTAACAGATGCTCTTGAAAATCAATTCAAATTGGTAGTTACTCTCCACTTAGAGCTTGACTTAGCTGTATTATAATCATGTTTCAAAGACTTCTTAGTGGAGCTCAAAATTTTAAGTGTATCTCACACTGATCATGGTGAAGCTAAGTTATCAGCCATTTGAGGATAAATAATTTCATTCCAGAATGCCCAATCAAATTTAATCAACTGGAATCAAAAAGCATTCATGAACATTTTCACCAAATGTGTACCTGAATTGACTCAGAATTTTATCGTGTTCCTTTGAAACTTATTCGTTAGCATTTTTTTACCAGAATTTTAGTGTATCAACTCATTAATTTTCTTCATAAAATATTGATGGGATTTTAAATACATTGAGGTTTTTTGGGAAATATTATCATACCCCTTGAGACGCATGTAATGTTGTAAAAAGTACATGAGCGAGCTAGAGGGAGATATTTGTTCTAATTCTGTACCTGTGATGCAGCTCTCAATAGAGGAGGATGAACATGATCTATAATTTTCAAATTATGTTCTTAAGAATGTGTAAGAATATTTAATTTAATTTTCATAAATACAAAGGCTGACAAGCTTATCATGTTATCAAATGTGTCTTCACTCAAACAGGCTCATTATTCTTATTATCTATCTTCACAAAAAGGAAATATTAATAATTTGAACTCACAAATGAATGAATATTAAAGAAATATCATCTGTAACTATTTTAGATAAAGGCTATTATTATATTTCATTTGGACACTTGTTCCACTACTAAAAAATCTTCGACAACCATTGACCTGTAAGATACCTTGAGTTGATCATTCTTTATAACATGGTTCCTTCCTCTGAGCTGGTGCCCTGTTCCATCCTGTGCACCTTAGGAACTTCAGGCCTGAATTTATGATTTCTGAAAGCACTTTTTGGCCACAGAAATTGTTTGACTATCTCTCATCCTCTTCATCTCTCCTCTGCATTTTTAAGGTGTCTTTGGTTATAAGTGATAAAAACCTGTCAAATTAAGCAAGAAAAAATGGAAATTTTCGAAATGATGCTACAGTATGTAATGAAATGATCACATTTCAGGAAGGCCAATAATGCAGATAGACTTAGGGACAACTGGATCCAGGTACTGAATGCCACTAGGGAGTCCCTGGAAATTATACCCACTCAGTATATATTTATCACATGACTGAATGAGCCCTTCATCTCTCCCTTTGCTCAGTAGCTTAATTTGCCTCTTTCCCTATTGTGCAGCTTCCTGGATACTGAAAATGCTATTACTGAGGTCTGCTGGATTCTATCCACTACCATAACTGATCCTTCTTACACATCTACAGAAAGAAGATATGACCAATGAGATTGCCCTATTTTATACATTGACACACTGATTGCATAACTGATTATAAACTGGAACACTGGTTGCATAACCACCATGTTAAATGGTATATCTAAAATTAGATCCTGGGTCTTCTGACTCCTATTCAAGTTTCCGTTCCACAGAATGTCTCTATATTGCAGTAACTTAGATTGAAGATTTTCCTCTCCACATTGTCCATCCTCTAATACTACAGGGAGCTGTGGTCTATTTAGGAGATACAGAGTACTCTAGTATAAGGCAGGGGTTTTTTTCCTACTCTCAGGTCTTTAATAGTGCTACTGAAATAGCACTATTAGTTATTGGGGATTGGAGCGAGAATCATAACATGAGAGAAGGAGAGTTAACATAGGTGATGTAGGTTTCTGTTTCCAGACTCCCACAACTTCCCACTCAAAATTATGATGCACTCAGCCTGGCAAATCCTACAGATAGTCTGTCTGATATATGAGCTCGATTGCATTCCTCCAGGTGTACATTTTGTCACCTAATTTGATTTGCACAAAGAAGCTTCCCTTACGCTTTGTTCCTGCAAGTTCAGAGGAGATAATTTTTGACTATGGACCAGGACAAGTACAGGTTCAGGTAATACACACCAAAAAAAATTGCATCCTTTAGATGTCATGTCTGGAGGTGAGATTATGGAGTCAATCATATCTGAGTGAGATGAGGAACTTAAGAGCAAAAGAGTGGTACAAAAAGATCTCAGACTTCAAGTACACCTAGAAAACCATGATCTCTGAATCCTTATCATGTATAGAGAACAGAATACCCTAGAAAGCATGTTTCCGACCATCAGGCCAGGTTTACATCTTAAGAAGGTGAATGTCTTCTCTCAACCCAACTCTTGTTTGCTCTCAAGTTTTGGAATTTCATATATCATATATTTAGCCTCCTTGGAGGTATTAGCTTGACTATCTTTGGACATACAATGCTAACTTCTGCAGAAGGACTCTAGAGGTCCAGCTTGGGTCAGGAACTTAAACTAGTCATCTATGTCAAAAGACTACATAATGTATTTGGCTTAATTTGGATAAGATGCTAATATTTTGTCCAACCAGTTGAGGCAAGGGGAACAAGGTTAAATAACAATATGCTGAATATATGCCTCTTTCCTCAAGCTTGAGCCCTTTCAGGGTAAAGACTATATTCTATTCCCTGTACACAGTAGGTGTCAAATGAAATATTATGACTTGATTGTTAAGTTGTACATTTTGCATTTTGGTTAGTATTTTAACAAATGTAAGAGTTTATTATTCAGTTTCACATTTATTTCAGACAGCAGACCTCATAATAATTTCTGTTTGTATCCAAGTTAAGACTGACCCCCATCACACTCTCCAAGGAATATATACCATGCCTTACTTGTGTAGTTATGCTCCCTGATCCTGTAATTTTAATTGCATCTACCCAGGAGCCCAGCTTGACATTCAATTTGATGTGTGCATAGAAGCTTCCCTAAGGGAAGCAACTTTAATGAATTTTAAAATCTATCTTACTGGTCCAGTCGATGGAACAATTTTTTCTTCTAACAAGGAGAACTCTTTAATTTTTTTTAGAAAATGCCTTACTCTGCTTATATTTTCTTTACTAATTCATATATGTTATACATTAATTCTGAGAAAGATCTGTTGATTATTTTCAATATTTGTTTATGAATGTGTGATTTGTCATATTAATACTTTTATATTTGTTGTTGTTTATTCCATGTGCCCTTACCCTTATCTTTAAAAACCAAGATGTTTATAGGTAAGGGAGTAGTCACTATGTGAGAAGGCAATTCAGTGAAAATCACAATTGCCAGATGAAATCCAGTTCTTCTTAAAAGCTTGGAAACTTATTAAGGTCAAGTGTTAAGGAAAGTCAAAAGAGGTACATTTTAAGGATTATATCCTTCATTTCCTATTTAGAATGATTCAAGAAACAGTTTTTTGTTGTTGTTGTTTTTCCCCAGCCAATCTACATGTCATTTTGAACTAAAATCCTACCCTTCCTGTTTGGTGTTATTTGGCACGGTTGCAGATGAAAATCAAGCATTCTGTTAATTTATATAATTCACCAGGGTTTACTCTTGTGAGTGAATAGGGACCTGTAAACTCTAAACAAGAAATTGTCCATGGATTTAAAACTACACTTATGAGTGAGGTTTTAAAAAAAGGTTACCTTTCAAGATGAAATTAACACTGGGCCAATGTAAAATGATGAGATTATTTCTCTGCAATCATAGTTAACTTTATGCTAAGCACTGTTGCAAGCACTTTACCTGTGTTATAATTTATGTACTTTTCCACTTGCTCTTATTACAAACATAGAGCAACTAATCTTTTTGTGCTTCAATTTCCTCATCTTTAAAGTAATAGTAGTAACCGCTTCATAGGATTGCCCTGAAGATTAAATTAATTATACAATATGAAGTTCTTAGATTAACCCCTAGCAAGTGCTCAGAAGTATTTGCCATTCTTACTGGACTTTAGGGAACAAATGTTATTAGATTTCCACCACTGTCCAGAATAGGAACAATAAGTCTAATGATTGCTACTGACCATATAAAAATTTGTATAGAGTGATGACAAGCAATTAAAATCCTGTAACTTGATAATAATTTTTCTTAAGTACATTAGCCTTTAATTCTATGCCCACCACGCAATGTTTGAGAGTTGCTACATTTTGGGAAATTCACAAATACTCATATGTGGAAATAAAACTGCATACTTATGAACAACCAATTAGTCAAAGAAGAAATTAAAAGGTAAAAGAAAAATATGTTGAGACAATACCTAGTTTGTTGAGAGTTTTTAACATGAAGAGATGTTGAATTTTATCAAAAGACTTTTCTGCATCTATTGAGATAATCATATCATTTTTGTCTTTAGTTCTGTATACATCATGAATCAAATTTATTGATTTGCTTGTGTTAAATCAACCTTGCATGTTAGAGATAAAGCCTACTTGATCGTGATGAATTAACTTTTTGATGTGCTGCTGGATTCGGTCTGCAAGTATTTTGTTGAGGATTTTTGCATCATTTCATCAAGGATGTTGGCCTGAAGTTTTCTTTTTTTGTTGTGTCTCTTCCAAGTTTTGGTATCAGAATGATGCTTGCCTCATAGACTGAGTTAGGGAGGAGTCACTCCTCCTCAATTGTTTGGAACAGTTTCAGTAGGAATGGTACCAGCTCTTCTTTGTATATCTGATAGAATTCAGCTGTGAATCCTTCTGGTCCTGGGCTTTTCTGGTTGGTAGGCTATTTATTACTGATTCCATTTCAGAGCTTGTTATTGGTCTGTTCAGGGAATCAATTTCTTCCTGGTTCAGTCTTGGGAGGTTTTATGTATTCAGAAATGTATTCCTTTCTTCTAGGTTTTCTAGTTTGTGTGCATAGAGGTTTTTGTAGTAGTCTCTGACTAGAATTTGAAGAAACATACCTAAAAATGATAAAAGCTACCCATCACAAACCCACAGTTAACATTATACTGAATGGGCAAAAGCTGGAAGCATTCCCTTTGAAAACCAGCACAAGACAAGTATGCCCTCTCTCACCACTCCTATTCAAAACAGTATTGGAAGTCCTGGCCAGAGCAAACAGGCAAGAGAAAGAAATAAAGGGCATACAAATAGAGGAAGTCAAACTATCCCTGTTTGCAGATGACATGATTCTACATCTTGAAAACCCCACCATCTCTGCTCAAAAACACCTTCAGCTGATAAGCAACTTCAGAAAAGTCTCAGAATACAAAATCAATGTAAGAAAAATCACTAGCATTGCTATACATCAACAACAACCAAGCTGAGAGCCAATCAGGAATGCAATCCCATTCACAATTGCCACAAAAAGAAGTACCTGGAAATACAGCTAACCAGGGAGGTAAAATATCTCTACAATAAGAATTAGAAAACACTGCTCAAAGAAATCAGAGATGATACAAACAAATGGAAAAACATTACATGCTCATGCAGAGAAAGAATTAGTATTGTTAAAATGGCCATACTGCCCAAAGCAATTTACAGATTCAACACTATTCCTATCAAACTACCAATGACATTCTTCACATAATTATTTTAAAATTCATATGGAACCAAAATGAGCCTGAATAGCCAAGGCAATCCTAAGCAAAATGAACAAAGCTGGAGGCATTACATTACCAAACTTCAAACTATACTACGGAGCTACAGTAACCAAAACAGCATGGTACTGGTACAAAAAACAGCCACATAGACCAACAGAACAGGATACAGAGCCCAGAAGTAGACCCCCACACCTACAACCATCTGATCTTCAACAAAGCTGACAAAAACAATGTGGAAAGAGCTCCCTTTTAAATAAATGGTGCTGAGTAAAGTGACTAGCCATACACAGAAGACTGAAACTGGACCCATTCCTTACATCATATACAAAAATCAACTCAAGATGGATTAAAGACTTAAATGTAAAACCCAAAGCTATAAAATCCCTGGAAGACAACTTAGCCAATACCATTCTATACATTGGAACTGTCAGAGATTTCATAACAAAGATGGTGAAAGCAATTGCAACAAAAGCAAAACTTGACAAATGGGATCTAATTAAATTTCAAGAGCTTCTGCACAGCAAAAGAAACTATCAACAGAGTAAATAGACAATCCACAGAATGGGAGAAAATTTTTGCACATTATGCATCTGACAAAGATCAAATATCCAGCAACTTTAAGGAACTTAAACGAACTTACAAGAAAGAACAACTCCATTAAAAAGTGGGCAAAGGACATGATCAGATACTTTGCAAAAAACACTCACATGTGGCCAAGAAGTATATGCAAAATAGCTCAATATCAATGATTATTAGATAAATGCAAATTAAAACCCAAAGAAATATCATCTCATGCCAGTCAGAATGGCTATTACTAAAAAGTCAAAAAATAACAGATGCTGGAGAGGTTGTGGAGAAAAGGGAATGTTTATACACTGTTGGTGGGAGTGTAAATTAGTTCAACCATTGTGGAAAAGCAGTGTGGCAATTTCTCAAAGAGCTAAAAACAGAACTACCATTTGACCCAGCAATACCATTACTGGGTATATACCAACAGGAATATAAATCATTCTATTATAAAGACATATGCATGTTTGTGTTCATCGCAGCACTATTCACAATAGCAAAGACATGGAATCAACCTAAATGCCCATCAATGATAGACTGGATAAAGAAAATGTGGTACATATATACCATGCAATACTGTACACCCATAATAAAGAATGAGATCATGTCCTTTGCAGGATCATGGATGGGGCTGGAGTCCATTATCCTTAGCAAATTAACCCAAGAACAGAAAACCAAATACTGAATTTTCTCACTTATAAGTGGAAGCTAAATGACGAGAAAACATGGACAGAAAGAGGGGAATAACAGACACTGGAGCCTATCAGAGGGTGGAGGTTGGGATGAACAGAAAAAAATAACTATTTAGTACTAGGCTTAGCACCTGGGTGATGAAATAATCTGTACAACAAACCCCTGTGACATGAGTTTACCAATATAACAAACCTGCACATGTATCCCTGAACTGATAATAAAAGTTTTAAATAATAACAATAACAAATACATTTTATAAACAGTATATTGCTATTTTAGAATTTAAAACATCTCGAGAAAAATGAAAATAGACAACATATCAAAGCTTGTAGGCAGCGCAACTCTAAAGACATCATTTACATCACAGTCTACGTGAATAAAGTCTGTGTGAATTGTGCAATGAACAACCTGCACGCCGGTACATGGCAGCCCTGAGTCTTATGCACTCATTTGGAACTCACCCAAAGGTAGAATAACTACTGGTACTTTCTGGTTAATGAGTTTGATTAATGTGATTCAGTCCTCCAAACTCTTACCATTTCTAAATGAGCCGATGAGATAAAATTACTAAATTTTAAAATGTGAGCAAAGAATTTTTGTTTCTTAGTGATCCCACTTATGAATAATAATACTCTGAGGCCCAGCGTGAACATTAAGCCTGGTTCTCACTCTTCATCATTAAAAATGATTTTATTATTATTTTCACAAAGTTATTAGCAAACTTTTACTGAACCCCACCTATGTACATGCACTGGCTTAGGCCAGGTCTTGGGTTGATGGGTGTAGAAAACAAATGTGGAACTTACTGTCTTAAGTGTCATCATCCTTGGTGAAACACATATAACAGAGACTGTGTCTAAGTGGGGCAGGTAACTGCTACCCCTCCAATGTCTCTTAATGGGGACTCTATGGAATCTGCGGTGAGATGATTATTCACCATATAAGAATGTCCCCCATACATGGATAGGATCCCTAGCCTTCTGACTGTAAGTTCAAGTAGCAAGCCTAGTAATGGAGACAATCAAAGTGCCCCTTATGATTTTCCAAACATTCCAGTTGGGAGGGGAATGGTACCGTTTTCCCTTAGCCCTCATCTTCTACCCACTGAGAAACTTATGGGCTAGAAATTCATTCATAGTCTTCAATAACTTAATTCTCAAATGCACAGAGAAAAGGAGAAAACCACATTTCTTTTTCAGTATCTTCCCCTTGGGTGATTTGATAATATGGCTGGATCATAATGTACTTTTTTTGTTTCTCCCATTAAGTAAAGTGTTTTACCACAGTTTTGAACTTCTATGGTTAAAGTAATGTTAAGACTTTCTTTTCTGCATTCAAAATCTTCCATCTGTACTTCTTTAATTTTTATGTAAAATCATTAAATTTAATGTCAAATATGATGTGATAGAAAATATAAGTAATGGTGTTGATTGGTATTTAAGGTTATTTCATTCTATGACAAACAATTCTTCTTGGGGGCATACTATCATTTATTGATCATTCATCTGTTTTCCAAGTAAAGATTACATTTTATTTTATTAACATATGGGTTTATACCAATGTTATTCATGACTTTCTACCTTTTCATTTTCTCTCCCTATTTTTTCATTATATTTTCTTTTTGCTTTTTTGATTATTTTTTCATTAAACTTTTTTAAAAGTTTGAGCCAAATGTATAGATAAAATTGAGCAAAGAGAAATAATTATGTGAAATATTAAATATTTGGGTCCTTTTTCACTTATTCAGAATACCAGGTTGGTAACCCCGAGATAAAGCACTTAATCTTATTTTGTTTCCATCAATAAACAAATATCTTAATTTGTATCTGCCAAATGGGGATATTAATACCCATACCAAGATTTGTTCCTTGGGATAAGGAACTTAATCCCAATATTGTGCTTTGACCATTGAATAGACAAATTCTGTATGTAGTAAACTCACATTTATAAAAATGAGTTAAACATAATTGTATTTATCCTTGCACCATAGATTGTTTGCATAAATTGTTTGAATCAGATGCACGGTTGTTCTGTCAGCCACAATTTAATGTACAAACTGAAAAGATAAAGTTGAAAAGATACACATATATAAACTACCACTGCTTCATGCTTTGCTTTGTCAGCTTTCTAATTACTTGGCTATTGCTGAATGAGCAAATGCTTAAAGACCATTAATTTTCTTCTGCTATTACTTCTTTACATTTCAGTAAAGCTTATAATTTTCTTGTCTAAATGTTTCAAGTATTAGGAACGGTTGCTGAAATTGGAATGATAACATAAATAGCTGGGAAAATTATCGCAGTAACCGGAGCTCATTTGTACTTACTAGCGTTCATCACAAGCAATTTTGTTCTAACCGCTAACAAATGTCAGTGACCAAAAACTAAAGCATATTATGTTCCTTTAATTCTTTGCTTTCAATTCCTGGTATGCCAAGGATATCGCACTAGTTTCAATTTTAGCTTTTCATTGGCTTTATGAGATATCTTAAATTTGGAGCTAATTACAGGTATTTTTAAACAACGCATGTAAACTATTCAAATTATAGTTAATATATGCATTATCACATTTTATGAGATAACACTTTGTTATTCTGATATTTTCCAGCTTGAGATGGGCTGTAGCAATTTTCAAAGTACCTTCTTCCTTCCTGAAGGATGTTGCTACATAAATCTCTGTCTAATTTGTCACCATGCATCTAAACTTTATCCTCAGATTGGTTTCGGTTCTTTTGTAATCTGTCTTGTGGTTTAGAATTAAGTAAAATGTCTTTCATTGAGTACAGGGTAAGGGTGTTTTAAAGAAAATTTACCTTTTTGATTTCTAGATTTCAGACAAATCACAGGGAAATCAAATATTTGGATGAATAAAACTGGTACATTTTTCTGAAATACCTACATGATAACTTCTTAGAAATGACTGGCTTGGATAAAAACTTCAGGGATTCTAAAAGCATTTTCAAGCATATATGTGTGCATGTTTTTACTCTCTTAAATCATCTGCCACTTAGCAGTCATCTAATTCATATTTGCAGAGGGAGAAGATATAATTGAATAAGTAAAATATAGGCTTCGGATTTGTTCAGTATTTCTATCATTTACTAGCTGTAGAATATGTGACCATTTATTTAACCTCGCTAAACAGGTTTCCTTTTATATATAATAGACAGAAGGTGTGCACCTACCTCATTGGGTTGTTGAAAGAAGTAAATGACCCAATGCTCAGTCATGACTTAGCCCAGCTCCTAGCACAATAGTGCTAAAAAATATTAGAACATAGATAATGATAATCATAATGCTCATAACAGAATACTCAAAGGGTAGAGAGAGGGTGGAAGTTTTTTCTTTCTCTATCAGCCTGTGACGTTGCCATGATTCAGCTCTAAATGATCCTAGTGTATGAGTCTCTTCACCCTAAGCTTCTAGGTTTTCAGAAAGGGAATATTATCAGCCCAGTAAAGGTCAGGGATGTACCCCAGTCAATCAGCTATGACCAAAGGACAGAGTCATGGATTATTTTCCTCACTGCTGCAGTTCTGCTCCCATGTTTCAAGACTATTTCCATAAAAAGCAGGAAGGATTGAGAACTCAGTTGCCACCCCTAGAGAACTATCTAGTTCTTTTTGTTGTGGTGTTAATTTCAGGTAGCATCCTATATTTCATTTGGTTTTGGACTAATTCTTGTTTAATTTTTTAAATTAATAACCTAAAAGAAGTCGCATATTAGCTTTTGCACTTGGTGACAGGTTATGGACTAGTATAAAGGAGGGTTGCAGAATGACAGAACTGAAAAATAAGGTTAAAACACATTTTATATTACTGAGTTAAAGCATTGGGACAAACCAACCTATTATAAAACACATGTTGTCATAGTAACATCATTAAGAAAAAAATAGGGTGGATTAGGATCTATTATAAATGTGGCCAAAAAGTTTTATGTTCACGTCTGTTTCAGATATAATATTTAATGCTTATATTAAATATAGTTGTTTACAGTATTCTAGGAAATTATTTTAAGTAAAATAATGAATTTAAGTTAGGAAAACAACTCAGTAAGGGCTGAGAAGCAGCCCATTGATCCAATCTATCTCCTTGATTAATATTAAAACAAATCACCTCTGTCTCAAAGTTTTGTAAGGTCTCCATCTTTCAAACATTCCATAGATAGACATGGCAATATATTTGAATTTGAAAATGCTCTTGCGAGCAAAATAAATAAAAAGAGTTACAACATGAACCAAAAACTATGATTTTATTCTATCAATGTAGAATTACTTTTATGTCAACCAAGAAATTCTTAAAAGTAATAAAAGTTTCAATAAAGATTGAAATTATATTTATCAGGATTAAATCTGAATTCAGATAACTAACATCAAAATGGTGTATCTCTATAGCTATACCCAGCTATTGCTAAGCAATTGGCCATGATGGTTATTAACAATGATAAATATCATTAAAATGGCTAATTTTACAGACATATAAACATATTAAATAAGTCTAAAACATTTTTTTCTGATTTGCAAGAAGTAAAGTCAAATAACATTGAAAAATGAGGTCAAATATTTTTGGTAGTGGATTTGTTGAGTTTTTATTACTACAGACTATAAATAATAACAAACACTTACTTAGCACTTGATCTCTGCTTAGCACTGTGCAGGTCTTAATGCTCTTACACAATTGTATATTACCATTTTACATGAGAGGAATATGAGGCACAGAAAGGCTAAATAGCTTGCCTTTGACCACATTACAAGAGAAGAAGGTGCTATTTGAGTCCAGGACATCTTTCTCCATAGCCTATTAACTTTACTTCATATTATAAGATTATTCAGAATACACTCAACCAAATTAAAATAACGCACATCCAGCAAATGTCAGCAAGATGGTAGAATAGGCTTTCCAACACTTGACTCCATAACAAACATCAATTTGAATAACTATCCATGTTTGAAATAGCTTTATAAGAGTTAAGGAAACCAGATGAGAAACTACAAGCACATGAGTGCAACAACAAAATCAGAAAAGATTCATTGAAGAGGGTAGACAGAAGTTTTACCTAATCCATATCACCTGTCACCCAACCACAGACAGTACAGGGTGGAGAGAAAAACCCCTCATTTGTGGGTAGGAGAGGGATGTAAGCAATGGATTTTGCCTCAGACCCTACTAACAAGCTCATCCCAGTAAAACCCAGTACCAAGAATCCCCATGGCCCCAAACATCAGGCTGGTACCCATGGACGGAGCCTCCAGGCCTGCTGCAGCACTAGACCAGACCATGCAGCTCCAGACCCCAGGCCCATCTGACAGACTCAGGCTCCTAGCCTCCCACCGCCAAGCCAATGCCAGCCAATGCCAGCCATCAGACCAGCCCCAGTGCAAAGCCTGCACCAGACCTTCCCAACCCCCACATATTCAGGCTCTAGGCCTGCCCTAGTTTCCAGAGCCAGGTCATTCCACATAGTTCTAGTACCAGGTTAGCACCCCATACCCTCAGGCATCAGACTAGCATCCATGGACATAGGCTCCAGGCCTGCCTAGTGTCAGGCCAGTCCCTGTAGAGCTATTCTTTAGGCCAGCCCCTGAGACACCACCATCCATCAGACCCAGAGTCAATGTCCTTCCCAGGAGGGTCCAGAACTGAACAAGCTCCCATTAACCCAGGACCCTGGGTCTGTTCCTATAGACCCAGGACCCAAACCAGCACTCACAAACCTAGCCTCCAGGCCAGCATGTGCACTCAGCCTCCAGGCTGGCCCCTGCTGACCCAGGACAGTTCCCACAACCCCAGTCCCCAGTCTCCAGGAAAGGTTTCCTAGCTCCAGACACCAGGTCATCACTCATGAACAGGGTCAAGAGCATTCTGCATGGACCCAGGCTCCACACCAGCCCCAGTGCACCATGCCAGCCCAGGATACAGGTCAGTCTCAATAACCCAATAATTCAGTGACCCCCAAGGAGAATGCCTGCTTCAGGACAGCCGGGCACTGGTTCACCCCAGCAGACATTGGTGCCAGGGTAGGCTTCACAGACTGTTGCTTCAGGACTACCCCTGAGACTGAGCCTCCAGGTCAGCCCCCATGAACCCAGAACCCAGTGGACTCGGGTTCTAAGTCTCTCCCACTGACCTCTGGTGCAAGGGACATTGCAGCACATGGTTGGCCACTACAGACTCAGGCTCAAAGCACACCCAGTGCCAGATTAGCCCCTGGAGAACTAGGCTTCCAGCCAGCTTCCACTGATACCGCCTCAATACTACTGCTATGGACCAATTCACAAGTCCACCCTAGGGCAGCTGAACTCTAGGGCAAACCCAGGTAACAGGCCTACTCACCTGCTGAATGCATCACCAGGCCAACCTGCTCAAGTACTCCAGAAGCAAGCTTTCCCATAGATCATGTTAGACAGCCTACCCAGAAGGTCTGGATGGGTAAATGGTGAAGCGTTTTCCCACAGAAAGACAGCATTCAAAGACTGAAATAAATACCTGATATTTCAAATGCACAGACATCAATACAAAGTCACAAGGATCAAGAGCAATCAGAAAAATATGAGACCACTAAAGTGATTTCACACAAAATAAAGTACCTAACTGATCCTAAAGAAATGGTGAAATATGAAGTGCTCGACAAAAGTTATTAAAAACAATTACTTTAAAGAAGCATAGTGAACTTCGGCCAGGCGCAGTGGCTCAAGCCTGTAATCCCAGCACTTTGGGAGGCCGAGATGGGCGGATCACGAGGTCAGAAGATTGAGACCATCTGGCTAACACAATGAAACACCATCTCTACTAAAAAATACAAAAAACTAGCCGGGTGAGGTGGCGGGCGCCTGTAGTCCCAGCTTCGCAGGAGGCTGAGGTAGGAGAATGATGTAAACCCGGGAGGCGGAGCTTGCAGTGAGCTGAGATCTGGCCACTGCACTCCAGCCTGGGTGACAGAGCGAGGCTGCGTCTCAAAAAAAAAAAAAAAAAGAAGAAGAAGAATAGTGAACTTCAATAAAATACAAAGGAAAGATTAAACAAAATCAGTAACACAATAAATGACCAAAACTAGAAATTTAACAGAGAAATTAAAATTACACACACACGCACACACAAACACACACACCAACACCCCAGATAATCTGGAGCTAAAACATACAATTAACAAAATGGAAAGTGTAATAGAGAGCATCAACAGCAGAATAAATAAAGCAGAAGAACAAAGCTGAGAACTATTTGAAAATATACTATCAGAGGAGAAAAATAAAAAAGAGTGAAGAAAACTTAATAAGAATTATAGGATATAATCAAAAGAGCAAATATTTGAATTATAGGAGCTCAAAAAGGAAAAAGAGAAAAACAAAGCTTTTTTAAAGAAATAATTTTCTACAGAAAACATTCTAAATCTGGGCAAATTTACAAATTCCAGGTGTAGGAAGGTCAAAGGTCTCCAATCCAATTCAATCCAAATAAGATGACATCAACATAGTTGATAATCAGACTGACAAATATCAACAACAGAGACAATATCCTGAAAGTAGCAAGAGAAAAAAATACATATGAGGGAGTTCAATAAACGTAGCAGCATATATCTTATAAGTGATATTATAGGCCAGGAGACAGTAGCATTATAATGTGAAGTACTAAAAGAAAAATATACCAACCAATTCTGTATCTAGCAAATATATTCTTTAGAAATGAAAGCAATATAAAGACTTTCCTAAACAGACAACAGCATAGAGGATGTCACCACTAGACCTGCCATACAATAAATGCTAAAAGAGATTTTTCAAGCTGAAAGAAAAGGATGCTAATTAGTAACAAGAAAACATGTAAAAGTGTAAGACTAGTAAAAGTAAATACACAGTCAAATTTGGAAGACTCTAGTCCTGTACTGATGGTGTGTAAATCACTTATGTTTTTAGTATGAAGGTTAAAAGACAAAACTATTAAAAGTAATGACAGTTGTAATAATTTGTTCAGGGATTCCCAGTATAAAACAATGTAAATTGTGACATCAAAAACATAAAATGTGGAATAAAGTTGGGCAAAAATACCGAGTTTTAAAAATGCAACTGAAGTTAAGTTACGAGCTTAAAATACCCTATTATAACTATAAGATGTTTCATGCAAGCTTCACCTTAATCACACATAAAAACCTATAATACATACACAAAGAAAAAGGTAAAGAATCAAAGCATACCACTAGAGAAAATCACCTAAACATAAAGAAAGACTGCAAGTGAGGAAAAAGGGAAGACATGATTTACAAAATAACCAGAGAACAATTAACAAAATGGCAAGTCTTTACCTATGAATAACTACCTTGAATGTAAATGAACTAAACTGTCTACTCAAAAGACATAGAGTGGCTGAATGGATAAAGACAGAAAAGACTCAACTCTGTGAAGTTTACAACAGACTTATTTCATGTTTAAGCGCACAGACTGAAAGTGAAGGGATAGAATAATATATTCCAGGTAAATGAAAACCAAAAGAGAGTAAGGAGAGCTATACTTATGTCGAATAAAATACTTTTTAAATAAAAAACTGTAAAGAAAGACAAAGAAGGCCATTATATAATGATAAAAGGATTAATTCATAAAGAAGATATAACAACTATAAATATTTATACATCCAATACCAGGAACTTAGATATATAAATCAAATATTCATAGATTTGTATGCAGAGATCAACGACGATACAATAACAATAGAGGGCTTCAATATCCCACCTTCAGCAATGGACAGATGATCCAGACAGAAAATCATTAAGAAAACACAAGACTTGGCTGGTTGTGGTGGCTCATGCCTGTAATCCCAGCATTTGGGAGGCTGAGGCAGGCGGATCACCTGAGGGGAGTTCAAGACCAGCCTGGCCAACATGGTGAAATCCCGTCTCTACTAAAAATACAAAAATTAGCCAGGCATGGTGGCACATGCCTGTAATCCTAGCTACTCGGGAGGCTGATGCAGGAGAATCGCTTGAACCCGGGAGGCGGAGGTTGCAGCGAGCTGAGATTGCGCCACTGCACTCCAGCCTGGGCAACAAAGCAAGACTCCACCTCAAACAAACAAACAAAAAACAACAACAACAAAAAACAAAACATAAGACTTAAACTATTCTTTAAACCAGATGAATCTAACAGACATATATAGATTATTTCATCCAACAGCAGCAGATATGCACTCTCCTTAACAGTCCCAGAACTTTTCGGAGGACAGGTCATATGCTAGGTCATAAAACAAGTCTGAATAAATTTAAGAAGGCTGAAATAACATTAAGTATATTTCTAATCACAGTGGTATAAAACTAGAAATCAGTGACAGGAGGAATTTCAGAAAATTTACAAGTATGTGAAAATAAAACTGCATGTTTTCGAATAACCAACGATTTAATGAAGAAATCAAAAGCAAAATTAAGAAAATATGTAGAAAAATAAAAATAGACATACAATACACCAAAACTTATGAAATGTGGCACAAAGAGTTTTAGAGGGAAGTACATACAAATAAAAACCTCTATCAAAAAAGTAGAAAGATTTCAAATAAATAACTTAACATTGTACTTGAAGGAGAGGGGAAAAAGACCCAAAGGCAATACAAGAAAGGAAATAATAAATATTAGAGCATGAATAAATAAAATAGAAAGTATAAAAACAGTATGAAGATCAATGAAACTAAAAGTTGGTTTTTTGAAAAGATAAAATTCACAAACCTTTAGCTGAGACTAAGAAAAAAAAGAGAGAATCATCAAGTAAATAAAATTAGAAAAGAAAGAGGAGACATTATAACTGATACCACATAAATACAAAATATCTTAAGAGACTATTGTGGACAATTATATGCAAACAAATTGGATAACCTAGAAGAAATGGATAAATTCCTAGATACACACAACCTATCAGAACTGTATCACTGATAAATGGAAAACCTCAAAAGATCGATAATTAATAAGGAGATTGAATCAGTAATAAAACTTCTTCCATCAAAACTTCTTCCAAAGCCCAGGACCTTAGGGCTTCACTGCTAAACATTTAAAGAAGAATTAGTACTAATTTTTCTCAAACTCTTCCAAAAATCAAAGAAGAGATAATGCTTCCAAACTCAATTGATGAATTCTGCATTACCCTGATAATAAGTCAGACAAGAACAATACAGTAATACAAATTACAGGCCAATATCCCTGATAAACATAGATGCAAAAATTCTTAACAAAATATTAGCAAATTGAATTCAACAGTACATTAAGCAAACCATTCATCATGATCAATGGGATTTAATCTAGGAATAAATACAAAGTTGTTTCAACATATGCAAATCTATAAAGGTGATATACTACATTAACAGAATGAAGAAGAAAAACAATACGATTATCTCAATAGATGCAGAAAAAGCTTTGCCAAAATTCAAAATCCTTTTATGATAAAAACTTTCACCAAATTAAGTATAGAAGTAACGTGCCTCAGCACAGTAAAGGCCATATATGGCAAACCAACAACTCACATTATACTCAATGGTGAAAAGTTGAAAATTTTTCCTCTAAGATCAGGAACAAGACAAAAGTCCCCACTGTCATAACTTTTAATCAAAATAGTACTGGAAGCCCTAGCCAGAGCAATTAGGCAAGAGGAAAAAAGAAGTCATCTCACTTGGAAAGGAAGAAGTTTAAATTGTCTCAGTTTGTAGATGACATAATTCTCTATATAGAAAACCCTAAAAACTGCCACAAAAACTGTTAGAATTAGTAAACAAATGTAATAAAATCACAGAATAGAAAATCAACATAGAAAGATTAGTAGCATTTTTATACACTGAACTTTATTTCTTAAGAAACCATTAACAGCTTCACCGGCGCCCTAGCCTCGCGCCGGCCTCCAGCTCCCGGCTCCTGGCTCCCGGGGCTGAGGTGCAGCTGGAGGACGCCGGCCGGGCTGTGGCGCAGCAGTCTCCTTCCTGCGCGCCCGCCTGAAGTAGGAGTGGGCGTTTGAGGAAGCTGGGATACAGCATTTAATGAAATATTTATGCTTAAGAAGTAAAAATGGCAGGCTTCCTAGATAATTTTCGTTGGCCAGAATGTAAGTGTATTGACTGGAGCGAGAAAAGAAATGCTGTGGCGTCTGTTGTCGCAGGTATATTGTTTTTTACAGGCTGGTGGATAATGATTGATGCAGCTGTGGCGTATTCTAAGCCAGAAGAGTTGAACCATGCCTTTCACACATGTGGTGTATTTTCCACATTGGCTTTCTTCATGATAAATGCTGTATCCAATGCTCAGGTGAGAGGTGATACCTATGAAAGCGGCTGTTTAGGAAGGACAGGTGCTCGAATTTGGCTTTTCATTGGTTTCATGTTGATGTTTGGGTCACTTATTGCTTCCATGTGGATTCATTTTGGTGCAGATGTTACCCAAACAAACACTCTGATCTGCAAATCTGGAAAACTGAAGAGCTATGGACCTGAGATCACTTCTTAAGTCACATTTTCCTTTTCTTATATTCTGTTTGTAGGTAAGTTTTTTTTTTTTTTTTTATCTCCCAGTACGCTTTGCCAAATGGAGTAGATTGTACATTAAATGTTTTGTTTCTTTTTTTAAAAAAAGAAACCATTAACAATAGCTACCAAAGAAATGCTTAGGAATACATTTCCCCTAGGTGAAAGACCTGTGTGTAGAAAGCTATAAAGTATTAATGAAAAAAAATTGAAGACATGAATAATGGAAAATATCTCATTTTCATGAACTGGAAGAATCAATATTGTTAAAATGCCCATGGTATTCAAGGAGATCTATATGTTCAATTCAATCCCTATCAAAATTCCAATGTCATTTTTCACAGAGATTTTTTTCTTTTTGAGATGGAGTCTCACTGTGTTGCCCAGGCTGAAGTATAGTGGCACAATCTCGGCTCACTGTAACCTCTGCCTCCTGGGTTCAAGCGATTCTCCTACCTCAGCCTCCTGAGTAGCGGAGACTGCAGGTAGGTGCCACCACTATTTTTTGTATTTTTAGTAGAGAGAGGGTTTCACCATGTTGGCCAGGCTGGTCTTGAACTCCTGGTCTCAAGTTATCCACCTGCCTTGGCCTCCCAAAGCGCTGGGCATGAGCCACTGTGCCCAGCCCACAGAGATTTTTTTCTTTAAAGATCAAAATTTGTATAAATCACAAAAGGCCATCTTATACTTATACTAGGCTATTTTAAGCTCATAACTTAACTTAGCCAAAGCAATCCTGAATAAGAAGAACAAAGTTGAAGGCATCACACTACCTGACTTCTTAAATATATCATGAAGCTATAATTTTAAAAAATAGCATGTTCCTAGCATAAAGGCAGATGCGTAAACCAATGGAATAGAATAGAGAACCCAGAAATAAATCCATGCATTTACAGTCAAGTGATTTTTGACAGTGGTGCCAAGAATACACTTCGGGAAATAACAGTCTTTTATATAAATGGTCTTGGGAAAACCAGATATACACATACATAAGAATATAAACACAAAATGGGTTAAAGACTTAAATATAAGACCTGAAACTGTAAGACTACTAGAAGAAAACATGGGAAAAAGCTCCATGACATTAGCCTGGGCAACGATTTTTTTGGATATGACCTCAAAAGCATAGGTAGCAAAAGCAAAAATAGACAAATGTGATTATATCCAACTAAAAAACTTTCACACACAGCAAAGGAAACAAACCCCCGAGTGAATAGATAACCTATGGAATGAAATAAAATATTCAAAAATCATACCTCTGATAAGAGGTATAAATTTATATATATATGAAACAGATAATTCAATACCCAAAACCCCAAATAATTTGATTTTAAAATAGGCACACAAAAAAACTGAACAGATATCTCTCAAAAGAAGACATACAAATGACCAACAGACATGTTAAAGAAATACTCAGCATGATTAATCATCAAAGAAATGCAAGTTCTGTGAAATGAAACAATGCTAGGATATCACCTCACACCATTAGAAAGGATATTATTAAAATAAAAAGAATGGTAAGTTTTGATGCAGATGTGAGAAAGGGGAACCCTTGCATACTGTTCGTGGGAATGTAAATTAGTACAATCATTATAGAAAACTTCATAGCAATTCCTCAAGATATTAAAAATACAAGTACCATATGATCCAGCAATCCCACTACTGGAATATATCCAAAGGAATGAAATTAGTATGTCAAAGAGATACCTGCATGGCTATATTTCTTGCAGTACTATTCGCAATGAACAAGGCATGGAGTTAACCGGAGTATCCATCAACAGATAAATGGATAAAGTAAATGTGGTACGGATGGAATACTATTCAAACTTTAGAAAGAAGGAAATCCTGTCACATGCAACAACATCAATGAACCTGGATGACATTATATTAAGTAAAATAAGCCAGGCACAGAAAGACAAATACTGTATGATCTGACTTACATGTGGGATCTAAAGTTGTTGAATTAATAGAAACGGACAGTAGAATTGTGGTTACCAGAGGATGGTAGTTGGAGGGACTGAGGAGATATTAGATGACATGAAATTTAAGCTACTTAAGAAGAGTAAGTTAAAGAGATCTACTGTATAACATGGTAACTATAGTCAATATGTTGTATTCTTGAAAAAGGAAGAGATATGTGCTATACATAAATTTAAATGAGGTAATTTTTTTTTTTTTTTTTTGAGATGGAGTCTCACTCTTTCACCCAGGCTGGAGTGCTGTGGTACACTCTTGGCTCACTGCAGCCTCTGCCTCCCAGGTTCAAGCAATTCTCCTGCCTCAGCCTCAGCTACCTCCTGTAGCTGGGACTACAGGCACACACCACCATGCCTGGCTAATTTTTTTTTGTATTTTTAGTAGAGACAGATTTTCACCGTGTTGGCCAGGATGGTCTTGATCTCCTGACCTCGTGATCTGCATGCCTCAGCCTCCCAAAGTTCAGGGATTACAGGCGTGAGCCACCATGCCTGGCCTAAATGAGGTAATTTTAAAACGCACTGGACAGCATTTTGCTTTAGTTTAGTATAATACACTTATATAATATAATGTACAATTTTTAATTGCTAAATAAAGAGGCAATAGCAATAATAAGAAGAATGAATGAACAAATTTCCAAAAAAACAAAAACAAAAGCCTTAAGATCTTGGCAAAAAAAAGTCTTTTGCTATTGGGAGATTAATGTTTATCCCGATACTATCACCCAAGGCTTCAGTTTTTCCTTTTATATCAATTTAAAGACCATTTTGAAATGTGTGTAAAGCATGCTAAATTTACACAGAATATTATTCAAGAGTCGATTGTTATTGCAACGTCTGTTTTCAGTTTTGTGTCAACCAAGGTCTTTTGCTTTAATATCACAAACCTCAAATTGATGACTCACACATCTAACATGATTTCAATTCAGTCTCACTCAGCTGCCACAGATCCTGGAAACTATGCCCAGATGCTCAGCTGTTATTCTGTTATTATTTGAATAGCCAAGTGTCTTACAAGAAAAATCAGATTAGGAAAAAAAATATTGGGAAACAAAGCATTAATTAACAATTTCAGTACACTTTCTTAACAGATGCTATCAGTTGCTGCGTATCTATGCGATTCTCAGTACTCAAAAGAGTTTGCTACATTTTTCTAATCATGATGTTGGTCAAACTATGTAATAATTTCAATCAATTTACATTCCTACAAAATCAGAAAAATCTCAAAACTTCAGTAAAATGTGGGATGTGAGCCATAAGCCATTTCTTTTAAATAATATTAAGCAGAATGAAATTCAAACCCACAATGAAAGGAGATAAATATATAGACAAATATATAGATTTAAATATATAGCTAGTATGATGTGTTTGAACTAAAAAACTTCCTAAAAGACTTTCATTATTGTTTTTAGCTGCAGTGATATAGTTTGGATTTCCCCTCCAAATCTCATGATGAGATATAATCCCCAGTATTGAAGGTGGGCCTGGTGGGAGGTGATTGGATCCCCTGTGAGGGATCCACCATAATGAGTGTGTTCTCACCAGGTCTGGTTGTGTAAAAGTAAACCTCCCCCTGCCCTATTGCTCCTGTTCTTCCATGTGAGATGCTTGCTCCTGATTCCTCTTTTGTCATGAGTAAGAGCTTCTGGAGGCCTCACCAGAGCCTGAGGAGATGCCAGCTCCACACTTGGACATGCTCCATGTCCTGCACAGCCTGCAGAAATGTGAGCCAATTAAATCTCTTTTCTTTATTAATTACCCAGCCTCAGGAATTTCTTTATAGCAATGTAAGAAAGTCCTATCACAGAAAATTAGTACTAGAGTGTTGGTGTAAAGATATCTGAAAATGTGGAAGTGATTTTGGAACTGAGTAACCCTCACAGGTTAGACGAGTTTAGAGGGCTCAGCAGACAGGATGATGAGGGAAATGTGGAACTTCTTAGAGTTTGGTTAAATGGTTGTGACTATAGTTGATTTTGGTTGGAAATGAGAAACTTATTGGGAACTGGAGCAAGGTCATCTTTGTTATGCCTTAGCAAAGAACTTGGCTGCATTGTGTTCATGTCCTAGGGATCTGTAGAAGTTTGAACTTAACAGTGATGACTTAGAGTATCTGGCAGAAGAAATTTCTAAACAGCAAAGCATTCAACATGTGGCCTGGCTGCCTCTAACAACCTATGCTCAGATGTGGGAGCAAAGAAATGACTTAAAGTAGGAATTTATATTCAAAGGGGAAGCAGTGTGTAAAAATTTGGAAAATTTGCAGGCTAACCATGTGGCAAAGAAAGTAAAAGCTTTTTAGGAAGGAGAATTGAAGCAGGGTGTGGAGCAACCAATTGCTAGAGATAGTTGCATGGCTGAAAATAAAATCGAGTGTTTGTAGCCAAGACAACAGGGAAAATGCTGTGGAGGCATTTCAGAGATCTTTGAGGCAGCCTCTCCCATCACACTCTGAGAGTCCTAGGGGTACTGAATGGATTCATGGGCCAGGACCAGAGCCTGGTGTCCTACACAGCCTCAGGACTCTACTCCTTATATTCTGGCCACTCCAGGTCCAGCCATGGCTCAAAGGGGTCCAGGTACATCTTAGGCTGCTGCTTTGGATAGTGCAAGCTGCTATAAACCTTGACACCTTTCATGTGTTGTTAAGCCTGTGGGCACACAGAGTGCAAGAGTGAAGGGAGCTTGGCTGCATTTGCCTAGATTTCAGAGGATGTATGTAAAAGCCTGCATGGCCAGGCAGAAGCCTGTCTCAGAGACAAAGCCCACACAGAGAACTTCTACTAGGACAATGCTGAGGGGAAATGTGAGGTTGGAAGCCCCATAGAGTCTCCCCACTGGGGCACTGCCTACTGGAGCTATGGGAAGGGGCCACCATCCTCTAGACCCCAGAATGGTAGATCCACTGGCAGTTTGCAACCTCAGCAGGGAGAAGCTGAAGGCACTCAACTCCAACCTACGAGAGCAACCACATGTGTTGAGCCCTGCAGAGCCACAGGAGTGAAGCTGCCCAAGGCCTTGGGAGCCCTCTCCTTGCAGCATTGTGTCCTGAATGTGGGACATGGAGTCAGAGGAGATTATTTTTAAGCATTAAGATTTAGTCACTGCCTTGCTGCATTTCAAACTTGCATGGGGGCCTGTATCCCTTTTCTTTTGGCTAACTTCTCCCTTTTGGAACAGTAATGCTAACCCAATGCCTCTACTCCATTGTATCTCGAAAGTAAATAATTTCTTTTTACTTTATAGGCTGATAGGTAGAAGGAACTAATTTCCAGATAAGACTTTGGATGTTGGACTTGGGACTTTGGAGTTAATGCTGGAATGAATTAAGACTTTCAGGGACCATTGAGAAAGGATGATTACATTTTGAAATGTGAGAAGGACATAAGACTTACGGGGCCAGGAACAGAATGATATAGTTTGGATGTCCCCTCCAAATTTCATGATGAGATGTAATCCCAAGTGTTGGTGGTGGGGCCTAACAGTAGATGTTTGGGTCATGGGGGTGGATCCCCCATGACTTGGTGCTATCATTCATTACCATAGTGAGTTAGTTCTCATGAGGTCTGGTTGCTTAAACATGCATGGCACTTTCCTGTCTCTCCATTGCTCTCACTTTGCCATGTGAGACACCTGCTCCTGCTTAACGTTCTGCCATGAGTAAAATCTTCCTGAGATCTCACCAGAGGCTGAACAGATGCTTGCACCATGCTTGCGGTACATCCTGCAGAACGATGAGCCAATTAAATATCTTTTCTTTATAAATTACTCAGCCTCAGAAATTTCTTTAGAGCAATGCAAGAATGGCTTAATACATGCAGAAATAAAATTATGTACTACATATAACAAGATCTTAAGATTCCTTTATTACTCTATATTTTCATTCCTTCCCTATCAAAGAAGAGTTATTAATGCAAGACTGGATTAATGCATATTTGCTGATAAGCAGGGTTATTAATAAAGCAGGTATGTGACTTTCTCTCACTTCCGTCTCTGCTCTAACCTATGCATCTTCTGCTAGAATAATAGATCATTCAGCCAGCTCGACAGCGTTCACTTCTCACCAGTTTCTCCTTTCCTTGCTGGGGGGTGGAAAGTCTGAGTTTAGGCTTAAGGGAAGGAGTGAAGCCTTATGCTCTAGGTTACTTTATCTGTGTTCTGCATTATGATGTAGGGGAAAATCCCAGCTAAATTAGGCTGTTTTTCTTTATTTTATGACTGCTCCTTGTGGGAGGTGGTGGGGAGAGGTTCCTCCAATTTAGGTCAGGATCCTTTATTTCCTGCAGGCCCTAGCCAACATACCATTAACCAAGAAAGAGTTCACGTTTTCTTTAGCTTGACTTCAAGTTCAGAGAGACTTTTTTTCTGACTCTAGGTCCTGACCTCCATTTTTTTAGAGCATTTACTTTAGAAAACTTTGTGATTGTAAATTCTTTCTGTCCCTTTGAGATATAAATCTCTTAAATAGCCTCGTGCCACTTTTACAACCCAGGAATGTCTTTTTGAAAGACCTGGGAACCAACTCTTTGAAATGTAAACATGAACGGACATTACACCCCTATCTCCCAAGTCTTCATGGGAGGGTGGAAGCCTAACTTCAATGAGCAGCAATTAGCAAACACAGATGGCCTAATCACAGAGAAAAACATTAGCAATTTAGGAAAACTCAATGTACTCAACACATCCCATTGAGGTTAGAAGAGGGCAATGGTTATCCCTCAGTGCTTTTCTACTAGCTCACCCTGTGCTTAAAACCCCTCTAACTTTTCTTTCAGTGGAATTGAGTTGTCCCTCTCTCCTATGGCAGTAGGCTGCATAAAGTCATCCTTGCCTGTTTAACTTTGTCCACTGCAATTTCTGCTTGGACACCCTCTAACAACATTCTAAATCTTACATTTCCTTATGCTGCTTTGGCTGTGAGGATAGGGTGGTCTAGTTCACTTTCCAAATTGTCCCTTAAGCAAACTCAAGAAAATTTTCTGAACCTTAGGACTACAAATAACATAATTTGAAAACCATCAAATTCTACCTCCCTCAAATGGAAAAGGAGAGATTCATCAGCGTCCTCTTAATGCCACTCCTGCCCCCTACCTCCAGTCTAACACTGGTTTTACTGTATAAGCTATCATTCCCAACACATCTTCCAAATCTTTGGATCTGGGGCCATTTCTTGTAGGTATTACATTCCTCTAGCCGCTTCCTTAGTTGGTATCCATTGTGGCTTAATAAGAAGTCTCCAAGTCTCCATAGAAGAGATATTCTCATTTGAAACGTCAAAGTCGTCAAAGGTGGTGAAGAACGTAGTGTGGATATTAGCTGAGCCTAAGTCATTCTTAAACTCTCTGGGTGATCTGTTGAGAAGATTGAGCCAGAGTCCTATATGTGTCTATCAACATGAACTGATTTGCTGGGAAGGAAGAACAAGGATTAGTGATTCTAGAAAAACAGAGAACAGCATGGCATCTATTCCCCAGACTGGTCCAGGGTATCTGCCTGAGCTCCAGAGGAAACCCGTGGTAAGAATTTCAAGAAAAAATCAGGCTTCTTAGAATACAAACCTTACCAATTTATAATAAAACAGTGTTTATGAAAAAGTATGACAGAAGTAAGAGATGCCCATAAAACTGAAGTTCTTATTCTTAATGTAATAACATTAAAAAATTTGGAATAAACTCAATTATAGTGGTAAGAAGGAATGATTCCACTGAGCAGCTGGAAAAACAAATTTTTTATAATGATATTTGACTTAGTATGATTTGACCTTTAATAAAGTCACCTTAATAAGATTTTTGTGTGTATAGAGGAATAGCATAGCAGGAGGGAAGGAGAGGCAAATGAAAATGGACAGAAATTCAAATGTATTTATTGTACATGTGGCTTACTTCCTCCTGGGTTAGCATTTCTCAGAATGTGTTTTTTGGAACACCAGTATTTTCAGTCATGGTGAGACATAATACATGCTGTATACATTTTTCTTATGGCTATGTACAATGGCATCTAAAGGAACTTGGGTGGACAGACTCAAAGGTGCCCCCCATGAGCTCTGTCTCCTGGTGTTCATGGCCTTGTGTCTCTTCCTGCTGAGTGGGACCTGTGACTTGCTTCTAATCAATAAAATATGACAAAAAGTGATAGCATGTCACTTCCATGGTTCTATAACATTGTATAAGATTCCACTTTACTAGCCACTCTCTAAAGATTCTCACTCTTGTCTTGACAAATTAAGCAGACATACTTGAAAAGCCAAATGGCAAGGAACTGCAGCCAGCACCTAGGAACTGCAGGTAGTCTCTAGGAACTGCAGCCAGCCCTTAGAAACTGCAGGCAGTTTTTAGGAATTGCGGGCAGCTTCTGAAGTTGAAGGCACCCTCCATCTGAGAGCCAGTAAATAGCCAACTCCTTGGTCCTACAACTGCAGGGAAGAAAAAGCTGGCAACAACCTGAGTTAGCTTGGAAGTTGATTCCTCCCCATCTCACCCTCGAGATAAGAATGCAGCCTAGCTAATAACTTGGTTGTAGCCTTGTGAGATCCTGACCAGAGGGCCCAGCTATGATGTGTCCATATTCCTGACCCACAGAAATTGTAACATAATAAAAGTGTAGCATTCTTTTAAGCCACTAAGTATGTATTAACTTTTTTATGTTGCAAACATAAATAAATATTGGAACAGAACAATTCTGATTGTAGAAATCTGTTAACTCAACACTCCCTAAACTTACTTGGGAGGTGTGAAGTACATTAGACTAAGAGTTGACAGTTGTATATTTAGCGCCCAATACAGTGCTTAGATTACAAGGAGTACACGTACTTGAGTGAATGGATGACTAGCTACCTGAATGAACATAGTTACAATGCTTTAGATACTCAATAAGGATGCTTACTAATATATGGCTCTCTCCCTGAGAAATTTTTATGTTTTCCCATATTTTCAATGATACCTTATACTTAGTGGCTCCCAAATCCATACCTCTGGTGATCTTTCTCGTGAAATGCCAGTATTAGAAATCAAGTTTCACTTGACTATCTCGCAGGCATCTCAAAGCTAACACTTCCCCAAAGGAAATTGTTGTCATCTCCACACTACTGTCCATACAAAGCAAATCCTAGGAATTATCTTAGACTGTCTTCTGCCTTGCATCTCTTGTACTCGTTTACCAAGTCATATTGGCTGTAATCTCTTGCAGCCTGATTATCTGCCTATTCTATTTCTGAGCCTAAACAACTTAATGGAGAAAATGCACAGTTTTACCATCTGGCCTCATTTTAAATTCATCCTCTGCCTCATGTGTATCAGGCTCATCCTAAGACAAGGACAATGTCCACACACTGAGTTAGCAGAGCTAACTCCTGCTTCCTCCTGCTTTCTCCTCTCCAAGACTCCTCCAGCTGGTCTGGAGGTTCTCCATGTCTGCCCAGCCTCCCTTCCCTCATGCCTCTGGCAAAGAGATTCTATCAGAGTTATAGCCTCCTGAGCTGTGGTCTGCTTTCAAGGTAAAGTTGCAAATAATCGAGAAAATTACTTCTGCGTCTGCCTCTTCTCCAAGTTTAGACTCTTCCTCCCATCACCTGCTTTTTTACTCTTCAGGAATATTAGATGGTGTTTCATTGTTGTTGTTGTTCTAGTCTTTTGTGCAGGATTGGTATTTGTTATCAGTGGTAGGGTTTGTGTGTGAGAGCTTACATCACTATTCTAGAAGTTGAACTCTGAGAGATTTTTAATATATGAATTATGTTTGGGACTTTTTTTACTTCGTTATTTACTTCTAGTTACATAGCATTGTATTTAAATTGTGTGGTTTACATAATTTCAGGAATCTAGTCAGATAGACATATGCTTATATGGCATCAATTTATAAAATGATGATTAAAAGTTATATATTACATAGAATATACTAGAATATATAGAATACACTAGAATGATATGTAATATACTATATTAGAGTACACTAGAATAATATATATTATATAACATATGTAAAGAAATATTCTCACTATCCTTACTTACATTTTGTCTACTTGGTCTGTCAAAGATGGAAAAAATAAAATACAAGTATTGCAACGTTACTCTATTTTGTGTTTTTCTATGTATAACTGAAGATTTTTGCTTTGCATATTTTACATTTTTAGAAACATAAGGCTACATGACACCTGTAAGTCCATTGTGAATTAAACCATCATCAATATAAAGTTATCATATATAACTTTCTTTGATATTGACATTGTAAGCCTTTACTTTTTGTTCACATTTACTTAGTGTATGTGTGTGTGTGTGTGTATGTATGCTGTATATCAAAAAGTATCTAACATAAGTCTTAATCCATTTAGAAGTTTATTTTGCCAAGCTTAAGAACAGGCTCATAACAGCCTCAGAAGGCCCTAGAACATGTACCCAAAGTGATTGGGTTACAGCCTGGTTTTATATGTTTTAGAAAGATATATGACATCAGTCAGTACATGTGAGGTATACACATTGGTTTTCTCTGGAAAAGGCAGGGCAACTTGAAGCAGGGACTTATATGTCATAGGTGGATACAAAGATTTTCTGATCGGCAATTGGTTGAAAGAGTTCTATGATCTAAAAGCCTAGAATTGATTGAAAGGGTGTTAGGGTTAGGATAAGGAGCTGTAGAGACTGGAGTTCTTATTATGTAGATGAAGCCTCATTGGTGGCTGCCTCCAGAGGCAATAGATAGCAAATGTTTCCTATTCAGAACCATAAAAGGTGCTAGACTCTCAGCTAATGTCTTCAGTATCAGAAAAAGACCTGGAACAGGAAGGGGGTTCTCAATAGAATGTAAATTTCTCCCACAAGAGACACCTTTTCAGGACCATTTCAAAATATGTCAAATATATTTTGGGGTAAAATACTTCGATTTCCTTGAGGGCTTGCTATCTGTCATGTGATACTATAGTATTGGAATTTAGTAACTCTTTGCTATAGAGTGTTTTGTCAGTCTTAAGATCTCTATTTTAATGTGAATGCTAGTCAAATGTGTCTAAACCCCAAAATGGAGAAGGTATAATGAGGCACGTCTAACCCTGTCTCCCCTACTGTGGCCTGAACTAGTTTCTCAGTTTTCTTTGGAATCTGTTGGCTGAGAAGAGTGTCCATTCATTTGGTTGGGAGACTTAGAATTTTATTTTGGTTTACAATGCCTAGAACTTAACTTCCTTTTGTGGATTCATTTTATTTTTATTTATTTTTAAAACAGACCACAAGTCAGGTACATATAGGTAGGTTACTCCTCCCTAGACAAATAAGTTTGGTCAGGGTTTTTTTTTTTGTTTTTTTCTTTTGACTCATGTTGACAAAAAGAGTCAAACTCTATAAAATATTTGAAGAGATTCATTCTAAGCCAAATATGAGTGACTGTGACCCATGACACAGCCCTCAGGGGGTCTTAAGAACATGTGCCCAAGTGACTGGGGTCCAGCTTCATTTTATACATTTTAGGGAGGCACGAGACATCAATCAAATACATTTAAGAAATACATTGGTTTGGTCCAGAAAGGTGGGACAACTCAAAGCAGGTGTAGGGGGTTGGGATAACTTCCAGGCTATAGGTAAATTTAAACATTTTTCTCATTGACAGTTGATTGTCTAAAGACCTGGGATCTATAGAAAAGAAATGTTCAGGTTAAGATAAAAGATTGTGGATACCAAGGTTATTTTGAAGTCTTACAGTGGCTGCCCTTAGAGACAATAGATGACAAATGTTTCCTATTCAGATCTTTAAAAGGTAGACTAGACTCTTAGTTAATCTCTTCAGGATTGGGAGGGCCTGGAAGAAAAAGATCTAGCTATATTAATAGAGATTCTTTACATATGCAAATTCCCACCCTCCCACCCTCCCACAATGGATTTCCAGGGCCATTTCAAAATATAGCAAAGAAACATGATTTGGGGTAAAGTATTTTCCCCAAAGACTTTCTTCTTTGTCATGTAATAGTATGCTAGAGTCAGGTTGGAACATAAGTCACAATATATAGGATTAAATAAAACCCATCTGATAAGAATTTATGGTTTGTAGGGCATGACTCCCCAGACCTCTTACATAGGAATTTGGGCAGATAAAAAAATCAGAGCTTAGTCCTCACTAGGATAGCTATTATTAGATAATTTGTTTGATATTATGATGCAATTATATTTTATTTTCATTGCATTTCTCCAATTTTAAAAGTGAGTTTGTTTTTCTCCTTTATAAAGTATATAACTTTAAATAACATCTTTATAACCTATGATTGTCAACATATATGTTTTCCATCTTGCAACGGAAGCAGCGTGATTGGGGTAAATACCCAGGGTTCATCATCAGACACCAAGAAGATTAAAGACGTGGACACACAGGAGGAGCGGGTTTAGGAGTCGAGGTTTAATAGGCAAAAGAAAGAGAAAGGAGAATAGCTTTTTCCCTGGCAAGAGAGAGGGACTTCCAAGAGGAAAATCCGGCCTGTGGCTGACCACAGTAGATTTTCTAAGCAGGCTTGAGGAGACAGTGTCTGATTTACACAGGGCCCATAGATTGGTCTGACCAAGTGTGACATTTACATAGCACATGGGGAAGGCTGGCCACCCCACCCTAATATTATGCAAATGGGCTTTCCACTTGGCCAGCATCATCTTGTCTGCTCCTTACTGTACATGTGGCTGGCAACGAGAAGGAAACATGGAGCCACCATTTGGAACATGCCTAGTCTCAGGTAGCCTTTTCCCATTGGTACAACTGCTGGCATTCACCTGGTTCCCAGCTTGCTTGTCTATGTCTGCAGTTTGATTTTACAGGCTGCTCTTTGTTAGAAAAGAAAATGATCTGGGGGCTGCTTTTCATTAAAAGGAAAACCTTACCTAGTACTCCCATATCCTCACTATCTGCCTAAATGATTTCTTCTTAACTCCTGTATCACAATATCTAATTAATCTCCTACTTAATGAGGTACAAAAAACTTAAGATATTTAAACTTGCCAGTTTTAATCTCCTTCCTTCTGGGGGGTTTTCATACTGTACTATAGGGTTTTGGTCTCCACAGTATTGTTATCATGTATAGATTTTTCATCTTAGCAAGAAAGAATAGATAGATGACAGATAGGAATAATTATGTATATAATCTGTAGCCATAACCATTTAGGTATAAGTCTGTGTTCAAATATATACTCAGGACAACTTTCATGAAGTTTACATTTTACTTTTCATTGCACTAATTATATATTCAAGTAGATTCATCAGGAAAGATAAATGGATTCTATATTCCTAAATCTTCACATAATTGACAGTTTTTCTGTTGTCTTTGCATTGACAAGACAGTATAGACCCCTAGTGTATGCACATTCTATACAAGTTGCTCCACTTCCATCTGTCAGCTATTTGGCTGACAATTTAAAGCTAGACTAATTTTTTTCTTGTAGGTGACCCCTTCTTGTCTAGATATTTGAAGTATTATTTCCTTAGAGTTCAATAAATTCACTAGGATGTTTCTGAATGTTAGTTGTTCTTTAATACAGTTTTCTCTATATGATAAACCCTGATCTATAGTTTCAGGTCCTCATTCAATTCAGGAAGGGTTTATTCTATTTTATCTCTGAATATTTGTCTGTTGCATGTGTTCTTCTTTTCGTATTCAAGCATGACTATTATCTCAATGATGGATTTCTATTATTTTCTACAATTTTGATTATCATCTATTCAATCATATTCTTTGAATGGTATGATATTTTCAAGCCTGTTCTCTATTCATAGGCTTTTACATTTTTATGTCTCTTTCTTGTTTCCAATGCAGTTTTAAGATCATCAGTGTCATTTTCCCCCTTACTTTATTTCATGCTAACTTCCCTTTTGTTGCAGCCTGTCTTTCTCATCTTATCATCTCCCACTTCATAGAGCTAATATTTTCTTTAATTTCCTTCAAGAAGGTGAAGTCATCCAGTCTTTCTTCTGTTGTCTAGGAGAAAAATCTTCTTTGACCGTATGCTTTTTATCAAGCAAACATAGCATATCATGCTTTCCTTTATGCTCCATACTTACTGCATAGAGACCTTGTTTTTCCTTTATCCATTTTTAAATGTAACTGTTCCTTAAATCCTGAAAATTGACACAGATTAGTTGCCTTACTTTTCTGGTATACACTTGAATTCCCCAGTTAGAAGTTGGTTGGAGCCTGGATATTGGTGTTTATGTTGTTTCTGTCATTCAGATGCTATGATGAGAGGGGATTAAAAAGGGCTGTGAACAGCCACAGTCAGGATGCTTAACTCTGTGCCTCCATTGGTAATATGTTCATGAGGAGGGGTTGGGTTGACAGCTTGTTGATGGATATAGTGTCCCATTCTCCTTTCTTTGCCATATTTGGTGCTCAACTACAGCAATAATCCTCAGCTAAAACAATGGCCAGTGGCAACAGAGCAAGACACTCTCAAACAAACAAACAAACAAACAAACAAACAAAAACTAAATCAATACATAAAACAGTGGCCAGTCTGTAAGGTCCACTGCTGGGCCTTCAGGAGCAGCAACTCCAAGTAAGATGTTCTCCACTTTACCCTGGCCTGCCAATGAGCCCAACTTAGCAAGACAGTGGTATAAGTGTCCAACACCTTCAAAGCATGTGGGAGCAATATATGATGAATGCATGTCATGGATTGGTGAACTGATCAAAACAGAATGGCTCACAGATTGAATAAGGAAAAAATGCGAGAATAAACAAATGTCTTATTTCACAACAAAAACTAATGGAATTCTAAGTGTATTTTCATAAAATGAAGTTCTGCATTTTTAAAGTATTATTTAAATGTGTTAAAAATAATGAGAATATACTTTAGAATTATCTGTTGTGAAACTATTATAAAAGTGGCAACTATTTGAGCATACTTTTTAAATAAAAAGCTTGTATTGTTTAGAAAAAGGCAGCTTAGTTTTTATTTTTGTATGATGCCTCATTACAATTTTTTAAAAGTTGTCAGTATAAATTAACATATCAGAATTTCAACTGTAAAAAGATACTTTAGAAGTCTAATGCATCACTATTTTCTAGAGATGACAATTCAATTCCTTATATACTACATTCATTTAAAATTCTTAGAAAAGAAGAAAGGATATGTGGAAGATTTAAAGGTGAATAATGAAATAATTTGATGATTCTTAGAGGCAACAAGGCAAGAGTCTTTGTTTAACCTTAAAACTGTCTGCCACTCAAACTAAAAAGCATTATGAATCTACTTGGTTATCTAATACATAATTTCTCAAGATTCTCTAGTTGAAAATGCTTTTTAAGATTTTTATTGCTGCTGGAAACATTATCTCAATATTCCTCTTACTATTTTTTTATAAAGAAACTAATAACTAAAGAAAGTTTCTACCAGCTTAGTATCTTTTCTATTATCCAGCAGGAAAACAAAAACAATGCCAGATTAATCACTTTTTTTGAAGTAACTAGAGAAATTTTATATTTACAATATCATTTAGGAAAAAAAAGCAGCTGACTTCGCCAGAGAATAAAACTGATTTTTAAATTTCTATCTAAAGTTTAAGTTCCTCTTTTGTTTCTCAATATTAAATATAAAATCACACCTGTCCATTAATCATACATATGCCTCCACATCTCTAGACAATAGTGAATAATTTAAATAAAATTTGTCCAATAGGAAGGAAAACCACTTGTTAAAGGAAACAATGACTAGGTAGAGACATCATGTTTCTGAATTTCTGATTTAAACAATGTTGTCTTTGAAAACAACAGCCAACAATGATGACATCTTGGCAGAGTTTTGACATTAGAATATTCCAAACTCTCTACCATCACTACTGGAATTTAGACGACATCCCAGAAAAAAAAAAAAAATCATGATATTCAACTCACAGAACAAATTTCAAGGTCAATCTATTAAAAAATGTTATTATGCAATAAATTATGAAGCAAACTTTAGAATTGTTATTGCTTTGTTGGTTTTTTCCCTTCTCCTGCCCACTGGAGTGTCCAATCAATAATTTATTAAAATTGTTGAAGCTTCCCTCCCAGGGAGGGGACCTTTGGTATCCCTCTGGACGTCTCTGCATTTCAAAGCCTGTCTGATGTCATGTAGGCAACTAATCATCACTTTTTTTGTTGACTTAAGCCATAATTCTCAAATGACCAAATGAAACCATCTATATAAAGTCCTTAGCATCATGCCAGCAAAGAGTGAATACACCATAAATCTTAGTTGTCATTGCATATTGTTAATGTCATCATTATCATATTGTTACCTCTTACTAAACATTCTTAAATATATGAAATATTGTGAAAACTTCTCCATATTAGATTCATCAAAATTTTTTGGTTGCTCTCCATCAATATCTTTATTTACTTTGAAAAGGTTAGTTTCTCTCTTACTTGTTCTATTTTTAAAAATTTCTGCTTATCCCTGACCCTGTCTTTGTCTTCCCCTATTTTTCTCCTCTTTCACTTCCTCTGTTCCTTTCCTTTTATATTTAAATGATTGTTCTTTAAATGTATTTTAAGGTATACATTACATACAGTTTTCTTTTTTCTACACATGCTCTGAATTTTCTATTGGGAGAAGCTGGCACAGAAAGGCAAACTACAATAAGTGACTCTTCTTCTTATGAAGATCCCTTAAAATTTAGAATTTAGAATTTCCTAATTTTCTTTTTTTTTTGAGACAGAGTCTTGCTCTATCACCCAGACTGGAGTGCAGTGGCGCGATCTTGGCTCACTGCAACCTTCCTCTCCTGGGTTCAAGTGATTCTTCTGCCTCAGCCTCCCGAGTGGCTGGGATTACAGGCATGCACCACCAGACTCAGCTAAATTTTGTATTTTAGTAGAGACAAGGTTTCACCATCTGGGCCAGGCTAGTCTTGAACTCCTGTCCTCGTGATCCACCCACCTCAGCTTCCCAAAGTGCTGGGATTACAGGCATGAGCCACTGCGCCCAGCCCCTAGATTTCTTAAATCAAGTTTTTCATCTCATGATCTGCCAAGGGTCACAAATTTAGTGCCTCCAAATTCAGGAAGGCAAATTAAAGAGTGACGCTGGCAAAATGCTCCCTCTAGCAAACTGGGGAGAATGCAGGCAGCTGCAACCAATTGCAGCCCAGGGGAACTATAAACCCATTTTGTCTAAATCTTCTGATTTTTCAAGAGAAGGTAGAATTATGAAAGATTTTTGTAAAATCTACAAACTTTTAAATGTTGATCATCAATTCTTAAGTCTTTAAAACACTGTGTAAGACCCTCAAAATATGTAAAATCTGTGACACTTAGGTTTGTCCAAGATGTGGAGCTCAGCACAGAATATGCTTCCCATTCTACCGGGCACAGTTGTTGCTAGTAAGACGCTGCTCAGCAGAAAATCAATTCCCCAGTATCCTTTGCAGTTAGGTGAAGCCAAAAAATGGAGTTTTAGCCAACAGCATGTGAATGGAAGTGATGCGTCCATAGAAACTACCCATGTAAGCCTCCTCCATGTGCTCTTTCCTTTCTGGCTGGGTTGAATGGAAAGAAGCACAAAGGCATCATCATTTTGGGACCTCACATACTTGTATGAAGATGGACTACCCTAGCCCGCCAGCTCATTCACACAGGATTGTTCTGTCTGCAAGATCGTGATTAAGACACTTATGTCTGTAGACCCAATTATTGCATAGTTAGCCTCCACTAACTCAGTACATTTAGGAGATTTTAAAAGATAAGTTGATCTTCAAGCTTATTTAGAGTTTCTAATATGCAAGGAATTATTGAGCCCAGTGTAACAGATTTTTGTCCACCATTTCACTGACCAGAGGAAATTCTAAATTTTAAGAGATATTTAGAAGAAGGAGTCATTAAGTATAGTTTAACTCTCTATGCCAACTTCTCCAATACTAAATTCAGAGCTTGTGTAGGGAAAAATAATAAACATAGAATGTCCACTTTAAAATGCACTTAAAGATAAACTACACTACTGTGAAATTTTATATAACTAAATTTATATTAATTTAGTTCTTCTTATACTTTGAAAGTTTAGTTTTTATTGTAACACCTCTATGAAGTAGGTATCTTGTATCCATTTTACAGATGAGGAAACTGAGGCACAGAGAATTTAAGTGATGTGATCAAGCTCATATAACTAGTAACTGACAAAGCTAGGATATTAGAACCAGGTGATTTGGCTCCAGAGTCCATGTCCTCAGCCACTAAATTATATTACTCTCCCAGAGTTTGTTTGGTTTTTTAAAATTCCCCTCCAGGATTTCTCAAAAGTTTATTTTAGTTGGTGCTTTCACTCTACACTGCTATGGATATTCTTTGTGTCATAATAGTGGGAAGCAATGATGGACACAAAATAAACCATTATGAGAAAAATTCTCAAGCCAATTTGGGTGACTTTTCCACTGATTAGCAATTATGTCAACTCTTCAGTTTCCTCCAATTTGAATGTATTACATTTTTAAACATGAATATGCTGGTTCTCAAATTCTGCCAATAAAAAGTATAAAAGTTAGCATGCAGACAGTTTTTCATGGCAGCCTGCTTTAGGTAAAATTTATCACAAAAATGTTTAGATGTTTTTAGATAGTGATTATAATATTTTATTCATGTTACTTTGTAGTTTAAAAAGCATACACATATTCAAGGAAATGAAATCATCATCTCATAAAGAGATCTGCACCCTCATGTTCACTGAGGCATTCTTCATAGTAGCCAGCATATGGAAACAACCCAAGTGTCCATGGGTGGAATAAAAAGAATCTGTGATAGACGTACAAATACTCTCTAACTTATGAGGGTTGTACTTATGATTTTTCAAATCTATGATGGCGTGAAGGTGATATACATTCAGTATAAACCGTACTTTAAGTGCTTATACAATCATTCTGTTTTTCACTTTCAGTATTCAATGAATTACATGAGGTACTCGACACTTTGCTATAAAATAGGCTTTCTGTTAGATGATTCTGTCCAGCTAATGTAAGTGTTCTGAGAATGTTTAAGGTAGGCTACACTAAGCTGTGATGTTTGGTAGGTTGGATGTATTAAATACATTTTTCCACTTGGGATATTTTTATTTTATTATTGGTTTATTGGTCCTTAACCTGCTGTAAGTCAAGGAGCATCCGTATAGAATGGAATATTATTCATCCAAAAAAAGAATGGCATCTTGCCATTTGCCAAAACATGGATAATCCAGTTAAGTGAAATCAGTACGGCACAGAAAAACATATTGTGCAATCCCACTTACATGTCAAACACACAAAAAATTCAGATATACAGAGATAGAAAAATAGTGCTTACCAGAAATGGGGGTGGGAAGAAACGAAGAGATGTAGCTCAGAGGATACAAATGAGCAAGTTTGTGTGATGAACAAGTCTAGAGATTCTAATGTACAACATGAGAACTACAGGTAATGAAATTGTATTGGAGATTCATGCTAAATGAGTAGGTTTTAGCTGGTCTTGCCAAAAGAAAAAAAAAAAAAAAAAAAAAAAGAAAGGCTATGTTAGATGATAGATATATTCATTTGCTTCACTATGATAACCTTTTTACTGTCTATATGTAACCCATAACATCATGTTGTATATGTTAAGTGTGTATGATAAAATGTATTTTTTAAAATTCAATGAAAATAAGAAAAATAAAATATAAAAAGCATGCAAAGAGAAACCAAGCCATCTAATCATTCTGATTTTAATATAATTCAATTGTTGACCCCAGTTCTCCTGTCTTCCACTCACTCTCTTACACCCTCCAACTGTGATGGGCTAAACCTCTTATATTCCAGAGTGGGGGTGGGGACAAGCGGAAAAGAAAGGTGGAGTAGAAAGATAGCAGAAGATGAGGGGGTACAGTTGAGTCACCCATTCCCATTATTATCTGTTCCTAATATCCTCAATATGAATGGAGCAAATATCAACAACCAGGAGATTTCTGGAATCCCTACCGTACTCAGAATTTCCAAGCAGCAGTAGAACCAAGGATTGCTTCCGCTAATAGTTGAGCCAGAAAACAAAACTGCCAATAGGCGGCACTATACCACAAATAAGAAATGGACGGCTTTGGATGGAATTCCTTGGAGGCTAGCTGAGCTCACCCAGTCAGTTCACTAACCTTGAAGAAAACGCAACTCCTTATTCTATGGAATTTAATTGTGTTGTTTCCTACATATTAACTAATGGCAGGAGTGTAAAGTACTTTCTAACACATTATCTTATTTGATGTAACAACCCTAAGAAATGGGCACGGCTTACATATTATTATTGTACCTTTGGTAGAGGACATGGAGGCACAGAGATTAAATGTGATGTTGATTAATACAGAAAATAGTACTATTGATTGCTGATTTTGAAAATAAATTCAAAAAATAATTTTAAATGGAGTTTTAAAAATTATTATAAAAGCTCTGAGTATAACACTGCATCTTAACTCAGGTAAATGGTTTCCATGGCAGCCACTATAATACAGCTCACATATGTTATTCTCTTGCCATGTAACATCCAACATACAAAATGCTAAGGTCTGAGAACAGTTGCTACTTACATGCCCTTTACATTGTGTTCCTCAAATAGCAGCTGTCTTAATCAAGCTTTTGGCATCATTATAACACTATCTCATCAGCTTAGACAAGGGAGCAAGTCTTAGTGCTTTGCTATGTATAGCCAGCAGACATAGATCCAATTTAGAGGATAACTATCTCCTATTTTTAAAATAGAAATTTTAAAGAAGCAACATGCAGAAGAACTTCTTCCAGTTTTATACTAATTAGAATTAGATTTTCACTTTTTTAACCCACTTTAAAAGCATTAATAATCTGAGCAAGAAGCATTAACAATCTTGTATCCACACTATAGTTTAAAGAAGCATTAATAACATGAGATCCATACTATAATTTAAAAATTAGGATTATAACTCAAAGTTGTCAATACATACAAGGCTGTCATGCTATTAATGAGACCTACAGAAAACCTTATACTGGCTTGGACTGTTTTTTTCTCTTAAAGTCTTAATATTTAGCATTGGTTAGGAAAGGAATAATAATAGTTGTACCTAAAATATTTGTCTATATCATAGAGAGATACTAGATTGCACTGTTTAATTATGTAATAGTAAAAAAAAAAAAAGGGGCATAAGAATTTGAAAAGAATGTTCAACTAAGAGTCCCATTAATTTGAGTAAGGTAGATGCATTTGTTTTGAAAACTAACGAGTTTGTTAAAGGGTTCTATAATGGAGGAAAATTAGTCTAATAATAGAGACTTGCACTTCAAACATCAGTTTAGAAGAAACAAAAATAGACAAACACATTCTCAGTTCTGCATTATTAATTCAGATTGCTGAGCCCATAACGCTCCAGGCACTGAATAATAAAAACTCACTTGTATGAAATGTATACTTGTTCTTTTGCAGGGCAAATCTTTTGGATGGGACACTAAACACACTTTAGACTTCAGAAGTAACTCATGGAAAGAGGAAATGTTTGCAGTCTATTAGCATTCTCATTTACCATTTCAGTTACTTGGCAGTAAAACTTAACTTTAATGTTAATCAGAAATACTAATATTAAGAATGGGTAATATTAAGAATCTACTTCAAAAAGAAGATAGCCCCTCATAATAGAAGAAAAATGAAAAACATTAAGTACATTTCATTGATTTATAAAACTTTTTTTCACATGTTAATACTGCAGAAATCAAGATGCATCTTCTCATCAATAATGAGTCATAGTATAATTGGAAGCATTATTTTTTTTTTCTTTCTTGGTGGTACAAGAAAAACTGCTCATCTTAAAATGAATGTCTTTTAGATTCAATGAAATATGTTTTCTGGTTTCAGCCTCTCTGCTGAAACTGAATGAATATGTTTTCCCTACTTGTGTTGCCTTTGCCTCTTGCTTTTTAAAATGTAAAGAATCACCCGCTTTTCCCTAATATTTTCATGATGATGGTAAGTTTTCTGTATGTACATGAGTATTTTCCATATATTATGTATATATGCAATTATATAGCTAGACAAATTATGGAATATACTGAAGTTAAGGAATTTGAAGTTATTATATTGCGGGAGAAGACAATAGAGACCTCATATAAGGTTGGGGACCTCATATAAGGTTGGGAAACTCATGCAGTAGTGAGATAGTCATGTTTTAGCAATAACTTGTTGCACAATGACTTGGAGACATTTGCTTTGACATTGGCAACGACACAAACATACACGTTAAAAACATTCTAGGATATTATAATAATGCCAATTTCCCTAACTAAGCCTTTCTGCCTAAATCTTATTTTTATAATATCAAGTGATTATATACTTTTTCTGTACCATTGCAGTAAGCAATTATTTCTCTTATTTATTGTTATAACTTGGTGGCTTCATTTTTGTATGTGTGTCACTTGTATTTCAAAATTGTATTGCAAATGCTATTGGAATAGAATAAGTCATAGAGAATTATGCTGTATTTTTCTCTTGTAATTTCTCACTTTTCCTGATACAGTTCAAATAATGTTATTTAAAGGACTGATTAACTGGGAGGATTCATCTCCTCAGCCTGCTTGTAAATAATATAAAAATACATAATCAACTTTTTTTTAGGTAATGAAAATAGATATACAATATTTTTAGGTGTTACTTTCATAATCACATTCTAACTATTATTGCATGCTTTGAGGTTCAACACAGAATCATCAGCTACTTTCTTATAGAAGAAATAAATCAATAAGTAACATTATGAAGTTGAACAAATGTGAATAAAGCAGCATTGGTGCATATAACTTACACTTTATTATTTCGACTAAATTAGGTGAAGTCAATAAAATTTACATTTCTTATTGTTGTAATAGTTTGCAGTTATTCCTTTCTTGGTGCTTCTGATAGTTTATGTTGTGGAACAAACATAAATCTGTTGAATATTGTAACAGATGTTCCATATACTTCTTCAAAATGGTCTTCTACTGTCTTTATTGACACTAAAATTACAGTATAGAATTTTTAAATGTGAATATAAATAATTACCCAGTAATTATCACATGTGTGTATATATATATATAAAACACATGTATATATGTATCTGTATACACAAACACACACACAAACCATTCACATTTCATCTTGTTCTCACCAAAATGGACAAAGCAGCAATTCACCTGTGTTGAAATCTTAGCAATGGGAATGTTGTTATTTAAAATTTCAAATCTTCAAGCCTTGTCTTCCCCATTTGACAGTGGTAAGCATAGAGTGTACGGAACTCTATGGACAAGTACAAATCTTCTGAGGCTTTGGGGACTCTCTCTGGCCAGAAATAAAAATGTTTTAGACACAAATGATTCAGCCAGGAATAAACCTTTGCTCCTGAACTTCAATATCTCATTAATTCTTGAACTTTTCAAGGTTTTCAACATCTAAACTCAATTAAAAAGCTGTTATTTTATCTTATTTTCGGATCAAGACATAAATGATAATACTAGTTCCAAAGAGCTTTCCAATTTGAAACTATTTCTAGTTCAAATTTTTATTTTCATAAGAAATTCTGAATTTAAAATTGCATGATAAATTCACAGGTAATATCTGCTTCTCAGAAAAGTCATAATACGAGAGGGTTCAGCTTAATGGATGTTATCTTAGCAACTCAGACTGCCTAACACTAAAGCAAACAAAATATGGTTGCAAAATATGATCCAAAATAAGACGCTTATACAGTTCAAGACATAGTATTCAATGTCAGAGCAAGCTCAGCTCTGGTCTAGCAATTATCAATTTTTGAAATGCATGAGGACAGATGAGGTTACTCCAGTGCTGTATGTAACAGTCAGCAAGAAGTACAGGTCTAGGCGACTAGGGGTACTTAGAGCTAGATAAGTTAATGACCGCATTATAAAGTGTGACAATCTGTTCATTCACGACACAACTCCAGTCATTGGCTGTAAAGTGTCCTCATCCTTCATAACTTCATTGGCTGAAATGATCCATTCCTCCAGGAGAACACTGACAAGAATTAGGCCATATCAGTCCTAATATCAGGTTCTTATTCAAATAGGCTAATACTTAAGCAATCCTCTAGTCCTGGAGGAGACTACAATGTTAGGGAAAGAAAATGAGTTCTCAAGATGAAGTAGGTATTTCAGGGTACCAAAATGCTCAGGTGTTAAGCCCTAATCTCTTGGGAGCCAGAGTTACTGCGAGGCCTTGGAACAAAAGCACAGAGTAGCTTAACCAAATGTGGCTTAGATTTCATGCTTCATATGAAGTTAGGAAATACATAGTCCAGGCGTGGTGCATCTGCTCACATATGCCCTCAAAAATTCAATTGCCTTCCATCTTTCTAATCTGCTGTTCCTAAAGTGGATCTTTTCTCCTCATGGTCACAAAATGCCTGCCTATTATATCCATATTCCTGGCAGGATGACTGGCTTTTTTATTCATGAACAAAAAGCCATCTCCAATATTTTATTATCTGTAAATGTAACACATGACCGTCCTTGACTGCAGCCAAGATTGAGAGATTAAATTATTTTCTTTAGGTACATTAGTGGCCTGAACATAATCAGAGTTACATTAGTAAGAAAGAGAAGTTAAATGGATATTGGGTAGACACCTTCAGTGTGTGCTATGAATATCTCATATATATGTTACCATGCATTTTGATATTTGGATCCCAAGAAATTTGTGAAGAAATGTAGGAAGAAATTATTGCAGATATCTTACCTTGAGAACATTAGGTAAAAATGGGACACTAAATCTGAGAATTACTTGTCTCCTTCTTAAGGGAATACAATAAGAAATAAATAGTCTTGGCTTCTTTAGGTATTATCCTATTTTCCTTAACAAAATGTAGTCTAATTATAGATATTATTTTACATTTTTCAAAACATAGCCTAATTATATTCTTTATTTTCTATATTAGAAAACATAAAATTTTTAATTTTTTTTTTTTTTTTTAGAGACAGAGTCTTGCTCTGCCACCCAGGCTTGAGTGCAGTGGTGCGATCTGGGCTCACTGCAAGCCCCGCCTCCCGGATTCACGCCATTCTCCTGCCTCAGCCTTCCGAATAGCTGGGACTACATTTAGCACTTTTTTTTAAAAGGTTGACTTCAGATGTTTTTGTTTTACTGATCACAACCATTTCTAACACACTTTTCATTATAAAGCCACATAGATATGAATTACATCAATACAGTAAATGGTGGGGGGCTGAGAACTTAAGATTTTATCAGTGTGCTGAAAGGCAGGTTTTTGTTTTATTTGTTTATTTTATTTTTTATTTGCCAAGTTACTGCTTCATTGCTCATAGAAATTTGATGGCTCTAATTTTATTATGTGATTAATAACTTACGAAGAAAAGAAAAACAAATACTACCATTTTGTTTGGGATGTTCATGATGAAAAGTCACCTTCAAATATGGCATTCAAGGAAAGTGATAGTAGCATGTGGTAATTCTTCTAGGCTACTTTGTGATTTAAAATTCAGTGTTTAAAGAGGACAAAGAGAATCCTTTTGGAAGATTGCAACACTGGAAGGACAATGTAACTCCTCTCTGCTTCCAGAAGAGTGGATTACAGAATGGAAACAGAGGAAGCTAAATGATTCAACACTATCCTTAGCCACTTTGCCATAAACTATAGGAGAAGACAAAACAAAACATTCAGTCTTGTATTCATAGCTGTTTCCCTCACAGGTGGTATCCTTTGATTTAGCTTTATTGACAGAAGAGATGTTGGCTGCACAGTCAAGCAGCAGTGCTGATCCAGTCAGCTCTGGAGGCCAAGGTCATATGATAGCCAACAAAATGGAAAATAAGGTAAGAGTGTTTCTGCTGAAAGCAACCAATCTAGTGAAATAAATATTTCAAGACATAAACTAGTTAACATGAGAATTACATAGCAGCAAATGTGAAGGACATATTCCATGAGGCAAACATAAAACACTATTAGCTAAATGGTAGAAGAATATTTTATGGCTAAAAATTTTATACATATCTTACATTTTTCATTGGACTAAAAAATGTTGCATCCAGATAGTTCAAGTTAACGCAAACTTATAGTTTTATTGTGATGTTTTGAATGAAATAGTATGTATAAGATGATTATGTACAGTCTTTGACTATTAGTGAATATACAACAAATGGCAGTTATAATTAGTATTTTATAGAGTTGAAATTATAAGCATCTTTATAAAGTTTTTCACATCCATTCTGATTACTTAAACTGGTCCTTTTCTCTTGTTTATTTTAAATCAGCTTTATTGAATGTACCTTATGTATGATACGATGTACATATTTTAAGTGAGTGAACAGTCCAATGAGCTTTGACAAATGTATATAACATATAACTCCCACCTGAATCAAGATACAAAATATTTTCACCACCAGTTCTTTTTCATTCAATTCCCCACCCTCAAAACCACTAATTTTGGCTGGGCACGATGGCTTACACCTGTAATCCCAGCACTTTGGGAGGCCGAGGCAGGCAGATGGAGACCATCCTGGCCAACATGGTGAAACCCCATCTCTACTAAAAACACAAAAATTAGCTGGGTGTGGTGCCGGCTATCTGTAATCCCAGCTACTAGGGAGGCTGAGGCAGGAGGATCACTTGAACCTGGGAGGTGGAGATTGCAATGAGCCGAGATCGCACCACTGCACTCCAGTCTGGCAACAGAGCAAGATTCCATGAAAAACAAACAAGCAAGCAAACAAAAAACCCCACTAATTTTATTTTTACCACCATTTTGAAGTGGTAGAATTTCAAATAATTGGAATAGGATTATACAATCCTATTTGTGTCTGACTTATTCCCCCAGTATTTTCAGATTCATTCCTGTTGCGTGTATCAGTTGTCTGTTCATTTTTATTGCAGGGGAGCATTCCATTGTATGATTATTTCACAATTTCACTCACATGAGCATTGGGGTCATTTCCTGTTTGGAAAGTGAATAAAACTGAAATGCACATTGATAAATCTTTTTGTGGGCCCATATATTTACTTCTCTTGAGTAAATACCTACGAATGGAAGTGCTGAGTCATAGGGTAGATACATGTTGAACTTTATGACAAAATGTGGTTTCCCACAGAGGCTAGCCTTTTTAACTCCCATCAGCAAAGTATGAAAGTTTAATTTGCTCTATGTATTTTTCAGTACTTGGTACTGCCATTTTTCTTTTTTTTCTTTTTTTTAATTTACTTATGATTGGCTTACTGGCCATTCACATATCTACTTTTTTGTGGAGTTTCTTCTCGAATGTTTTGTCCATTTTTGTTGGATTGCTTTTCTCATATAATTGTTATGTATATTTGGATATGAATCAGTTGTCAGATAAATGTTTTGCAAATATTTTCTTTCATTTTGTGGCTTAACTTCTCATTGTCTTAACAGTGTAGTTTGAGAACACTTTTTCATTTTGATGAGGTCTAACCTATTTTTCTATTTTTTCTTGTATGATTGCTGCTTTCTGTGTCCCATTTAAGAAACATTTGCCTGTCCTAATTTCATTACTTTTCCTTTTTTTTCTTTCTATACTACAGTTTTGACTTCTATTAACCTGTATTTAAGTTTCCTGATTTTCCTGCTATTCTGTCAAATATGTTTGGTAGTAGCTGTCTAAGCCATTGTATTTGTCAGCCCAGTCCCCATTTTCTATGCTGCCAAGGGGCTGATGGTTTTGACTATATCATAAGTTGGATTGTATCAGGATTTGGTCACAATAGCTTCCAAAGCATTGTGATAGTGAATTTAGGCTCTTCCTTCCGGAGGACCCTAGAACCAAACACTGTGATATTGCTAGATCTCAAAACTGCATGACCTTGAGCCTGTTAGACCTTGAACTTGTGAGATCCTGAGATTCTGAGACCATGATTTAACAGGCTGAGATTTCCATATTACAATGTGCGGGATTTCAAGACCGGAAGGCTGTGAGACTGTGAGGTCTTGTTACTGTAAGACTGCAAGACAACAGCCTATGTAATTAAGGAGCCAAGGACTGAGAGACTTAGCGACAGCGAGAAGATCAAACAAGAGACTTTGACATCTCCAGATATCAAAATTGTGATACTGCTAAGACAGAAAGCTCTTTCTGCTTTCCAACCTTGTCCCTAGCCTCTGATCATTCAGCAAAATTTTAAAAACTAATTATTTTGCAGAGAGCATTATCTTTGAGCTTCAGCTTCCTCCAGATTAAAACTTGACACATTAACCCATAGGTTTGTCACAAGTTTGACTGTTTCCTCTGAAGTAAAACCAATATTTTGTTCTCCGGAAGCCTAGTTCACTGCTTGCCCCCAGCTGCTCCCAGATCCCCAACTTCACCAGTGGATCTTCAGTGTGAAAATTTCCTCTGTCTTTTCCATCATCTTGCCAAAGAGCTCATCCTCTGAGTACAATGCCTTTAGGTTTTAGGCATCTTTATGCCCAGATCGCTTTAAAGAAAATATGTATATGAATATCTACATGTACATCTATATCTATTTATCAATCTGTCTTTCTGCATATACAGATATTTAAGCAATAATTTCTTGTTGTTTCAATGGGAGTAAAGGTATTTCATATCATCTACATCCTAACTAGATGTGTAAATGTAGAAGTTATTAGATTAGAACTACTGACCTGTTTGGAAAATGTGTCTGTTCCAGGCTTTCAGAGGGAGACCCATTATATTAGTAGTTGAGACAGATTTCATCAGAGAAAATGACAGATACTTTCCGGTTATTTAAGTTGGGCTTCCCTTGTCTATGTGGTGAATGATGACTGATCAGTAAGCCCGCTCTGCACTTCAAGTGTAAGAATTTTAGCATTGTAGTTCTGTCAATGGAATTGATCTTTAATTTAAAACCCAGGCTAGTATATTTCCTACTTCATTTCTTCTGTCATTTCAACTGATCATTGGAAAAAAGAAAAACTCAAAACATATGCTCAGAATAAAGGAAATGAGCACTGCATTGCTGAGAAAAGAGAGAAATTTAATTACTGTATCTGGACAGAGCTATTAGTGTAATTACCGACATGGAAAGACTTTAGAAAAGTAATAGGAGAAAAGAGAAATTCATTCCTGAGATTTCTTAGAAATCATTTTTCAATTCACAGCATAAAATATTGTATTATGTATCTTCTGGACGTGACAAAATATCAGTCAGATGTCCCCAAGAGGCCATGCTAAAAAATTTAATTCTCACTCTCCTCTGCTCATCATTTTCAATGTCCGTAATAGTGATATCCAAGAAGAAAAATTACAGGTTTATGTTGAGTATCCCCTAAATATTAGTTACAGAAGCAATGTGGCATATCCAATGCCCTAGACTTTATTTTAGGGTGTCAATTTATGTATAGTCTTTTCTGTTTCTAATTTACTAAAATTTCTGAAAAAAAATCCAATTTTAAGATTGCTAGCTGGGCACGGTGGCTCACACCTGTAATCCCAGCACTTTGGGAGGCTGAGGCGGGCAGATCACCGTGAGGTCAGGAGTTCAAGACCAGCCTGGCCAATATGGTGAAACACGTCTCTACTAAAAATACAAAAATTAGCTGAGAGTGGTGGCATGCGCCTGTAATCCCAGCTTCATAGAAGGCTGAGGCAGGAGAATCCCTTGAATCCAGGAGGCAGAGATTGCAGTGAGCTGAGATCGTGCCACTGCACTACTGCCTGGGCAACAGAACAAGACTCCATCTCAAAAAAAAAAAAAAAAAAAAAAAGATTGTCAACAAGGGCTGATTTTTAATATACAGAAGCTGTCAACAAAGTCTAACATATTCATTAAATGTTGTAACATTTGAGACTTATATTCCTAAAATTAAAACATATGATAGATATTTTGAATTTTAAATTGGCTGTAGAGTAGGCTAATGCACATGAAACCTTCCCCACCCCCAACCCTTTCAGGTTTAAGGAAAGATACAAACATGCACAAGTAAATCAGTCTTCAGGGGATAAATTCAGATTTTGTAATGAATCTGGGATTTTCAACCTTCTACAGTTTGACTTTTTGACAAATACTAGGCATACTTTTTTTTTTCCTAAGTAAAACTATTTGATTTCTGAATTTTCATAGTTGTAGAATATCATTACAAATGAAATACATACAAAAAAGAAAATATTCTTTTATAATTATATCTTATCCTTGAAGGATAAACGTAATGACAAAAATATCTCTTAAGTTCTCAGAAAAGGTAAGTGAATTTGAGAAAAATGGAAAACATAGGTGATAGAATTTCACTGACAAATATTTGGTGAGTCAGGTTTTATTCTGAAATAATTTGACATAGTGTCTGACAACTGAGCTGAATGATGTTTCAGTTGTATGTAATGTAATCTAGAGGCATAACTGTTTATTTTTTTTATTTTTTTTGAGACGGAGTCTCGCTCTGTCGCCCAGGCTGGAGTGCAGTGGCCGGATCTCAGCTCACTGCAAGCTCCGCCTCCCGGGTTCACGCCATTCTCCGGCCTCAGCCTCCCGCGTAGCTGGGACTACAGGCGCCCGCCACCTCGCCCGGCTAATTTTTTGTATTTTTTAGTAGAGACGGGGTTTCACTGGGTTAGCCAGGATGGTCTCGATCTCCTGACCTCATGATCCGCCCGTCTCGGCCTCCCAAAGTGCTGGGATTACAGGCTTGAGCCACCGCGCCCGGCATAACTGTTTAATTTAAGGTGAATGAACAAGGAAAAAATATCCAAAACCGAAAGTCTTGGGTCTGGGCAAGATGGAATTACAAAGGCTGGATATAGTATCCCACTGTATCAACCAAAAGAAGAAAAACAATAGCTAAAATATAAGAAGTAATGTTTTCTAAGACACTGAGCATTACACAATGGAGGACAGTGATGTTGAAAAATGGGAAACGAATGAGTCAAGCGCTACTATTGGCCAACTCATTGCCATGAGTTTCCAGTCAATGGCACAGAAGCAGAAACCTGTTGGGAGTCGGACAGACTTTCTTAGCTGAGTAGATGGAATCAGGATTCCAGGAGACCAAGTTCTTAGACTTCCTAAAACAAAGTAACAGGAGAGAGTTGCACACAGATAGAACTCTGAAGATCTACAGAAGCTTCCTCTTTAGTATTCAGTAGAGGGCTGACTTGGCTCATGAATGAAATGAAACCACCTAAGATTGGGAAAAAAGCCATGTACATAGATAAGAAATAATCTATTAATATCTTTGTGGGCATGGAGCTTACAAAGGCCAGGAATACATGTCTGTTCCTATCAGCCAAAAAGGAAAAAAATCGGCCGGCGCGGTGGCTCAAGCCTGTAATCCCAGCACTTTGGGAGGCCGAGGCGGGTGGATCACGAGGTCAGGAGATCGAGACTATCCTGGCTAACATGGTGAAACCCCGTCTCTACTAAAAAAAAAATACAAAAAACTAGCCGGGCGTGGTGGCGGGCGCCTGTAGTCTCAGCTACTTGGGAGGCTGAGGCGGGAGAATGGCGTGAACCCGGGAGGCGGAGCTTGCAGTGAGCCGAGATCACGCCACTGCACTCCAGCCTGGGAGACACAGCGAGACTCCGTCTCAAAAAAAAAAAAAAAAAAAAAAAAGGAAAAAAATCAAACTGTTTTCAAGAAGTTAACTGCATCCCTAAACAAAGTTCAACAATATTAATTAGAATACAAACATACCAAGCACCTAACAAGGTAAAGTTCATAATGCCTGGTGTCCAACAAAAGATTACTGGCCACGCAAAGAAGCATGAAAACATGATCCATGATGAGGAAAAATAATAAATCAAAAATGATCCTGATCTGACACAGATGTTAGAATTAGCAGACAAGGAATTTAAAATAGTCACAAAACTGTTTCATAGGTTACAAAAGTTAGGTAAAGACATGGAAAATATTAAAAGGCTGAAATAGAACCTCTGCAAATGAAAATTACTATCTCAGAGACAGAAATGAACACATTGGTTAGTATTAATGGCAAATTAGACATTATAGAAGAAAAGAGTAATGATCTTGAACACAAGACAATAGAAATTATCAAAACCAATAAGGAAAAAATAACATTAAAAATTAAAAGAGCATCAGTAAGTTGAGGCCTAATATATGCATAATTGGAAGACTAATATATGCATAATTGGAATCCAGAAAGGAGAGGAAAGTGGGGAAATAATGTTAATTGAATACTTATACAAAATTCTCAAAACTCTAAATTTGGTAAAAATTATAAACCAGAGATCCATAAATCTTAATGAATCTCAAGCACAATAAATACGAGGAAACTACGTTATGGCACTTTATAATCAAGTTGCACAAAAAAACACTAAAAATAAGACAATCTTAAAAAAATTTTTAAAAATTATATATATGAAGGAACCAAGATAAGTATGGCAGGCTTTTCATCCTAAGCAATGCAAATACAAAGAGAGTGGAACAACTTATTTAAAGTATGAAAAGGATTATCAATCTAGAATTATATGCCCAATGAACTTATCCTTCAAAAACAAAAGTGATACTGTTGCATCACAAGGTCCAAAAAAAAAGGAAGTGGAATAAGAACTTAGCAGACATGCAACAGCTCAAAGAATTAATCACCAGCATACCCACATTATAAGAAACTTTAAAGTAAAAAAATATATAACCTCAAGGAAAAATAAATCTAAACTAGAGCTGGATATTTCAATAACCCTCCCTAAAAAATTGATAGCACAAGTAGACATGTAGTATACATGTGAATAACACTATCAACGGGCTAGATCTAATTGATATTCATAGAACATTTTACCAAACAAGAAAGTATATATTATCTCTAGCACACATGGAATGTTTCCCAAGATAAACTATATGCTAGGCCAAAAAATAAGCATAAAAATGTAAAAGGATTCAATTCACATAAAGTACATTTTCTGATTACAATAAAATTATAAATAAATAACAGAAAGATCACTAGAAAATCCCTAAATATGTGAACTAAATAACATATTGCTGACAAAACACAATAGCTCAAAGAAGAAATCAAAAGGAAAATAGAAGGTATTTTGAACTGAAGAAAGATACAGCATATTAAAAGTATGAGTTACTGCTAATACAGTACTTAAAAGGGACATGTTATCACTAAATCCCACATTAAAAACGAAGAAAGATCTTAAATCAATATGAGCTTCCACTCTAAGAAACCAATGAAGGAAGAGCAACAGAAGTCCAAAGTAAGCAGACAAAAGGAAATAATAGAAATTACAGTGGAAATTAATGAAATAGAAACAGAAAATCAGTAGGGAAAAATAAATAAACCTTAATGCTGGTTTTTTGAGAATATCAATGAAACTGATGCACCTTGAAGTGGAATGAGAGAGAGAGAGGGAGGGAGGGAGAGAGGGAGGGAGGGAGGGAGAGAGGGAGGGAGGGAGAGAGAGAGAGGGAGAGAGAGAGAATGAGTGCAAATTAGCAATATCAAGAATAGCAGTAATCACTACAGATTCTAAAGATTTGAAGATCATTAACAACTTTATACCTATAAATTTGACAACTCAGATGCAATGGATAAAATATGTGATAGACACAAGTTATAAAGCTAACTCAAAAAATTTAGGTAACTTGATAACCCTGTATCTATATCTATTTTAAAAACTGAGTTGGTAGTTAAAGCTTCCCTTAAAGAAAATGCAATGCCCACATTCATATATTGGTAAATTCTACCAGACATTTAAAGAATAAATAACAAATCCTACACATCCTCTGTATTAGTCTGTTTTCACGCTACTGATAAAGACATACCCAAATAAGAGATTGTGCCATATTTATAAAGAAAAAGAGGTTTAATGGACTCACAGCTCCACATGGATGGGAGGCCTCACAATCATGGCAGAAGGTGAAAAGCACATCTGTCTTACAAAGCGGCAGGCAAGAGACAATGAGAGCCAAGCCAAATGGGAAACTCCTTATAAAACCATCAGATCTCATGAGACTTATTCACTACCATGAGAACAGTATGGGGGAAACTGCCCTCATGATTCAATGATCTCCCACTGTGTCCCTCCCACAACACATGGGAATTATGGGAGCTACAATTCAAGATGAAATTTGGGTGGGGACACAGTCAAACCATAGCACACTCCTTGAAAAAAGTAAAGGGAATATTCCCAACCCATTTCATGAGGCCAGTACTACTACTCTGATACCAAAACTAGGCTATATTGCAAGGGGGAAAAACAATAATAGATTAATAACCCTCATGAACATTAATATAAACACAAAATTTTAGCAGATTGAAATCAAAGACATACTAAAAGTATAATACATCATGTCTAAGAGGGATTTATCACAAGAATGCATGGTTAGTTTATCATCAAAAAGCAAGCAATGTAATGAACTACATTAACCATCAAAGAAAGAAAAACATATGATTATCTCAAGACGAAAAAAAAGATCATTTCACAAACCCAAAATTCATTTCTTAGAAAACAACCCTTAGCAAACTATGAATATAAAAACAATTCCTCAGCTTTACAAAGGACATAAATGAAATGCCTATAGCCAACATCATATTTAATTATGAAAGGCTGAATAGAGTCAGGCCAGGTGGCTCATGCCTGTAATCCCAGTACTTTGGGAGGCTGAGGCAGGTGGATCACAAGGTTAGGAGATCAAGACCATCCTGGCTAACACGGTGAAACTTGTCTCTAGTAAAAATACAGAAAATTAGCCAGATATGGTGGCATACATCCATAGTCCCAGCTACTCAGAAGCTGAGGCAGGGGAATTGCTTGAACCCAGGAGACAGAGGTTGCAGTGAGCCGAGATCGCGCCACCGCACTCCAGCCTGGGCAACAAAGCAAGACTCTGTCTCAAAAACAAACAAACAAAAACTAAATAGTTTTCCCCTAAAATGAGAAATGAGCTAATGATTTCCACTCTCAACATCTCTATTAAAATTTTTTTTGAGATTCTAGCAAGTACAGTAAGTAAAGATGAAGAAATGAAACGCATATTGTTAAAAAAGGCAGAAGTGGCCAGGTGTAGTTGCTCACACCTGTAATCCCAGCACTATGGGAGGCCAAGGTGGGCAGATCCCTTGATCTCAGGAGTTCGAGACCAGCCTGGGCAACATGGTAAAACCTCTTTTCTACAAAAAATACAAAAATTTAGCCGGCTATGGTGGTGCATGCCTATGATTCAGCTACTCAGGAGATTAAGGTGGGAGGATCACCTGTGCCCTGGAGGTCAAGGCTGCAGTCAGCCATGATTGTGCTATCACACTCCAGCCCAGGCAACAGAGCAAGATCCTGACTCAAAAGAAAAAAAAAAAAAAAAAAAAAAAAGGAAGAAATAAAACTAAATAGAAAATCCAGTGGAATCTACCAAAACCTACTACAACCGATAGGTATTTTAGCAGATTGCAGGATATAAAATCAGTATATAAAATAATTACATTTTTATATACTAGCAATGAACAATCAGGAATTAAATTAAATAGACAATACTAATTTAAATAGCATCAAAAATGAAATGCCTGAGGATAAAATCTGACAAAGTTGTGCTACACCTGTATGCTGAAAACAAGAAAACATTATTGAGAGTAATTAAAGAAAACCTACCTAAATGATTCAAAAAAATATATAGTATTTGTGAGTCAAAAGATGCAACATTATTAAAATGTTATTATTTCCAACTTGACCTATAAACCAAATTTAATCCCAATAAAAGTCCCAGAAGTTCTTTTCGTAGCAACTTAGTAAGCTGATTCTAAAATGTTTATGGAAGTGCAAAGAATATACAAAAAGTAAAACAACTCTGAGAAAGAAAAACAAAGTTGGAGAACTAAGACTACCTGATTTAAGTTTTAGTATAAAGTTACAGTAATTAAAGTAATATTAGTATAAATATAAACAAATTGATAAATGGGATACAATCAAGAGTCTAGAAAATAGAGCCACAAATATATGGACAAATGATTTCAACAAATGTAACAAAGACCATATATGCAGACAGGATTGTTTTTTCTATAAATGTTGCTAAAATAATTGGATATTCACATAAAAAATGAATTTTTCATATGTCATAAGATATGCAAAAAAACCCCAAATTTATTGTGAACCTAAAGGAAAAGCGGAACACATTGAAGCATTTAGAAAAAGGTATAAAATAAAATGTGACTTTGGGTTAGTCAAAGATTTCTTAGATATGCCATTGAAAGCAAAATTTATAAAATAAAAAATTGATAAATTAGAATGAATCAAATTTTCTGACTTCTTTTCTTTGAAAGATGCTATTAGGACAATGAAAGGAAAACCAGACTGAAAAAATTTGCAAAGTTTGTATCTGATAAAAGTGTAATGTTATACACTGATTTGTGTTCTCCCCAAAATTTCATATGTTGAAGTCCTCATCCCAATATGGCTGTATTTGGAGATACAACCTTTAAAACGGTAACTGGCTTTGCAGTGAGCCGAGACCGTGCCACTGCACTCCAGTCTGTGCGACAGAGCAAGACTCCATCTCAAAAATAAAAATTAAAAAAAGGTAATTGGCTGGGCACAGTAGCTCACTCCTGTAATCCCAGCACTTTGGGAGGCTGAGTGGGAAGGATCATTTGAGCTCAAGAGTTTGAGACCAGCCTGGACAACAAAGTGAGACTTCATCTCTACTAAAAAAAAATTAAAAAAAGATATATATATGTATACATATATATATTTTATAAAAAATATAAATATATATATATATACATATATATATATATTTGCATGGTGGCACATGCCTGTAGTTCCAGCTACTTAGGAGGCTGTGGTGGGTGGATCACTTTAGCCCCAGAGACGGAGGCTGCAGTGAGCTGTGTTGGTGCACTCCAGTCTTGGCAACAGAGAGATACCCTGTCTCAAAATTAATTAATTAGAGAGGTAAAGTTAAATGAGGTCTTAATGGGGAAAGCTCATTCAGTAGGACTGCTGTCCTTATAAGAGGAGGAAGAAACACCAAGAGAAAAAGCCATATCAGGACATCATAAGAAGGCACTTTCTGCAAAATGGGGAGAGAGGCTTAACCAGAAGCCAATCCTGAGGACACTTTGACCTTGGAGTTCTAGCCTCCAGAACAGTGAGAAAATAAATTTCTATTGACTCTCATTCCATTGCTAGGTGCCTGCCTGGGAACTTCAAATCCCTTAAAGACCATGAGAATGGGAGGGAGCAGGGTGGAGAGTAGGAGCTGTGAGAATGCTCTCTCAGGTCTTTCTATCTGGTACATTCCTCAGTCATTTCTATTCCAACATCTGGGAACCATGTTGACCTTGTTGCTGTGTAGACTCAGGTCATCTCTAAAAGGCATGAGTGCTGAGAGGCAAATAATAAAAATCCTGCTTTGTAATACCCTGACATTCTAAGGAGAAGCACCTCCCTTGTGATTCCCTTCTCCCTAAACAAAGAGGAGGAGACACCAGAGATGCACGTGGCCAGAGGAAAAGCGATGTGAAGACACAGTGAGAAGGTTGCTATCTGCACACCAAGGAGAGAGGCCTCAGCAGAGACCAGCATGCCCAATACCTTGATCATTGACTTCCCTCTCCACAACGATGAGAAAATGAATTCCTGTTTTTTAGGCTACCCAGTCTGTTATGGTAGCATCCAGAATATGTAAAGAACTCTCCAAAGTCAATAATAAAAAAGAAACAACCCATTTTTAAATGGGCCAAAGATTTGAATAATTTGCCAAAGAAGATATAGGATAGAAAATAAGCATGTTTTTAAAAACCTTCAATATCATTAGTTATAAGAGAAATGCAAATTAGAACCATAGTGAAATACTACTGCAAATCCATTAGAATGGCTAAACAGTAAAAATACTCACCATACCAAATTTTGATGAGGATGTAGACAAAAATGGAACTTGCATACACTGCTGATGGGTATATAAAATGTTACAATCACTTTGGAAAACAGCTTGGCAATCTCTTGAAAAATTAAACACCTAACATATGATCCTGGCATTTCACTTCTATGTATTTACTCAGAAGAATTAACAGCCTATGTTCATACAAACACCTGATGTAATTTTTTTAAAATATCAGCTTTATTTGTAATGGTCCTTTGATGGACTAAATGTTTGTGTCCCCTAAAATTCATATGCTGAAGCTCTAATCCCAATGTGATGGTACATGGAGGTAGGACTTTTGGAAGGTAATTAGGCCATGAGAGTGGAGTCTAGATTAATGGGATTAGTGACCTTAGAAGAGGGCAGAGAGCTAGATAACTCTCCTCTAATTGAGTATATGACAAGAAGTCAGCGATCTGTAGCCAAGAAGAGGTCTGGTCAGAACTCCATCATGCTGACACTCTGATTTTGAACTTTTGGCCTCCAGAATATGAGAAATAAAGTCCTGCTTTATTTATACTTATATTCAGACTTTGTTATAGCAGCCTGAACTAAGACAAGCCCTAAACTGGAAGCAACACTAATGTTCATCAACAGGTGAATGAATAAACAGTTTACGGTATACTTATACAATAAAATACAATTCTAGACATAAAAAGAATGAACCTTTAATCAGTACAAAATGGACAATGTCAAAAATTGTTCTAAGTGATAGAAGCCAGCCCAAAACAAAAGAGTACATGTTACACAATTCTATTTGTATAAAACTCTAGGAAATGCAAGTTAGTTTGTAGTGACAGAAAGCAAATAAATGGTCACCTGGGAGTGAGGGGGGAGGGCATGCAGGGACCAGCATTTGGGAAGGATGACAAGGGGCATAAGGAAAATTAAGAATGATAGATATGTTCCTGAGTATGGTGATGGTTTCAGGGGTATATGAACATGTCGAAGCCTATCAAATTTTGTATTTAATGTGCAGTTTATTGTGTATAGATGATGCCTCAATAAAGCAGCTAAAATTAAGTTAAAAATGCATTGTTGCTCATTTGGAATGGAGATTATCTTCAGTTATTTAAATTTAGCAAAAAAAAAAATCTGGTGGCTTTCTGGCAAGCAGGAGATGTTTAAGAGCATCCTTGCTATATTAATTAGGCTGGTGTTTCAGATCAATTATCCCTATTTTATGAAAATGCAATTTTTGTTTTGTGACATCAATAGTGATATTTTATAATCTTCATTGGTGACTCAACATAACCATTGTTTCTTTCCACATAGTTCTATCAGGCAATTTTACCTTTAGTTCCTAAATAAGTTAGTACTTTCACAGAAATTTTCTGTCCATGCCTACCTCACTCAAATTTTTAAAAGTCATCCATTTTAATGGTTATATCACTGTATGGGAATGTGTCAGCCCAGAATCTGAATACCTTTGACTAATTCTGTCAATCTCATATGACTTTGACTATTTGTATATACTTCTTGAATTTGCTTTCATGCCTTCCATTATATTTTCAACCTGTTCCAGGCTTTCTGACTCATTCCCCAACTGAAATGACTTTATCAGGGTTACTGCTGAGTTGCATATTGACAATACTAATGGTACATTATCTGTCTTCATTTTAGTAGACCTCTTAGCTTCTTTTTCCATGGTTTACCACTTTCCCTTCTTTGAAATATTTTTTCCCTAGATGACATCATATTATTCTGGGTTTTCTTCCTCTTCCCCTTAGGAAAAAAATTCTGTCTTCTCTCCTGATTTCTCTTCTCCATGTGACATAGAGATATTGAAGTATATCATGACCAAGTACTTTCTTTTCCCTATCTCTTCTCTTGGACAAGTTAATCTTCTTTCATCCTATTGCTTCCCTGTGCTGATGACTCTCAAATGTTTACCTTCTTATTGAGTCCAGTGTTTTCTTCCTTTTATAGGGAACTCTGCATGGTAGGACTCCAGCTGGGTTCAGACACTCCCAAAGTCTATATGAAGAGGTTTAGCAAGTAAGAGAAGTGATGCAATATATTATTTATATGCTGAACAACCATTCACATTGATTACCTTTTCAGACCTCACTTTGAAAAATCTGATATGTAGGCATTAAAGCCATTATCCTCATTTTGCAGATTAAGGAACTAAGGACCAAAGATTAAGACTCACGGAAAGTCATCATCAACAGACTAGATTTAAAGAAAAGCCTATTTTTATACTGCTAGAGTGAAAGCAGTATGAGAACAGAGGATCTATCCAACTCTTCATCTTTATCCTTACAGGAAACAGAAGTACTTAATCACTGCTTGAATAATTGGATCTATTTATTTTAAATGTTGTTATTGGGATTATTTCTAAATTATAGGATCAATGCATTTTGCTGATTTCAAAATGATTTCCAATTATCAAGGATCTTAGAATGTATTACAATCAGCATTCAGATCATTCATTTTATTGTATTTAAAAAGTATGAGCCTGGAATTAATGAGAACTAAATGTAGAACAATTTCCCAAAGGAATTTAAACCCAGAACATTTCCCAACAGAAATTAAAACTAAATTAAATTACAACATTTACTAATTTGCTTGTCATTTGTTGTATTTTCTCTCTCTCTCTCCTAGAATACATATATTCTAGAGCAGACATGTCAAACCCTTTGAATATGAGGACATTTTTGCTTCTCTGTGGTGGCGGATATCACAAAAATTATACAAAAACGTTTGTTTTTTTGGTAGCTGTGATGGTTAATGCTGAATGTCAACTTGATTGGATTGAGGGTGTTGTGAGAGGAGATTAACATCTGAGTCAGTGGGCTGGGAAAGGCAGACCCACCCTTGATCTGGTAGGCACAATCTAATCAGCTGCCAGCATGGCTAGAGTATAAGGAGGCAGAAAAATTTGAACAAGACAGACTGGCCTAGCCTCCCAGCCTACATCTGTCTCCTGTGCTGGATGCTTCCTGCCCTCGAACATCAGACTCCAAGTTTTTCAGTTTTGGAACTTGGACTAGCTACCCTTGCTCCTCAGCCTGATGACCCATTGTGGGAACTTTTGATCATGTGACTTAATACTTAACACACACACACACACACACACACACACACACACATATATATAAATAAATTCCATTAAACTCATATAAATATATTTATATATATATTATTTATAATGGAATATATATGTGTGTGTGTGTATATATATATTCCATTAATTCTGTCCCTCTAGAGAACCCTGACTAATACGGTAACTCATTAGCTACTGTTAGTGTATTTTATGTGTGGCCCAAGACAATTATTGTTCTTCCAGTGTAGCTCAGGGAAGCCAACAGGTTGGACACCTCTGTTAGAGGAATTAAAATAAAGAATACATGAACCGGAACTTATATTTAGAACCAGAGCATACATATACATACACATGCACCTGTGGAAAAAGTCTCATATCTATATGAGCTCTGGTTCATGCATCATTCATTTTCATTGCAACGAAGCACCTTGTGACATTAGCACTTACCAGTTTCACATATCATAACATATAGGGGGATTAGCAGACTGTAAAAAGAAGTGACAAGTTGCTGGTCAAACCTGGAGAGGATATGAGACATTATAATGATAACTTCTCATTCAACGGTATTTCAAAACAATTATTTTAAAATTAATTTTAAATCTTTGGTACTATAAATGAGAATAGCAACAAAAATATATATCAGTGGGGTTAATGGTAAAAGTATTTTTTTAAACTCTATATAAGAATAAAGGGCTAGAGTTCTTCCACTTTCAAGAATGAGTTACATAAAGCAGTATTGGAGAAAATGTGTATTATTATTTGAACAAAGGTGTTCTTGCAAAGGAGGATTGTAGGGAGGTGGCAGTGGTAATGGTAGCATAGCTTTCAGATTTTCACAAATTCAAAATCAAAACACACAGCAAAACTGGTGAGTAAAACTAAAACATCCGAACAGCATGAATAACAAAACAAAGTGACAAGGTATCTTAGAAACTCCAAAATACAAGGAGGTGGGGTAGAAAATGTCAGCAGTCAGAAGACCGTATTTTCAACAGGAGGCAGAACAAAGGGAAGCAACGGAGCACCTAATGGATCAGAGAACAGGAGAATCCCCAAGGCACACACTTCAAGGAGGGCCAACTTGAGCACAGTGACTAATTTGTAGACTTTTGCCCACTCTAGTGGGAGATGATTGCGAGAGGTCTGTGGTAGACAGTATCAGGGACCAGAGCCTTAAAACAAATAGAATAATAAATAGAAGGTTTTAAAAATCAAAGGAAATGGAGAAAAGCATGATAACTATTCAAGATAAAGTAACAAATGCTGAAAGCAAAGAGAATTATCACAAGAATATTAGGATTTCCTGAAAAAGTAAAACAAGGAAACTGAGAAATGTGACCAACTGAGTGGCCAACTAACTCAGTGGCAATGACCTTCCTTAATGCCTAATCCAGATGATCCTGAAAAGCCACTTCCATTAACAGGGCTTTGGCTAATTCCATGTCTGGGGCAGAAAATATACAAGATGAGTTTTTAACTTCTTGATATATCATTAGTAAGAAAGCTATAAAGACTCCTGCCAGGCCTATGTCCAAAAGAATTAGGAGCCAATTTGAAGAGGCTCAACTGATTAAGACAATTTGAACTTTATTACAGGTAAGAACTACACGGAATGGAAACTCATCCAATATTTTTAAATCCTTGATTTGTAATGGCATTTTTTAAATTAAAAAAGAAACCTAATTGGTCACATTTTGAGGATAAAATAAACCCATTCATTAGATTAAAACCTGGAGCGTTACAAAGAAAGAATCAACATTTCTCTTGATTTTTAATATAAACTATACCACTGAGTAAAAAAATAGTAAATGAGGGGAAGCCATCAATTCTCTATTAAATTATTCTAGGTAATAAGTGAAACAAGATAATAGAATTAGAATCTCACCATTTTTAAACTCTTAATGATTTAATGGACATGGGCACTGAGCATCCAAAGATATCTGCACTCCCATGTTCATTGCAGCATTATTCACAAGAGCCAGGATAAGAAAACAATCTAAGTGTTCGCCAATGGATAAACGGTTAAGGAAAATGTGGTATATATACACAATGAAATATTTCTCAGCCCTAAAATAAATCTGCTAATTGCCACAGTAATGGATGAACCTAGAGGACATTATGCTAAGTGAAATAAGCCAGGCACAGAAAGAAAAGTACTGCATAATCTCACTTATACATGGAACCTGAAAAAGGCAAATTCAGAGAAACAGAGAGTAGAAGGGTGATTACTGGGAGGGGTGGAAATGGGGAGATGTGGGTCAAAGGGTACAAACTTGCGATTAGTAGATGAATATGTTCTGGAGACCTATGTACAACATGGTGACCATAATTAATAATGTGTTGCATACTTGAAACTTGCTAAAAGAGCATTCTCAACTGACACACACATAAACACACCAGGTAAATATGTGAAGTGATAAACTATGTTAGTTAGCTTGATTTTGGCAATTACCCATACTTTGAATCAACAATCCCATCTGGTGAGAGTTCTCCCAATTTAAACCATGGGCTCTGTCCTGATGTGCCATCCATGAGTTACAGAATTGTTCATAAAAAAGACTCATACCTAAGGAGAAGTAAAATGCATTTAAAATGGGAGACAGAGTGTCTTCCTCTGCAATTAAAACCAGATTATGAGCACACATAATTCATTCTCTTAACTAAAGTATGAGACAGCATGAAATAATTTTATTCATTCTGTCCTCTATCCATTTACTAAACAAAACCAATTGAACCAACAGTAGCTGATTAACCAACTAATTACACACACACACAGTCACACAGACACACACACACACACAAATTGTATTTTACTGTGGTATCACAGTGATTGTAAAGATGCAGAGATAAATGGAAATTATTTTGGTTTTAAAATTAATGTAATCTATTGGGTGTTTTCAGACAATTATCTCATATACATAATTCAAAAAGCCTTCCAAGAGAGGACCAGAGCTACATGGAATTTTGAAAAAATCCATTTGAACAACACAAACAAGCAAACAAAGATTTTCACTGGATTTATTGACTCTTTTAAAGGTTAGCCTAAAGTCCTATTGTTTAAATTTTTTTACATGTTCTTCTTATACTCTGTTAAAGAAATGTTAATTCCTAATTTTCTCTTAGAGGATGAATGTATAGAATATTTTTTCAATGTAAGTTTTAGAATTCAGTGTGATTTAATCCTGTTCTTTATTATAATTCACAAATGAAAGTAAAAATTCAACATACATTAAGATTAGGCCACATTCAAGTTATTAACGTTATTAAGCAAGCAGGGTACTACCACACTCATTAATTGGTCCCTTCTTATTGATATCAATCAGTTCAATCTGGGAAGTGTATTCCAGGAAGGACTGCTGTCTTTTTCACACTTGATTGTATGAAACAGTTTATGTGAGCTAGGACATTTTGTAAAGAGTCCATGAAAATTGTATTATTTAAAAATCCCAACAAAAGTTTAAAGAAAAATTAAAAGCTGACTTAAATATCACCATCCCAAAGTAACTATTTTAAATATTTCATGAACACCATTTATACTTTTTCATATATGAATATATATATTCTTACATATGTGCATATATTTTTTCTATATCTGTTATCTGTAGATGAATATATATATTTGATATTTATTCATATACACATATAGATTAAAAGGTAAAGTAAAACTACTTTTTAAAAATGGAATCAACTTGAAATGGAATGTTAAAATACATGTTTTAAAAGTAACTTTTAATGACTTTAATAGAAAAAAAAAAACCTAAAACTGAAGGACCTTCTTAACTTCCAGTATACATTCCTTTACCATAAAAGAATAAGTTTTTAGAGATAATTCTAAAGTTGAGAATAAAAAGGATTTCAAAAATTAAAATCTTAGAGTTGTTAAAATTATATTTCAAATTTAGATAGTATCTAATTACTACTTAAAGGATGAGAAAATTGACACATTTCATTTCCTTTTATCTAAGCTATTATATATTCTATAATATCAGAATTTATAAGATTTATATTTTTTAAATTATAAAGCCCACACTATTAGTTCTATATTTGATTGGATTCAATTTTCATCAACTATATTTTGTATTATATTGAAGTGGCATTTTTGTCTGGGGTATATACCTGGGGTAGTCTCACACCAAGAAGATTGAGGACATAGACACACAGGAGGAGTGAGTTTGGGAGCAGAGGTTTAATAGGCAAAAGAAAGAAGAGCAGCTCTCTCTTTCGAGGGCCGGGGGTTGGGGGAGGCATCTGAAAGAGAAAATCTGGCCTGCAGCAGACTGCAGCAGATTTTATAGGCAGGATTGAGGAGGTGGTGTCTTATGTAGGGCCCACAGATTGGTTCAACCAGGTGTGACGTTTACATAAAGCCTGAGGAAGGCTGGTTGTCCCATCCTAATCTTATTATGCAAACTGGCTTTCCACTTGGCCAGTGCCATCTTGTCTGCTCCTTACTGTACATGTGGCTGGCAAAGAGAAGGGATGATGGATTCACCATTTTGATCATGCCTAGTCCCAGGTAGCCTTTTCCTATTGGCAAAACTGCCAGCATTTAACTGTGCAAGCTTCCAGCTTGCTTGTCTATTACTGCAGCTAACTTTTACAGGCTGCTTTTTGTTAGGAAAAAAAAAAAATGATCTGCAGGCTGCTTTTCATTAAAAGGAAAACTTTACTGAGGACTTCCTTACCCTCACTATCTGCCTAAATAATTTCTTTTTAACTCCTATATGGATATTTGACATGTCAAAAGAGCTTTGAAGTATCTTTTTTAGTTCACAGGTAGGAATAGACATTCATGCATATGTATACTTATTAATTTATTTATTCAAACATGTGTTGAGTGTCTGCCATATACCAAGCATCATACACTGAGGTTCCAATGCTAAGTGAAACCAGAAAGCACCCCTCCTCGCATGAGGCTACATTATAGTCTGGAAGCAGATGTAATGTTAGATGACAGATCAAAACACAAGCATGTATACTCGGCCCTCAAGACATGTCAATTTCCTACCTATCTTGATCGTTTTCCACCCCTACTTCATTGTGAAAATTCCATTGCTGACCTCCCTTACTCCAATCTCTTAGGTTCTCCTCTTAGCATCCATCAATAGCCTGGTCCTCATTTATGACCCTTTATCCTGCACTGAAGTCTTTATAACTATCTCTGATACAGGGACCTAGTCTTATCAATCTACTTTTCTCTACCATTTCTTACAGCCTGCCCTGTAATACATATTTTTGAACATGTCAGCAAATGTGGTGAAGGAATCTTTCACTGACTCACTAATTAGATAGCTTTGGGAAAGTAATAATTTATTAAATGGCAAAGGGATTTTCTAGGCACTAAGTTAGCAAAAGAAGATCTACATAGGTTAATATGGCTTTATCTGGGAATAAAAATAGTAACAGTCTCTTAACATTTACTGCATTCACTATTTGCTAGGCACTATCCCAAGTATGCAAATGATCTCATTTAAATCTTATAACAATCCTTTGAGGCAGGTGTCTATTTTACTAATGGGAAAACTGGGACATAGTTCCTTGCCCAAGGTAACAAAGCTAATGGTGAAGTTTTCACTCCAACTATGATATCAGAAGGACTTATTGAACTTGTAAGTATGACATGAAACTTAGTATGGCCAACAACAAAAGAAACCCAATTTTAAAAGCTTTAAAGCAGGTTCTAGGAAGACAATATGTTAGCATAGAATTGTAGACTACAGGGGCTTGAAGTGACTTTTAAAAAATGTAATCCAACTCCTGCATCTTGTAGATTCAAAAACCACTTCAGATTCTGATAGGTCCTTTGACTTGCCTACATATTATAACTAATATGTATAAAACTTGAGCCTCCTCCCACCAAAAGCTAATGCTTACACTGTGTTCTGAATTTCATTTCTTCTTGACTCCTCAAAAACTTTGTTTCATTTCTCTTTGCATCATCCATCTATCCTTCTGTTTCAGTTACTTTTCAACAGAAGAAATATACTCAAATAGTTCTCATCCTTAAAAGTCCCTCTAGCTATGGCTTCACATATATATGAAGTATATATAATTGCAACATGCTACACCAAGAATTCCAAGCCCAGTGCCTTAGTATTTATAGTTAAACTGAAAACTGAAGAGTATACTCTCTCACTGCAAAACTGTCCCTAGTTCCTGCTAAACTCAAACCCACAATATGTACTTTTGTTGGCTTGCATCTCCTTGGGCCATCTATTTCTGAAAAATTAAAACAGAACATTTGCAGGAGGCTACACATAAAATTTTTCTCTTTGTTGCTCCATTTTGATGGTCTTTATTTCAAGACCCTATACCTTCACAGTCATGCTTCTTGAAATGCACTAGAGATTGCTGCCTTCTCAACTCTCAGTTCTTCCACAACTCATTCCATCCAGTTTCCAACCCCATCAATCCTCCAAAACTGCTCTCATTATCATTTTAAATCCTTCCATGTTATCAATTCCAATAGGTCCTTCTTGTCCTTACCTTATCCAACATCTCAATGGCTTTTAGATCTATAGATCACTCTGTTCAAAACACTGTCTTCTCTTGGTGTTCCTTAAACAGGGAGTTTTGAATCCCAGCTCTGCTACTTTCTAGCTGGGTTATTTGGAGCAAACTATTTAATCTCTCTGAGACTTGATTTCCTAATTCATATAAGAGATCTAAAAATACCCCTATTTCACTCAATTTCTCTAGGAACACAGAGTATAATTTTTGGAATTTTTTTCTCCATTTATGAATTAAATTCAGCAGGCGTTATAGTTCTGCATTAACTGTATGCATCTGCAAGAAGATCCAAAAGCTATACTATAATATAAATGTAAGATTATTGCATATAATATGACTATTAGTTTCTTTATATTCAACAGACTCAGGTTCTGATGAGTTCACATTTGTTCACAGTACAGAAAACAGCAGTGTTTATATGAGAAAGGCAGGACTCCCCACAAAAATTTTGATAAAGGATACTTAGCAAAGAATGAAATTGTCGTAAGTACTATAAGCTACTAAATACTTAGTCAAAACTTACTTAGCATTATGGCCAAACTTTCGAAGCTGTGGGAAGCTCCTATAACATTAAATAGTACAAAGCTTACTTCTTCCACTTTCAAGAGAAAAGCAATTATAATTTGTAAATGGCCAATTCAGTTGGTTTTGAAAAGTCACTTTGTAATTACATTCAGCACGAGGTTAATTGGAGGACTGTTTCCCTGAGTCGACTTAAATGTTCATGTAATTAGCTAATTGTTATATGTGTAATCAATATTGAGAAAGCCATTTGTTTGAATATAATTCCGTTTTTATGACTGAACAACACTCTACTGAAAACAAATCTATGTAAACAATGTTATTTGGGAAGAAAAAAAACCAGATTTTGAATTAACTCATGAAATATGTGCTTTATCCAAGGCTAACGGTGTCTCTCTGGACTTTCCTGATGTATAAGCGTGTTTTTCAACCGAAGCATTACCAGGTTGATAGCCCAAACATGTGTCTATTGGAAACACAGATGCTTTAAGCATTCTCGTATGCATGTGGTTAAGAGACTTCTACACATGGAAAGCACAGTCTTAATTAGTTACCTCTCAAACAGAGGCACATTGCCCTCCTATAGTACCAGCTGAGCACACAGACCAGCTTTCAGTTATTTTCCATTGTCCTGGCATTCTGAGACCATTTTAGATGAAACCATGAGGGTTACCACTAGAGACCAGCACAAGCAGTCAGAGAATTTCATCACATTCCTATGAGTATTTATTTGGTTTGGTCTCTCCTGTACTGTTCTGTTGCATTTTCATAATGTTTTTCCAAAGCTGAAAGTGCCTCACAAAAGCCTGTAATTGTGGTACTATGAAAATAATTTAGGTTTCACTATTCACATAAAACTTCAGCTAAATTGTCCACTCAATAATTTGTATGCAAATGAAAAGGTTAATCAGCAATTATTTGCAATGCACTTACCACCTGTAATGTACTAGGCCCGTTGTTATAACAAATAGATGGATATTACTGTGAATGAAACTTACATCTAATTTAACTATCATATTCATGTGCTGCAGAATCACTTAAACTATATATTCAGAAGCCATTATCCTTATAATTTCAGGGCATCATTTACAATCCAGATGGCAAGAAAAAGTAGAGACACTTTATTACCTTCAAAACTTTGCTGGGTTTTTAAAATGGCTTCTTCTATCATAGCACAGTATTAGCATTGCGTTTCAAAGGCTTATAAATGCAAAGAAAATACATTTAAAAATGGGAAAGATTCAAAATTATTGCTGCTTTTAAAATATGCCAGCACTTACGGAAATGAGCGTTACATCATAAAGTAACTTGGATGAAATAATTTTATTAGAAATATTACTTCTAAAAGACATCACAAAATGTTTTACAGAGCTGATCATTGGTGTAGAGGGAAAATGAAAAGGTTTATCAGAGACCTATTTCGAATAAAAAAAATGTTACACAAGACAAGGATCTAGAACTAGATGTACCATATGACCCAGCCATCCCATTACTGGGTATATACCCAAAGGATTATAAATCATGCTGCTATAAAGACACATGCACACGTATGTTTATTGCAGCACTATTCACAATAGCAAAGACTTGGAATCAACCCAAATGTCCATCAGTGACAGACTGGATTAAGAAAATGTGGCACATATACACCATGGAATACTATGCAGCCATAAAAAAGGATGAGTTTGTGTCCTTTGTAGGGACATGGATGCAGCTGGAAACCATCATTCTTAGCAAACTATCACAAGAACAGAAAACCAAACACCGCATGTTCTCACTCATAGGTGGGAACTGAACAATGAGATCACTTGGACTCGGGAAGGGGAACATCACACACCGGGGCCTATTATGGGGAGGGGGGGGAGGGGGGAGGGATTGCATTGGGAGTTATACCTGATGTAAATGACAAGTTGATGGGTGCTGACGAGTTGATGGGTGCAGCACAGCAACATGGCACAAGTATACATATGTAACAAACCTGCACGTTATGCACATGTACCCTAGAACTTAAAGTGTAATAATAATAATAATAAAAATAAATATATTAAGAAATTTAAAAAAGTTAAAAAAAAATTTATAAAGTGAGAAAATGGCAATGCAAGGTGAAAATAATAGCAGTAAACTTATGGAGAAGAATTTATGAAATACTGCATGCTTTGAAATGATTCATGAGTACATATTTTCTGTGAAACATCAATTTGGATTTTTAAAAAAATTTAAAAATGAATCTGAAGAGACATGATAAAAAAAAAAATGTTACACAACTTTGATGGCAAGCCAATTCAACCAAGCACAGAAGAACCCAGTGCTAGAAAAGAGTAAGTAAAATGTTAGAATTAAAGAGCTCAAGAGTCATCATCACTTGAGTTCTTTTATAAGCCAGACACTATTTCAGTCCGCAGAACAAACCTGCAAGATAGGCATCGTTTCTCTATTTTATAGGTAAGACAATGGTGATCTATTTGATCTGCAGATCGAGATCACAGAAGAGAAAATAGTAGGGCTTGGACCCAAGCAGTGTTTTATATCTGACCACACACATTGCTAAAAGGTTAAATTGCTGTCTTTAAGGGTTCCTGAAGCAAAGCTCAATGTGTAGGAAGATTGGGTATCCCCCAGGGTCACATTCTGTGCCTTTATGAGAGGATGTGAGCTCTAAAGTAGAAACACATAATAGTTTCTCACTCTTGTGCATGAGTCAAAACCACACTTGATCAAAGTAGGCCCTGATAAGTTTATTTTAGATATAGTCTAAATGTTAGATATATTTGTACCATCACTGTGAGGTCTGACATGAAATTCAGATATAATATGTCTTGAGAAGAATGAAAATTATTTGTGGCAATGAAGAATAATTCTTGCTATTGAAATTCTGAGAACTGAAAACAATTACTGAAGAGTAAGTTAGAAACTATCATATTAACAAAGTTAATTTTAATAGCTAGTTTCATAATTACTAGGATGTTTCATATATCACAGTAGTGTGTCTTAGCTCCACCAGTAAAATTTCACACAGTAGCTAGAACTAAATGGTAATTTGTCTGAAGATATCCTAATATGTGATGAGTAACAGCAGTAATGAGAGTTGGAGAGAAAAATTAATCTAAATAAAATAATCTTATGGTAAACTACCTTACTAGATAAAATATGGTGAACATTTGAGACTTCCTATAATGGTGACCTAGAAATTTGCATATTGGGACAATCTAATAAGGGGAGCTTCAATAATTAAACTTCTTGCATAAGCTAAACAAACTTGATTTATGTGATTTAAGGACAGAACAGTCCTGACTTTGATACCAACAGAAAATGAGAACAATGAAGAGATTTAAAATGATGATACCCAAAGCAAGTTGTAATCAAATACAGCTCAGGGCAATTAAAGAGATGACCACCAAATAGGATATAGTCATTAGCAATAATATATATTCTAGTCTAAAAACAGATGAAGGCTCTGAGAGACATTGAATCCATTCCTTCAAAGGAGTGTAACAGTATAACAACAAAAAAAATCTATAACTGTATATGTGACTTTTACCATCCTGTTTAGTCTCTTCTTCCCTTCTTGCCCCAGTACACGTAGAACCTGACCTAGTTCTTAAGAAAACGTCCCCTGTAATTCCACCAGCGCACATGAAGACACCCTCAGGGAAATACACATGATTAGCTAGATTGACATCAGTGCATAAAGATGTGTTGCTTGCACAGGAACTAGGGGCAAGGAAAAAGAGAAGAACAAAGAAAACATCTGTATTAGAACCCTGATTTTCCATTGCTCACCTTTTCAAATGTGCTAACCCTTGAAATATTTGTACACATCTCTGGTGGATTATCTCAGCAAAGATGGGAATTAGTCGTTAAGAATGTGGAGGCTGCAATTCAAGAACATTATCTGCATCTTCCCACTGTTAGAATTACTTATAATGAGGTAGAAATAGAAAAAATATCAGCATGTTTTCAGGTCCATATTGTCTTTGATATATTTCACGAAGCTGAAATTAATCCATCAAAATAGGCCCCAAATTTGCCAAAGCATAAATTTTGCATGCGTATACAAACATTTACACACATATACACAATGTTTACTTGCTTCAAGTAGGCTGCATACAGAGTTATTACATATGTATTCTTTTCCAAGAACAGCACAGTAAGGCAGATTTTGTGACATTGTCCTTATTAACAAGCCTAAAATGAAACCTTCACCTTTTTGTTTCTTTGCATTTACAACTCATTCAAACATAGAAAATGTCCACTTGAGGGCAAGATATAGAATGATGGCAGTTGCAGCAATGGCAGATTCTTCTTTACACATCTTTTAAATGTCTTCATCCCTACATATACCCAGGGTATAATGTCCACATTTCTCAAACATGGCAATACATTAGAGTCATGTGCAGAGATTTTTGAAAGTAGTGATATGCTGGTCTCACCATGAACTCTTGGAATTAGAATGTCTGAGTTGCAGCCTGAGGTAGGAAACCACCATGCTATGTGATTCAGCAGTCAAGTTTAAATCACACTTATAGAACCTTGTTGTTACTTAACATTGGCTGGTATTGTCATGGACTTGGTGTCTTTGTAATAGTTGCTGCAGCTCATGCCATCCTTTATTTCCTTCTTTCCCAGACATCTCCTATAGCCATTTGTTTGCCCTTTGAGATATTTAAAATAGTATCTTCTGATCTACTGACCCCAGACTCCTATTGTTTCTTCATTGATGATCACCTTGCCTCCCAGTGGGACATTATTCAAGCTTCAAATCATTTCTACAGAAAAAGGAACAATCGTCCCCCGAGGCTGTGGACTCATTATGGTAAATCCAGAGAATAATTCTAGCTTTTTCTTATAAATAAAATTTTATATATACTTTGCAATCACCAAAGCCTAAAATGAACATCTAAGGCTTCAGTCTTCTTAGACAGAAATTGATTAGTCCTAATTTTGGGTTCTATCTCTTCATCCGGCTGTCATATTTATTGACATAAAATCCTAGTATTAGGACATAAATCAAGCCAGGACTAAAATAGAAGTTTGGTACATCATAGTCTGCTGCAGGTCTTAATCAACTCTCACTCTTCCTCCCCCTCTTCCTCCTGCCCCCCACCATTTAAATTAAATGAAATTGCTAGTGTTTTTCCTCTGTCCGTCTTTCAGCTTCACCTCCAAATATCCTTACAGCACTTTATAAAGATATTATTTGCTTAAATTTGGTGGCCTCTCTATGGGTTATATACCAGGTGATCCAAGGCCACTCTAATTTTTCCTTTTTATTTATTTATTTGAGACAGAGTCTCACTCTGTCACCCAGGCTGTAGTGCAGTGGCATGATCTCGGCCCACTGCAACCTCCACCTCCCAGGTTCAAGCAATTCTCCTGCCTCAGCCTCCCGAGTAGCTGGACCTATGGACTCATGCCACCAAGCCCGGCTAATTTTTTGTGTTTTTTAGTAGAGATGGGGTATCACCATGTCAGCCAGGCTGGTCTCAAACTCCTGACCTTGTGATCTGCCCACCTCAGCCTCCCAAAGTGCTGGGATTACAAGCGTGAGCCACCACGCCCAGCCAATTTTTCCTTTTCTTAAAAAAATGTAACTTATTTTAGAAGACTTACTTTCTGCAAGGCATTCTACTTTTCTAAAACTAAACTTTTCTAAAATGACTCCATTCACTAATCTCAGGTAGACATTGAAGATGAGTTTGAAAATATCTTCAAGGGGAAGACAGGGATTGGCAGTTAAAGGATTCTTACACACACATGCTGGGAACTTCAGCGCACTGGGTCCCATGGTTGTGTGCTAGAGGTCCCTGCTGAGTACACACAATGCCTTGCTTCCTTCCTGCACATGTGCCTTTCTGGTGGTTTGAGTTCAGATAATGTGTGTAGGACTCCGGTTAAGTAAAAATTAAGAGAGAATCCGACACAAATTATTGCAAAAATTGCATTTTTTTTACTGTAAAAGTTGGCATTGTAGAGACAGAGGGAATAAAGCAAACACCCATAATTTTATATACAGCAATAACATCTGTATAGTCATAATTGAAGTGTACTTTAGGAAAGCAGTATAGGAATCATTATATACATCTATTAAAAGTCACATAATAAAATGGAAGATCCTTGAAGGCAAAGGCAACCAACATATTGTTTATCATTGTATTTTATGCTAGGTATCCCATGATGATTTTGAAATATGTTGTTCATTACTGATAGAAATAAATTAGCTTGAATTTGTTCTTATGAATAAATTAGGATCTAACCTCAAAGATAAAAATATCTGATAAAGTAGAACTGACATCCAAATTATTACCCAAACATGTAATCTACCATAGCAGTGGTTTTCAAACTATAGTTTGCGCATTAATGATCTGAAGTGCTTGTTAAAATACAAATGGTGGCCCCATTTCGAGTGTCTGATTCACTATTGTGGGAAATACTGAAATGCCGTCCCAAAATTGCATTTCCAGGTGATGTGGCTTGTCCTAGGGACCACATTGAGAATCACTGTGCCATAGCAACAGCAATTTTATTAAAAAGTCAGAAGATCATATTAATCTCATTGATTCTAGGAATACTATTACATAAACTTCACTAATCTGGTATTAAGATGAGACAGGGAAGAGAAGGAGAACAATCTCTTAATATCCAAATAGAAAAAAAAAAATCAGTGAAGGTTTTTAGGGATACTTGTGTTTTTATTGTCATTGTTGTAATGTAATTGACATATACTAAACTGTACATTTGAAGATACAATTTGCTAAGTTTTGACCTGTGAAATCATCCCCATTATCAAGATAATGAACATGGCCAGCACCCCTAAAAGTTTCCTCATGCTTCTTTGTGATACCTATGATATGGTTTGGCTGTGTCGCCACCAAAATCTCATCTTGAATTGTAGCTCCCATAATTCCTATGTGTCACGGGAAGTTCCCAGTGGGAGGTAAGTGAATGATGGAGGTCGATCTTTCCCATGCTGTTCTCATAATAGTGAATAAGTCTCACGAGATTGATGGTTTTACAAAGAGGAGTTCCCCTGTACCCACACTCTTGTCTGCCACCATGTAAGACATGCCTTTGCTTCTCCTTTGTCTTCTGCCTTGATTGTGAGGCCTCCCCAGACATGTGGAACTATGAGTCCATTAAACCTATTTCCTTTATAAATTACCCAGTCTTGGTAATGTCTTTATTAGCAGCATGAGAACAGACTAATAAAACCTCTTTCTCACCCATCCCCTGGCAGCCATTCATCCACAATTCTGTCACTATAAATGGATTTAATTTTATAGAATTTTGTATAAATTGAATCACATGTTATGCACCCTTTTTCAATCTGGCTTCTTTCACTCAGTGTAATTATTTTGAGAGTCATTAATATTTTTGCCTATATCAACAGCTCATTCATTTTCATTGCTGTGTAGTGTTCCATTGTATAGATATATACCATTATTTTTTATCCATTCACTGCTTGATGACCTTTGAGTTGTTTCCAGTTTGGGCTACTACAAATCAAACTGCTATAAATATTCAAGTACATATTCAAGTACAATGACATATGCTTTTATTTCTCTTGGGTAAATGCCTAGGAGTGGAATTGCTGGACCATATAGTGGATGTACCTTTCAACTTTCAAGAAACTGCTACATTGTTTTCCAAAGAGATTGTAGCAGTTTTACATTCCCAGCAGCAATGGATGATAGTTTCAGTTTTTTCACAGACTCTCCAAAACTTGGTACATCCAGTCTTTCAAACTTTTAACCATTTTACTAAGTATGAAGTGGTATCTCATTGTGGATTTAATTTTAATTATGAAGTACAGTCTTTTACATACAGTTATCTTTGTTGAAAAGATTATCATTCGCCACTGAATTACCTTTCCATCTTTGAAGAAACTCAGTTGCCCATATATGTATAAGTCTACTTCCACAATTGCTGTTCTGTTCCCTCGCTCTATTTGTCCATGTTTATGCCCATAGTACACTATCTTGATTACTGTAGCTTTACACTAACTCTTGAAATCAGATAATGGCATTTCTCCAACTTTACCTTTCTTTTATAAACTGGTTTTGATTATTCTGCTTCTTTTGCATTTCCACAAGAATTTAAGGGTCACTTTGTCAGTTTCTACAGATAAATTGGAATTTTGATTGGGATTGAATTTAATCTACAAACCAATTTGGAAAGAATATAATTCTATCTAATTATATCTAAGTAACTTAGATCCCACAGTATTTTAAAGTTTAAACGATGTTGATCAATATAATATTTTCCTTAGAAAGGTAAAATAGCCTAAACCAGGGGCGAGCGATCTTTTTCTCTAAACATTCAGATAGTAATTCTTTTGGGACTTGAGGGCATATGGTCTCTGTCACTGCTCAGCTCTGCCATTGTAATAGAAAGGTAGCCATGGAGAATATGTAAATGAATGGCTTTGGCTATAGTCCAATAAAACTTTATTTACCAAAAGAAGCGGCAAGTCAGATTTGGTCACTGTTCTGAACCATTGTTTACTGGCATTTTTTTTTTTTTTTTTTTTTACCATGATCCACAGTAAGAAATGTATTTAATATTATAACACAGTATACAACCACATACATATAATTGAAGCTGTCCTTTCATGAAAAAAAAATTACCTTGTGTAATGCAATCTGCAGCTTTCTATTCTAGTCTATATGATTTTAAAAAAGAAAAATGGCCCTAGTTAAGTAATTAAATTGATTTCACACTCAACCGATGGGTTTTGATCTGCAATTTGAAAAACACGTTGAAACTCTCGTCAGCTTTATGTTAATCTTCATACATAATTAAAACATTTTGCATATTTTTGCCATACTGCCTTCAAGTCTTCTTTTTCTTTATTCCACCCTCAGAAAGTTGTTAGTTTCCTGAAGTCATAAATTCAGAACCTGTCTTAATAGCTAGCGTAGGTAGATGCTCAACGCATACTTGTATGCTGAATTAATGAAATTGTGAAACAGTTTAAATCTTTCCACAATAGAGAAAAAAATGAACAGTGTTGCTATGAAAACTCCTTTAAAAAGATAGTCCAGAGCAAATGGCAGAAGAGTTCCTTCATCCTTCACCAATTCACATTTCTGACCCTGCTCACTCTTCCTGCCTTCTAATCTCAGGGAAAGTTAAGTCCTTCCCTGAGGCTAAGCCAGTTTCACTGATGCCTTCATTTCATACCAGCTAAACTTAGAGATCCTGAGACTATCTTTTCCTTTTCCTGGGTAACCAAGTAATGGCCCTACACCCTCCATTCATTGGCAGCCATCCACTCTGTCTCAAACATATGGGTCTTGCTGCTGCTCATATTAGTAACATTACTGCTATGTTTTGAGCACTAAGTTTTTTTGTTTTTTGTTTTTCTGTTTTGTTTTGTTAATGAGTGTTTCACTCCAATTGATGCTTTCATTTTCTTTTATTTTTTCCCTTTATTAAATATTACAATGCTAACTTCAAATTATGCTTGTGTTTTTCAGAGGCCCTCAGCCATGACTCCATCTTTAATAAATTTCTATAACTCTTTTATTCTATATCTTTTTATCTTGGAATGTTATCATATGTCTTCTGATGCTGATAAAATCCCTTTGGGGCACACACTGTGTTGTGTTATTTATTGTACTCCTTGTACCTAGCTCAATACCTGACACATGGTCTATATATTACAAATACAACTCTTAAAAGCACATCAACTCATAAGCAGAATGCATTAGGTTTTCTGTTTCTTTGCTGCACCCTCAATGATTAGCATAAGGACAAGTTTCATTGATTTAATGCAGCAGACTCTGTGATGCCCTGTCATATCTCCATGGTCTACTTCTCTTGCAGATGGTCCCCTTACAGGCCAAAGGCTTCCTGTGTCTTTCTGCCTAAGAGTATTTTCTGGCATCAGGTATGTTTAGCACTTTTGCTGGGCAGGCTGGATCTCTGAAGAGTTACTGCCCTTACTGCCCCAGCAGAAAGCCTTAACCAATGAAGGACAGGAACTGGCAGATGAATACCCCAGCTTCCTTACTCTCAGTGGAAAAACTCTAAGGCATGTTTTATACAGTCTCTAAGAGGTTTGCAATGGAGATTTTCCCTATGCTGCACACAGAGCTATCCTGCTTAATAAAGCACGTGTTATGACCTGTCCACCCTTCCTTCTCCCACTTCCATACTCTTTCAGAATGCTTCATGGCTTTATTTCCAAATAAATTACTTGCACTGAGATCTTTGCATCAAAATCTGCTTTGTGAGACCCCCTAATGACAAAAAATGTGCGTATTCTTACTCTTTATTATTAACTCAGTAAAGTATCTTCATAAAGTTTAATCCAGCTGTGTTTGACAAATAGTAGAAATTAAAGGCTGTTTGACAAATAGTAGATATTTAATAAAATGTTAATTGCATTCTTTCACTTTTTGGAAACAATGTATTTACTGAGATTAAGCTATATTTGAAGATGAGACAGTGCCTTTTGCAGAGTCATTTGTTATTTGTTTGAAACTAGTGCACATTTGTATTTCTAAATTAGAAGCTAAATTAATATATTTTTAAAATTTTCCTTTTTTATATTACATATGTCTCTTTCAACTACTTCCAAGTTTTCTCTTTTGGAATTTTCTTGTGAATGAAACTCAAATATGCAAAATCTAGCATAACTTTCAGTAGAATTATGAGCAAAAAACTGAGATAATATTTACAGCAAACTTTATAACTACTGGTGTATGCTATGCTTGCAAACCATAGACTTCCACTGACGTACTTTTTATTCTTGGAAAAATAAAAATAACTCTATATTTGTCCCTGGAAGTAAAAGAGTATAGGGACCTTTACCCCAAAACATGGCTCCCCGGTATAATGAGTATTTTGATTTAAAGGCCCTTAGAGATAGACGCTGTAAGAAACATTTCCCGTATCTACATAAAGAGCAGACCAGACATGCCAAGAAGGACAATTCACCCTGCCTCCACCTCTCAGCTACGGTCTCTCAATCCTCTCCCTTTCCCAAACCAAGGGCTGAAGTTCCCTTAGCTGCCTAATATCTGGACCTACCAAAAAAGAAAACAATTAACCTCTGGTTCCCTTCCCTGAGATTAATTGATACCATATCACAGGAAAGAAGACTGAAGTCTGAGCAAACCCAGACAGACTTTTGTCACAAATCATCAGCTACTCTATGGGCCCAGCTGACTTTGCCCCAGACCATTGTGTGTTCTTCAAGCTCCTTCAATTCCCGTAAAATCATTTCCTATCCCCCTAAAATTATCTACATTTCCCCATCTCCCTTATCCCTAAGAATTATGGTGCATAAGCCTCTGTATCGCATTAGGATATTGCACAATCACACTGATTCTGCCCATGTGCACAGTATTAATAAAATTTTAAAGCTTTTCTCAATCGGCCTCTTTGTGAGTTGATTTTTCAACAGAACTTCTGAGGGCAAAGGGAAAGCTTTCCCTTTGTCCCTACAAAAGAAAATGGCGAAAAAGCCTTCAACCTAGATAGTGCACTTTCTAGCTACTTTTATCAGGTTTTATTATAGGTAATTATACAATTTGTATAGGGAAGAATATGCAGAAGAGATATAGAAACGACAGCACTAATTCATTTATTACTAGTAGTATTTGAACAAGATTTTATCAATTAGTAATTATTTTAAGGTACACAACCTCAACTAATTCTTACAACTACCCTGTAAGGTGGATAGGGTTGTTGTCACTTGCATCCCCATTTTAGAAAAAAGAAAACCATCTCAGAGTGGATAAGCAATTTGACCAGAGTCACACAACTAATAAGTAATGCCACTAAGGTCTTGAGTCACTCTGAAGCGGTGACATACTGTCACAATTAAGACAAAGAACTTTGGCATGTCAGTGAACTCAGAATTTTTTTTCTAAGTCACTCTTATTCCTTAAAAAGGAAAGAATGAAAATCTAGTAGCCTCTAAAGCATGTTTGGAAAAGAATTCCTGTCTTACAAACCTGCTGACCTATCTACTTTTTACTTACCATAAATCAGGTTTGATTGCTCTCTTTGTTTAGTTATCCACCAGCTTGCTAAAAAAGGGATTTAAGGTGACTCATCCATCTTATATTTGTTTTCCAATACCCAATTCCAATTGCCCTTGAACATGAAGCTAAAAGGTCTTGGAAACAGTAAAGGATTTTGGATAGGCTAGTTACAAGAAAAAGGTGCTGCTAATATAGCAGTCCTGTAAACTTGAGAGGGAAAAGAGGTTCATGGAAGAGAGATCCATTTGTGTCCTAACCCAGATGTTCTGTTATTTACTGCCTAAAGACTTGGACTGAGGTGCTAGCAGTAGAAATAAAAAATAATGACCAGCTGTAAGATAACTTACAAAGGAAGAGTCAACAGGAATAGTTCTTGATGCCCAAATGTGTGAGATAATAAAAAGTAAATGAGAAGTAGACTTCTGCTTCAATGAGATTTACACGCACATATTTACAAATATTTCTGGCTAACTTTGGGTATATCTGCTGTGTGCACAACATAGAATAAGCTGAAATGTATATGATCTGAATAAACATTTACACAATATTTTGCTTAGTGGTTTTGTTTAATTGAAATCTTCATTTAGTCTTGGTTTGTCAGGAAAAAAAGAAGAATACCTGTCTTCAGGAATATAAAGAACTATGTAGCTCATCTTTCCAGATATATCTGAATCTAGAGTGGTCTATTTCATTGTTCTTTGAGTTATTTTACAACCCTGTAAGTGGTAGAAAACTGATATTAAGGTAAATTAGTCTTGTCCATAGACATGCAAATGAATTTTTCCAGTGACAGTACATTGATTTCCTCAACCCTTATGAAAAGAGCCAGTTTGGCATCTGTTAACAAATTATTTCAGCATTGCTTTATTCCCTAGATATGTCTTTCTTTGACTTCTCCTTTGAATCGGTTTCTTAACACTTTCATTGAATTCCTCATTAATTAGTGATATATTTGACATGTGTTTATTTTCTATTTGTATGAGACTCATGATTTTACTGTCATTTAAAAATTTATCTTGTAACATATCTTTATAATATTCAATGAATTATTGCCTCTTTAGAGCATCTAAGTTGAGTACAATGGTAATGGGGGTCAGTATATGTTGCACAGCGACTTAGTATCAACTTTCTATGGACAAAGAGGGTAAGTCTTACTATCAAAAGGGTGAAAAAACTGAATGGCTTCCACAAAGAAACAGCATAATTGGTTCCTACGCTACATGAGCAATTAGTTCAGGTAAAAAGAGTTCAGTTGTTTTGCCCTTTGTTTGATTTTAAACCTAAAACTGTATCGTGATGAGTGTATGTATTGTACATGTAATGGAGTTGCTGCATGATGCAGAACAAAATCAACGAGAAAAAATGCAATTAAGTGGTTGATTGGCTCTTGGTAAAGTCTGTGCAATTTTCGATTAGATTTCAGTTACATTCATAAAGCTAAACCTCTTTAAAATGCTGCTTTTATCATAGAACATTGGGTGCTTCACTTTCAATTGTATTTCAAGTGGAAGCTTGTTCCATGATTTTTTTTTTTTTTTTAAATAAAGAAGGACAAGGGGCCAAGATGACTCATTTTACTTTTTACCTCATGTGAGTTATGCTGCAATAGTGATGCGTAAGCCTTCTTCACCAGATGACACAGTCTCAGCTGCTGGCCCCTGGGGTCCAAACCTAATTACTATCTGTTGATACACTGTTGAAGAGGATAGTTTAAAAGTTCTGTATATATATAACTTTAGCCTGCCAATTGCTAGTTCTAAAGTTAATGAGCTTCTTAGATTCATAGCATTAATATATGTAGATTGGTGATCAGTTTATAACTGGTTTAACCTTCTCAGCTATTTATTTACTTATAATCCTCCAGTTTCCTTTCCTTTGTAAAATCTTCCAGGTTTTAAGGTAAAAATTAAACAGATTTTGACTTGATCATATCTATATTATAGATTAAGTAACACATTTAATAGAATGTTAGTTGCATTGATATAATAGGATAATCTTAATTACTCTCATGCCTTTTTTTGAGGGGTAGCAGGGCACTTTGCTTCTTAGCCCCACTGCTTTTTACATAAACAAAGAAGTCTCCACTTCTCTCCACCATACAGGGAACATCTAGAAGAATCTTTGTTTTTCTTTCCATAGATTATTTACCCCAGGTTGAAAAAAGTGAATCGAATTGGTGACTACTTAATATCTCTTAGGTACTTTTAACAGTAGGTAGCCTTACTGTGTCTCTAAAGTGAGATCTGTTCCACTCTGTCTTGCACAATCTGTCTCATGCATTGTTATGCCATTTCTCCTTCTATATGTTAAATGGACCTTTTGGAAGCCAGGCTAGGCACCCAATATACTATCTTGTATACTTGATTGTGATGGTGACTAGGTTTCTAAGGAAAACCATAGCTCTCCATGCATCTGACCAAATGAATATATTTGAGGTCCACTTTTAAAACTCACTCATTCACATAGATGATATCAAAGAGTAGATGTATAGTAAATAGTAGCAGTTTCACTCCTTGGTCTCAGATCCTAAGTATGTTCTCCAATTTGGGTTTTTCAGAAAGCCCCATACTTTAGAACCACTACTTAAAAAATGTATACATTGGTCTCCATTTGGCATCTTGCATGTGTATCTTCATAAAAGAACTTAGAGAAGGGGAGGGGTGCTAATTGGGAGTCAATCAGAAATATTTAGCTTTCAATTTTTTCTATGTCTATAACAAACTAGTTAATCAGAAATAGAATTCCTTTGCAGGGTATCATCTCACTTTAACATTTACTAGTATTGATTAAATATGTATTGTTACCCATTAATGTTATGGTTTGACTATTTATTCTATTAATCTGTCTGCAGTTTGCTTTTAGCTTTTTGTGTGTGATGCTCTTTCAGATGGGAAACTCTGCCTGCTTTATTAAATATTGCAGCAATATACTAATTTTGAACCCCAAAAAATGCTGATAGATAACAAAATTGTCATTCTAGGCATAACCTAATGGGTAATGCAAGTACTTCATCTTGAGTCACTTTTATTAACATGTTTTTATATTGTCTCCATTTCAAGATGAAAAAGTGAGCATAATAATTTGCCTCCCATCCCTCAAAAGACTCCACTAAATAGATAAAGGAAATTAAAAAGGTCTAATGGGTGAAATAAAAAAGGGCCATTAGTAAATGATATATATCGACATACTTTTGGAAAATCAAATCAAATGGTAGTGTTGAAGGATGAATTAGTAAAGGAAGTTACAGCTTAAAAGGAGCTAGTCACCTGGATCTAAACCCAGAGAGACTCTAGATCAGTGTGGGCAAACTACAGCCCACCGCCCAAATCTACTCACTTTCTGTTTTTATAAACAAAGTTTTATTAGAACACAGCTACACACATTTATTTATGTATATTCTTTGGTTGTTTTCATGTTAGAATGGCATAGATAAGTAGTGCATATGTCAAAACCTAACATGTTTACTACCCTGGCCCTTTACAAAAAAGTTTTGCTGACCTCTGCTCTAGATTCAGAAATAGAATGTTGAGTAAATGACCAAGGAGAGAAATGGGGTTTATTTATTTATTTAGAGACAGAGTCTCGCTCTGTCGCCCAGTCTGGAGTGTAGTGGCGCGATCTCATCTCACTGCAACCTCCACCTCCTGGGGTTCAAGCATTTCTCTTGCCTCAGCCTCCCGAGTAGCTTCAATTACAGGCATGCGCCACCATGTCCAGCTAATTTTTTGTATTTTTAGTAGAGATGGGGTTTCGCCATGTTGGCCTGGCTGGTCTCAAACTCCTGACCTCAGGTGATCCACCTGCCTTGACCTCCCAAAGTGCTGGGATTGCAGACGTGAGCCACCATGCCCGGCCAGAAATAGGATTTAAAAGAGAAATTAAGTAAAGACACATACGCTGTTCAACAGCCAGCTCATCTTCCATCTTATACCTTTTTAGGCTGTGAAAGATAAAAATCCTGACAATGCTAAAATAATTAAAATTAGCTTGAACCGAAGAAGAAAAGATCACCTGGCCATTTTTCAGGCTGTGAAGACAACACACAGACAAAGCCAACTGCAAAATTAACAGAAAACAGTGATCCTTTTAAGATCATACAGGGGTTGTAAAATGTTATAATGGCTACTTTTTGACTGACTACTGCTTTCTTCACAATGATGCCCTGGACCTGTTTTGCAGTTTTCCTTTATTTGGGGGGGATACTGAATTACTACCTTCCTCACTTTCAAAGGCACCCAGTTCCTAGTTAATTTCACTTCTTCCAATCTTGCTTCAGAAGGAACAACCAATCTAGGACTGATTACTACTTCCCTTAATTCTGCCTCAGAATCCTTCAGTGAAAATCCGACCTTACAAATCCAACCCTCCCTGGGTCCCAGCAGAACTCCTTGGAGTGTACTCTCTTGCTGTAAATCAATACATCTTATTTTATCAGACTGTAGACTCCTCCCAGATGGTTTGGGGCTGATTAGGACTTAGCAACAGGTGAAGTATAACGTTCAAAAAGGTAAGTGCATGACTCTCATATAAATATAAAATGAACACATGTCAAAGACATTAACTCAATAAATGAAGAAACCAGTGAAGTTACAGAAAGGCAATTTAACAAAAACTATCATAGGATAAGAGTGCTAGGTTCGATACAGAGCTGGTTAATGTTTGTACTGGACAGAAACCACAATCTTTAGGGTTATCTGTTCTACTGGACAGAAATTATTTACATCTTTACTAAACAAAAATCTAAAAATTAACCAATACCCCCATAGAGTTATAAATTAGCACAGACAATAAAGCATAAATCCCAGAAGTACACTAAAAGAATATTTAATAATGTCTTTTGCTTTTTTAAGGTTTCAAATAATTTCTCTTATAATGCAGATCACAGTGAGCATAGATTATCTCCATCTCCTGGGGCAAAACATTGTTGTTGCTGTTTTAATAAACTAGAAAAACTGTCCTGGGAGGATGAGGAAAGCTATTTTGTTATTAACATTCAGAGTCAGGGCCACTTGCTTGTTAGTATTTGTAAGGCCTGCGACAAAATGGCTGGATCTTGTCTGCTAACTCTAAAGCAAAACTGACTGGAAATAAACTGCCCATGAACGCAGAGACCTCATCAGCATCCTCATGCTCTTTCTGAAAGATAAGTAAATGGCCAGCCCCCGCCAGATATTTCAAGAAAGTCTTGAGAAGAAAAGATAAAGGTAGGTAAAATAAACAGAATAAATTTATTTTTTTCTTAATCAAGGGAAAATGTCAAATACCTAATAAGAAACAAAATTGTATCCTCATAGAGATTTAAAATGTAAAATTTTTGCATCATAAGGTGAGAACAGGACACTAAGAAAAAAAGGGAATGAAATAAGAAAGAGATCTTGTACATTTGAAATAAATTGCCAAAACAAGATTCCAAAGAAAATTTGAAGAAAAAGATAAGGAATATCCAAGAATGTAGAGGAAATCTTCAAGGAGACATAATGTATTAGAAAAATAATTATAGAGTTCAACTGTTATCTAAGAGAATTGCTGGAATAATGGAAAAGGAAAAGAGGGAAAAATTATGAAGCAACAATAAACAAAATTTTCCAGAGCTGAAGAGAAATACTCATCTTCAAGTCAGCTAAATCAATATTACAGGAACCAAGCTTATGCTTCTTCTTAGGTTGTAGAAAGCAGGACAAAGCACCATTTCCTCCCTAAAAACAGGAAAAAGCTGAAGAATCTACAAACGTAAGTTTTCTTGAAACCATTAGTAATCTGAGTGTGCAGAACAACCAAGTAGCCTGCAATCTAAGGAAAGAGAGACGTCTCCAAAAAGAGATGAATTGAACACTGTTGTCTGTTGCAGAGCGCGCGCGCGCGCACACACACACACACACACACACACAAAAGCTAAGAACCAGCAAGTGGATAAGAAGAGTTTGGCTAGTTTTCAAAAATTGCTAAAAGTCAAATTGCTAAAACTGCTAAACTGTGAGAGTATAGATCCTCTGGGGGTCTCAGATACTAGGAGAGTTCACGCTTGCTCCATGAACCTCAATAGATGCCCATAAAAAAAAAAAATTTGAACAGGAGATCCAAGAAAATCTCTCTCAGTAGGACAGACCTGAGGGATTAAAAAGAAAAATAATCCTGTGGTACTAGGATAAGGGAAACAATTACCCTAGGCTCAGATCATTAGAAGTCTTTTGCTATTTGGGGAAGTATAAGATCACTGAGAAAGCCTCACCCCAAGAGTCAGTGACATGGGGTTTGCCTAGGATGAGGGCAGGAACAGGAAAAAAGAAAACTTTCCAAGTTTTGTAACATGCAAGCAAGCTCCAAGTAACAAACTCGAATGATCAACTACTACTGGAGAAGAAAGAGGCTGAACAAATAATCCTGCCATCATGCAGGCGCAGAAGGCCAAAAGATAAGACTGAAGCAGGCACGCTGAGAAAAAGACTCCGCTACTTCCACCCCACCCTAATTATAAGATACAGATGCTTCTCAACTTATGATGGGGTTATGCCTCCATGAACTCATTGTAAATTGAAAATACCTTAAGTCAAAAATGTATTTCATATACCTAACCTACTGAAGATGATAGCTTAGCCTAGGCTAGGCTCAGAACATTTACAGTGGCAGACAGCTGGGTAAAAGCATCTCACACAACAATTACTTTATAATAAAGTGCTGCATATGTCATGTAATTTATTGAATACTGTACTGAAAGTGAAACACAGAAGGGTTGTATGGATACTTGAAGTAGTTTTTACTGAATGTGGATCACTTTCACAACACTGTAAAGTCAAAAATTCCAAGTTGAACCATCCTGATTCAGAGATCATCTGTAATTTCAGAGAAATTTGAAGCCGGTGGTACACTAAAGGAGGCATAGCGGCAACAAAACCCAAACCCAGTTCAAGTTATGAATAGATGGACTCAATCTCCCCACACTAATAGTCTGGCAGAAAACGGGTATGTAGGCATTTACCCTATAAATAATGCCCAAAGTTTAAATTTCAAAATTATGAGATATACAAAAAGCAAGAGGAAAAATGTCTATTAAAAAGCAAAGCAAAAATAAAAATAACAGAGCCAGACCCAGGTTTTAGAACTGTAAGAGAGGGCATCTAAAATAATTCTGATTATTATGCAAAAGGCTTTAACGGAATAGGTAGATAACATGCATAAACAAATGAAAATGTTAGTAGAGAAATGGAAAATATATGAAAAAGTCTAATGGAGATTCCAGAAATGAAAATCATAAAAATAGAGGAAGAATGTATTTGACAGAACCAAAAGGTGAAAAAGTAAAAAGCAGAAAAGAAAAAAAGGGGCATCCAAGAACTATGAGAAAATATCAAAGTCTAATATATAGATAATGGAATTCTACAGTAGAAGAGAGAGAGATTTGGGTAGAAGAAATACCTGCAGAGAGAGGTCAGAGAATTTTCCAGAACTTCAAATCACAAATCCAAGAAGCTCATAGAACCCCAGATATGATAAATACAACACACAACACTTATACATATCAAATTTTAAACTGACAGAAATGAAAATAGAATAAATCTTCAAGTCAGCCAGAGGGGAAATAAAAGATATATTACATAAAGAAGGATAAAGGTAACAAATACAGTACACATCTTGTCATGAATTATGTGACCCAGAAGATAACATCTTCAAAGTTCCTAATTAAAACCAAAACAGAAACAAAAGCTTATAAATCCAGAATTCAATAACAGTGAAAAGAAATACTTTTCAGACAAACAAAACTAAGAAAATTTATTAGCAGCAGACCTGCACCACAAAAAATTATTGAAGGAATTTTTCAGGTGAAAATCTCTCTAGAATATGATGCCAGACAGAAACTCAGGTCTATTCACGTATATACAAAAGTGAAGATCTTTAGGAATGGTTAAAATAAAGATAAATGCAAAAGACTTTTTTCTCACTTTAAATTACTCAGAAATTTATGAAATATGATTAGCACACTTTTTTTCTAAAGAGACAGATAGTAAATATTTTAGGCTTTTCAGGTCCCTGTTGCAACTAGTCAAGAGTAGCCATGGACAACATGTCAACAAATGGATGTTCTGTGTTCCCATAAAACGTTATTCAGAGAAATAAATTGCAACCTGCTATTGGCCCATAGGCTTTAGTTTGCCAACCTCTGTTCTAAAGGAAAAAACAGCAATACATTGCATATATATATATCATATGTAAAATAAAATATACGATAACAGTAGAAAAAGCAGAAGAGAGAAACTGAGACTATTCTCATGTAGTATTCTCACATGAGATAGTGTAAATCTATATATACTACATGCTATAATAATATAGAGTATATATAATAATAATATAGGGTTTATATATGGTAAGTATAGAATATTATCTGAAGTTAGGCTGGATGAATTGAAGATGTTTACTGTAAACTCGAATGCTTATTCTTTGTCGAGTATCTCTTAGACATGAAATTTGTGATGCTGGCTAGTCAGAGTTGGAGATGTGATGGTGGAGAGGGAAACTTAACAGATGAGCAACTTAACAGCTTTTAGTGCATAGTCAACAAAAATATATATCACATAATTTATGTAAGTGTATATTTTATATAAATTCAAGTATTTGACTAATGACTTTGAAGAGGTGACTCACTGCTCTTTATTGTTAGCTTTTTCTCAGTGGATTTTTTCCCAAAGGTTAAAAATCTCTGGGAAATGAACTAGATTTTCCAAGTACAAAGAAAAGCAGATGTTGTTTTATGAAAAATCCACTGTAAATAATTCAGTATCAATTGCTGATTTGTGGATCATCTCCTTGAAGTGTTTGTAAATGGACATACATCTTGTTGATTTAAATTTGTAGTGTCAACAAGAAATGTTGATGAAATGTTACTTATTCCCTGTATAAGATCTGTGTATATCTGGTGGGAGGTGAAATATAAAACAAAATGAATAAAAACTATAAAACATCAGAAACCACTAAACATAGGCATAAAGTATGATCTACATAGTTCAGTGGTCTACAGTAATCTTTTTTAAAAAAAAAAAAAACAAAGAAATCCATTTTGGGAAAATTAAAGCAAACAAAATATTTCCTACTCTTGCATTAAGTCACAGTGGGATTTAGTCTTCTTCTGAACACTTGGAGGAACTCACAATGCACATAAGACAGTGACAGTAATGCCCACAGGAACTCTGACAATGATGAATGGTAAATCTTTAAATAAATGAGCCTTGGCATGTATGTTGCAGACAGTGTTGTTTGTCATGCACACAGCCTCTTGTTCCTCCAAAAGAACAACAAGGCAATGCATTAAGATATATTTTCTCCAGCTCAGTCTATGTTTCTGAAAAGCCTTAACAGGGACAGGAACATGATGTAAAACTGGTACTAGAAGATAAAGCACAATGTAATGTCATGATTGCTAGATGAGGCCAAGGGCATACAAAACATGGCCATCTGACAGACATCGAAGGAAGGCTTTTCTCCACTCTTAGAACTCACACAAAGGGTGCTTTAATTAGCATGCCTGGGTTATAGATCTTCTAATCACCATGATTCACAGGTTAAATTAAAATTAACACCACACAATTGCTCATCTATTGAGAGAACACAGCTGTCTCCAACGAAAAGGAATAAAAACAGCAAGTCAAAATATGGAAGTAGATGGTTCGAGGATGTTTCTGGTTTTTCATCTTCCAGTCTCCAGCAGCCTTCCTTTTGCTTTTCTTTAGTGGGCTTGTGGATATTTTTCTCCCTTTTGTTATTATGCAGCATCTGCAGCTGCATCTTCCTTTTGCAAAAGGCCACAAAAGGAGATTCTGGTAGCACAGTGCTATCAGAGTGAATATTGACTGGTCCTCAGCATTTCTCTACCAAAATTAAGTCAAAGAAATGACTAAAGTCCCGGGAGTGGTTGCTCACACCTATAATCCCAACATCTTGGGAGGCCGAGGCGGGTGGATCACTTGAGGTCAGGAGTTCAAGACCAGCCTGGCCAACATGGTGAAACCCTGTCTCTACTGAAAATACAAAAATCAGCCAGGTGTGGTGGCAGGCACCTGTAATCCCAGCTACCTGGGAGGCTGAGGCAGGAGAATCCCAGGAGACGGAGGTTGCAGTGAGCCAAGATTGTGCCACTGCACTCCAGCCTGGCAACAAAGTGAGACTCAGTCTCAAAAAAAAAAAAAAAAAAAAGTACTAAAGCAACTCTTATTATTTTTTGTTTCCTAATATGTATAATATACTCATTATATCAATTTAAAATATTACTAAATATGGGAATGAGATAAAAGGCAAATGCAAACAAATTCAGCCCTTGGGGACTTAAATTTAAGTAGTAATCTGGAGTCTAGTAAGTCAGTATGATATATTTTGGATCAAGTAAACAGTGATGTCTAATCCCATTAGGTCAGACAGTTTTGTGAGAACCTAATGAAAAACAATGAACTCTTTCCCCAAACAAATTCACTAAAGATGTTAACACAAAATTTTATTGCATAAATTCAGAAAGTTTGAACCCACTGAAGTTGATTTGTCAAACAATTAAAAATACTTGGTCAAAACAAATCATCTTCCTTTAATGACTGAAATAATCATCACAGATTCTTCAGTGTGATTATATTCCTAAGCGATATACACTATTAGAGAAAATCATTAAATACCGTAGCAAAACAGTTTATACTAAAGAATTGCTAGAGTTTCAGGCGTCTGTTCTCTAAATTTGTTCCCCATGGTTCAGTCTTCCCAGAGAATTACTTAGTTTTTTATTTAGTTATTTTTTACCATGTATCCTGTTCAGATGTTCACAGCCTAAGAACAAAATTATCCATCCTTTTAATCAAATCTTTACCCAGGTTCCTTGCCGTGCGTATAGCTCTCCCAAAGCAAGGCATAAAAGCACCCACAGTGCAAGCTCATGTGATTCCCTTTACTCAAACCAGTGCTTTCTTTTTTCTTCCTGATTAACAGCACAAGAAATAAGTAATACAGTAAAACCATTTTACATTTTGTTCAGTTGTCACATAACAAAAACAAAAGTAAACAAACTAAAGTGACTACATAAGGCTTTTTGTATCTACCACTCTGGTTGACGGGATATTACTTTGGTATATTAAATCAACAATTCTCGCTCCTGTTTTGTGACTCCTTTATGTGAAAAAGTATTAAGCTATAACAATTGAATTGTCCACATTTAATACATTGATTTACTATAAAAGGATAGTTGAAATCAAGACTGTTTCAGAGAACTCTGTATTTGTCCCCTACTACTAAGAAGCATAATAGAAACTACAAATCACTACTTCACCAGATAGATCCCACCCTCAGAAATTAAGATGCAGTTTCTTTGGGTTACAGCCTGAGCATCAAGAGTTTTAAATGCTTGGCCGAGTGTGGTGGAAGCACTTTGGGATTATGAGGTCAGAAGTTCAAGAAGAGTTTGGCCAACATGGTGAAACCCCCATCTCTACTAAAAATACAAAAATTATTATTTTTTATTAACAGGGGCACGGTGGTGTGCCCCTGTAGTCCCAGCTACTTGGGAGGCTGAGGTAGGAGAATCACTTGAACCTGGGAGGCGGAGGTTGCAGTGAGCCGAGATTGTGCCACTGCACTCCAGCCTGGGCAACAGAGCAAGATTCCATCTCAAAACAAAAAGAATTTTAAATGCTCCCCAGTTGAACTTAATATGCAACACAGTTTAAGAACCACAGATATAAGTAAGTATTTTAAATAAGAATATAATAGGCTTGTCTTATAGCAGGTCTACCTGTAGATGGCATTTCTCATCATTATCACATAGTTTAAACCAGTGCTTCCCATCCTTTTAAAATCATGGTGTACACAGAAAACTGTGATAGATTGTATAGCTCACTGAGGGTAAATAGAGCAGGCTATATGGAGCAGAAGTAACCAGTCTGGAAACCTCAGCTGCTCCAGCTGGAGCCAAGCTTCCCAGGGCAAAAGGTCAGCATCAAGGCCCACCGGTAACCCATTACTTCCTGCTCAAAGATGGAGGCATTATGCCTGACATCACACTAAAATGTAGAATCAACAAACAACATAAGGAAGACATAAGTATACATGAAAACTAATTGCACTGATTTTTCTCCCCTTTTTTATTAGGCTCCTGGGTTTCAGGCTGGTTTAAAAAAGGATTTTCACAGACTGGAATGAGCCTGTGAGTACATAGGCAATCTCAGAGGACTTCAGGAGGCACACTTGACACAGACTCATCCTTCATTCTGAATTAATGGCCAAAGAAACACAAATTTTGCTTAAATCTAGAGTCATTCCACCTCAAGTTCTACCAGTATTATTCTGACTCTCTTCCTCAAGTCTAGGCAAGGTTAGGAATTGTCATTTCCTTTATCTTACCTTAAGCTCCGCTATGAGAGAAGTGTGAAGAACTTAATAATCACCAGCACCAGAACCTAATAAGAATGGATTTGGAAGCTATAAAATCATAGCAATATAAGAAAGGAAGAAAAATCCATTTTTATTAAAAGTACATCTTTTTAATAGAAATAAAGAACATATAGCATATGGAATGAGAATACAAAATAAGACAGAAAAAGCTGATTTTAATTGTGCTTAATTAAGAACTGTACATGTGGGATTATGAAAAAGAAAAGAATAATTGGCTTCAATTACTTTTTGCCAAAAAACAGATAGGATGAAATGTTGCTTTTAGAGTATAAAATTAAATCATTCAAGAGGGGTTGTAGTGAGGTAAATTTCACATTTTAAACTTTTGCAGCTGGTAAGTAACAATGTTCAAAGGTTTTACTTAAGTGATTTCAAAATAAAATTTCAGAGATCAGGAGGAGTAATTTGTAAGAACTTTTTCCTCAAAAAATATGTATGAAGCATCAACTATGAGCAGTGCACATTTCCTGTCTATACTGACAGTCTAATTCAAGACCAAGATATAGTTACCAGGAGTGAAACTGCTCCTATAAACTTTATCAATTCAATCAGGGAAGAAGGGATGGGGAGAAATGAAAATAAAGCAAGCTTGCAGCACACCCAGCATTAATCATTACATTAGATTCTCTGTGATCCATTCCTCATAGCTGTTTGCCTATTGCCTCCAAATCACGTAGACCCTGTTACAAGATTACAGTTCCCCTTCACTGCTCTACAGATAAAAACTTAAAATACCTCAAAGGGAAAACATAAGTTCTATGCTTTCAAGTCCTGCAAACCCCGCAAAACAGTGAAACTACTGACATCAGCTGGTCTGAAGGACCCCACAAGAAGCTGACTCACCAAAGAATGCAGTTTCTACATCCTCATGATGTTATCCCGCTTACCCCAATCAGTCAACAATCTCAACCTCTCAACCTCCATGTTCCAACCTCTCACCCTCCATGATCCCATTAAAAACCCCAGCCAAATGCTCCTTGGGGAGATGAACTGGAGGGTCTCCTCCCATCTCCTCACTTGGTATCCTGTGAGCATTAAACTGTTTCTCTGCTGCAGACTCTGTTGTCTCAGTGTAACTGGTCTGTTACTGTACAGTGGTCATGTGAACTTGCTAGTCCTATAACAGGAAGAGGAGGAAAAAAGAAGGAAAAAAGTAGGAGACAGAGGAGCAGGAAAAGAAAACATGTTCAGAGGTATTTACTTGCCTCACTTCAAAGAATGTCACAGACATTAACAATCTTACACTCTGGAGAAAGTACTTACTCGTTGAAGCTCAAATTCTTTGTTCATAAGATGTGTACAGGAATTTCTGCGTAGAGGATTCATTGTAGAAAAAGGTATAAAACGTACTACATGCTGTAAAGGAAAATGGATGTGCTGTAGTCAAGAATAGGCCGAAACAGACATCGGTCCAGCATAACTCAGTGAGTTTGGAGCTCACTCACACAACTCCACTCATTATATAACGTCGCCACCTGAGGCGCATTAGTAACCACTCACGTGAGCTCTTGTTTGATTCAGAGCCACTGTTGTCTGTAAAAGGTATAACTGCCCTGCTGATGCTGTACATACGGCTCACGCCCAGAGGGAGAGTAAAGCCATGTCAAAACTGTCTACGATTCCCCCAGTGTTTTTCCGGCTACCCACCACTTACCCACTGACTCCCATCGGACCTCAGTTAGAACCTGACACATACCTTGAATAATCCTGGGCACATAGAGTGCAGGTTTGTGGTTGAGTACCCTCACCACCTCCATCTTAGTATATTTAAGGTTAAATTCACAGCTTTTCTCCTTACATTAAAGCATCCTCTTTTGAATTGTTGCATTTGATTTTATCTGCCCAATATTTCTTAGAGACGATGTTTTCACTTCTTACCATCACCTCATGAGTTTAAATTTTGATACTTAACTCTTTAGTTATTGCAGTATCTACCTAAATGATGTTTTCCCTTTCTATCTTTGCAAATTGCCCATTCCAAATATGAGTAGAAACAAGGAACAAAGAACGCTGAAGGATAATTCACCTCAGCTGGAACCCATGGCCTCATAGGGGCCCACTTACAATCAACTAACTGAAGGGGAAAAGCCTGAGCTTGGTCCACGAGATCAGTTGGCTGATAGGTTAGTACAAGTACAAACTGTTATGCATCACTCCAGCCCCACCCAGGGCCTGCCTGAAGACTGGGAGTAAAGGAACATCTTCTCAATGAGCAGAAATGCAAGCAAACCTGGTTATTCATCTTGGCTGCAAAGAAGAGTAATCTGAGGTAAAGGTATCTGGAACTGCTGGGCTTGTCTTCATGGGCAGAAGCCTGGTAGTGGCAAGACTAGAAGAGATTAAAAATGAAATTTGTGTTGGGGCAAGTTTATGAACCTATTGGAGTAGTACAAAGGGTTTGGAGGATTGCTGGCACATAAATGCCTATAGGAGAACATCTGCTGCATAAGAAGCACTCAACATCTAGGGAGGAAGGATGACTTATTCTGTGGATATCAGCCAACCTCCTCAACCACCTAGCTTATGCACAGTGGATATATGAGCACAAAGTCAGGAATAGAGTCTATGCACAGACCCAAAGCATGGACCTCCTAAGGTTGATCTAGCCACTGCTTCTACTGATTACTCTATAAAGAAAATTGCATGTATCCCAGATGTAGAGTTGCATGCCTGCCCCCTGCCAGGGCGAAGACTTACAGAGCTTCTGCTCTGTCCAATGGAATCCTACATAAGATCACCTCAGGTCAAATTCTTCTTGATGGTGAAGGAGGCGGGGCAATGTGTTACATGACCAAAGTCTTCACTAGTCCTGTCATACGCCATAGGACCTAGAAGCAGTCAGACTGACAGAAGATTCAGATGCCCTATCGAAGAGTACAGTGCCAGCTGAAGATTAACACCTTTAGAAGTTGGGCTTTGTTTTCTAGGGTGGGACACACACATTGACTCCATGGTCAATAGAAAGTGCTGTATTCCCAATAGCTAAAATTCACTGTCCTGGCCACTAAGGAGTAAAAGTAGAATTGGACCTTTCACCATAATTCCCAGTGAAACAAATGCAGAATTTAGAATTTTTGCAACTCCAGATTCTGCTTCGTTAGTGATCTTGAGAGGAAGGAAAGGCAAAGGTGGAAGGTGGGGGATGAGGAATGCTTCCACCAGGGCACATGGTAAAGGTTCCCCTAAACTTACAGCTATGACCACTAGGTGATCGCTTTGTGTTTCTTCCATCAGCAAACCGGTAGGTAAAACAGCAAGTTACTATACTGGTGGATGTAATTGATTACAGAGTTGCCCAGGCTGGAACACAGTGGTCACAGTGTTCACACAGCCATGTTGTTTACAGTATACCTGGAAGTACAAGGGAGTCAATACACCCTTGGGCAATATTTGATCAATAGAAGATGGAAGCCAGTGGCTAAAATTCCCCACTCCCATGCCTAGGATAAACCATTTGGAGAAGCTTTTTACTCTGTTCCTCAGAGAGGCCACATGGTAACCAGCTCAATAATGCATCCTTGAATTGCATTTATTTCCTTCCCTGTTTCTGTCTTCTTCATCATTTCATTTTAGTTTCCTGGAATCTCTTTCCAAAGAGAACTATCAATAAGCAAGCAGCCTTTACCATCAGAAAGAACCCAAGGTGAATTAGCAATGGAGTTCTGCCAGATATTTGTGACTGATTTTTTATCACTCTAAGACAAGCCCTAGAATAGTACCTTGCACTTAGTAGGACTCAGTAAGTATATATTTGTTGAATGAATGAATGCACGATAACATGATCCTTTAGTAATTGTACATTATATACATTGTGGTTAACGGTATATTCTACTAAGATAATACCTTTGTAGGAATCCAGAGTTTGTATTTCTTTTCCTTGCCTACACGGATATTGTGTGTTGTTAAAAAATCAAGGTAAGCTGTGTATGTGGAAAGTTAAATAATTTTAACCCTAATAACATTATTAAAAATAAAATCAGATTAGTACTGTTTATTTGTTTTCATGGAAGCAGGCATATTCCAGGTACTCGAGTCTAAAAATGACTCCTTATATAAAGGCATGTGTCTTTCTTCACATTCTGCTTCTTAAATATATTATTTATGATTTTGCAGAGGTTACTAGGAATGATTCTATGAAACAACTCTATCTGTAAGGCTCTTTCAGAATCTGGGGATTAATTCTCTGACCCTGCATACTTGAATTCAGAGAAAAGTAGAATTTCATGAGTACAAATTCTAACTTAAATGCCAGTTTCTATAGGACACCATGTAAAGAAGCTCATGCTTTAGTGTCTGAGATGTTTGGCTAACTCTCTACTTTCTAAACAAATGGAATATCTGAGAAACTGCATCAACTCCAGTCTGCAGCTCCCAGCAAGAACGATACAGAAAGCGGGTGATTTCTGCATTTTCAACTGAGGTACCCATTTCATCTCACTAGGACTGGTTGGACAGTGGGTACAGCCCACAGAGGGTGAGCCAAAGCAGGGTTGGGTGTCATCTCACCTGGGAACCACAGGGGGTCAGGGGATTTCTCATTCCTAGCCAAGGGAAGCCATGAGAGACTGTATCGGGAGGAACAGTGCACTCTGGCCCAGATACTACACTTTTCCCATGGTCTTCACAATGGGAAGACCAGATTACCTCTGGTGCATGGCTCGGTAGGTCCCACCCCCATGGAGGCCAGCAAGCTAAGATCCACTGGCTTGAAATTCTTGCTGCTAGCACAGCAGTCTGAGGTTGACACGGGATGCTCGAGCTTGTGGGGTGGTAGTGGTGGGAGGGGCATTCATCATTGCTGAGGCTTAAATAGGGGATTTTACCCTCACAATATAAACAAAGCCACCAGGAACTTGGAACTTGGCAGAGCCCACTGCAGCTCAGCAAGGCCCCCGCAGGCAGACTGCCTCTCTAGGCAGGGCATCATTGAAAAAAAAGGCAGCAGCCCCAGTCAGGGACTTATAGATAAAAACCCCCATCTCCCTGGGCAGAGCACCTGGGGGAAGGGGCAGCTGTGGGCACAGCTTCAGCAGACTTAAATATCCCTGCCTGACAGCTCTTAAGATAACAGCAGATTTCCCAGCACAGCATTCGAGCTCTGATAAGGGACAGGCTGCCTCTTCAAGTGGGTCCCTGACCCCCATGTATCCTGACTAGGAGACACTTCCCAGTAGGGGCCGACAGACACCTCATACAGGAGAGCTCTTGCTGGTATTCGGTGGCTGCTCCTCTGGGATGAAGCTTCCAGGGGAAGGAACAGGCAGAAATCTTTGCTGTTCTGCAGCCTCTGCTGGTGATACCCAGGCAAACAGAGTCTGGAGTGGACTTCCAGCAAACTCCAGCAGACCTGCAAAAGATGGGCCTGACTGTTAGAAGGAAAACTAACAAACAGAAAGGAATAGTAGCAACAGCAACAAAAAGGACATCCACTCAAAGACTCCGTTTGAAGGTCACCAATGTCAAAGACCAAAGGTAGATAAATCCACGAAGATGGGAGAAACCAGAGCAAAAGACTGAAAACTCCAAAAACTAGAATGCCTCTCCTCCTCCAGAAGATCACAACTCCTCACCAGCAAGGGAACAAAACTGGACAGAGAACGAGTTTGACACATTGACAGAAGTAGGCTTCAGGAGGTGGGTAATAACAAACTCCTCTGAGCTAAAGGAGTATGTTCTAACCCAATGCAAGGAAGCTAAGAACCTTGAAAAAAGGTTAAATGAATTGCTAACTGGAATAACCAGTGTAGAGAAGAACATAAATGACCTGATGGAGCTGAAAAACACAGCACGAGACCTCTGTGAAGCATACATAAGTGTCAATACCTGAATTGATCAAGCAGAGGAAAGGATATCAGAGATTGAAGATCAACTTAATGAAATAAAGTGAGAAGACAAGATTAGAGAAAAAAGAATGAAAAAAATGAACAAAGCCTCCAAGGAATTTGGGACTGTGTGTAAAGACCAATCTATGTTTGATTGGTGTACCTGAAAGTGACAGGGAGAATGGAACCAAGTTGGAAAACACTCTTCAGGATATTATCCAGGAGAACTTCCCCAATCTAACAAGGTAAGCCAACATTCAAATTCAGGAAATACAGAGAACACCACAAAGAGATTGCTTGAGAAGAGCAATCCCAAGATACATAATCATCAGATTCACCAAGGTTGAAATGAAGGAAAAAATGTTAAGGGCAGCCAGAGAGAAAGATTGGGTCACCCACAAAGGGAAGCCCATCAGACTAACAGTGGATCTCTCAGCAAAAACCCTACAAAACAGAAGAGAGTGGGGAGCAATATTCAACATTCTTAAAGAAAAGAATTTTCAACCCAGAATTTCATATCTAACCAAAATTAGCTTCACAAGTGATGGAGAAGTAAAATCCTTTACCTACAAGCAAACACTGAGAGATTTTGTCACCACCAGGCCTGCCTTATAAGAGCTCCTGAAGAAAGCACTAAACATGGAAAGGAACAACCGGTACCAGCCACTGCAAAAACATACCAAATTATAAAAACCGTCAATGCTATGAAGAAACTGTATCAACTAACAGGCAAAATAACCAGCTAGCATCATAATGAGAGGATCAAATTCATGCATAACAACATTAACCTTAAATGTAAATGGACTAAATGCCCCAATTAAAAGACACAGACTGGCAAATTGGATAGAGTCAAGACCGATCAGTGTGCTGTATTCAGGAGACCCATCTCATGTGCAAAGACAAACAGACTCAAAATAAAGGGATGGAGGAATATTAAGCAAATGGAAAGCAAAAAGACAGGGATTGCAGTCCTAGTATGTGATAAAACAGGCATTAAAACAACAAAGATCAAGAGACAAAGAAGAGCATTACACAATATTTAGGAGATCAATGCAACGAGAAGAGTTAACTATCCTAAATATATATGCACCCAATACAGGAGCATCCAGATTCATAAAGCAAGCTCTTAGAGACCTATGAAGAGACTTAGACTACCACACAATAATAGCAGGAGACTTTAACACCCCACTGTCAACACTAAACAGATCAACAAGACAGAAAATTAACAAGGATATCCAGGACTTGAACTCAGCTCTGAACCAAGCAGACCTAATAGACATCTATGGAACTCTCCACCCCAAATCAAAAGAATATACATTCTTCTTAGCACCACATCACACTTTTTCTAAAACTGAGCACATAATTGGAAGTAAAACAGTCCTCAGCAAGTGCAAAAGAACAGAAATCGTAAACAGTTTCTCAGACCACAGTGCAACCAATTTAGAACTCAGGATTAGGAAACTCACTCAAAACTGCACAAGTACATTGAAACTGAACAACCTGCTCCTAAATGCCTACTGGGTAAATAATGAAATGAAGGCAGAAATAAAGATGTTTTTTGAAACCAATGAGAACAAAGACACATACCAGAATCTCTGGGACACATTTAAAGCAGTATGTACAAGGAAATTTATAGCACTAAATACCCACAAAAGAAAGCTGGAAAGTTCTAAAATCGACACCCTAACATCACAATTAAAGAACTAGAGAAGCAAGAGCAAACAAATTAAAAGCTAGCAGAAGACAAGAAATAACTAAGATCAGAGCATAACTAAAGGAGACAGAGACACTAAAAACTCTTCAAAAAATCAATAAATCCAGGAGATTTGTTGAAAAGATCAACAAAGTAGATAGACCACTAGCCAGACTAATAAAGAAGAAATAAGAGAAGAATCAAATAGATGCAATAAAAAATGATAAAGGGGATATCACCACCGATCCCAGAGAAATACAAACTACCATCAGAGAATATGCTAAACAACTCTAAGCAAATAAACTAGACCATCTGGAAGAAATGGATAAATTCCTGGACACATACACCCTCCCAAGACTAAACCAGGAAGATGTCAAATTCTTGAATAGACCAATAACAAATTCTGAAATTGAGGCAGTGATTAATAGGCTACCAACCCAAAAAAGTCCAAGACCACATGGATTCACAGCCGAATTCTACCAGAGGTAAAAAGAGGAGCTGGTACCATTCCTTCTGAAACTATTCCAAACAATAGAAAAAAAGGGAATCCTTGCTAACTCATTTTCTGAGGCCAGCATCATCCTGATACCAAAACCTGGTGGAGATACAACAAAAAAAAGAGAATTTTAGGCCAATATCCCTGATGAACATTGATGCAAAAATCCTCAATAAAATACTGGCAAACCAAATCCAGCAGCATATCAAAAAGCTTATCCACCACGATCAAGTCGGCTTCATCCCTGGGATGCAAGGCTGGTTCAACATACACAAAGCAGCAAACATAATCCATCACATAAACAGAACCAATGACCAAAAACACATGATTATCTCAATAGATGCAGAAAAGGCCTTTGACAAAAATCAACAGCCCTTCATGCCAAAAACACTCAATAAACTAGGTATTTTTTTTTTTTTTTTTTGAGACGGAGTCTGGCTCTGTCACCCGGGCTGGAGTGCAGTGGCCGGATCTCAGCTCACTGCAAGCTCCGCCTCCCGGGTTCACGCCATTCTCCTGCCTCAGCCTCCCGAGTAGCTGGGACCACAGGCGCCCGCCACCTCGCCCGGCTAGTTTTTTGTATTTTTAGTAGAGACGGGGTTTCACCGTATTAGCCAGGATGGTCTCGATCTCCTGACCTCGTGATCCGCCCGTCTCAGCCTCCCAAAGTGCTGGGATTACAGGCTTGAGCCACCGCGCCCGGCCTAATAAACTAGGTATTGATGCAGCATATCTCAAAATAATAAGAGCTATTTATGACAAACCCACAGCCAATATCATACTGAATGGGCAAAAGCTGGAAGCATTCCCTTTGAAAACTGGCACAAGACAAGGATGCCCTCTCTCACCACTCCTATTCAACATAGTGTTGGAAGTTCTGGCCAAGGCAATCAGGCAAGAGAAAGAAATAAGCGTATTCCATTAGGAAAAGAGGAAGTCAAATTGTCCCTGTTTGCAGATGACATGATTGTATATTTAGAAAACCCCATCGTCTCAGCCCAAAATCTCCTTAAGCTCATAAGCAACTTCAGCAAAGTCTCAGGATACAAAATCAATGTGCAAAAATCACAAGCATTCCTAAAATCACAAGCATTCCTATACACCAATAGAAGACAAACAGAGAGCCAAATCGTGAGTGAAATCTCATTCACTATTGCTACCAAGAGGCTAAAATACCTAGGAATCCAACTTACAAGGGATGTGAAGGACCTCTCCAAGGAGAACTGCAAACCACTGCTCAAGGAAATAAGAACGGACACAAACAAATGGAAAAACATTTTATGCTCATGGATAGGAAGAATCAATATCATGAAATGGCCATACTGCCCAAAGTAATTTATAGATTCAATGCTCTCCCTCAAGCTACCATTGGCTTTCTTCACAGAATTGGAAAAACCTACTTTAAATTTCATACGGAACCAAAAAAGTGCCCACATAGCCAAGACAATCATAAGCAAAAAGAACAAAGCTGGAGGCATCATGCTACCTGAGTTCAAACTATACTACAAGGCTACAGTAATGAAAATAGCATGGTACTGGTAACAAAACTGATATATAGACCAATGGAACAGAACAGAGGCCTCGGAAATAACAACCACACATCTACAACCATCTGATCTTTGACAAACCTGACAAAAACAAGCAATGGGGAAAGGATTCCCTATTTAATAAATGGTGTTGGGAAAACTGGCTAGCGACATGCAGAAAGCTGAAACTGGATCCTTTCCTTACACCTCATACAAAAATTAATTCAAGATGGATTAAAGACTTAAACATAAGACCCAAAACTATAAAAATCCTAGAAGTAAACCTAGCAATACCATGGAGGACATAGGCATGGGCAAAGACTTCATGACTAAAACAGCAAAAGCAAGGGCAACACAAGCCAAAATTGACAAATGGGATCTAATTAAACTAAAGAACTTCGGCACATCAAAAGAAACTATCATCAGAGTGAACAGGCAACCTACAGAATGGGAGAAAAGTTTTGCAATCTATCCACCTGACAAAGGACTACTATCCAGAATCTACAAAGAATTTAAACAAATCCACAAGGAAAAAGCAACCCCATCAAAAACGGGTAAAGGATATGAACAGACACTTCTCAAAAGAAGACATATATGTGGCCAAAAAACATATGAAAAAAATGCTCATCATCACTGGTCATTAGAGAAATGCAAATCAAAACCACAATGAGATGCCATCTCACACCAGTTAGAATGGCGATCATTAAAATGTCAGAAAACAACAGATGCTGGAGAGGATGTGGAGAAATAGGAACGCCTTTACACTGTTGGTGGGAGTGTAAATTAGTTTGACCATTGTGGAAGACATGTGGCAATTCCTCAAGGATCTAGAACCAGAAATACCATTTGACCCAGCAATCCCATTACTGGATATACATGCTCATGGATAGGAATTATAAAGGATTATAAAGCATTTATAATGGATTATAAAGCATTCTACTATAAAGACACATCCACATGTATGTTTATTGCGGCACGGTTCACAGTAGCAAAGACATGGAACCAACCCAAATACCCATTACTGATAGACCAGATAAAGAAAATGTGGAACATATACATCTTGGAATACTGTGCAGCCATAAAAAAGGATGAGTTCATGTCCTTTGCAGGGACATGGATGAAGTTGGAAACCATCATTCTCAGGACACTAACACAAGAACAGAAAACCAAACACTGAATGTTCTCACTCATAAGTGGGAGTTGAACAATGAGAACATATGGACCCAGGGAGAGGAACATCACACACCAGGACCTGTCAGTAGGTCGGGGTGGGGCGGGTAGGGGAGGGATAGCATTAGAAGAAATACCTAATGTAGATGACGGGTTGATAGGTGCAACAAACCACCATGGCACATGTATACCTATGTAACAAACCTCCACATTCTGCACATGCACCCCAGAACTTAATGCATAATTAAAAAAGGGAAATAAACACATTTTTAAACAATGATGTTCATTGTAATATTATTTATAATAAAATGTCACAAACCTTCTACCTATTTAACAATAAGTGATTAGTAAAGTATGATTCAATTATATATGATGCAGTAGGCAGCCATTAAAAATGTATGAGAAGCATAAAAACATGGGAAATATTTATTTCATAATATCAAATGGAAAATTCAAGTTACAGAGTACAATATGCAATGAGAATAGTTTATATATAGACCCAGATATAGAGCCAAATGAAGTGGCTAAGTTAGGTGACGGGATTACAAGTAATTGTCTTCTGTTTGTTGTTTTTCTGTATTTTCCAGATGTTCTTCAAAGGAATGGTATTGCCTTTATAATAAGAGGAATATCCAATGCACTTTGTAAAAATGATAGTAGTATATTACTTTTGAAAGGAATGAACCAAAATGCTGTTTAATGATGTTGTAATCTTTGGTAGAAAGCAGACCTCTATATGTCTATAATGAATGGATAACAAAACATATTTTGTGAACAGAGCCAATACCACCTTCTGGGCTACTGTTGTTTTCTGTGACTTTTGATCATAATTTCAGATGATGTAGTGGACATTTGTTGTAAGCCCCAAGAATATTTTTTCCTGAAGATTTTCTGCAAATAACTTTTACACACTGAAAGACTGAAATAGAATCAAAACTTATAAAATCAGGCAAGACAGGGGAAAAAAAGATTCAAAGTGTCCTACCATAATTTTTCAAAAGAACATATTGTTCCCTCATTGCTTTTTCTCCATTAAAATGACCTATGTGCTTTGCTTTAATTTATACCCAAGACATTTGGAATTTGGTATAAATTAAAGTATAAGATGACGTTCAAGAATAATGTCAGGATAAGAAAGCTTCTATTATACACCAGCTAAATATTTTTAAGTCCATTTTGTCAGAGAAAGCTTAACGTGTTCTGGGTCAAGAGAATTTTAATCTAAACTCCTTGCTCATTTCTTTTATTTTCAGTGTCAACTGACTACATGTTCATTGCAGCTGATAAAATCCTCAGTAGCAAATGCCTGAGGAATGCCTGTCAGAAGTCATCAGTGTGCCACTGATTGCTCAAATTGAATCAACTTTCTTTTAAAATTATTTTTTAGCACTTGTTTGTTTTCATGGTTAAGAAAAATTACAACTTCAATTTGTAAATCTCTTAAAATTTCTAGGTCATTTATTCCAACATGATAAAACCTTTTCTTCAAGTGAAAGTAATTATCAAGAATCTTCAGTGCATTTTTAGTTCCTTTGTCTTTATCTTCATTGCCATTCTTTATGCATGGCTTCATTTACCTCCTCATTTGTCTTGTTAGAGTTAACATTTTTGTCTTCAGATTGTCCTGCTAGATGTCTCCTGGAACTCCAGTTTGTTTATATCTTCTCTATTTCCTGCATCTGCAATGACAACTTGTTGACCATGAACTCATATCGACACAACTCAGTTTTGCGTTAGTGTCCCTCCATGGGGCTACGCTATCTACTCAATCCCACCTAAACTACCTCTGAACAGATATTCTCTGCTCTGGAATGATTGTGCTTCTTTTTGCTACATAGTACGTTACTCTTTTCTTTTTTGTCATTTCTCATGTTTTGTCTCCATCTAAAATGTCTTTCTGATCAGGCACAGTGGTTCACACCAGCACTTAGGCTGAACCAGGAGGATTGCTTGAACCCAGAAATTTGAGAACAGCCTAGACAACATGGCAAGACCCTGTTTCTACAAAAATTTTAAAAATTAGCCAAGCATGGTGGTGCACATCTGTGATCCCAGCTACTCAGGAAGCTGAGGAAGGAGGATTGCTTGAGCCCAGAGGTTGAGGCTGCAGTTAGCCATGTTTGTACCACTGCACTCCAGTCTGGGCAACAGAACAAGACTCTGTTTCAAAATAATAAATAAAAAAATAAATAATCTTTCCGGATCTCTACCTCTCTGCTCACATCCTGAACGACATTAATGTCCTATCTCTGTTCTCTGAAAATCCTTTGACCATCACTTTTACTTTCCTCAACATTTTACCACCTGATTTAATTGTCTTGAATAGGTATCTGATTATCTAATTAGTACATATATAGGTGCTCCTTCTACAAAATTATAAGCTTTTTGTTATTAGAGACTGTATTTTAAATTGTGTGTGACTCAACTATCAGAATAAAATGGTCCACCAATGAATTGGGGTTAATAAACTTTGGAGAAATTACTTAATTATATTGTCTTTCATTGTATAATCCAGAATATGATTACTAGTTTTAAAACTATTTTCTAAAGACATGAAATTTGGTCAATTACTCATAAATGTGTGTAAAGGAATGCCATGGAGATAGAAAGAGAACCCTGAGCTTATTTATTTCCTAAATCTTGGTTGCACCTCCTCTTTATCGGCACTGAGTAGACATTGATAAATAAAAATGTAATGCCAAAAAGTTTATGCAAACTAAAATCTAATTGAGATAAAAGATACTACACAAGTTATCAAATATGTGCACAAGAAATATATAAATGATTATAGGTGCTATGACAGACAAGATCAGCAATGGAGAAAATTAGAGGGAGGGAGGGAAAAGTACAACGTAGACAAGCTGTCTGGAGTGACCTGGAGGAAAGGCATCAGCTACATGAAGAGGAAGTGAGGGGATTTTGCAGGTTCTGGGAACAGTATATGAAAAAGCTTACAGATGGGAACAAAATAAAATCATGGTAGCTTTGAAGCAGTAAAGAAAGGCCAGTAAGGTGAGGAGAGAGTAACATGAGACGAGGACGGGAAATTGTCAGGACCACAGACCACAGATGGCATCATGGGCCATGCAAAAAGAATTGTGGATCTGATTTAAACTGAAATGTAAATTGATTTGTTCTTTAAACTCAGCTTTACTGCAATGTAGGGAATGGATTAGAGAATATCCAACAGTAGAAAGTGTTTATGTTTTTTATTTGCCAAATCTATGTTATTCATGGAGCCATATCACCTAAGATAATGAAATATCATATCTTCTAAAGGTAGATTGTTTACAACTTTTACAGTTGATCATTAGACAATAGTCAGTTTTTTAAATAGCAGTTGTAGAACCTAGAGAAACCTGTTGTTTTATTTATATTTCAGTGGCAATATAAAATGCCTCTAGTTCAGCTTCACTAAGCTCCCTTTCCATTAATACAAGGTGGAATGGTTTTCTGTCTGGTCATCCATTTCCAGGCAGGGCATTATGAGACATGTATATAGGATGCTTCATCCCATAACTGATTATATTCAAACCCAAGACTGGAATTTTCTGATAAAAAGCATTTCTCAGTAATCTTTGATAATTGTCAGATTCAAAAGCATCTTTTTGCCTCTGTTTAACTAAGATTAAAATGAATGTTAATTGCTTCATCCTTACATTTAAGAAAAACAGTTAATGTATTTCCCCACCTAATACCTTAGACTTAATTTGTCAGCTAATATTTTTCTAAGCTTCTCAAGGGATGGCTCAAAGTAAGTTAATTATGTTTCCGTGGAGTTGAACCTTTGGGAGGAAAGAAAAAGCTTGTATCTGTATACCCTAATCTGCAATATCCTTTCCAGTTCATGACACGAAATGACCTAAATCAACCAAATTAGCAGAAAACATTTAGGAGTTTAGCTTACGTGGCCCTCATGCAATTGCTGTGGTGAAATCACAGAATGCATCCAATTTTAAACTGATCTTGATGTGAGATGAGTAGATGTTAAATAATCCTCTATTTCTTCTCAACGTGTTTCAATAACAAATTCCATTTTCAACAGTTACATGATTACAAGCTCTGAAATTAAATTTCATGATGAATAATTAAGCACCACTCTTCAGAGTCCCTGGGAGAAATCACATTCGCTGCAGCACAAACACTTGGAATAATCGATTGGGAGTCAATTGGCAAGCACTTCAGTTTTAATTTGCAGTTGGGAAGGATCCTCCTTCTCTTCAGCCATTATGGAGTGTGTGGCTTCCCCTCCTTGTCCCATTTGGGGGTGGGGGCAGGGAAATAGGACTTTGTCTTGCTCCGGTATTGTTTCACACTGTAATATGTGAGTACTGAGCTTTAAAAGATATCCATACAAGAGAGTTCCACAGTGACTGTAAAATCATAACTGTCATCAAAGTCCTGACAAGTTAACCTTTCTTTTAGAGTCACAGGTGAAAACAATGAAAAATGTAAATTTAACATTTTTGTTCACTTATTTTTATTCTGGAGTTCAGGGGATAGCCAATGCAGGAGTACTACATAGAATAAGGACCGTGACTTTTTTTTTTAGGAAAAACTATATTCCAACCACTTGATTGGGATTCAGAGCAAATAGATTAAATTCTCCATGTCTCAGTTGCTTTATCTATAAAATGGGTGTGACGGTTAATTTGTCAAGTTGACAGGGACACAGGGTGGCCAGATACTTGGTCAAACATTCTGCTGGGTGTTTCTGTGAGAGTATGTCTGAATGGGATTCACATTTAACTCAGTAGACTGTGTAAAGCAGAATGCCCTTTCTAAGGTGGCCATCCATCGAAGGCCTGAATAGAACAAAAGACTAAGAGAGAATTCTCCGGCCTGAAGGCCTTTGAACTGAAACATTAGCTCTTCCTGGTTCTACTGCAGCTTCTGGCCCTCACACTCAAGCTAGGATGTGGCTCTGCAGATTTTGCACCTGGCAGTCTCCATAATCATGTGAGCTAATTCCTTACAACAAATCTCTTTTATTAAAAGAAATAAGGTAATATTTTATTATAAGATAACAAACCATCTTTTTGTTATAAGGGATTAAAGAGATAAAATCTCTTTTATGATCATTTTTAGTATAAAATAATCTCTTTTATTATAAGAAATTAGCTCATGATACACACACATATACACACACATATATATACATATCTCATATATACACATCGTATATATATACATCCTATTGGTTCTGTTTCTCTTAAGAACTCTAATACAATGGCTATAATAACATTTCTCAAAATTGTTGTGAAGAGTAAATGAGATTATAAATAAAAGATCTCTCACACAGTATTTGGCCAAAGTAGACAGTTCTCCCTAAGGATAAAGTCTGGATGATTCCTTATTCACAAACCAGAAGGTTACAGAAATGATATTCAGTTTATTTCCGTTTTCAAAAAATTTAACCTGCCTTCAGTACACATAGGACCGTGTATACGAGTGAAATATTCATCTCTCCCACAATGCTGCTTCCTGAGCCCACTGTGGCCTGGCTGGGCTATGACATAGTGGGAGGGTAGATACTGGCAGTCTGGTATAAAGCAAATTTTCTGTAAAGGGCCAGATTATGGGTATCACAGTTTCTGTTGCAACTACTTACCACTGTTCTTATGGTAAGAAGACAACATGCAAACAAATGAGTACACTATTTTCTGATAAAACTTATTTACCGACACTATCTAATTTTCACTTTTCACAAAACATTATACTTCAATTGTCTTCAACCATTTAAAAATGGAAAAACAATTTCTAATTCACAACTGGTACAAAACTAAGTGGAGGCCTGTATTTGTCCAGTGGGTGTGGATGAAAGAGGCTAAGCTGAGACTCCCACACCTGGGCTCCAGATCATCACTATCAGTCACTCTGTGCCACTGGGACCAGTGACGTGTTCCCTCCGGCCCTCAGTTTTATCGTTCGTAAAATAGAAGGATGAACTTGATCATGTTTAAGTTTTCCTCCTACTCTAAATTATCTGTCTCCAATTCTTAGTGTACTTATTGTTCCCAAGAAAGCAAAGGCAGAGCCATCCAGCCTTCTCTAACCCTGTTCATGCGCCTTTTTAGAGCCCTGGAGTCCCAAAGTTTCCAAACAGACCTGTGCTCTACTCTAAGGAGTAACATTGGCCTGTCCTTTAACTACACCCTGAGGCTTTCTGGGGGAACTTCTGCTTCGATTACTTACTATCAGGGGAATAGAATCCTCTTTCTTTGTGACTGGGGGGAAACGTAAGAGGATATACTGAGAAATCCACAGACTATGTAAATGGATGAGGCTCTGTATCCCTAGAACACTTTATTTCTAGACATTGAAATTTGAAATTCATATAATTTTCCCTTTTCACACAATATTGTCCTTCTTTTGATTTCATTTCAATCATTTAAAAATGTAAATATTTTTATTTATTTTTACTGAGATGGAGTCTTGCTCTGTCACCCAGGAGGGAGTGCAGTGGCGCGATCTCGGCTCACTGCAACCCCTGCCTCTCAGGATCAAGCAAATCTCCTGCCTCAGCCTCCTGAGTAGCTGGGATTACAGGCACATACCACCATGCCCAGCTAATTTTTGTATTTTTAGTAGAGACGGAATTTTACCATATTGGCCAGGCTGGTCTCAAACTCCTGACTCAAGTGATCTGCTCGCCTCGCCTCTAAAAGTGCTGAGATCACAGGCATGAGCCACCATGCCTGGCCTAAAAGTGTAAACATATTTTAAAAGGAGAGAGTAATGTAGCCTCACTCTTGTCAAAAAGGCAAGAGGCAAGGACGTCTGTAAAAGATAAGGAGTGAAAGATCTGATGGGGAAGACGTAGAAGTTTGGGGCAAAGCAGAACCAGATTTGAATCCTACTTTTTCCCTTTGTGGGTACTATGACTTTAAACACAAAGTTGTCAAACATCTCTTTCACAATTTTCTCATTTATAAATACTGATTAAACATGCTGCTATAAAGACACATGCACACATATGTTTATTGCAGCACTATTCACAATAGCAAAGTCTTGGAATCAACCCAAATGTCCATCAGTGACAGACTGGATTAAGAAAATGTGGCACATATACACCATGGAATACTATGCAGCCATAAAAAAGGATGAGTTCGTGTCCTTTGTAGGGACATGAATGCAGCTGGAAACCATCATTCTCAGGAAACTATCGCAAGAACAGAAAACCAAACATCGCATGTTCTCACTCATAGGTGGGAATTGAACAATGAGATCACTTGGACACAGGAAGGGGAACATCACACACTGGGGCCTATTGTGGGGAGGGGGGAGGAGGGAGGGAGGAGGGATAGCATTAGCAGATATACCTAATATAAATGATGAGTTAATGGGAGCAGCACACCAACATGGCACATGTATACATATGTAACAAACCTGCACGTTGTGCACATGTACCCTAGAACTTAAAGTATAATAATAATAATAAAAAATAAAAAAATAAATACTGATTAAAATACTTTATTGAGGTATTGTAAAGATAAATGAGTTATTCTAATAATGGTTCCTGTACACAGAAGATACTCGATGTCATTGTAAAACTATGCTATTTGTTACTATGGCATTTACAGAACAAGAGCAGCCCAGAATGTCCATGTCTTGATCACTGGAACCTGTGAGTATGCCAGGTTATAAGGCAAAGGGAAGGGAATGTTGCAGATGGAATTAAGGTTGCTAAGGAGCTGATTTCAGATGGGGGGATTATCTTGGATTATCCAGGTAGTTCTGATATCATCACAAGTGATAAAGTAGGTGGGATACAGACAACCAAAGAGATGGCGGAGAAGGACTCGGCCTGCGATAAACCAAAGAAGGTCAGCAGCTTCTATATTATGGAAAAGGTGAGAAAACGGCTGCTCCCCTGGAGCCACCAGGAAGGAACATAGTGACATCCATTTCATCCATCTGTCTTCCAGAGCTGTAAGACGAGAAATTTCTGTTGTTTTAAGCCACTAAGTTTGTGGTGACTTATTAGAGCCGCAATTGGAAACTAATCCGTACTATTATTATTATTGTTGTGATTATTGTTACTATCCATGCAGAAAAACCCAGCTATCCACCAAAATATGTGCTTCCCCTGTCTGCAGTGTAGAGATTTTGCTCTAGGCAGCTGCCTGGCCAGGAGCTCTATTTTCCAACTCCTTGCATCTTGTGAAATCAGGCAACCAAAATTGGATTGCTTCTGGACCAAAGCATTTAAATAGGTGTCCCTTCCCTTTCTAGGGCTAGATGCAAAGAATCCCAAGTTACAACACGGAAAATGCCTTGCCCCCTGAATCACTATCTGGGTAAAAGTTACCTGCTTACTAGGAATACCTGCATTGGACCATCACATGAACAAGAACAAAAATTAGATGTGAACCACTGATGTTTTAGGATTTATGTGTGAAAGCTAGCATTGTTACAGCTGAGGTATTATCTGCCACTAAATTCTCATTCATTTTATTTCACTGGAAAAGCGGCCAGAAAACATCCTTTCCTTTTGCAGTCCTTTTATCTCTTCAGGAAATTACAAGTGTTTCCTTAGATCTATTTGTGAGAGTAACCCAGGTAGTTACCCTTTTAATATCCTTTAATCTTTCTACTGATGTAATCTCCCAATACCCCAATGCCTCAAGGAAGTCCATTACCAAATTCTGAGACTACTATTTTCAGATCCTTGTCTTGAGACATTGAGAAATACAGTATTATAGACTTGTTTATTTGAGGAGAAAGAAGCATTGTTCTCACCTCGTCCATGTTCTTATGCAGAGAGCTTTCCTACATCAGGCCCTTCTCTACTCCTGGCACCCAGAGCCAGGCCCCCTGTTCCTGCTACCACTCTTAGTCATTCTGGATGTTTTAGAAAGTTTGTAAATGTAAGCACTCATCGAGGGGCTAAATTGCAGTTGAGAGAAAACCGGCAGGGCATAGTAATTATAAACATTTATTTCAAAACAAAATGATATGTTCTCAAAGCAAACAGAGTCACCCCACAAGGTGTCACAGCTGGAGTGGTGTGTAAGGGTGCAGAATGCACTCTCAGCTTGCTCTCCTTTGGGGCCGAAGTGTGTTGTACAGGACATCCATGGGCATTAAAGGAAGAAAGACGAGTTCTGGGCTCAAATAAGTTTGGGATACCCTGAATTGAATAAGATAAATATATTTGTTTTCTTTGACATTATTGGTGCTCTTGTTCTATATTTTAAAATGTAAACTATAGTATGCAAGTTTTCTAGTTATATTTGATCATGGACTTACATACACATATATGGAATATATGTATACAAGTAAATACACATGTACAAGAAATCAGCATTTTAAAAAAATTTTTCATAAATTACCTTGCTAGCAATGCAGATTTAGGGGCTAAATTTCTAGTTTGTATATTATTCAACTTACTTTCATTTCCTCCTTTAACTGAATGGTTTTGACCTAACTGTGTGCTTATTTTCCAGCTATTGTCAGTGAACGGGAAGGTAGAAATCTCAGACAATTTCCTGGTTTACTGTTTCATTTTGTCCAAGGTTACAAAGAGTGTTTTGAATTCAAAGACGATCATGCTCATGTTTTCTTAAGTCTGGTGTCTCTGTGGAAAATCCAGGGATAATGTTAAATGACCTGCCTAGAACCTCCTTCTTTCCCCAGCGTATGAGTACAAGTTTTCAAGGACAAAACTTTATCCTGCACAAATTAAAAAAGGATTGAAGCAGCCTGGGACCCCTAGTGGAGAAGCAGTGTAGTATGTGGCTCAAATCTCTGGCTGAGAAATCTGGCAGGCCTGATGCCAGTCTCGCAGCAGTGAGATCTTGGGAAAGTACTTATGATCTTGGGAAAGTCCTTGTGTCTCAGTTCCTCTTCTGTGAAGTAGGGGCAACAATACCTACTTTGCAGGCATGTTATAAAATTAAATGAGATAATGTATATCAATCATGAAGCCTCTTGATAAACAGTATTATTTATGGCCTCAATTTCACTTGTATCTATTGCCAACTAGGTCAGTTCTGGTAAAGGATCAATAAAATATGCTGTACCACAGTATCTGATGATGCAACTGCAACAAATTGACACAATGTCCTCTAAGCAAAATGACCCTGTTAACACCTTCTTCTCCAAATATTTCCTATCAAGCTCTTCAGTATTACAAGATCAGGATCCAGAACCAGCGATTCCTGAGTCTCCACTAAAAAGGTCTGTTCTCATTCACACTGCCTCTTGCCCATACCATTTGGACTTTAAAATATCCTCTGCTATGAGATTAAACAAATTAACTGCTCAAAGGACCTCACCAATCTAGATTACCATCATCCTTTTAAGCAAGAAGGGGAAGACCCCAAGTCCAATGCAGAAGAGTCATTTCAGTGTTTTATTCTCTTGTCTTGGGCTGTAAGATCAGTAATCCTACTGAAATGAGAAGTGAAAATAGTGAATTTCCAGACTCAGGCCCTCCTCTATGGGTTTCAGACACCAATCAGTATTGCTATCAAAACACTCTTACAAACCTGTCCCCTGGGAAGTTTTCCCCAACTAAAATTACCCTTAGGCTTTCTCTCTTCTCTTAACCAATTCTACCAAATATACTCATAAGAGAAAGTTTTATGCATACCTTGAAATTAGGCCTAATTCATAACTATGGTAGAATCCTAGTTCCTTTGAAGCAAATACAGTTTTATTGACTTTAGAATAGCAGAACTAAGGCAATAAAATGGCATTTCGTGTTCAGATTGGTGGGATTGTAAGAGCATTAGACCTCTAGATGATATAAAAGTGATATAAAGTCAAACCTCTGCTTCAAATAGGCATGCTGAGTTACCTGGAAAATACCATGAGCCTCAGTGCCTTCATCTATATGTAGAAATTCCCTTGCTATATCTTTTTGTCAGTCACATAGGACTACAGTGGGTGTATAAGGATAAAAGAGACTATCGAGGAGCATGCTTGAATGAGGCAGATTGCTGAATACTGATCCAAGGCTGGCATTTCAGCAAACTTTCCCCTGAGATGCAGATGCAAGCTGTGAGACAGAGCTGAATTGCCAAGAACAAAGAGGAAGTTTTGAGGAATCGTGTGGAGCAGAAAAGGAAAAAACAATGTGAAGGGTGACACTAGAGAGGGTCCTTTAGAGATAAAAAAGAAAGATATCTAATGGGGAATTAAATTATGTTTCTGTGAGTGTGGTTTTAAAGAGAATTTTCTCCTTACTACATCTTAAACAAAACAATCTATTGCTGTGGGTGGGTTGTGAATGTTCATTTATTTTGTCTTTGTGATAGTGAGATAATTGGTGACTCAACGTAAACAGACCAGCCAAAAAGACCTACACATGTGCACACCACAGTACAGATGGAAAGTGCATTAAAGTGGGTGGGAGGCAGGAACTGAGAGTCCTAGTTCACATTTTAACAACTGGGCATAGTCAATGACTCTAGGTCATGGTTTTCATTTCCATATCATGGGATCTGCTTCTGTAATATGCAGGCATCTTCTGATCCAATGTAAATGTTTTGGAAAAAGCCTTGAGAAGGAAATAGTAATATTAGCATAAGAATTAGACCCAGAACATATGATAGCACTCAGTTTACTGGAAATCACAGCCTCGTCCCAAAGATGGCCTGTTCTAATGAAAATCTGAAAATTCTCTGAGTCATGCAGGTTGTATAGTTGCCAAAACAACTCTTCAGAAAGAGTAGCCATGGAAACAGCACACCAGATTGTCTCAAGGGGTGTATAAAAACATCTGAAAACTGACTTGGAGCACTTGGCAGACACTGAGAGAGGTAAGAGGCTCTGTTTGTGGGGAAAACAAAGGCCTTTTAACTGTTATTGCTGCTCTGAAAGGTGTAAACATAACGGTCTAAAGGCAAGAATCCTGAGCCCAGAGCAGGCTCTGTGGTGACTAACTTCCCAGCTGACATCTGCTAAGTAAGGATCTGATGGCAGAGAATCTTTAGCCTGAGTTTATCAACAGTAACATCTCGGATAGCCTCGATATGTAGTGCTCTGCTGCCATTAAATCTGTGACTTGATGGTTAATCTCTTCATCCATTAAGCCCCCAGGAAAGTATACCTCTGCATAGTATAAAGGAAACTGTTCCTAGAACTCTCATTGACATAAGTGACACTACACTGTTCTCCTTATTACACAGTTACTGAAATCGAAACAAGTTTATGCATATGTTTATTAGCTTTAATTACGTAGGTAACACATGGATTAATTCTTGTGAAAACATTTAAACTATACAGAGTGCAGGGCAAATGTTTCCCTTCTCACTTCATAATCCCATTGCCCTATAAGAGGCAAACTTGGTTACCAGTTTTGTGCACAATCTTTTAGTCCTTTCTCTACATGTTTCTACAGTTGGTGTTTGGTTTGAGTCTTATTATTTAATACATGGGTATGTTTTCACCTCCAATATACTTTTTCTCCCACTTAAGTATATGTTTTAAATATCTTTCCACTTGTGTCCATCTACCTTCAGATATATTGTTCTAAAATTTGCATCAAAACATGTAACATTTTCCTGAGAAAAAGTGCTTTTCTTTCCTAAGCACAGATCCAGAAATAGGCAGGAATAGGAGAGAGAAGAGACTTTAACATAAAAACAATTCACATTCCATCTCTGCTAGTTAATATTTAGTTGAATTTGGGCAAATTACGTACACTTTATGGACCTTAATTTCTGTTTAAGAAGAGGGACAGATAATACATTTACAATGAATAAGAATAACATAGAACCTCATCCGCCATATTATCTGGCACAAAATAAGTTCAAAGTATACATTAGTTGCCTTTGCTTTGTAAACAATTCTATAAAGGAATAATATTCTAAAATAGGTAAAGAGTTGGTGATAGTTGGCACATAGCTGGAGTTCAACACATTTTGTTATGTGATAAATGAATGAAGGTGTAGCTCCTGTGTAGCAGATACATGGATCTTCAGAATTGTATCAATTCTGATTCTATTGTAATTGTCTTACATCCATTGGATGGGAGTTCTTTGAGAAAAGGACACAGATTAGACTCAACCTTGTAACCTAGATTATGGAAAACCTTGGCCACAGTTTCATATGATCAACACACAAAATACTTTTCAAACAAATAAATGATATATTGTCCCCCAGCTGAAGCACTTATTTGACCACAACAAAGAGGTTTACACTTTTCCCCATCCTCCATTTGCCATTTTTGTTGTTGTCTTATCAATCTGATTAAATTATATCTCACTAAATGGAAGAATTCCAGGCACATATCAGAAGGGCAATAAAAATTTGTTGAACAAATTGTAGCCCTACTGGAAACCCAGGTTTTCAGCCTTTGGGAAAGATAGTATTAAAATTAAAAATATATTCAACATTGAAAGCCATGTGTCTCATCTTTTCTCAAAATCTCATACTCACAGCACATGCTATTTCTCTATTCCATTCTAGGTAGTTCTTTACCACCACTCTGCTTCTGCTCTTTCCCTTCTTCTATACATACGTTGCCTCCTGAATTGCTCCATGACTTAAGAAGAACAATATCTACTATCTAGAAGATATAAAACAATGTATAATTTGTATATTAATGGCACAATCAGTTCCTTCTAGAAATTAAGGGTTCCCACAGCATACTGGTTAACCTATCACTGTCCTACTATTTCATGCTTATAACCTGACTCCTGTCTATCTGTCCAAAGTCATTTCAGTCCATCTTTTCTTTCATGCACTAACCTTGCTCCAATCTGACCTTCTTGCTGTTTCTCAAACTCTTGTATACTTTGAGGCCTTTGTATGTATAATTTCCTCTGCTGGAATGCCCCTCTTTCTCCTTAATATAGGCTCCTGGGTATCATTCAGGTCTCAGCATAAATGTCATGTCCTTTGAAAATATTACCACCCTAGCAAAGTTCCACACTCTAATTATCTCGAATCCTACTTTCTTTGTTGTCTTTTTTTTTTTAACTACAGATGACAGTTTAAATTTTTGTGTTTATTCATTTATTTTTTGCCTCCTTCATTAATGTTTCAGCTTCCCAAAAGCATTTCCTATGTCTGTTTCCTTTAACATTTGGATATATAGCAATTAGTCTGAGTTTTGGCATATAGTTGGTTCTCATATTGTTGAATGAATAAGTCAGTAAAGAAAGATGGAATGTTCTATTAACTTTTCGGGATTTAAATTTACAATTTCTGGGATACAACATTTACTAGAGATTTTAGTTTCTAGTGATCATAACTGAGATTTGGCCACTTTGAATCCCTGTATATTATATTTTACAATAGCAAAACATTCATTTATTTCCCATTTTTTTCAAGTAAACAAAGTGTCACTGTATATTGATAAGGGAAGGTATTTACATTTAAGCAAAGGTGTTAACAGCATGTAGTCAGTTACCAGAAGCCTACTAAATAAAACTAATGTGTAAGAAACGCTAAATAATGTTTCCAAGCCAACAATTTCATTATTAGGCACACTATCTTTCCATGCTAAATATGTAGCAATTCCAGTATTTGGTATCATTTTAAAGAGATAGCTGATATTTTATTTCTGTTGCATTAAAGCAGAACCTTGCGAAATAAGGAACTGACACAATCAATATTTTAAATGCATGCACTCAGAATAACAAGGCCTCATTTATATTCATTTCTCCAAAATTTGGGTAAAGCAGAAAATAATAAGTATTAATGAGAGCTTATTAAAGTTACAACATTAAATTATCATGGGTAAAGAATTAGATTCTGTTTCTTCAAAGTTTCTTCCTTCTTGCCAAGAGCTCCTAATTACTTTGAGCTCAAAAACCATTCCATCTGCATCAACGTTTCCCTGATGGTATTGCTATTTTGAACATACAATTTGAAATTACTTATTAAGAAGTTGTTTAGAGAAGTAAAATGCAATCTCTATCACAGTATAAGTAAACATCTCTTAAGAATTTTTAGTCACTGAAGATTTTTTTAAAACCAGAGGTTTGTAAGAATGCAATATGATTATTATACATCAGCATAAGAATGTATTCCACAATCAAAAAGAGGAGTGTTCTTGATTAGGAGAAAACTTTACTGATATACCCAACCTTCTGCTCATTATTCCAGAACTTGGAACTGGAATGTCACTGGATCTATTTGGGAAAGTATTTTACTGAGGAAAGGGAAACAGGATGCCACCAAACTGCTGGAGAGAACAATTGTTAGGATAATAATAATAATAATACTTCTCAGTGCATGCAATGTGCTAACTAATTTACATGCTTTGTTTAACTTAATCCTCACCACAGTAGGAACAATTATTATGCCAATCTATGACCGAGACAACGAAGGCCATGTGTGGCCAATACGTGCCTCTCAAGGTTTGCCAGTCTAGTCAGTAGTTTGCTGTATCCGCCTGTAGCCTTGCTTGGCAGATACTGAGAGGCAAGCATTAGCCATGCATGGAAGTGGGATGGGGGAACTGTCTGGGCGGCAGAGAAGCTGTGTGAAATCTTCCTTAATCAGCTGAGGAAGACAGGACTCATGAGGTCATGCCACAGGAAGGAGGGAGCAGTTCCAAAGACATGTGGTCTTTTAGATGAGAAGACAAATGAAAGTATTTGAGGAATGATAAGAGAAAGATGGTGGACCCTTTGATACTGAGAAAGGTATCCCACATGAATGTTTAGTATGTGGAAATAGAAGGGACAGGAAAAAAAAAAAACAAAAACAAAAACAAAAAGGGAAGGGCTATTTATACCTTCATTTTGCAATATTGGAAATCAACAGAAATCATCTGTCTTAGTTTCGTAGGGCTGCCATAACAGAGGACCACAAGCAAGGTGGCTTAAACAGCTGGAATATATTGTTTCACAGTTCTGGACACTAGAAGTCTGAAATCGATGTGCCGGCAGGGTTGGTTTCTTTGGAGGGCTATGAGAAAATGATCTGTTCTGGGCTTCTCTCCATGGCTTGTAGATGGACACCTTCTCCCTGTGTCTTCACATCATCTTCCCTCTGTACAAGACTGTACAAGACAAATGTCCCCTTCTTATAAGGATAGAGATATTTTGGATCAGGGTCCACCCTAAAAATCTGACTTTACACTTGATTACCTGTGTAAAGACCTCAAATACAGTCACATTCTGAGGTTCTAGGGATTAGGAGGACTTCAACATATAAATTTGGGGGGGATACAATTCAACCCATAACATTATTTGTAATTGAAGGAACAAAAAATAAAGGTGATAAGTATATATTTTTGTAATTGCAAAAGCAACTAAAAACAGTCATGTAAGTGTACTCGGAAAATGTCTGGGGAGCATGTAAGTGAGTCTTCTGTGATAGAGTAGGATCTAACATAGCAGACAGTCAAGAGACAACACCTGAAATTGACATATTCAAAAAAGTTTATTATTTAGAGATAAGTGGCATCCTCCAGAAAAAAAAAAAAAAAAAAAAAAAAAAAAAAAAAAAAAGCTTCTTTAAAATTAAAAGCAGTTTTTGTAGACTTCTTATACCTTAGGGAAGGTATAAATGGGTAGGAGATCCAGAGGCTTTTAGTTTTAGCTATAAACACTGCTGAACTATTTAACTTGAAAATTTTAGGTAATAACTTAAAATAGCCAGATACGGTAATGGATTGAACATAAACTTAGTTGATGACCTGCCCTGGCCCAGAACTGAGAATTAAGAATGAATGCAAATATTGGATAATCCTTTACAGAAAAGACATTTTGACAAATGGTTTCCATTCAGGGAATATGGTAATAGAAAAAGAGGAGGGCTGGGGAGAAAAAAATCCCAGGGCTGCATTCGTACATTGCAAACATAGCACTGAAGAGAAAAATGTAAGAATTTTTTTTTTAAGTTTACATAAAGCATTGAAAATTGCATAGCAAAGACATTAAATCAACCTAGGTGCCTATCAAGGTGGATTGGATAAAGAAAGTGTGGAACTTTTACACCATGGAATACTACACAAGTACAAAAAAGGAGGAAATCATGCCCTTCAGCAACATGGATGCAGCTGGAGGCATTATCCTAAGTGGATTAACAAAGGAACAGAAAACCAAATACCATGTTCTCACTTATAGGTGGGAGTTAAACATTGGGCATGTATGGACATAAAGACGGAAACAATTAATCACTGGGGACTATGGAACAGGGAAAGAAGGAAGAAAGGGTTGAAAAACTACCTTTTGGGTACTATGCTCACTACCTGGGTGATGATATCAATTGTACCCCAAACCTCAGTGCCACACAATATACCCATTTAATAAACCTGCACATTTTATTTTTCAAAATAAAAATTGGAAAAAAAAAGGAAAAGAGAAAGTTATGGATGTAAATTGTTATGGGCTGTACTCATATCCACTGTGTCCTTTCCTCTCATCCAAACAGCTCAGTCAAGCCTTTCCAGATTATTCAGATGTCTAGGGTTCCTTGGGTCTGACAAAGGTAATTTTATTTGTGTCTTTACTTACAGAGTAGAGAGATCTTGAGAATGGCCAGCAGCCTCTTGCAGGTCTTTGCAACCTTTTCACTTTGAAGTATATTTGTAAAAGTCTGATTTTGCTGCTACAAATCTGGGAGACGTGGAGAAAGGGAGCGGTAAAGCTCTTCCTTTCCTGCTGAGAAAGAGTCTATAGGAAAGGGATTGGGGACAGACTATACTGGCATGTCCATGTCTCTGCCCAAGCTCTTTCCTTGTCTCGGATGCTCTTTGATTGCTGAAGGAACCTCCTTTAGACTGAGCTCACATAATGAGGTTTCGTTGTGTAATAAAGAGCAGAAGTTTTATCAGTTTGCCAGTTATCTGCAACCTATGTTCATTGTAGCACTATTCACACTAACCAAGGTATGAAATCAGCCTAAGCATTCAGCAACAGATGAATGGATAAAGAATGGCATATATACACAATGGAATACTATTCAGCCATAAAAAGAATGAACTCCCGTCACTTGTGGCAAAATGGGTGAGCCTGCAGCACATTACGTTAAGTGAAATAAGCCAGATACAGAAAAATAAATACAGCATGTTCTCATTCATATGTGGGAAATAAAAAAGTTGATCTGATGGAAGTAGAAAGTAGAATAGTGGTTACCAGAGAAGAGTCAGAAGGCATATAAAGAGATTGGTTAATAAGTAGAAAATTATAGTTGTATAGAAGGAATAATTCTAGTATTCAATAGCACAGTAGGGACTATAGTTAAAATAATGTATTCTCTATTTCAAAATAGCTAGAAGAAAGGATTTTGATGTTCCCAACACAAAGAAATGATAAATGTTTGAGGTAATGGGTATGCACTGATTTGATCATTATACATTGTATACCTGCATCAAAAGAACACATATACCCCATAAATATGCATAATTATGTATCAGATAAACATTTAAAAATTAAAAATAGAAAAGGGCAGAGATTTCAGCTCATGAGAACAAGTTTAAGTCTTAGCTCTATCAATGTACTAGTCTGAATCCATTTCTTACCTTCGTATCTCAGCTACGGTCATGTGAGAATGGAAATTCTGATATCTACTGTAGAAGAGAATTTCTAGAAGAGTAGGTGAGAGTACAGTTTAAGCCTGAGGGTTTCTCACTTGCATAGGCCCCTGCAAAGCTCTATACCTAATTTTCTATTCATAATTTTATCATTTTTCCCCAGAAGGTCCCAGAGATGTATAAGCTTCACAGAAAGACCAGGTGTGCCTTGGATCTATTTCACTTTAGTATTTACAATGGCTTTGTTTATAAACCTGGGGTTAAAATCAAGGTTTCCTGACATCCAAGCCGGAGTTCTCTCCCCTTAACAGCAACGAATGCTTTTTCCCTTCCATTTCCAAATTCCTGGAACTTTGCTCATTATCTCTTCCTTCTCATCCCTGTCTATCACTGATGTCCAGACACCCTCAATACACTCATTGGTAGTGCTGTAAGACTTTAAAATGTATCCTCTCATCCTACTCACCTCTGAAAATACCTACAGGTAGAATCAAAATACCATTCTCTTGGTTACATTTTCTTAATTTTAAAGGTTTTTATAAACAAACAAGTAAAGGACAAGTAAATGCTGCAAAGTTGTAACTTTCATTTTTTCAGAGGGCATTTGCATTCTAAGAGAGGTTATTTATTAAGGCAAAGGAAAGAATGAACAAGGTTGAATTTGCTCCTGTTGGGCTGGCTCCTGCCTTCTTAGAAAAGTGGGTTCCACTATGATCCTATTTGGAATCCTGAGGGTGGTAGTCCAGTCCCCTGAAGGTTGGTGGAAAGAACTTGAGGAAGCGAGATTGTGGTACCTAAAACTGATTTTCTCCAAAAATCTCAATCTTGAAAAAATGTTTAACCAAGATTGTTAAAATGAAAAATGAAATTACAGACTGTGGTGGTTAATATTGGGCGTCAACTTGATTGGATTGAAGGATGCAAAGTATTGTTCCTGGGTGTGTCCATGAGGGTATTGCCAAAGGAGATTAACATTTGAGTTGGTTGAATGGGAAAGGCAGACCCACCCATAATCTGGGTGGGCACAATCTAATCAGCTGCCAGTGAGGTCAGAATAACAGCAGGCTGAACATGAAAAGACTAGACTGGCTTAGCCTCCCAGCCTGCATCTTTCTCCCATGCTGGATGCTTCCTGCCCTTGAACATCAGACTCCAAGTTCTTCAGCTTTGGGACTCTTGGACCTTCGACCACAGACTGAATCCTGCACTGTCAGCTCCCCTACTTTTGAGGTTTTGGGACTCAGACTGGCTTTCTTGTTCCTCAATTTGCACACAGCCTATTGTGGGACTTCACCTTTTGATTGTATGTGTCAGTACTCCTTAATAAACTCCCCTTTACATATATGTATTAGCTCATTTTCATGCTGCTGATAAAGACATACCCAAAACCGGGAACAAAAAGAGGTTAAATTGGACTTACAGTTCCACATGGCTGGGAGGCCTCAGAATAATGGCAGGAGGTGAAAGACACTTCTTATATGGCTGCGGCAATTGAAAAATGAGAAAAAAGCAAAAGTGGAAACCCCTGATAAGCCCATCAGATCTCGTGAGACGTATTCACTATCATGAGAATAGCACGAGGAGACCAGCCTCCATGATTCAATTAACTCCCCCTGGGTCCCTCCCATGACACGTGGGAATTGTGGGAGCACAATTCAAGTTTATATTTGGGTGGGGACACAGTCAAACCATATCAATATACATCTATCCTATAAGTTCTGTCTCTTTAGAGAACCCTGACTAATACATGGGCTATGTTAGTTTTGTTTTTCCTGGTGCCTCAGTTGACTTCAACTGGAGTTGAAAGTTTACACCTTGAAAATATTTGCATATTTCACAAGTATAAATTCAACTCTGGATGCCATGAAGTAGACTTTTTTGTTCATGAAACATTTCAAATGCACGTATCTCTCTTTTTTTTTTTTTTTGAGACGGAGTCTCGCCCTGTCTACCAGGCTGGAGTGCAGTGGCTGCAATCTCGGCTCACTGTGAACTTCACCTCCCGGGTTCACGCCATTCTCCTGCCTCAGCCTCCTGAGTAGCTGGGACTACAGGCGCCTGCCACCACACCTGGCTAATTTTTTGTATTTTTAGTAGAGACAGGGTTTCACCGTGTTAGCCAGGATGGTCTCGATCTCCTGACCTCGTGGTCCACCCGCCTCAGCCTCCCAAAGTGCTGGGATTTCAGGCGTGAGCCACCGTGCCTGGTCTCCTTATTGTTTAAAATTCATTTTTAATTAATTATTTTTTTTAAATTCGACTTTAAGTTCTGGGATACATGTGCTGAACGTGCAGGTTTGTTACATAGGTATACATGTGCCATGGTGGTTTGCTGCACCCATGAACTTGTCATCTAGGTTTTAAGTTCCACATCATTTGGTATTTGTCCTAATGCTCTCCCTCCCCTTTCCCCTCACCCCTCAACAGGCCCCGGTGTGTGGTGTTCCCTCCCTGTGTCCATGTGTTCTTATTATTTAGCTCCCACTTATGAGTGAGAACATGCAGTGTTTGGTTTTCTGTTCCTGTGTTAGTTATAATTTTTTTTTTTTTTTGAGATGGAGTTTTGCTCTGTTGCCCAGGTTGGAGTGCAGTTGAATGATCTTGGCTTACTGCAATCCCTGCCTCCTGGGTTCAAGTGATACTCCTACCTCAGCCTCTCAAGTAGCTGGGATTACAGGCACATGCCACCATGTCTGGGTAATTTTGATATTTTTAGTAGAGACAGGGTTTTGACATGTTGGCCAGGCCAGTCTTGAACTCCTGGCCTCAAGTGATCCACCCAACTTGCCCTCCCAAAATGCTGAGGTTACAGGTGTGAGCCACCATGCCTGGACTATCTTCTTATTACTAAAAAAGAAAATAAGGTCAGGCACAGTTGTTCACACCTGTAATCCCAGCATTTTGGGAGGCCGAGGTGGGTAGATGGCTGGAGCTCAGGAGTTCATGACCAGCCTGGGCAACATGGCAAAACCCCATCTCTACAAAAAATACAAAAATTAGCTCAGCATAGTGGCACAAGTCTGTAGTCCCAGATACCTGGGAGACTGTGGTGGGAAGATGGTTTGAGCCCGGGAGGCAGATGTTGCAGTGATCCAAGATCATGCCACGGCACTTCAGCCTCGGTTACAGAGTGAGACCTTGTCAAAAAGAAGAAGAAGAAGAAGGAGAAGGAGAAGGAGAAGAAGAAGAAAGGAAGAGTGAGAAGAAAGAAAGAAAGAAAGAAAGAAAGAAAGAAAGAAAGAAAGAAAGAAAGAAAGAAAGAAAGGAAGGAAGGAAGGAAGGAAGGAAGGAAGGAAGGAAGGAAGGAAGGAAGGAAGGAAGGAAGGAAGGAAAGAAGGAAGGAAGGAAGGAGGAAGGAAGGAAAGAAGGAAGGAAGGAAGGAGGAAGGAAGGAAGGAAGGAAGGAGGAAGGAAGGAAGGAAGGAAGGAAGGAAGGAAGGAAGGAAGGAAGGAAGGAAGGTTCCTTTTGAGTTTTAATCATCATCAAGGATGCTTTCTTTGAATATAAATTTTTCACAGATAGTTAAAATCTCTTTTCCCATAATGCCAACACAGCACAAATAGTCTCAAAGTATCTTAATTATTTATATTAATTATTCAAATGTGTTTAGCTCCCAAGGAATAATTTACCAACTATTAGAACAGTTACTTTGGATTTTCTGCTTCATGTAAATTAGTTATGAATGACTTAATTCCAATTCATTTAACCTCAAGGTGATACTCATAAGTGAGTGTTGAGAAGTTTTAAGAAGAACAAAATTTAAGAAACATTCTTGCTGCAGAGAAGATGTGTGCCTAACTAAGAATAGCACCATGCAGACTTAAAGTGCAATGCTAATGGGAACCTGTGCTAGGTGCTTGCTGGCTGTTTGATGCTCCAGAGAAAAAAACATGTTATCATCAGAGATTCATCTTTGCTCTCACACCTTGGAGTACAAATACCAAAATGGCCCTGAGGCCCTTGCCTCTCATCTGTGACAACTTCAGGCCCTACTAACAATTGGGGAGGCAGAAAATTCTTGTGTATAGCTCAGTAGATTTTTTTGTTTCAGTTTCAGCCGCAAGCCATCTGGCTGGGAGTCTGACCAGAATACAAAGAGAACCCTTTTTTGACCAATCAAACTGCAACATGCAAATGAACTCTGGCATTCAGAGATTTCACCTCAAGTCCTCAAATGGGGAAGTCATTACTCTTCTGAATACCCACCCCTATCCCCAGAGGCATATGACCTCAATCATAAAAGGTAAGACAGTCTCTCTCCTGTAATCCAGACACTACCAACAACCAGACCAATATTTTTTTTAAATGTAAATCTTAATTTATTACTGCTCTCCTTAAAAATCTACTTTGTGCTTAGAAAAAACTTAAACTCCTTCACTCTGTCATAAATCCCTTCCTTAATCAGGCATCTCCAATTCCCACCTCTTCTCATCCCACTCACTTCCTTACTTATCATGTTCCAGCTTCATTAGCGTCCTTCTCTACTGTAGAATCAAGCTCTTTCCTTCTCAAGGGTCTTTGTATGGCCACGTTCCTTGATCTGGCATCTAATTTCCCCAGCTTTCCACAGTGGGGCCTGCTCTATCCAGCTTACCCGATCTACTCTCTGTATACCATCTCACCATGGCACTTTCTTTCCTGGCATCCACCTCCTGTTCCTCACAAACTAAAATTATTTTGTTTATTTGATTTGTTCATTTTTATTGTCCAATCCCCTTTAGGGTTCTCATTAGCACAATGGAAGTGTCCAAAAGTTTTTGTTGAGTCAATTCAATGAATTAGTTAGTAAACAAAAGAATAATTGCAAATGGAGAGAAAGGAAAGTAGAACTTCAATGAGGGACATGGGGAAAGTTAGCATTATCCCAAGAAAACTGTAATATTGGGAAAGTTAGCATTATCCCAAGAAAACGGTAACATGGGGAAAGTTAGCGTTATCCCAAGAAAACTGTAATATGGGGAAAGTTAACATTATCCCAAGAAAACCGTAACATGGGGAAAGTTAGCATTATCCCAAGAAAACTGTAATATGGGGAAAGTTAGCATTATCTCAAGAAAACTGTAATATTGACATGATGACATTATGAAATTAGAAAATAAATATACAGGGCGAGAGAGGAAGCAGACCAAGATGGCCAAATAGAAGCTCCAGTGATCATCCCCCTGACCCCACTGCAGGAACAACAAACTGAACAACTATCCACAAAGACAGCACCTTCATAAAACCAAAATCAGGTAAGCAATCACAGTAGCTGGCTTTAACAATGTATCAGAGAAAGAGTCACTGAAGGAGGTTAAAAATTCCTGACGCCAACCCCTACTGCATCCCTGGCAGCAGCCATGTGTTACAGAGAGAGAATGTGTGCTGGGAGAGAGAGCACACAGTGATTGTGAGACTTTGCATTGGAACTTAGTGCTGCCCTGTCACAGGAGAAAACAATATAGGGCAGAATTCATCCTGTACCCAAAGAGGGAGCATTTAGACCAGCCATAGCCAGAGGGAAATCAACTACCCCAGTGACTGGAACTTGAATTCTGGCTAGCCCCACCACTACTGGCTAAAGCACTCTGGGGTCCTAAATAAACTTGAAAGGCAGCCTAGACCATAAGGACTGCAATTCCTGCGCAAGTCCTGGTGCTGTGCTGGGCTAGAGTCAGTGCACCCGGGTTGCATGCAACCTAGTGAGACATCAGCCAGAGCAGCTAAGGGAGTGCTTGCGCCACCCCAACCTCAGACAGAATAGGTTTGCAGCTCCAGGGGGAGATTCCTCCCTTCTGTCTAAGGAGATGAGAAGGAAGAATAAAGAGTACTTTGTCTTGCAACTTGGACACCAGCTCAGCCACAGTAGAACAGAGGACCAAGCAGAGTCCTAAAGATCCCATTTCAGGCCCTAGCTTCTGAACATTTCTAGACACATTCTGGGTCAGAAGGGGACATAAATCAAAAGTACAATAAGATATCATCTCACCCTAGTAAAAATGGCTTTTATCTATAAGGCAGGCGATAATGAATGCCAGCTAGGATGTGGAGTAAAGAGAACCCTTATACACTGTTGCTGGGAATGTAAATTAGTACAGCCACTATGGAGAACAGTATGGAGGTTCCTGAAAAAAAATTAAAGATAGAACTACCATGTGATCCAGAATTCCACTACTGGATATTTTTCCAAAGGAAACAAAATATGTCAAGGAGATTTCTGTACTCCCATGTTTATTGAAGCACATTCACAATAGCCAAGATTCAGCAGCAACCTAAGTGTCCATCAACAGACGATAGATAAAATGCAGTACAGATACACAATGGAGTACCATTCAGCCATTGAAAAAGAATGAGATTCTGTCATTTGCAAGAACATGGATAGAACTGGAGGACATTGCGTTAAATGAAATAAGCCAGGCACAGAAAGACACACTTGGCATGTTCTGATTCATTTGTGGGATCTAAAAATTAAAACAACCGAGCTCTTGAAGATAGAGGTTAGAACAATGTTTACCAGAGGCTTGGCAGGGTAGTGGGAGGTGGAGGGAGTATAGATGGTTAATGGGTACAAAAATATAGTTAGCTAGAATGAATAAGATGTAGTATTTGATAGCACAACAGGGTGACTACAGTCAACAATAGCTCATTGTACATTTAAAAATAAAAAACAGTATAACTGGAATGTTTATAACACAAGTAAATGATAAATACTTGAGGTAATGAATACATCATTTACCCTGATGTGATTATTATGCATTGTATGCCAGTATCAGAATATCTCATGTACCCCAAAAATATATATAGCTACTATGTATCCAGTAAAATTAAAAATAAAAGAGAATATTGAGAAATATATATATATATATAGGTCCATAACAACACAGAGAAATATTTCTTTTTACACGTATCAAGTCTTTATATTCACTTCTTCTGAGTATTTGTTAAATATTTACTGAGTAAATAAAAATGGACTTTAGGGTAGGTTCTCAGCAATATTTTTGTAATAAATAAATCATTGTATAATTGGGCTGACCTGAGCCTTAAGATATACACTTATTCATTCTTTGTTTTCCTGTTTCTTAAAAATGTGATTTTAGTTTAAGACTAAATTTATTTATTTATTGAAATTACTGTGTGATGAAATACTGCATGTACTTCCGTGTTTTACTTAGTTTTGACTTTCAACAAAGTGTAATGTGATAATTTATGCTTACAGGAGGAAAACAAAGTTAAATTTTACATTTTTAAAAAACTTCATTTTGTTCTTCTTCTTAAAGTAGTTTGGCCAAATGACCCTTGTATTACTTACAACAGTCAAAACCACTCCAACCAAGAGACATACAATTCAGCTGCTAAAATAAAGTGAATGTTTATTCTTCTCTCATGTCATGGTCAAGAAGTAGGTGGTACGGCACTGGAAGGGGAAGGGAAGCTCTGCAATCTCCAAAACATCCTAAGCAGCTGCCCCAGTTCTCCTCATTATGAAAACTGTGTCAAAGAAAGATTGCACTGGACAGAGTTAAACAAGCAAGGAAGACCTTATTCAGAAAAACTGGACTCAGTGTTATTAAAATGAAAGGAAAGAAAGTATTGAAGAATTAGGGTGAGCTGGTGGAAAAGTAATGGAGGATATTAGGGGGCAGATTGATCCATTTGATTAGGCCGTTTGTGTTTTCTAATTGGCACTTACGGAAGTTAGTCACCTACCCTCCCAAACAGACTGAGACATAGAGTCGATATCTTCCTTGAAGATGAAATTTCTAAAGGATGTGTCCCAGGTCCTTGAGAAAGACATCCTTGAGTTGCAAATCTGACAAGAAGCTGGGAAACAATTTACATTTTAAAGGGGCAGGAAAATGATTCACAATTGCAAGTTTTCTAAAGCAAATGCCCTAAGAAAAGTCAAGAACCTATAATCAAGAAAAAACCTGTCTGAAATAGTCAGTCTTAGGGGAATGCTAAGCCTATCTTGGTCACTTCTAAGAAGGAACAATGGAATTAAGAGTGTAGCAGGACGAGCGGCAGACAAAACTCCTCAGACACGGAGTTAAAGAAGGAAGGGGTTTATTCAGCCAGAGGCATCCGCAGGACTCCTGTCTCAAGAGCCAAGCTCCACGAGTGAGCAATTCCTGTCCCTTTTAAGGGCTCACAACTCTAAGGGGGTGCGTGAGAGGGTCGTGATTGAGCAAGCAGGGAGTATGTGACTGGGGACTGCATGCACCAGTAATTAGATTGGAACAAAACAAGATAGGGATTTTCACAGTGCATTTCTATACAGTGTCTGTAGTCTATGGATAACAGGGCTGATTAGGTCAGGGGTCGATCTTTAATCACCAGGCCCAGGGAGTGGCGCCGGGCTGCCTGCCTGTGGATTTCATTTCTGCCTTTTAGTTTTTACTTCTCTCTTTGGAGGCAGAAATTGGGCATAATATTATATGAGGGGTGGTCTCATCTCTTAAGAGAACACATATTTCTTCACATATTTCTTCTTAAGGACACAAACAGAAGAAGCACACATTATTCTCTTCATATCCCATTGGCCAGAACATAGTCACATATTTACACAAACTTTCATAGGAGGCTGGGAAAAGTCTTAGGTCAGTCATGTGCCCATCTAAAACTGGCCTGAATTGGGATTCTTTCACAGGAACTTGCGAAAAACTCCACCCTGCACTTTTTTCCACCACTGAATCATCCAACACCATAGAGTCTGCCCAGGTGGTATGGCTTATGAGGCAGGGTTGTTTGCACACTGCTGCCTTGACCTGCCTCAGAGCCCTTTCTTGCTCCTGACTCCATTCAAAGTCAGCAGCCTTCTCTAGGTCAGAACAATATTCTTGGACATGGAATGTGTGGCCTCGAAACCCAATGTATTCTTGCTTTATCATAGGAAATGCAAGAAGTATCCATTTGTCTTTAATTTTGGAGGAAATATCCTAGCATACCCCTAATCTCTGGACCCCTAATCATTTTACTGAAATTGCAGGTCCCTGAATCTTCATGGAGTTTTATCTTCTACTACCAGGAGCACATATGTCTTATAAGACTTTCAGCATGCTAGTCACTTCTTGTTCCTCATGTGCAATCAGCATGATGTCATTGACATAATGGATTGATGTAATGTTCCAAGGGACTCTGACAGGCCTAATCTCCTAAGACTTACAGCACTGAGGGAAGGAGAGTTAGCACAGCTCTGAAGTGGAAATCATAAGTGAATATGTTTTGGCCAGTCTCATGAATGCAAACTGTTTCTGATCCTGTTATCTGACTAGAATACGAAAGAATGCATTCACTAAATCAATGGCCATAGGAAAGTGATGCTTTATAAATCTGCTGTAGCAACGACACTACATCCAGCACAGTAGCTGTGCTGGCTACTACTTGTTTGAGCTCATAGTGGTCTATACTACAGTCATTCTCTAGAATCCATCCATTTCTGCAGGAGGCAGCCTGGCAAATTTAACAGAGATGAGATAGGGACCACCACTCCTACATCCTTTAGATCTTTAATTATGGCATAAATTTGAGTAAACATCATGAGGAAGAAAATGATGTATAGTAATTATAAGAAAAAAAACCAATAAATTGCTGATTCATTCATCAGGGAGACAGAATAATCTAGGGAAAAAGATAAAGGACAGAGAGTATAAGGTTTGAATGTTTTAGTCACATAGCCTGATTACTCTCTGCATGACTCGCTGTACATATTTAACTCTCTAAGTCCAAATTCCTCTACCTGTAAATAAGGTTGCTAATATTTGCCTTCAATCTGTCTTATATGGAAGGCTATTAAGTAAACAGATGAATATAGAATGTTTCCTTAATAATGGTAGATATTCGGTGCTGTAAAAGCACATTTAACAGGCTACCGAACACTTTGAAAGGAAATATAAGCAATTCAGTAAAAGGGAAGTGTTGCTATAATAAAGATTTGCCATGCTGGATATTGCCAAAGGATGAAACACCATCTGGAACTGTGTGGTCAGTCCAACCACTGAGAAATGTAAGGGGCAACATAAAACTTTCTCTCTGCCCGCTGAAGCTTCACTGAAAAATCAACTGACAGAAGGCAGATTAATAGGAAAAATTGCATACAAATTTATTGACATGAACAGCAGAGAAGCACAGAGTGATTACCCCAAGCCCCTGATAGGGTTCAGAAGTTTATGTACCATCTTGAGTTTACAGAAAAAATAAGGGCTCGGCCAGGTGCGGTAATCCCAGCACTTTGGGAGGCCAAGGCGGGTGGATCACCTGAGGTCAGGGGTTTGATACCAGCCTGGCCAACATGGTGAAAGCCTGTCTCTACTAATAAAACAAAAAATTAGCCTAGCTAATGGTGGCAGATGCCTGTAATCCCAGCTACTTGGTAGGCTGATGCAGGAGAATTGCTTGAACCCAGGAGGTGGAGGTTGCAGTGAGCCGAGGTTGTGCCACTGCACTCCAACATGGGCAACAAGAGTGAAACTCCCTCTCAAAAATTAAATAAATAAATAAAATAAAAACAAAAATAAGGGCTCAGCGCATGGTCAAAACAGGTTATGGTGGTAAGATAGGCTATGTCAGTGAGAGAAGAGGAGGTCTGGCTAGAAAAGGTGGTCTTGTAATGCAGATGAAACCACACACGTAGAGGTCCTCAGAGAGAATAGATGGCAAAGTTTTCTTTCAGACCTTTAAAGATGTCGTACTCTGTGTTAATCTTTCTTAGACAGAACAAGCAAAGGACCACAGAGAAAACCTGGCTACCTCAATGAAGATTTTTCTCTACACATACAAATCCCCCCCCCCAATAAAAGACAGCTTTTCAGCTATTCTTGTATTTGTGTTTCCAGGCCTTCCTTATAGCCACCTTGATCTGTGTCAAGGAAACATATTTTGGGGTGAATATTTTGATTTCCTTCAGTTCCCTCCTTTGAAACTTTACTTTTAGGAAGTTTCACATATTAAAAGTCAACTTGATGGCTTTGTAGAGATTTAGATTAGAGGTTGTTAGGTAAGAGATAGGCAAAGGAAGAGAAAAACAAAATGGGATAAATAGAAAATGACAAATTTAAATATATTGCCCCATATCTTCTTGAATCAGTCTTAGTCCTAAGAATAGATCAGTCAAGTTTAACAGCTGTTTCCCATTCTAGGAGGTGACATTGCAGATAGACTAGGATCCATCTACATAGAATGTACGTAAACAGATCTTTAATCAGAGGCATTTCTATGGAAACAGAAGAAAAACAAAAGTTAATGTCTGGAGTAGTCTGTACATTGCTTTTTCTCAGAGTCTTTGAAGCATTTTCTGATTCTATGGGCAATATGGCAGATTTTTCTGGATTGTGGTTTCAATCAGGTGTTTCAATGAACCTTCTGAGTAGTCCATATGTCAACAGGCATATCTAAGTTGCCATAATAATTTCTTCCAAAGTTAATAGCAAGTTTTCAGGGCTTCAAGAAAAGTACAGTTTTAATTTTTGGTAATTTCAAGTTAGATAAATGGGAGACACATATGTAAATGTTAGTTTGGAGACTTGTAGCCAGGAAAGAATTCAGAATTCGGTCGAATCTGTAGGCAAATAGTGAGAATTCAAAAGCAATGGTCAGGGCTAGGATCCAATAATAGGTGTGCTGTAGCTTTCTTCTGAAACATACTTTTTTTTCTATCTAGTCCCTCATTTTCACCAAATATAAATCATAGTAGGACCAATTTATTTTCAAACTAAGTTTTACTCTTATTATACTTGGCCTGAATATTCATATAAAGTACAGAAAGAAGAGTGACTGGCCACATAGGACCTTTTTAACTTAACTTTGCTGGAATTTTTTCGTAAGAAATTTTTCATTAGACTTTTAAAAGCTTTTGAGTCTAAGAAGCCAAACCAAGGATTTGACATCAGACTGTGCCTGTAATACCTGTACAAATTGGGTGAATTCCTCTCTTCTTGAGATCCCCAAAATACCCTGAAGTTCCTAGGTCTGTGACATTCGTTACTTACTGCAAGGTCAGGAACCTTGTAAGGAAACAGTATAGATGAAGTACTAGGCAAGTCTTTTTTCCCAAGTCTATTGGCTTGAAAGTAAATCTCCATTCTTCAAAGCAGTTTGAAAATACGAATTTGAAAATATGACATTCCAGTAAAAGCTTTGGTAATAACCAATGTCTCCAATTATGTGTTGTTACAAAAGAAAACAGATTCTTATTGAACTTATGCAAATTACTATATTGCCATAAAATAAGAATACTCATGAATAGTTTCTGAATTCTGGAGAAGTTAGATAAAGAGGAAGGTAAATGTTTCAATTTTGCTTGCAAAAGTACTTTACTCAATTGCTATAAGCTATAAATAGTTTAAGAAAAAGGTTTTCTTGACTCTGGAAAACAAAGCATAAAAAGAATAAGCAGTGTTTCAAACAAAAAGTCAAAAGATTATTTCAGTCCTTCATTAGTTCAGCCCCACATAATTAACCCTTTTTCTTCTTGTGTTAGGTTAGCAATTTTCATGAACCCATCAATTTTTAAATTAGAGTTCTGCAAGTTTTTACCTAGTCTAATGGTATGATATCAAAAATTATCAGGAACCTGAATTTAAAAGTACTTGTCCCTGAAGAAGAAGCAGATTTTGGATTCTAGCTGATTATAAGCTGCTATTTCAGATGAATAAAAATAATAATTGTGGATGACAAAAGACAGAATAGCCATGGCTAAAGATGTAATTGAGAAGAAAATTTGTCTATTTCTGTGGCATAAAATAATTTAACATAATAATTATGACTATTAACATATACCAAACATATCAGAATTTTAGGAAGCTCATACGATTTTGGAACACATATTAATGACACATTTGTACAAATATAACTCAAAGAAAGTTAAACATCATTTATTTGACAGTGCTTCCCAGATGATGTTTTATAAGCCAAATAAGCCTAATATGGCTCTCTTGGATTTCCAGGGTTTCTTTTTGGAATGTCCAAAAATTAGTTCAAAGTCAAAAAGACTTAATTTAGAATTTGAAATTTAATTTTGGGAAGTTTATCAAATATCAAATGTTTAAAATGCTTTATCAAAATAAGGTCACACAGGTCACTGTAAAATAATAACTATTCATTTAGCAAAGTGATAATTAAAAGATTTCAAAAAGCAAAAACCTTTACTCTTTAATTGAAAAGAACTGGGTTTGCCAAATAATCAAAAGTCTTACTAAAGCTAGCATGAGACAGACTCTCCCTCCTTTTGGCAATTTACTCAAAAAACAAATGAAATATTTTACTGTCTCTTAATACTACATAAAAATTTTGTTCAAATGAGAAAACAGAATTCTACCTTTCTATCAGTGTATTATTAATATTAAGCCCAAGTTTAATAAAGCCTTATACACATACTGATCCAATCTCAATCAACTTGACTACATGTGATAAGATTTTCAAAAGCCTATAATCTCTTAGAATTTTTTCCATTATCTTTCCCCAACTTTCTATACCCATTTAGTTTTTATCTGTCATTTTCATTTCTTTCTTCAATTAAAACAACCTCTAAGAACCTCTAAGCCAGAAAAAATTATTTTTCTTTAACAAAAAGCACATTCTCATGCCTTCTTTATAAAATTTGTTACCAAAAACATATCTTAATTTTCTTATACTCTCTGATATCGAATTTTTTTATGTCGTGGTTTTAATTATATGTATCAAGTGCAATGCTAACTCTTAGTTACCCTAATTTTCAGTGAAAATTACTTAGGAAATAAGCAATTTTAATTATTATATATCAGGTGCAGAGGCTAGAAAAAGGACAGAGGTGTGAAGACAATACCGGTGGATCTAACTAGCATCGCCAGAAGGCACAGCTGGGTTTGGGAGGACATACTGACTTTAGTTCTGCCCCACAGTTAGTGACCCAGGCACTTTGGACACACATATGTCCCCAGGTCTCAACACCGCCACTTGTCTAGACCCCAGAATCTATAAAAGCTCAAAACCAAAGACAAAGGGTCACAGAAGAATTAAGCAAGTATCAAAATATCAGAAGAAACAGTTCTATGGACTTAAACATCTATCAGAGACAGTATAATCCTGTCTGACCAATAGATCTAGGCAAAAATATCTAAATTAAATTCAGAAGATATTTCTATTTCACCTTACCAACCATTTTAAGAACTGGCTTTATTTACCAAGTGTTACTGAAGTCATATAAACTTGAAAAGAATTTGAACTTATTTACTTAATTTATGAGTGTTCATTTATATATAAGTGAATTTGGTCATTTTGGTCCCATGTGGACAATATACAAACAGACATGTATACTCATATACACATAAAAATACAAACAGACACAAATAAGCCTTTAGAGTTTTGATTAGAAAATTTTGACCGTGAGACAGGTACAAATAACTAGTTCTAAAGGACCGTTGGATTAAATTACGCCTCTGTAAATGGAACAAGTTAAGTTTGTCTGTCTCACATATCTGAAACATTTACTCAATTTTGGAGAAAACAGGGCAGCAAATTTATATTTCAAAGCACGGAGAGAAAATTTCAACTTTTTCAAGAAGGAATGTGGTTGTGTTAGAGGAAGATTGAAAATGGATGTCGGGGTTACAACATTATAGCCATAGCAGGATTTTATTAGAAGTCTAATTTGATTTAGATAGGAAGCTTCTAATTTTGTCTCTGCTTTTTAATGGGATCACTGAAATCAGAGCAGATTCCACCAATGAATAGAGCCAATACAGCATTTGTAGTTTGCAGAGCCTAATACTTACATATGTGAAAAGCAGGTGCAGCTGGAAGGCAGAACACCTAGGTGTCCCCAAATCAAATAATTCCATTTTTTTTACACTGAAACTTGGGTCCCCCCATAGAGGGAAAGTCCATGGGACAGAGCCATGCAACATTTCCATAGTGCATCTCCCTACAAATACATTGTCCCAAGGCCAGTAGGTTACCCAGTGCCACTCCACCCACTCTGTGATCAGCCCATTCCCATGAGAGTCTTTTCCCTTTGTGGTGAGTGTTTCCACATCCTCCAAGTGTTCAAACCATGCATTTTATATCTAAACACTCAAAGAAATGAGTAGCCTTCTGCACTAATAATCTTTCTTTACAATTGCATGCAGCCACATCCCAAACTGCTGCTACCACTAGTGACTTGCTAGCCATTGCGCACACAAAGGTCGAGTTTTCTCTCATAGTGTAAAGTAATCCTGGCACCCCTCAAAAACAAAGAGATCAGGTAACTCAATGCAAAAAGAGAGCAGAGCTAAAGACCAGAGAGGAACCTGCCCATGACTCCTGGGACTCCACAAGAAAGGCAGAAGACCCCCAAAATAGGGTGTGTGGCATCTTTTTCTGTGTTTCTTAAGGGGTCTCAGAGTCATTAGACATTGACTGTAGGTACATTCGTGTGGTACTGAACATGGTAAAGAGGATAAAATCTGAGGGAATGGTAAAAATAAATGGGCAAATAATTCTTAAAGAAGCCAATTTGGGGAGATGTTAAGCTTTTTAAAAGACCAATACGATGTTACATTTTTCTTTCTTTCTTCTTCTTTTTTTTTTTTTTTGAGATGGAGTCTGACTTTGTTGCCCAGGCTGGAGTGCAATGGCACGATTTGGGCTCACCGCAACCTCTGTCTCCCATGTTCAAGCGATTCTCTTGCTTCAGCTTCCCGAGTAGCTAGGATTACAGACACCCGCCACCACGCCCAGTTAATTTTTGCATTTTTAGTAGAGACAGGGTTTCACCACGCTGCCCAGGCTGATCTCAAACTCCTGACCTCAGGAGATTCGCCCACCTCGGCCTCCCAAAGTGCTGGGATTACAGGTGTTAGCCACTGTGCCTGGCCAATTTTACATTTCTCTCAGCAAAATTATACCAACAAGAAAGGAGGCAAACAAAAGGACCAAAATTAAGCTTTCTGAGTGTAGAGATATCTTACAAATTTTTCAGATCTCTTATTATTTTATTTTAGTCAGGACAAACAGTTGATATTTCTGGTTTTCGAACTTACCATCCCAAGTGACTCACCAAAACCAATCAGACTTAACTAAGGTTACGATTTTCTCAAGGATGCATGCGGTATCCGCAAAGAAACACAAACTAGTCCTCACAAGATCCAGAACCACCCCAACGACAGCTCAAAGAAAGAACAGTTTTGCTAGCTGCAAATAGGGTACAACCTACATCTGTCCATTCATATTTTCTAGAGTCTCATTTTCTCAGTGGAACATCGGCACACAAAGGCCCGAAAGCCCTGTGTGCCCCCTAGGTCCTTGGTTCCCTTGACTGTGGTTTCCAGAAAAACAGAGTGGCTTAGGTATCCTGCTTATGCGACAAAACCTGTATAATGGTAGATACTTGGTGTTGTAAAAGCTGATTAGGCAGGCTATCAAACACTACGAAAAAGAAATGTAAGCAATTCAGTAGAAGGCGAGTATTGCTGTAATAAAGTTTTGCACTGCTGGATATTAGCAAAGGATGAAACAGCATCTGTAACTGTGCAGTCAGTCTAACTACTGAGAAACAACTGCTGAGAATGCATAAATTCTGCCAATGTGTATCCCTCAGAAACAAAGCTACCCAGAACCTCAAACACTGGTCAACCCTGAATGACAAATGTACATTCATCCATATTTCAAAGGTGTTGCAAGTGCCAACTCCTAGATTCCTGTTCATCCCTTCTCTTGTAACTTAACTAGCCATCGGTAGTGGTGAAAATCAATTCAGAAATTCATTTATTGCTTTTCAACTCCCTTTCCAAATGTTCAATTTTTAAATGGAAATTTGGTTCATTCTGGGTATTTTCATATGAAAATAGGGATTGAGCTCTGCTTACTAGGAGGAAATGCAGAACTGTGGAAGTCTAAAATAGTTGTGAATTGGAAAACATTTTGTGATGTTTATATTCACTTAAGTTCTTTTTTTGAGAACAAAACAATAAGCACTATAAGTAAATGACATTTGTTTTGAATTCATACAGGATATGGTTTTGAACTTGAATTTATTGCTCACTATGTTTATTCTAAAAATTGACCAGTGTTCTTGATAACCACACAAGAGTTTAAAGCATTTTTTTCCAAGGGAAGGAGGTCCACTAAAGACGACATATTAACTTAAAATAATGCTTTAGGCTGGGTATGGTGGCTCACGCCTGAAATCCTAGCAATTGGGGAGGTTGAGGCAGGAAGATCACCTGAGTCCAGGAGTTCAAGACCAGCCTGGGAAACATGGCGAAAGTCCGTTTCTACAAAATACAAAAATTAGCCCACATTGTGGCACCTGCCTGTAGTCCCAGCAACTCGGGAGGCTGAGGTGAGAGGATCCCATGAGTCCAGGGAGGTGGAGGCTGCAGTGAACCATGATCACATCATGGCACTTCAGCCCATGTGACACAGTGAGACACTGTCTCAAACATAAAGAAAAAAAGGAAAAGAATGCTTTAAATGCTACATGCCTGTTATTATGAAGCCTCTTTAAAATTCAGCAGCAGTGAATTATGGAGATTGTATATTTCTGGTTTATTTACTAAGTTTTCTAGCAAATGAAACTGAAGTTTCAGATATACTCATTTCACTGTGATTAAGTAATCAATGAAATACAAAACATTCCTTATTAAAATAGCTTTTAATTTATTTGAGAAAAAAACAAACATTACCATCTTAAGGTTTAATTTGTCAACTATTCCTTTTTAAATTCCACAAAGCAAATGTTTAAATAATAAATAAATCTAACATTCACCTTATAAAAGAATGATAATGATTGATTATAACTACAGAATAATCACTTCACCAAAACCAAGAGTTCTTTGATGATATTCAGAAAATGATGTTGCCAGATAAAACAACCCTAACATAATTTAAGTTCGGGGAATTGATGGCAAACACATTTATTTAAAACCTCTGAGTCAGCTCTTGTAAATATCGGAAATCAGAATGTATGCTCATTGTCATAGCCTTTCTGTGCTGCTGTAACAAAATAACACAGATTAGGTAATTTATAAAAAATAGAAGTTTATTTCTCACAGTTCGGGAGGCCAAGATGCCCAAGATCAAGGCAATGGCACCTGGTGTCTGGTAAGAACCTTCTTACTGCATCCTTGCATGGCAGAAGGTGGAATGGCAGCGGGAAAACCTCTCTTATAAAGGCCTTAATCCCATTTATGAGGAAGAAGCCCTCATTGCCAATGCACTTCTTAAAGGTCCCACCTCTTTATACTATCCATTGGCAACACCTGAATTTTGGAGGGGGCACATTCATACCAGAGCACCACTGTTACTGATTTAATCCCTACCCTTCACAATATACTCTGATATTATTTCACATTCTTTTTTAAAAATTCTATTTTTTTTAGATAGAAATATGTTGAAAAATACCCGAAACATAAATGAACAATTTAATTAAAATTATAAGCAAGCATTCATGGAATTACCACCAAGCTCAAGAAATAAAAATGTACATTGAAACTTGTAATTTCAATTAACACTCTTTACCTAATATATAAGATACTGTAATCAACAATGGAAAAATACACATTCTTTTTAAGTATATATGAAGCATTTATGTTTAGCCATAAAGCAAGTCTCAACAAATTTCAAAGACTTAAAATCCTACAGAACATATTATCCAATCACTATAATCAAGCTAGAAATGAGTAGAATGGTAACTAAAATATATTTCTAAAATTGGATGTTAAACAATGTAGTCCTAAATTATCCATGGTTCAATGAAGGAACCACATGAAAATTAGAAAATAATTTAAAGTGCATGTTAATGAAAATATAGCATCTTAAAACTGTGCTTGGAGAAAATTTAATAGTTTTAAGTATCTCTGTTAGAAGAGAAAAAAGTCTAAAAACCAACAATGTAAACATCACTTTCAAGAAAATCAAAAAAGACAGCAAGTAAACCTAATTAGAAGAAAATAATAAAGATAAAATTAGAAATCAGTGCCATAGTTAACAAATGTATCTAAACATTTGGCATCGTATAAGTCTAATAAAATTGATAAATGCATGGAAACACTAATCAAGAAGAAAGGTTCAATACAAGGACTTAAAGGGGAAACGGAAACATCACAGCAGATACTACAGACATTAAATACAATAACCATGTGCTATATAAACCATGTTATGATAATAAGTTTTAAAAGTATAAAATAGACACATTTCCTGAAAAATCAACTTAGCAGAACAGATGCAAGAAGAAATTGAGTATCTTAATACTACTATAGGTATTAAACAAATTGAATCTATCATTAAAAAGTAAACCCATCCACAAGAAAATGCTAGCTCAGATTACTTCACTGAAACGTCTTCCAACATTTAAGGAAGAAATACTTCCAACATTAAGGAAGAAACACTGCTAAAGAAAAGCTCATTCCCAATTCATTTTATGAGGTCAACATAATCTTAATACCAACATCTAACAAAGGTACTACAAGAAAAGAATACTATAAATCAAAATCTTTCATTAACCTAGATAAGAAATTCCAAACAAATTATTTCACAAATCAAAATCAGCAGTTTTAAAACAGTAATATGCCATTAACAGGGTTTACTACTGATATTTTATCTTCTTGTTCTATGAGTTCTTGAAATTAGTGTTAAAATCTCTAGTCAGATGATTGTGAACATTTCTTTTTCTCTTTATACTCTGCCAGTCTTTGCTTTATATATTTTGAGGTTATGTTTTCAGGTACATACAAATTTAAAATTGCTTTTATCTTCTTACTGAATTGACCTTTTATCATTATGCAATACCTCTTTAAGTTTCTTTATGGTTCTTGCTGTGAAGCGTTCTTTGTCTGGTATGTATATCGCCACAAAAATCTGTCCTCTCTATACATAGACAATAAATGTTCTGTCTATCTAGTAATACATCTTGCCTCAAAGTCTACTTTGAGAGTAGAATAGCTATACCAGCTGTCCTTTGGTTAGTGTCTATATGGTTTATATTTTTCCATCTTTTTTATTTCTTTTATGTAAGTACTGATAGGTCATGATTTCAATGTACCATATACAAATATTCTATCCATTACCCTTTCCCATATTTCTTGATTTATTTTAAATTATTGTTGTATATTTTTATTATGTTCTTTTAGTATATTAATCTACACTCTTTTATGATTCTTTAACAATCTATGATTCAACTAACAATTGCAACATGTGCCCGTTCCTTATTAGCATTTCTCTACTACCTTTATCATTTCTTTGACAATATGAGACATTTAGTCATTTTGGTCCTATTTCCTGGAAGACATAGTAATTTTAAATTACATTCCAGACATTTTAGCAGAAAACATTTTAAGGCACTAGATATATTTATCTTCCTCACAATGTGATAAACTTTCTTTGCCAGGAAAATAGAGTACAAACAATCAATCTCTGATCAAATCAGGGTTTGAGATGTTCTGATTCTGTGGGATCTCAAGGCAACTCCTCATTAGTAGGACCTGAAATCTCTAGCACCATGAGACTACCTAAGCTGCTGTTTACTTGGTTTCTAGGCTCCTGCTCCATGCACAAATAGCTTAGGAATCAGGAAATACCCTAAGGAGAAGTTTTGTGCAGTGCTGGGCTCATTGCTTAGTGATTCACTTTTCTCTGACACCTTTGCTACTCAAATCCTGCCTGCCTTGGTTGCACTGAACTCCAGTTGTGTTGTTGCTGCTGCTATTTTGTTTTGTTTAGGTTGGTTTTTTTTCTTCTTTGCCCAGTACAGTGATACTGCAACAGGCTCTAAACAATATTTTTTTGGTGCAAGACATCACATAGTAATTGAACTGGGTGGAAGGGTTGAGATGGAATACAGCCAAATATAAGCCTTTCCTAATCGGATTTTTCTGTTTTCTTGGAACTTGTGGACTCAGTCTCTAAAGTCCTAGTTGCCTTGTTTGATCGTCGATAACTTGAGTAGGTACACTAACACAATAAGCAAACATGTTAAAAATAATATGCTTTAACCAATCATGTAACCATTGAAAAAATATTTTGAGGGTACCCTAACATTATAATTTTGATTTTAAATGTTACTAAATAATATAATGTAATAGTACTAAATAACTCTCTCCTAGGCCTAGAACAATGTTTACCTAAAAGTTACACAGTTTGAATGTTAGAAGTTTTGGCCTTCCTAATGCATCATATTCAGGTGTAACTTGAGTGGAAAAATTGATAATGGTAGTGATGCAGGAATTTTCTCAGCCCCTTCGCTGGACTCACAGCAGAGGCACCCCCTCTACTTGGCCTGAGCTCAACCCCTTGTGGGAGGGAGCACATGAGCCAATAAGTACGAATCTGGCCAACACAGGAGCAAGTTCTGTGGGGTCCTGCAGCCAGACCAGGTACTAGCGAGCAAGTGCAGGACCCGGCTGGTGGCTCTGGGTGCCCACACAGGAGCAAGCTCCGTTTGGGGCCCATGGCCAAACCGGGCATGTTGCCTCAAGGAGAATGAAGCAGTACCCATGTGTGGGTGCCTGTGACCCTGAAGCCCCAGATGAGGTGTCACAGTGCTCCTTTAGCTCTGCTGTCCATGAATGGTGGTGTGTTAGCAACTCAGTTGGCCCCTTACCTCATTGCATGGGGCAGCTGTCCTCCACTGGTGAGGGCAAAGGGCCAGTGTGACAATTCTTGCATGGCATCCAAGAAGAATGAGGTCATACAGATGGCTGAAGGATGGTGAAGGTGGAGAATTTCACTGAGTGATGAAAATAGCTCTCAGCAGAGAGGGGAGCTGGAGAGGGGACAGGAAGGGCAGGTCGTCTTCCTGGAAGTCAGGTTATCTCTTCCCTGAAGTCAGTCCATCTCTTCAGAAGGGGATAAGTTAGACCATTTCCCCATCTAACAACTGAGGTGGGGTCTTTATAGGCACAGGATGGAGAGTGTATGCTGATTGGTTTGTGAGCATGCAAAAAAAGGTTAAAGTGAAGGCATCACTCAAAGGTGGGCACGACAGTGTAGAAAACCAATTAGGAAAGGGTACATGTATGTAAAATAAGTGAAGGATGGGGTCAATCAGAGGAAAGCATGCCAAAGAGGAAAACAAGTTCTTAATCTGGTCCAAGGGTTTAACTTGTAGCTTGGCTTTCAGGCTTTAAACTGTCTTCAGCTTGGAGGTGGGGTTTCACTGGGCACCCACCCTATCTGCCTAGGTATTTGGCTGCTTCCTGTCACTATCAGTAGGAATATCTGCGAAGTATTACTTCATTGCTAGTATTTATTTCTCATTTGCAAACCACATAGTGGATAAATTTCCTTAGTACCTACATTGTATAGGATGCTATATTAGGTGCTTATTATATGAACTTATATAATATATATATTTATAATATGAACTTATATTTACAAGTTCATTTAATTTTTACAATGAACTTTCAGTGTAGATGATATTATACTCAGTTACAAATAAGGAAACTGAGATTCAAAGATGTTTAGATACATCAGAGGTAAGATAACCCACTAAAATGTAAATTCCATATGTATCAGGTTTAACAATATATTCTTAGCATTTAAATCAGAGCTTCATACAACAGGGGTTTAATATGTGTTTGCTAAAGGAAGGGATTCCTTACACTATTGATGCACAACTCTAAGAATACTATTTACAGAAATCCTTAAGGAACCTCCCTGATGATAACTCATCCTAAGGAAAAGGGGCTTAATGGGACAACCCTAGCACAAGGACAAAACTTTAATCACAGGATGAAAGTCAACTCTGAACTTGTTGCAGCATGTGTTTCTCATTTGAACTTATCCCCTATTCCAGACAAGGCTGATAACTAACTTTTGTTGAGGTTAGAGGCTATGGATAGAAAATGAAAAATGTGTTTTTTGAAAAACGCTATAAAACACAGTGGCATTAATAACACTGCTTCAAGACCTAGGTGGAAAATTATAATAATAAAATGAGGAGCATGACAGTCTCCTTAATTTTACTTGGAATAGCATAGTTTCTACTACCCAGAGGAGTCGAGAGGACAAAATGCTCTTTTGGTGTCCAGAGAACTGCAAGCAATCTTCAGTAGGAGCCGGAATGTTAGCTGCAGGCGCTCATAAGTGTGCCTGGTAGGAAATTTTATGGTAGAGACCCATCTGGGAAAACAAAGACAATGGTCACATTCATTCATTTATAAATATTTACTGAGCACATATAATGCATAAGCCTGTGTGAGTTGCTGGGGTAGAGCAATGAATAAGGAAGGAAACATTGCTGTTTCATGGAGCTTATAGAGGGAAAGAAAGATAAAAGGTTATCAAAAACTTAAAGATATTTGCTGACTGTGATAAATGCTGTGTAGGAAATTTTAAAGAGTGCAATGACACAGAAAGGAATTAGGGGCAACATTAGATTAAATGTCAAGGAATACCTCTCTCCAAGGAGATGAAAGCTAGATCATGAGAACGTAGCAGCCAATCAAAGATCCAGAAAGAGAGCATTTCCTGTAAAGGGAAGACCAAATGCAAAGAAATTCTTTATGGCAGTAAATTAGGCCTGGTACTGTAATGGGAATAAGACCTTTGTAGGAAAAGATGTCAATGCGCTAAGGGCAGAATGGCTAGACACGAGTTCAGAGCTAGATAGGAATTAGAAGGTAGAGAACTGTATAAACAAGGGATCAGCAGATATTTTCCATAAAGGCTCAGATAGTAAATATTATAGGTTTTGCAGCCCAGACAGTCCCTGTTGCGATGACTCAATCTGTCATTGTAGTACAGAAGCATCCATACATAATACATAAATGAATGAGCATGGCTGTGTCTAAAAAAGTTATTTACAAAAGCAGTGAAACCAACGCAACCTACAGGGTATCATTTGCCAACCCCTGGTAAGAACCATGGTAAGGACTGGACGATTCCAAAAACACTGGGAAGTCTTTGAAGAGGTATTTTTGTTGCTGTTATTTTTGGTTTGCTTGCTTGCTTGTTTAGCACGAGAGTGTGATATATATTTCCAAGTGATCACTCTGGTTGCTATGTGGAGATTGGATAGCAGAGGGGGTGTGAATGGAGCAGAAAAAACAGAGTTATTACAGTGTTTAGTCAAGACATAGGTCACTTGGACTACAGCAGCTTAGAGTAGACCTAGAAACCCAACATATAAATTTGTAAAAGAAGAAAAAGGACTAGGTGATTGATTGCATTTTGGAGATAAGGAAAATACATAAATCAAGGATGGCTCTTAGATGGTGGCATTGAATAACATAGAGAAAACTTGAACTTGAGCAGATGAATCGGTACATAAATTATGTTTTGAAAGTTTTGTGTTTCAAATGTCTATGAGACATCCAATAAAGATGTTGGATAAACAGTTAGATACGTAGTGCAGAGGAGAGCTCTAGGTTGGAAATATTAGGTTGAATCAATAAATTGTTGTTATTCACCTGATTTTTACTAACAAAGACATCAGTTTCATGTGGTTCTACTGAACATAAGCTTGATAATCAGGCAAGGTGAAAGTTTAAGTGAGAGAAAATAAGTACGAAAAGTACAGAATTTGACCAGAAGTACACTAATCTTTAAAGGTCAAAAGTTCTGGTGTTCTACAGCATTATGGAATAACTATAATTAACAACTATTTATTGTGTATTTTCAGATAGCTAAAAGAGTAGATTTTGAATGTTTCAAACATAAAGAAAGGACAGATGTTTAAGGTGATGGATGTGCTAATTACCCTGATTTGATCATTACACATTGTATACATGTGTCAAAATATCACACTGTACTCCAAAAATATGTACAATTATTATGTGTCAATTAAAAATAATAGTAAAGCAAAAAAATAAGATAAATTACACCAAATCTCAAAAACTTAGAAGAAAAGAAAATTATGAAATAGTTTATTAATTATTATTGTGTATTGATTATGTTGAAATGATAATACTTTTGTATATTGAGTTAAATAAAATATATTCTAATATTTTATTGGAGAAAGAGGAAAAGCCACCAAACCAAAGGCTTAGAAAACATGGCCAGTAAGTAGAAACAAAATTTGGAGGGTGTCATGTCACTTAAATACAAAAGAGAGTCTTCGAAAGAAACTACTTTGGATGTTGCTGAAAGGTTGGGTAAAAGATGAGAGAGGAATGCCCATTGAATTAGGGAACATTGAGGTCATTGACAAATGAATTGAAGGTAACAGAAACCAGATTCAAATGAGTTAAAGCATGAACAGGAGGTGAGGAAGTGAACACAATGAGTGACACGACAATTCTTTTGAGATGTTTTACTGTGACATTCAGAAGCTGGAAGATGATGGGGCTTCATGTTTGATTATTTGTTTTAAGATCGGAGATATAAAAACATAGCTTAATACCACTAGAAATGATCTATTAAAGAGAGCAATGTGGATGATGCACCAGCTGCCAGATAGATGTCTCAAGGCGGGAAGTAGTTAAGGAGGTGAAAGTGCAGGGGACCTGGAGCACACACTAAACAAAGCTGGGACCAGCACACCTGAATTAGGCATTCTCTAAAATCTGGATTTCAGTTCTTAATCTTCCAGCCCTGACAGATGACATTAGATATGTCATAAACAGAAAGGTAAAGCAGCATATTTTTAAGACAGAAAGTAAAAGAATATTATAATTCTGAAAGAGGTTAAAATAAGACCAGGGAACACAGAGTGTGAAATGTTTTGTGAACTTCACACCTATACATATTGGCTCCAAGATTAAATAATCAGAGTTCAATTTATTCTCCTCTGTAGGGCTAGACAGGGAAGAATTCCAGGTTCCCCCACTTCTTTGAGACAATAATATGAATGGATTATTACTAAACAAAAGCATATTTCATTTGTGATGAAAGAGAAGGAGAGAAATAAGGAGAGAATTTGGGAGTTTTAGAATTCCATTCAGATCACTAACATGAGATGCTACCAACTGAGAATCCTTAGCCGGGATACACTGATAAAGACCTACTGGTTACTTAAATCATTAAATAATGTCATATCTATTGATAACAGACTCGGCCCCAAATTCCTCAACAGCTCCCTTCTTTACTCTGGCCCCTCCAATTGAATTCTGAACCTCCTATTATCAAGCAACTAAGGGGTTAATGCTTAGCACAGTAGGGGACATCTGATCCTACCTATCTGATATGGTTTGGATGTGTATCTCCTCCAAATCTCAAGTTGAAATGCGATTGAGGTGGGGAGGATCCCCGATGAATGGCTTAGTGCCATCTCCCTGATGAAGAGTGAGTTCTCACTCTATCAGTTCATGGGCAAGCTGGTTGTTTAAAGGAGCCTGGCATCTCTCTTGCTTCCACTCTCACCCTGTGACACGCCTGCTTCCCTTTTGCCTTCTGCTGTGAATGGAAGCTTCTGAGGCCCTCAACAGGAGCAGATGTCAGCACCATGCTTCTTCTACAGCCTGCAGAACCATCAGCCAAGATAAGCCCCTTTTCTTTACAAATTACTCAGCCTCAGGTATTCCTTTACAGCAATGCAAATGGCCTAACACACTATCTTTACTGTAATTTTCTCTCTAGTATCCTTCCTCTTAACCATCTGTGCAAATTGAGCAGGCTGATACAAAGGTAAAAAAAAAAGTAGCTCTCCCTTTTGAATGACCTCCAAAATGCTTTCCTAGCTACAGAATTTCTCCACAGATCCCATCAATGCCTTAGTTTGAAGGCAGGTAGGCATACATTCCTCACAGAGAGATCAGACAGAGGTACTGCAAGCACAGGAAGCAATGGCAGTGCATAGGAAGGGAATCTAACTTCGAACTGAAAAAATGGGAATGTGTTTGCAGAACTGCAAAGTAGTCCAGTTTGGCTAGAGCACAGATAATACATGAAGCACCAGGAGGTGATGGCTGGGGTACGAGAGGGCAAATAGGAGTCAAAGCTATTATGTGGGAAATCTGGCACCAGATTACCTGATTTAGAACCCCAGTTTCTCTCCGTGAGCTTGAGCAAATTATTCAACCTCTGTGTCTCTGTTTACTCATAAGAAAAATGGGAGTAACAGTAATGTCTACTTCTGTCCAGGTGCAGTGGCTCACACCTATAATCCCAGCACTTTGGGAGACTGAGGCAGGTGCATTGCTTGAGCTCAGGATTATGAGACCAGCCTGGGCAACATGGAGAAACCCCATCTCTACAGCCGCTACAAAAAAAAATACAAAAATTAGCCAGCATGGTGGCATGTGCCTATGGTCCCAGCTACTAGGGAGGCTGAGGTGGGAGGATCGCTTGAGCCTCAGTGGGCAGCAGGTGATGAAAGTTGTAGTGAGTTTTGATCATGCCACTGCACTCTAGCATGGGTGACAAAGAAAGACCTTGTCCCAAAATAATCATCATCATCATCATCATTATCATCATCACCATCATCTACTTCCTAAAGTTACGAAGGATTAAATGAATAGGGTTAATAAGTAGTCAGAAAAGTTAATAGAGTTAATAAGTACTCAGAAAAGTGCCTGACCACAGTGAATGTTCAGTAAAAGCTGCTTGATGGAAAGTGGTGTCTTACTTTGTTAAAAGGGGGTGGTGTGGCTGTTTCCACGCACAAATGTTTGCATTTTAGTCACTAAATATAACTATCTTTGATGTCATCAAAGCATGAAGGGTGCATACTGCAAGCGATTCCAAAATGGTCCATGACTCTTTTCAACAGAGAGTGGGAGGATTGGCTGAGTCACAGGAAATGCAACAGATTAAGGCCTTAGAAAAGAAGTTCATTAGCATCAAGCTGGCCCAGCATCAGGAAAGGACAGATTATTTATGCCTTATGACTGTAGTTTGCCAGTGTTTGCAAAGCTCAACAGTAGGATTTCTTCATTTCCTGTTACCTATCCCCTAGAAGAACTTTTATTTTGGATACAATCCAACCAATACTTAAAATTTGCTACGTAGAAGATAAATTTTAAAAATTTAGATAATATGAGTGGTTTAACAGAAATGAAATTTGGCCAACTGGTATAGGTTAATAAATATTAGTCTAGAAGTCAGGGTCATGGGGCACTTTTTCAATTTCACTTGAATCTTTTAACCCCCAAGATGATCCAATGACATTTGAGTGCAGATTTTATACTAAAACTGGTTCAATGTAAGAATTTGAATCTATAAATTGTGGCCAATTTTTAAAAAATGTACATACTGTACAGTTATATAGGACTAAAATTAATTCCATAGAAAAATCCAAAAGTCAGAAACCACACAGTCATTAGTTTGCTTTTTGACACTAAGTGAAACAAAACAGAAATCAATATAATATTTTCTCACTTTATCCTATATCTTATTTTTAAATTTATGATTGGAATAAGAAATGAGCATACATTAAAATTCTTCTAAGTTAACTTGTAACAGTAAATGACTCATCAAGTTTGTATAATTAAAATGTTAAACAAGCATACCTAAACACTTATTTTCAGGTAACTCCTTCAAAATTTTTTAGAAAAGAAGAAAGGAAAGGAGAGAGAGAAGGTGATGAAGAAAGGAAGAGAAGGAAGAAGGTAAGGAAGACTGGAAGGGAGGAAAGAGAAAAAATAAACAAATATATTTACACAAAATTTTCTATATCAACTGATTTTCATTATTGTTGGGTGGAAAGGCCAGCTATCATTTGCCACTAGAGTCACATCAGCCTGGCCTGATGTCACATGATTTCTCTGCCGTTGCAATCCCCTACACAGAATGTCAGAGGTTAATGACTAGTCCCATGATGTACAAGAAAGAGGAAAATTATTAACTGCCTGTCAATATTTGTTAACTTTGAAACACATGGCTTTTTTACATTTTAATGAAGGATCATGCATGTGACCTCTATTTTGGAACGAACTTGTCAACATTGCTCTAAGAAGGAGATCAATATACTGTATTACCATAAACCTTTGCAAAAAATGCACTGAGACAGACTGCATCATAGCCAGCACTGAGGAACATCTGCTGTAAATAAATACATTCAGTGATGGAGCCATAGCAGTGTGCCCATGTGTGAGAGAACAGTGAAAGAGAAGAGAAAGTAGATGCTTGTCTAAATCATCCAATTACAAGAACCTAAGCAGATAACTAGGGGGCACAGCTAAAAGTCTTGCTAAAGAGCAGCCTCCATAAATTACCAGATTTTTAAAAAATTTAAAAGAAATATTATGACACTAAAATATGTAAAATAAAAGTATCTGTAAATTTATCACCCTTTTAATTGAATACATTACTTTTCATATTTTACTTAATTGTTGTCAAGCCCTGAGCAGGCCTAGCATCATCCCAGCTATCTGATGCTCGTGACTCATGTCTTCCATTGGCCCTCTCCTGAATCCAGTTGAAACAAAGTCTGGAAAGCTAGCAGGAGCTTCTAAGGCTCTGGTCAGTAGGGTTTAGAGCAGCTTCTACTTCTCCATACTCAAGGATTCTATAGCTCTTAGTGTTCTATGATTTTAATTGCTCAAAATTTTTGGAAATTACTCCAATCAAAAGGAGGCCTAACTTCCTATTTGGTCTGATTTCCACTCCCATCAACAACTGCCCACCTCGGCTGGAATCTCTTGAATATTTAGAGTTTCAAAGTGTTTCCTAGTCTTTGACACCAAAAAGAGCCCTGCTCAGCTTTTGAGCCATCAGGCTAGAACTTGCTCTCCAACCTCTATCCACGTAGGGGTAAGCCTCCAATTTCAATATCCTGGGACTTTTCTTTCATTGATATTTCAGGAAAATTATTCCTCTGTCTCTGACTCGCCCTCCATCTGCATTTCACACTTCCGAAGCCAGGTGTTCTCCATCATTCAGTTCAAATGCCCTTTGAGTGGGAAGCCTGTGCAGCATCAGATGGGACTGACTATGTAGATTGCTGTCTTCTTGACCATAGGATTTAGTAGGTGTCTAGATCTTCTTATTTCCTGTTTTTCTTCCTTCAATTATCTCTCAATATTCATGTGGAAGTGGCTGGCCTTGCACATTAGTATATATTAAGCCTTCATGAGAGCCATCTTTTACAGTTGCAACCATAATGAGTTGACTATACTATATTATTTTGTAGTTTAGTAGAATTTTTCAAAAGGTCAAATTGCTTTATATTCTCCATAATAGTTCATTTGAATCATTATGCAATATTCTGTTCAGTTAAAATCATCATTTACATATATTTTTCTATTGCTAAGTTGTAAATTGTTCCCTCTACTGGTAAGGCAAAGTAGTGTATTGATATAGAGTACAAAATCCACAGTCTGATACTGTTGTTCAGTGGCAAGTTATTTAAACAATTTGCACCTCATTTTCCTTATCAATAAGATGAGAAAAGGACATTTGTGAGGATTAAATGAGTATGGAAAGCACCTAAAATGCAAACATCCCCGGTGCAAGGCAAGTATTATATAAGTGTTGGCTGTTAGGGCTATTATTTCACTTTCACTGCATAGAAAAAGTTCAATGAATATTCTCTCCATGTATATCTTGATTTAGAATAGATTATTTTCTCAAGAATATATTCCACATATTGCATTTGCTCAGTCAAGAGAAGACAAATTTTGTAACTTTTGGCCTATAGCCAAATTGCTTTCCAAAAAGATTATGCTAATTTGTAATATATATTAAAACACTAGTTTTGAAATGTGTCAAAATTGTTAACCATTTTTATTGTGTTGTTGATTAATATTAAATAAAATATTTTATTTTCATTTCTCTGATTATTCACAAGTATGAGAGTTTTTTACAGTATGTTTGCTAAATAATTCATTATGTTTTTTTCTGAGCAAAATGTGCTGTTTATTTAATCTTGTGTGAAGTCTTTCATAATATTCTGAACAACTGTAAAATCAATGCATCCCACTTTTGATAATACAGAAGTAAATCTACAATTCAAGAAATGTAAGATTGGAAGATTCATTAAAAACTATATTTTTCTTGGTATCTAAAAGAGAATTACAGGATATACAAATTGCCAACGTGCCCAGTGAGAATAAGCACTTATATAACTATGTGTGTCTCCCTCTGTGTCCATTAAGCTTAAGCTACTGATTGACAGCCTATACTAATCAAGAGCAAGAAGACATGGGAAGGCCATGGTATTTTCGTTTACTCTTATCAATATGAATTACTTATTGCATTTTGTGAGTTTAAATCTGCTTCAAATTTTAAGTAAATTTTTGTAATAAAGACTCACGATATTGATGATGATGATAATGATGATGAAATACCTATTAGTTATCAAGCACCAAATATGTACCAGAGATTGCACTAAATATTTGACATCGATAACCTCTAATCCTCATAAACTCCTCACAAACTGTTTGCAGATGAAGCAACTGAGAATCTGAGACTATAAGTCACTTGCCCAAGAATGAATGAATAGTACATGTGTATGGAATAACTAGCTATTCAGTAGGAGTAGGAGCTGTCATTTTACGGTAACCCAGTGCTAGGGATTGAGTTTGTCTCCATCAACACTCATGTCGAAATTTGATCACTAATGTGGCAGTTTTGGGGAGATGGAGCCTAGTGGGAGGTGTTTGGATAATGAGGGTGGATCCTTCATGAATAGATTGGTACTCTTCTCCCAGTAATGAGTTCTTGCTCTGGCAAGAATGAATAAGTTCTCATGGGAATGAATTAATCCTGTGAGAGTGGGCTGTTATAAAGCCAGGGTGTCCCTGTGAGTTTTGCATCTTTGCATGGGCCTGCTTTTCCTTTGACCTTTTCCACCATGTTGTGATACAGCACGAAAAGCCTTCACCAGAAGCCGAGCAGAAGGAGACACCATGCTTCCTGTACTTCGCAGCCTGCAGAACCATGAACTAAATAAACAAATTTTCTTTATAAATTATCCGACCTCCAGTATTCTGTTATAGCAATTCTAAATGAACTAAAATACCTACAAATATTCATTAATATAAAATAAAAAATGGTATGAAATGCCGTCTTGCTGCTGAGGAAGACTGTAGTTCATCTTCTGTCTCTCTAAATACTTAAGGATATTTACACAAGATGCAATAGAGACAAAGCTATTTTTCATCATATGAAACAAAATTATCCTTCTTCTTTGGAATTTTGTTTTTTGCTTATATTAGATGAGAGAACTAAAACTAAATTTCCATTACTACCTCATATTCTGTGTACCTTCAAAACTGTGTCAACTTACTTTCACGCTTTGGAATTTATTTTCTTTCATAATTTTACCTTGGACTTGGTGCATGGGACAACCAAAAGTGTAGTGTCCATCACTATTTGCTCTGGACAAATTGGTCTCCAGGAATTACTGGCTAGTTTTCCTAGATAAACATGAAGATTCTGAAAATAAATACATATTGTCTGTAAAGACACCTAACATGAGATGGGTGCTGATGAGTTGGTGGGTGCAGCACACCAACATGGCACAAGTATACATATGTAACAAACCTGCACGTTATGCACATGTACCCTAGAACTTAAAGTATAATAAAAATAAATAAATAAAATAAAATAAAATGTAAAAAAAAAAAAAAGAACCTCACAGGACCTTAGAGTTGGCCAAAAATCATATACATTCATTCATTCACAAACGTGTTTTAACTATTTTTAAGCATTGTGATGAATTTTAAAGGGCAACAAAGATAAACAAGAAATAGTTCCAGATCCCTAAGATCTCCCTTTCTATTGAATGAGACAGATACTAGATTAAGTAATTATAATAATGTGTTGTTATGAGAGCAGTGAGGAAGAAAACCAAATCCAGCCTTTGTTACAACCATGACCCTCTTCCATAGCTTAAGGCCAAATCACACACAGATTTATTTATTTATTTATTCCCCAAAGACTTATTGAATAGTGTATTATAAAATGGCAAAAAAAAGCTAAACAAGGCATAGACACCAACTCCCTAGCAACACATGTTCTTGTGGGGAATACAAATATGTATGCAAAAGACTGATGTACAATGTAAAAAATGTAATGATTAAGGCACATGCCATTCTTCAATGTTTGATAACTCACTTGGAAGAAATTCCTCTATTGCCAAACATGAATTCTTCAAAAAGGGCACACCTTTATTTCTTCTTCTGTTATCCAAACTAAAGACACAGAAAAGTTCGTTACCATCCCTCACTAACTTGACCACAATTCTATGGCTGTAACTAAGGAAACAAATACACTTAGAATTTAAGATTCTAAGGATGGAAACTAACTTGTAGGTACTTTGTCTCTAACAGGAATTCTTATTTCATCTTAATACAAACAACGAACACGTATACTAAGAATAATTTTGCATATTTCTTTTTTTTTTTCTTTGAGACAGTCTCACTCTGTCACCCAGGGTGGAATGCAGTGGCACTATCATAGCTCATTGCAGCCTCAAACACCTGGTCTCAAGTGATCCTCCTGCCTCAGCTTCCCAAGTAGTTAGGACCACAGGAGCATACCTCCATGCTCAGCTAATTTCTTTTTATTTTTGCTTTTTGTAGAGATGGGGTCTCACTATGTTGCCCAAGCTGGTCTCTAACTCCTGGCCTCAAGGGATCTTCCAGCCCTGGCCTCACAAAGCAGTGGGATTACAGGTGTGAGCCACTATGTCTAGCCTAATTTTGCATATTTCTATATCTGCTTTTACTCTACAGCATCAATGTCTCATATATCACTTGACATTTAATAGGTACTTATTCAATATTTTGGAAAGGATCAATGAATATTTTCTGACCAAATATCGGCTGGCAGTGACAGCAATAAACCAAACCACATACTCAGTTTTTATTACTGAAAGCTGAGAACTTTTAAGAGAAAATATGGATGAAAGCTTTTGTAGACTCCTAATATGAAATCTTTGAAACCAAGCATAAATGTGACATCATAGAGTTGATAAGCATTTGATTAACAAAGGAAATGTTAAGCTTGTTTACAATGGAGATATGAAGATTTCATTGCTTTACAAATGGAGAAAAATTTACAAAACCGAAAGATAATTGTTTATGCCACTGAGAAAAAACAAAATAGAATCTCTCCTAATTGACTAATCTTTTCTACTTTTCTGGAGACTATCCAAGGAGGTTAATCTCCCATTCCTATAACTGGTAGCATTTTTAAAATTTGCCCTTGAAATATTAAGAGATTTAAAACTCCAGCCAGGAGAAACGTTTTTCTCAGCAGTACTTTAGTAGTTTATTCCTTATTAAATACAGAAACAACAACAGAAACAAATAACAATAACAAACAAGAAACTCCATTGGAATTCATAGTATCTTTAACTTCAAGTAGACTGAAACATTTTTTAACAGCAGCATCCTAACCTATCCTGAAATATACTTTGACCTAATAAGGGTACTGGTCTGTTATTTAAGTTCCCCTGTTTGTTTTGTTGTTTTCAGAGATTAGAGGAGAAAATCAACCTCTGATGATTTAGCATGTTTTCACAGGTGACTGCTATGCTCCCCTGCACGTCACCTCTAAGCAGATCATACTTAATCTCTGGGCAGAGAACGAATGTCTCATGCTGTTGAGCAGCAACCTGTAAATCTGATTAAGGAACAGCCCTGACAGCTCCCGTTGAGATTTCTATCCAATTGCCTTCAGTTCCATGTTGATGGATTTATGTGAAAGAGCCTGATGGTATAGAAGAAACCTGTTTGGGGGACCATGGATAAACATTGCAACATAAGCAGAGGTTTAAGAGAACTATCACAAGGCATTCTTTTCCTGGCATAGAAGACGAAAGTAAACCTTGAAGCACTATAGCAGGCAATAGGAGTTTTCCAAGTAGAGGCTGTATTTACCAAAAGGGTACCTCAACCTTCTTGATGATTATGAGTACTGGGAATTGAAATGAACTTTGTAACTATTGCTAGTTTCATGAGAGAAGGATGTCCCTGGTGGAGCACAGATGGCATGTTTGAATGAGAAGCTGATTATGCCAAGAGGTTAGTATGCCTGAGAGCTTTGCTTATTGGTCTGTAGGACCATGAGAGAACCAGCTATGAATATTGATCTGTGGGTAGGATGCAGAATAGCTAGCTACGAAGAGAAATTTATAACTCTCTGTAAAGCACCTGTGAGAATCAAAGCAACTTGAAATGCATATCCAATATAAGAATTATTTTAATTCCCCTAGTCGCTTCTATTCTCTCTAAAAATAACTAGAAGAAATTCCATCTGTTTAAAATGCAGTACACAAAACTAAAAACATGGAACATTCAGAACCATGTTTAGTTAAGAAATATTTGCATGCAGATTTAAGAAATAATATACAGGAAACACGGGAATAGTAAAGAATAGAAATCCAAAAAGGTTATGGCCAGATCTGCTTCAGGAGCAAAACTAAACTCTGATACTCAACCTATGGTCTTCGACAAGACTCAGCTCCCTTAAATCGTAGCTTCTATTTTGAGAAATATTGGACCAGTTTGGGCCCTATTTTCTTCAGTACTTAATGAAGACTCCAGATGCAAAAGTGAAAAAAGAAAGAATCTTTGCTGTAATTCTATCATTTATACCTGAATCTCTGATGTTCTCCAAGAAGCAATATTAGGCTCTGTTTCTGCCAACAAAGCTTACTCTGAGGGCATAAACTTTAATGATGTGAAATGGTTGTACTTCTTGAAACTGAGCTTCCCTAAAGGCCATAAGTGTTTTTGGGTTTCTCATCATTAGTAATTAACATTTATTTAACAATTCTGGGTATATTAAGTTATAGAAAATAAATTTAAAGTGTAAGTTCATGATCACACATATAGTGAAATCTAAGAAAAGAAAGCAACTCTGACCTAGAAAAAATTAATCTGAGAAATCTTATTCAAATACACCTACAAGAGAAATTTTGCTTACATTATTTTAAAATATAAGAGCTGTGAGAGAAAGTTTTGTTCCAGGCCTCTTTTCTTGGCTTATAGATGGCCATCTTCATGTTCACAGGGTTTTCTTCTTGTATATTAGAGTCTGTCTGCAAGTTTTTCCTGTATGTAAGGAACCAGTCACATTGGCTTACAGCCAGTCCTAATGACCTCATTTTAATTTGGTAAAGAACTTGTATTAGTCTGTTCTCATGCTGCTATAAGGACATACCTGAGACTGGGTAATTTATAAAGGAAAGAGGTTTAATTGACTCACAGTTAAGCATGGCTGGGGAGGCCTCAGGAAACTTACAATCATGGTGGAAGGGGAAGCAAACAAGTCCTTTTTCACAGGATGGCAGGAAGGAGAAGAATGAGAGCTGAACGAATGGGGAAACCCCTTATAAAATCATCAGATCTCGTGAAAACTTACTATCACGAGAATAGCATAGGAGAAACTGCTCCCATGATTCAATTACCTCCCACCAGGTCCCTCCCACAACACATAGGAATTATAGGAACTGCAAGTCAAGATGAGATTTGGGTGGGGGACACAGTCAAATGATATCAGAACCCAACTCCAAATAAGGTCACATTCTGAGGTCCTAGGGGTTAGAAATTCAACATATGAATTTTTGAGAGATTCAAAATTCAACTCAAAGCAGCACATAATGAATATTCAATTACCACAGGTGGAATAATTGGTTTTGGTAATTAAGAATGTATATCACCTAGCTAGAAATAGAGTAGGGGTTATGGTTGATTAATTTGCTGTATTTGTACCAAAGGGACCCATCTTTCCATCTATGCATAAAAGTTTTAGGCAATATGTGAACTCACAAAAAGAACAGAAAAATGATATAATTACTTATACCCCTATAATTATTAAAATGATTTTCTGATTTTACATATATAAAAAGTTAGAAAGGCATTATATATAATATGATATATATAATATACATCTCACAAAGCTTTATTATTTGTAATACTTTAAATGTATTTAGCTGGAAATATTTAAAAAGAATTTGTAATCTCTGAAGTATTTATTTTTTACTAAATATATTCCTCTAAACATTAGAAAGAAGTGATTTTAGAAATATGAAAGTTTTAATTTAGTCACCAGAGGGAGCTATATGTCACCATACATAACTTGAAGATACCAATGTTGTAGAAATTAAAAACATCAATATAAATGAAATTTATAAAATTGAGAAAACCAGAAATAGTGTGGTATTAAGAATAATCCAGATTTGAATGACACTTATGGAACGTTCTACCCAAAACAGTAGAAGCAGAATGAATATTCCTTTTTTTTTTTTTTTTTTTTGAGACAGAGCCCTGCTCTGTTGCCCAGGCTGGAGTGCGTTGGCCCTATCTCAGCTCACTGCAACCTCTGCCTCCCAGGTTCAAGCGATTCTTCTGCCTCAGTCTCCCGAGTAGTTGGGATTACAGGGGTGTGCCACCATGCCTGGCTAATTTTTCCAAATAAAAACATTGACTAAAAAGTAGAAAATTGGTCGGGCACAGTGGCTCACGCCTGTAATCCCAGCACTCTGAGAGGCCAAGGCGGGCGGATCACAAGGTCAGGAGATGGAGACCATCCCTGCTAACATGGTGAAACCCCATCTCTACTAAAAAAAATACAAATAATTAGCCGGGCGTGGTGGCAGGCGCCTTTAATCCCAGCTACTCGGGAGGCTGAGGCAGAAGAATGGCGTGAACCTGGGAGGCAGAGCTTACAGTGAGACGAGACCACGCCACTGCACTCTAGCCTGGGCTGCAGAGTGAGACTCCGTCTCAAAATAAATAAATAAATAAATAAAAGTAGAATATTATCCATGATTAAATTCGGTTGGTTAGTATAGTTACATTAGTTATCTTTTCCTCAATATGTTATCTTGAATTTAAAAAATATTTAAATTATAAAAAAACAAATAGGCAAATATTGAAATACAATAAAGACTATTTGTCAAAAGTAAGAGCAAATATTATAACCAATACTAACCAATAAAGCAATTTCCATTAAAATCAGGAATAAGAAAGGAATACCCAAATTTATGTTTTAATATTGAAGGTGATTCTTTCAAGTGCAGTGATAAAATAAGAAAAAGGTTTCGAATAGAAAAAGAGAGAAAAAAATGGGCATTTGCAGATGATATAATTCTACAGTCAGGAAATCTAAAATTACAAATAAAATTAACTAAAAAACTAGTGGCAATTCATTAATTTCACTATAAACTTAACAATGCAGCATCAGTGCTAGAAAGAAACAAAAATGTTGAGGGGAAAATAAAGAATGTTAATATATATTTTCAAATGTATGTGAAAACTCAATATATAGTAATGTTAGCATTTTAATTCTGCAGGAAATATGATGGTTTTATTTAACAAAGGTGCTGGTAAAACTGGCATTTAATTTGGAAGAAAATAAAGGTAGACTCTATCTCATATGATATGAAAAATAAATTCCAGATGGATTAAGAGTTTAGACCTGTAGAATGAAATAAAATCTTAGAGAAAATTAGCAGATTTAATTAATCACATTTTGTATAGCTTTTTCATTGTGAAGTGGGAAACTCAGATGCTATAAAGAAAATAAAATGAAACATACAGCACTTAACTACCTAAAACATAAATAAAAATACATAACAGTAAAAGACACTATAAGCAACAGCAAAAGATAAATGTTAGCTTGAGAAAAATATTTGCTATCTACCCATAACACTCAGAGGATTAAAATCCCAATTATATAATGCACTTTTATGAATTTTTGAAGCAAAAATAATTAAAAATTGGTAAAAAACATAGAAATGCAATTCTTTAAAGAGGAAAGAGAGGTGGCCAACATGTATTAAAAGATATTCAATCTTAACAACAGTCAGTAAAAAGCAAATGAGAACTAATAGGCAAGGGAGAGATTTAGCCTCTCCCTTCTGTTATATCTAATGGGTCTTTTCTTCCAGAGAGGCTACCAGGCTGTTCTCCTGAGAACACACTCAGAGTAGATTTGCTGACTCTCCTAATGTTCATTCTTATTCTGTCTGTGTTATACTTCTTACAACCTAGAATATTTTATGCTTTTATATTTTCAAGTATTTTTTCAGCACCTGTCTGCATACGCTCTTTGTCGAGGGTAGGAGTAAGATATTGTCTTAGTACATTTTATGTTGCTATAACAAAATACCAGAGACTGGGCAATTCATAATAAACAAAATTTGTTTGGATCATGATTCTGGAGGCTGGCAAGTGCAAGTGCATGACACCAGCATCTAGTGAGGTCTTCGTGCTTCATCATCCCAGACCAAAAGGAAGAAGAGCAAGAATAAACAAGAGCAAGAAGGCAAGTGTGCAAGAGGACACCAAATCTGCTTTTATAACAAGCTGATTCTCTTCATAACTAACCCAATTCCATGATAAGGACATTAATCTTTTCATGAAGGCACAGCCCTCATGATCTAATCACTTCTTATTAGGTCTCACCTCCCAACATTGTTGTATTGAGGATTAAGTTTCCTACATGTGAACTTTGAAGGACACATTCAAACTGTAGCAAATACATATGGAGAGAATTAGAATACAATGTGGTCAGTAGAAAAATGCAATAGAGGCCCCAAGAGAGAGCCTCAAACTTTTCCTATAAAGGCCAGGATGGGGAAGACCAGTTACCACACAAAGGTATTATTTTTTTCATTCACAGATTAGAAAACTCAGTCTCCCAACTAGTTTAACAACAGCTCTGTAGACTCTAGAGTGATATTTTCACTCTCACGCTTGTCTTGATTATTTGTGTCTCCCTCTTTTCTGATCATCTGATCCGTCTAGTTAGAGGTTTATCAATTTTACTGAAAGCCAACATCAGATTTCATTTATTTTTTTCTACTGCTCTTCTGTTTTCTGTTTTCTAGATTTTGGTCTGAAATTTATACTTTAGCTTTTTCTGCTTATTTTGAGTTTAATTTGCTCTTCTTTAATCTCATTTCTTAAGGTGAAAGCTGAAGTCATTGATTTGAGATGTTACTCTTTTTTATAAAGATAATTATTCCATAAATTTCTCCCTATTTCCTGCTTTATCAGCATCACACTTTTTTTTTTTTTTTAACTTTTACTTTAAGTTCGGGACACATATGCAGGCTTGTTATATAGGTAATCTCAGGTCACAGGGGTTTGTTGAATAAATTATTTCATCACCCAGGTATTAAGACTAGTACCCAATAATTATTTTTATTTTCCTTTTCCTCCTCTCACCCTCTGCACGGGGACACAGAGAGGGAAACAACGAACATTGACATGTGGCATTCTCATTTTCATTCAGCTCAAACTACCTTGTAATTTTCCTTTTGATTTCTTCCTTAACACATGAGTTATTCTGAAGAGTGTTATTTAGTTTCCAAATATTTTGGAACTTTTTTTCAGGAATCTTTCTGTTATGAATTTAATTTCAGTGTGGTCAGTGAATAAACTTTGCATGTCTTGAATTCTTGAGAATTTTTTTGAGAGTTGTGTAATGGGCCAGAATGTGGTCTATCTTGATAAATGTTTTTATGTGCACTTGTAAAGAATATTCATTCTGGGCCGGGTACAGTGGGTCACACCTGGAGTCCCAGCACTTTGGGAGGCCAAGGTGGTCGGATCGCTTGAGGTCAGGAGTTAGAGACCAGCCTGGCTAACATGGTGAAACCCCATCTCTACTAATAATACAAAAATTAGCCAGGTCAGGTGGTACATGCATGCAATCCTACCTACTTGAGAGGCTGAGGCAAAGGAATCTCTTGAACCTGGGAAATGGAGGGTGCAGTGAGCTCAGATTGCGCCACTGCACTCCAGCCTGGATGACAGAGCGAGACGACTCCCTCTCAAAAAAAAAAAAAAAGTTCGGTCAAGTCTAATCACAAAACCAGGCCTTAAAATGGAGACTTTTCAATGATTTTACAAAATCTTTAACCGTGATTATCTATTTAGATGTTCTGCCTCTCCTTGGGTCAACCTTTTGTAGTATTTATTTTAGTAAAAAGAAAATATTTTCTCTAGACCCTCGCATTTTTTGCCATATATTCTTTTAAAGTTATACAAAGTTGCATAAGATAATATCTCATAATTCTAAAATTACTTCTATATCTGTGATTATGTTTCCTTCAGTCTTAATATAGACTATTTTTCTTTTTTTCTTTTTTTGAGATGGAGTCTTGCTCTGTTGTCCAGGCTGGAGTGCAGTGGTGTGATCTCGGCTCACTGCATCCTCTACCTCCTGGGTTCAAGCCATTCTCTGGTCTTGGCCTCCTGAGTAGCTGGGATTACAGGTGCCCGCCACCATGCCATGCAAATTTTTGTATTTTTAGCAGAGAGGGGGTATCATCATGTTGGCCAAGCTGGTCTCGAACTCCGACCTCAAGTGATCCGCCTGCCTCGGCCTTCCACAGTGCTGGGATTACAGGCGTGAACCACTGCGCCCAGCCTGCTTTCTTTCTTTATTTCCTTAATCTGGGTTGCCATAGCTTGTCTATTTGATTACACCTTTTAAAGTATTGGCATTTGGCTTTATTTTTTCTACTACTTTTCACTTGTTTTTGAATTTTTTTTTTAACCTGGGCTTTAAAATAAAGTAAACTTTTTATTTCTGGGTTGATAACAAGGTTCTTAATCAAAAACTAGTTTTCAGACTTAAAATATTGATGTTTCACTATGAAAGGAAAGGCCAAAGCCTCAAGGAGGAATCAGTTTTTTATTGAATATCTTCCATGTACATGATACCCAGTGGCACCAATCATTTCCAGCTTCCCTAGCAAAGCTGAAATATCTCAATGAGAAAGGTGATAAAGGAAAGGCACGTGTAGGCCTTCTTAAATAACATATTAATTAATTAATTTAACTAGACATGTTTCAGCTCTGCACTGCAGGCCAGCCGTGTGAACTCCCAATACCTTTTTCGTAGTTTCTCGTGGTGTGGCTAGATTCTTTTATCCAACTAAATTTGAAATTGTGGGACACAGACAAAAGCAATCCCTAGTTATTAATGGCATAACAAATCCACAAAAATGCATGGAGACTTAAAGCAGGACCAAAGTAAAGTAGGCACCTCTTGTCTCTCAGATAGTCTTATCTCTTGTTTCTGTCTCTTTTCAAATAATTTATGTTGTACTCCCAGCAATTTTAAAAAATAATTTATTTTAGGAAATACTTCTGTTTAAACTCATGGCAACCACTGTGGTAGTCTGAAAAAAATAGGCTCCCAAATATAGTCACCTTCTAATCCCTGAAACCCCTGAATATAATCTTATGTGTCAAAATAGTAGTGTTATCTTATATGGAAAAAGGGTCATTGCAAATATGATTAAGAATCTTGAGATGAAGATAATATTTTGGATCATTCTAGACCCTAAAAGCCATAGTAGTATCCTTAGGAGAGAGAGGCAAAGGGTAACACACACACACACACACACACACACACACACACACACACACAGAAGTGAAGTGAAGACAGAGGTAGAGACTGAAGTAATGTGGCCGCAAGCCAAGGAACACCAAGAAATACTTGCAGTGACCAGAAGCTGTAAGGCAAGGTACAGATTATTCTTTAGAGTATAGACGCCTTGATGTCAGATTCTGGTCTCTGTAACTGTGGGACAATACATTTCTGTTGTTTTAAACCAAGTTTGAGGTAATTTGGTACGGCAGCCCTAGAAAACTACTTGAACCACTTTATGTCTTAAATTCAAACTCTTTTATATGTCTAGGAGAAAGCCATGAGGTCTATTATAGTTATTTTTTTTTATTCAGGATAAGAAATAGAATGCTTCTTCAATTGACAAAGATTTATTTTAAACAGTCATGTTTTAGTAACATAAAAGAAGGGCAAAGGCAAATCATAAAAATGATATTACTCAAATCCTAAACCCTAGGGTACTGCCCTCTCAACTCCATATTGATTATCAACCAATAAAGTCAGTTTTCATTTAAGTCAATTAGTGGATGAGCAGACAGGAGTTCCACTGATTTTTTTTCTTTTTTTTTTTTTTTTATATATCCACAAGTTAAAGTGATACTGGATTGGAGAGAAATCATGAAATAACAAAAGCCTACTGAAGTCAAATTTTATTTACCTATGTCTTCTAATTTTTTATGCATGCTAAAAGTTAAAGACTGTGTGTGTGTGTGTGTGTGAGAGAGAGAGAGAGAGAGAGAGAGAGAGAGAGACAGATCATGTGAATCAGGTTCCGTTATAATAAATACAAAGGAATTACCTTGTTTTGATTACAAGAACCTGTTTAAACAATTATCACCAGATTCTTTATAGACCTTATCTTCAATATTTACAATAGTTTTGAAAAGTAAATTTTACTTGTTTCATTTTGGAAATGAGGAAAATGAGAATTAGAGAGGTTAAATTACTTCCTGAAGGTCATAAAGCAAGTAAGATATAAATTAAACTTTGCTTCTTAGCCTGTATTCTTTCCATTATATGGCACTTCCTCCTAACTCTGAGACCTGCTGTCACATATTGCTTTGAAAACAAAACAAAACAAACTTAGGATAGGGCTTGAGTCTCTGTCTTTTTCTTCCTCTTCCCTATCCTTTTATTTTCCTTATTCTCTTTCTCCTTCTACTTCTTCCTCATTGAAAGAGTCTTTGAGATGGCCTGGAGATATAATAAAAATCATGTTTTCATAACAAAATATATACTGAGATCCCATATGTGGGTTCAACATAGTAATAAAATTCATGTTAGCATCAATTTTCTTGTGTTTTACCTATTGTGCTCTGCTGTATCTTGTTACTTTGTTCTAAAACCCTTATAAGTATGACATTTACTTAGTAAGATATTGAATCCTCTGATTTTGCCTCTATTTTTCATTCCCTGTCTCAGAAGATGGTATACAATCTTTCCAATTTCTCAAGTTACAAATCTCCGAATCATCAGCAACTGTACTCTCTCATGTTACCCAGTCTCCTTTTGCACCATATACAGCTGCTTAACAAATTCTGTGTATTCTACCTGAATATCACAATTCTTAAATTTTAAGAGTGAAGGTAATAGATCTATTGAAAGTCTAATACAAACTTATTCCCAAAAAAGTACACACAAAAAAAGTATATTCAGTTTCAGGGAGCTCACAGACACCCCAGAACTCATCTTTAGGCCCTGACTTGAAAACCCTGCCCTGCTAAGTATTTTCTCCTTCTCCATCTCAGTTTTCCATCCCCACTCCAAGCTTTAGTTTTCTTCAACTTGCACCTGAGTTATAGTTTAGTCTCCCAACCGATTCTCCAACTCCTGTATCCAATCTATTCATTAACCAGGTGCCAAGATAAACATTCTAAAATAGATATTTGAGCATACCAAGTCTTGTCAATGTGCCCCTTCAGCTAGCTCAGGCTGGTTGGCAAGAGTTGCATATCTTCCCAGCTCACAGTTCATTGATGTCCAGTTGGCAGCGTGAAGTCAGTCACAGTGGGAGTATTTACAGTATAAAAGTTGTCAAATGTGACAAATCAAGTTTTTAGGCAAGAGGTTAACCAGCACACCACTGCCTGTATTTTCAAAGGTTAGTGTTGTTCACTACCTAAAGTCCAAACTCTTTAGCACATTAGACCTCTATCATCTGGGTTTCAGCTTGCTTTCTAGCTCCATATCTCACTATTCTCTGTGGCCTAGAAAACATAATCTCCAACAACACCAAGCTACTCATAGTCGCTGAATACACAAAATGGGTTTCCACAGTGTGCCAGTCCCAATGCAAAGAAACTCTCATCAACAGCTGAATCTACTTTGTTTAAAGTCAATCTTAAATGTTGCCCTTTTTGTCAAGTCTTCTCTAAGACTCACATTCAAAATCAATCCCTAGTCTGTGCTCCGATCCCAATCCTTTACTACTCTCATGACATTTAACAATTGTTTAATAAATATTTAATGAGTGCCCTCTAGGCACTGGCAATATATTTCTGCTTGTTATAAATTCATTGCAAATTCCTTTGGAGCAAAGATTGCATTTTTTTTTTTTATTCTCCAGATTGACCCTTCATACTAAGTATAGAACTTTTCCATTGTATATGTGATGTGCAATAAATGTTTGTCGAATTTAATCAAAATCCTCTATTGTTACAGTGCAATTTAATACCTCTTTTGACTTTTAACAGAGTCCTAGGTAGTGAGGCTAGAATGAATGCCATATATGAGTAACATCTAACATTCAGCAAACTTGAAAATGGATATGAACTATTAACAAAGCAGAAGACAATATCTATACTGGACACTTTCATCTTTAATGCACCCAAAGAAGTACCTCTGGGTAATTAATTTCTTGTTCTGAAGGTTAATTTGCAACCTGCATTCATAATGTTATTTGACTGTATGCTGTGAACCCCTGTGGAGAACAGTTACTGGTAAAACGAACTTTTTAAAGCAGGCTTGAGGACCTATGATTTTTGCCTAGCTTTGGTGGGTATTAGCTGAGCTAGATGTCACATCTTTCCTATGACTCATTCCTCACAGCAGTCAGGAAGAATGAATATTTCTATTCCTAAATTCCCAAAGAGGAAAGTAAGGCAAAAGAAGACTGTGTGGTTTGTTCACATTTAGCATGAAATGTGAATAGCATATGCGCTGACACAAAGCAACCAGACAGCATTTTAATTGCTCATCTAACCTCCAGAAAGAGTCACCATCTGTTGAAATTCTGAAGATTAAAACATATAAAACCTGACAGAAAACTGAAAGTACATAATAAACCACACGGCCTGGTCACAAATCTTGGAAAACATCCACAGTAAAATGTAATTTACCTACAAATAAGAAAAGTATAACACCACCAGTTAAAAGACTGCCGAGAGGCATTTATATAGGGATAGAACATGAACTGAAAGAGCGTTTTAACCTTTGAATGATAATGCACAATGAAAGCCTTCTTATCCGTGGCTGAGGCAATGGTCCTCCCACCTCCTAACCCCAAAATCCAACCTCGTTCCTGCAAAACCTCTATTTTTATTACTGAGATTAAAGCAAATTATCAAAGGCTAGATGACATTGGACCATTTTCATAAAGCCTAGCTTGCCGCAAATCAGTCGTTACTTTTTTTTTTTTTTTTTTGAGATGGAGTTTTGCTCTTGTTACCTGGGCTGGAGTGCAATGGTGTGATCTTGGCTCACTGCAACCTCTGTTGTTGGTTCAGGCGATTCTCCTGCCTCAGCCTCTTGAGTAGCTGGGATTACAGGCGCTCCTCACCACACCCAGCTAATTTTTGTATTTTTAGTAGAGACGGGGGTTTCACCATGTTGGCCAGGCTGGTCTCGAACTCCTGACCTCAGGTGATCCACCTGCCTGGCCTCCCAAAGTGCTGGGATTACAGGTGTGAGCCACTGCACCTGATCCAGTTGTTACTTTAAGTTATATATTTAAAATATCATTTTGCAAGTAAAAAGTGTCAATACTAAAGCTGAACTCCATCCCCATGTACTTTCAGTTGCATGACATAGTTCTCAAAGTGTTTAAAGTCTACTAATGAAATATACATGAATGTATCAGTGATTCCTCAAATATTTTTTCTGCTCCATGAAATCATGATTGATTAGGCAGTAATTAGATATAGTTGAAATTTCAGCTGAACCCTGCCTCAACTATAATCATCACTCAATAAATATTTGTTAATAATAATAATAGCAGCTCGCACTCCTCGCAGCAGTCTAAGAGTTTTACATCATTAATCCTTTTAATCTTCAGCACATTCCTTTGAGGTCAGTGCCATCATCAGTCCCACTTTACATTTGAGGAAACTAGGCATCAAAAGTTGTTTTGTTTATTTTTGTGTTTGTGTTTTAGATGTGTTCCATATCACAGCCAGTGAGTATTAAAGCTGGGATTCCAACCTATGTGGCCTGGAGCCGGGTGTCCACATACTTAACTACTATTTTAAACCTAAGGAAAAAAAGTTCTGATGAATTTTTAATAATAGAGGAGGTATGAGGATAGAGAAGCAGAGGTCAGAGGGATGTGACTGCTGGCTTTGAAAATCAAAGACAGCCACAGGCCAAGAAATAGGGACAGTCTCTGGAAGCTTGAAAAAAAAAAAAGGAATAGATTCTTCCCTAGGTTATGCAGAAGGAATGCAGCCCTGCCACAGCTTGATTCTAGACTCATAAGACCCATGACAAGGACTTCTGACCTCCAGAACTGTAACATAATAAATTTGTGTTGTATGACGCCATTACGTTTGTGGTCATTTGTTACAGCAGTAACAGGAAACTGAAAGAGACAGTCTTTTGGCTTCAGGTCTCATTTTATTTTTTATTTTACTTATTTATTTATTGAGACAGGGTATTGCTCTGTTACCCAGGCTGGAGTGCAGTGACGTGATCTCGGTTCACTGTGGCCTCAATCTCGCAGATTTGGGCTTAAGTGATCCTCCCACCTCAGCCTCCTGAGTAGCTGGGACTACAGGCATACACCACTGCACTTGGATAATTTTTCAATTTTTTGTAGAGATGGGGTTTTGTCATGTTGCCCAGGCTGGTCTCCTGCTCTCATGTTAAGTATCAACTCTGCAGGTCTTCCCTGGTCCCTTGTATAAAAGTTTCTCCTCTTACTCTCTTTTTTTTTTTTGGAAACGGAGTCTCGCTCTGCCGCCCAGGCTGCAGTGCAGTGGCCGGATCTCAGCTCACTGCAAGCTCCGCCTCCCGGGTTTACGCCATTCTCCTGCCTCAGCCTCCCAAGTAGCTCTCTTACTCTCTTATATCACCAGAGGTTTGTTGTTTTTTTTCTCTTCAAAAACCACAGTGCCATTTTTAACTATATAGATTACCCTAATGTTTCTCTTGCATTGAACTGCAAACTTTATTAAGGAAACATGTCTGTTTGCACTTTGCCTAGCACAATAAATGATATAAGAAGCACTCAATAAACATTCATTAAATGAGGGAAAGATTATATGAATGAGTTGAGTCTTGAAATACGTCAACCTTTAGATGAAGGTCTAGAACAGAACCGCACCAGGAAACAGAAGGTTGTCCAATGGGGAGAGAGATGAAAAAGGAATGGAAAGACAAAGGCTGAAACTGTTGGAGAGGAGTCCCACTAAATATTCCTGACTTTGTTCTGCAAGCAAAATGATGCCATTCCAAGATGTTCTTTTAAGTGGGAGATTAAAGTTACTAGATTTGTTTTATTTAAAAAAAATCTTTCTCTCAATATCATGTAGTATAGTTGGAAGGGAGTAAGACTAGAGGCATAAAAATCATTCTAAGATTTTTATATTAGTCCAGCTTGGAAATTCCGAGAGAATAAACCAAAGGTGATGAAAAGAAGGCAATTAATTTACACAAGAGAAAAAGAGTAACTTTTTTTTTTCTTTTAAAGGGCATGCTGTTGGCAAAAATAAAAAACACATGTTAATTTAATTAAATAATTGTATTAGTCTTTCAATTATATTTTTGGCTCAATAATTTGGATTTTCAGAGAACTTATGGTCATCAGAGTTCTAATGTTATTTTTTCATGTTTATTTGGCTCAATAATTTAGATTTCTAGGGAACTTATGGTCATCACAGTTCTAAGGGTATTTTTAACATAAAACAACATTTCACAAACTTTAATAACTCAAAAACCAAGATTATAAATTTTGTTCCTCCAATGGAAATTTTGTTCCATTACCAGCAAAAATGAGAAAACCCAGAAATTATATATATATATATATGTGTGTGTGTATGTGTGTGTGTGTGTGTGTGTGTATATATATATATATATATGTGTCGTTAGACTGCTGGCCATTGATGTATCATCTGTACTACTGCATATATAATATTTTTGTTATATTGTTTAAATTTTTTATGGTTCATTTTATTTAAAGCAAAGTTAAAGCAGACATCCCAGGCAACACCAATGAAAACATAAGTGTGGTTGTATTTGCACATATCAAAATATATATTTAACTATTAAAATAGATGGTATTTATTTTCCATCTAAAATCATTTCACCATGACCCCACTAGTGGTAAGTGACATGATGAACAGCTAATCTGTATGAATATGCCTCTCTTAAAATGGAACAAATTGGTTTTACAAAAGAAGGTAAACAAGACAAAAACTATGAAAACTTTAGTTTCAATCCTACCCCACTAATGACTGCTGTGCAAACAGAAGTGAGTCACCTCTAAGTCTAACACGTTCATGTGAGAAATGACAGCAGTAGTCAGTGAATGTAACAGGTTGCTTTTATAACCTCTAATATTCTAGGATTATGCCAGCTTCCAACTCTGCTTTATATTCCTCTAATGGAAATTGTTTTCCATTACCAGCAAAAATGAGAAAAAGCAGAAATTTCAGAAAATTTTTAGTTATTAAACTGCTAGCTGATCCTAAAGAGAATGATTTCTCTAGATAAAATCTAAGTCTTCTACTATTTTCTGTGTAAGTTCCAGTTTCCAAACAAATTTTCAGGGTTTTTACTGCTGCTGTTTTGTTTTGTTTTGTTTTACTGTGATTTGTGGTCCTAGATGTATGGCTACAACAGAAGAAGCTACAACATATACAATTCACTACGGTATTTTAGGTTGTAAAGGATAGGATATGATATTGCAAAATGAATGAGAATCCTCTTAAATCTGATTAAACTAAAATTTAGAAATCATATTTTTCAACATATCCTATCAAGTTAATACAATGTAAATATAATTTCAAATATTTTAATCACTAGTTTGAGATGTGAAATTGCAAATTTTATGTAAAACAAGTGGAAAGTTTGCTTTCATAATTCCTCCCTTCAGTCTAATTTTATCCCACTGGCATTTACTGAATATTCACACAATGAATTAACCGAATCAAGTATTCCTTTATCAAACCATTATATTATAATCAACTGATACATAATTCAGCAAAATCTCATTTTCTGATTCTATTATGTTGGGATATGTAGTAGTTCAAGCAGGTTCAGCTTCAATCTACCTTCCTAGATAATATCTTTTAGGTTGCAAAGTTTCAGTAGTGTAAACAAGGGAACTATTTAACCTGCTTGAAAGTTAAATTCTGCCAACTACTTAAAGAATTTTATGAAAGAAAAATACTGCTTTAATTGCAGTATTTGCATGTGAGAAAAGGATTAGCTATTTAAAATATATTTCAGCATCTATGCCCAGCTAATACCTTATGATTTAGTTCTATGCATAGATGTTTAAATGTATAAGAATTACAAATACCTATAATTTAGAATATTTATGTAACATAAATATACTTGGAAATATTTGTACTTATGCATATATGTATGTAAGTGTGTGTGGGGGCATGCATGTACACAGTCAGCCCTTTGTATCACAGGTTCTGTATTCACAGCTTCAACCAATCACAGTAAAAAATATTTGATATAAAAATGGATGGTTGCATCTGTGCAAAACATGTAAAAATTTTCTTTGTTATTATTCCCTAAACCGTACAGTAAAACAACTACTTAATTGTATTAGGTATTGTAAGTACTCTAGAGATGATTGAAACTATGCAAGAGGATGTTCATAGGTTGTATGCAAATACCACACCACTTGATATAAGGGACTTGAGCATCTGTGGAGTTGGGTGTCTGCCCAGTGGAGAGGGGCATTAGGGTGGGTAGGCTTGAAACCAATCCCTCATGGATATGGAAGGATGACTGTGTATGTACATGTATAACTTATACAGTACTCTCCCAGGTACTCTACTTAATACTTTTTTTTTGTTTCTTACAGCTTAGATATTCACTATGAGAATTAACTCCAAAGGCAAGTAAAATATATACAAATATGTGAATATTATTTTACTGTATTATATCACAAGTACATAGTTTTAAACTAGAAAGAGATATCCACAGGAATTTAATTCTAAATGAAATACAAGAAAACCACAATATGAAATACTTATGAGATCAAAATGAAAGTAAAATGCTGATTCATACTTTCATATATACATATATTTTAATAGCTTTATAAGTAAAACGAAAATCTCATTAACTTTAATGAATTTATTTTTATATATCTCAGAAACATGTTAAAAATTTGAAAAGTAAAGGGTTGGGAAATTAAAAAATATGTATAATACTTTGATATGTATTATTATGTGTGTGTTATATAGTATTATAAACATATATCACAAATGTAAAGTTGCTCTTATTTCACATATGAGAATACACATTTCTCAGTTTATCATCCCTGTGGTCAAAACCCAGTCATGTCTAAACTATGAAAATCCAAATAGAACTGACTTTTCTTGCTAATTGAGACAGAATATTCTATCTAATCAACACAGACCAGTTTAATATTTCCACATATATGTTAAGAATAAAAGTTTGTTCTTCACATAGGCAGATTTCAGAATTATGATTTAATTAACTTTTACCATTGTTGTTTCTCTCACTGCTTTTGAACTTTTTACAACTGAAATTTTTTATGACACTCTAAATATAGGCATTTATAGTATGTTGGATTCAGTAACGTGGGGTTCCAGAATTTCAGCCAAGTAAACTAGAAATAAGAAATGGCTTTTGAATTCTGAAGTTAATTAAAATCTGCCTATGTTTTTAGTACGTTAACTTATTCTACATATTAAAAGACTTAAAGAAAATAATGATGAAAATAACTTGAAATCTGAGTGCAGATGAAGAATTTTTTTAAATAAACAAGATAAAAACAAAGTTGACTAATTCAGCCATCTGAATAAACATCTGAAAGATCCATGATTAAGCAGCTTTTAATCCTCCTATTATTTAAAAATCTGGTTAATAGAGTAATTTGTAGTCACTGGAGAAACTTTGGAAACCACAAAAAATTATAATGGGGGAAATCATGATCACTTTCTGAATTGATGTATACATACATACACACAAATACCTTTTTTTTACATAGCTAGGATCACAATATACACTGTACAAACATCGCCTTAAACATTTTATCACTATTATTTTTCTTGCCATTATATTTTCTTTGCTGACATAATTTTAATCTTTGTAGAATACAAATAGTATATCAAAAGGGTATTCTAAAATTTGTTTTTATCATTTTCTAAAGCTAGATTGTTTCCAATTTTACTAAGTTTATTAACACTGTTGCCTAACGTACTTGTAAAATGCTTTCACTGAAACATGGATTATATTTGAAATCTTTTTTTCTTTTGGAAGGCCAAGGTGAGAGGATTGCTTGAGGCCAGGAGAGACCAGCCTGGGCAGCATAATAAGACCCTGTCTCTACAAAAAATAAAAATAAACGTAGCCAAGTGCAGTGGTGCATACCTGTAGTTCCAGATACTTGGGAGGCTGAGGTGGGAGGATCATTTGAGCCCAGGAGATCAAGGCTGCAGTGAGCTATGATTGCACCACTGCATTCTAGCCTGGACAACAGAGAGACTCTGTCTAACATGAAATGAAATAAAATAGTTTTAAAACTAATAAAAATAAAATAAAATTCTTTTTCTTCTTTCCAACATCACTACCTCTATCCTTATCCAATTTACCTTTGAGTGGCCAAGACTTTCAGGTCTGTAAACCAAACAATCCACATTCACTGTTGCCCACTACAATACAAATGCCACCTAACCACATAGCCAGTGTCACCTTCTTAAAACACAGATGATATGGTGTTTCCTGCTTTAATTAAGCCCTTTACAGACTGCTCATCACTCTTGGGATAAAACCAAGCTTTATTACATGTCAAAAACATACTCATTTGCCCACTCCTCCTATCTCCTCTGAAGCTAGGCTGCTCTTCCTTTACGAAGTCCCTATCGTTCTAGATTTCTCATAATTCCTCCTTGGCGCCAATATGAATTCTCTCCCAACATGCAAACTGCTCATGTGCCATTCTATCTAGAACAATATTTTCCTCCCTCTTTACCTAGCCAATAGTTATATATTCTTTGTGTCTTATTTTACATGTCACTTCCTCAGGAAAAGCACATTTTATATGCCATTCTAGCTCCCTGAAGTTCTTCATAACACTTATCACAATATGTGAAATTATTTTTCTTTTATAATATATTATTTTTTCAATTTTATTTTTATGAAAACATTATAGTTTTACATATTTATGTACATATGATATTTTGATACATGCATAGAGTGCATAATCATCAAATCAAGATAATTCGGTATCGATCACTTCAAATATTTATCTTTTCTTTGTGTTGGGAACAGTTCAAATCTTGTCTTCTAGCTATTTTGAAATATACAATAAATTAGTTAACTATTGTCACCCTACTGTGCTATTAAACACTAGAATTTAGTCCTTCTAACTGTATTTTCATACCCTTTAACCAACCTTTCTTCAACTCTAACCACCCTCTCCTTTCCCTGCTTTTGGTAATCACCGTTCCATTCACTACCTTCCTGAAATCAATTGTTTCAGCTCCCATGTATGAGTGAGAACAGGCAACATTTGTCTTTCTGTCTGGCTTATTTCACTTAACCTCCTTCAGGTTTGTACATATTGCTGCAAATGACAAGATTTTATTATTTTTTATGACTGAATAATATTCCATTATTTATCCTTTTTCTACACACCTTCTTGTATTTTGCTGTTGTCATTCAATAATACCACAGGATAGTCTCTAAGACAAGTATTCATTTTTTTATGGCCACATGATATTCCATGGTACAGATGAATGCTAATTTATTCAATCATTTCTCCTGTAATCCCAGCACTCTGGGAGGCCAAGGTGGGTGGATCACATGAGGCCAGGAGTTCAAGACCAGCCTGGTCCAGGTAGTGAAATCCCATCTCTACTAAAAATACAAAAATTAGCCAGGCATGGTGGTGTGTGCCTGTAATCCCAGTTGATCAGGAAACTAAGGTGGGGAAATTGTTTGAACCTAGGAAACAAGAGGTTGCAGTGAGCCGTGATTGCACCACTGCACTGCAGCCTGGGCAACAGAATGAATCCATCCCAAAAATATTTTCAATTATTTATCTATTGTTGAATACTAACTTTGCTCCCAGTTTTTATCTACTCTGCACAATGATGAAATAAAAATCCTTAAAGATATACTTTATGTCCTGATGCTTTATCTCTAGTAGCTAGTATCCAAGGATTTATATACTACTTTTAAGAATACATGTATTTTATATTGTTATAGATGTGGTCAGATCAAGTTGTTTTATAAAGCTGTAAAATCTTATATTTCTACAAGCGATATATAACATTCTATTTTTTTTATGTACTGGCCAGAAATTATAAATATATTTACAGCCTAATGAGCGTGAAACTATATATCATGGTTATTTAAATTCGCATTCCCCTTACTGTTAATGAAGTTGGAAATCTTCCTCTGAATTTCTTGCCTATTTGGATTTATCCTTTCCTGTGTATTGCCTATCCACTAGATTACCTATTTATTTTCCTTTGCCTTGTTTTTCTTTGTCACTTTATAAAATATTTTTGGTATATTATAGATATTAACTCTGTGTGCTATACATATTACATTGTCTTTTATTCCAGATCAAACATTTATGTTTCAACATTGTAATATTTTGCATAAAAATTTCACATTTTAAATAGTCAAAGATGTTTATTTCCTTTTATATGTCTCTGCTTCTTCTGTGTTGGTTAAGAAAGCATCTTTTTGGTTTCACATGCATTTTTAATGTTTTTCACAAGATGTTTAATGTGTTTATATTTTTCTCTTGAATTTAATGTTAATCTACCTGTACTTTGTATGTGGCCTAAAATTTGTGTTCCCTATTACTTACTTCAAAATGAATAGCCAGTTGGCCCAGCATTGCTTAATGAATAATTCATCTTTTTCCCAGTAAATCAAAGTATTACTTTTGGCATGTGATAAATTCATGTACATAATTATATGGTCTATTTCTGTATTTTCTATTTTCTTCCATAACTTGTTTAGTCCTGTGTCAATATTAGGTTGATATGGTTATAAAGGCTTTGTGTTTTAGTATTACGATATCTGATTTTAAAAAGAGTCATACCATAATTTATATATTTGGCCATATTTTAATGTTTAATACTATTTATATTTAAGGCTATTTAATCCAATTTTCTCTACTTACAAATAAAGTTGTTGGCACTCTCCCAAGTTTTAAATGTATGACATTTACAAATTCATTTCTCAAATCTTAAATTTTATGATACTGAGTCTCATCATTCAAGAACATTGCAGGTCCCCCAAATCTTCTGCCCTGATGTATAAATGATAGATAGTTGGGTTTGGATTTTCGGGTGGTAGTTCTTTTCTCCTAGTAATCTATAGCTGCTATTTCACTGGCTTTCATTTCAGTTGCAAATGGGATGTCCAACATGAATCTGATTTTCTGTGCCTCTGTAAACTACTTGTTTCTCTGAATGGATGCTTGCAAACTTGGGAATTTTGCCAGAATTTGCCTAGGTGAATGCATTTTCCCATCCATCCTGTCTGGAATTTATTAAGCCTTTTCAATTGGTAACTTGGACTTTCTTCAGCTCAGAAAAAAAAAAAAATCAAAACTTTAAAGTAGTTATTTCCTTTCTTGTATCTGTTTCATTCTCCTCCTGCAATCTCCATTTTTCACTTTTTAATTCTCTCATATCTATCCACTAAGTCTCTTATGGTTTCCATTTTATGTCTTTAATCTGTACTTGCCTCTGTGCTTTGGAATATTTTTTAAACTTGATGTTCAGGCTAATAATTCAGATTTTAGCAGAAATCCTTCCATCCTTCATTTATATAGAGTTGAGAAAATAATGCTTAGATCCAAAAAGTGTCCTTATTTTTCTCTTCAGTTTTTGTCCCTTCTAGCTGCTCTCATTTCACTAGGGATGGGTTCTATTTGCTCTAATTGATCTCCCTTTTCCTGGCTTTTGTCCCTATAGATGGGTGGCTGTTTCTCTGTATCTGCTCATTAGGGCTCTGCCAATATTAAAGCTCCCTAAGTGGCAGCATTCTCATAAGTAGTGGGAGGAAATGTGTCCTATCCCCATGTGCTAATGGCACACAAGCCAGTTCACTGCTAACTTCCGGGGAGACTCCTTGTTCTTGGGTGTTCCTGTCCTCTCCAAACTTGAGGGTACTCAGTCGTCTATTCAACTACTAGTTGCCTCATGCATTCAAGGAGACTTGGCAAGTTATTCTGCAGCTAATGAGAACCTTCTGCATGAGTGGTTACACATCTCTGAAGACCAAGCTCTTACAGGATGACCGCTCTCTGATCTTACACTGAGGCTCTCATGGTTATCTCCAGCTGCTTTCCAGGCCTTAGGGAAAACATCCCAATACCAGTTTTCTCCACTAGGATGCCGACAACACCCACAGCATCATCTTTACACATCTACTTACAGGGCCCTGGAGCCATTTGTATCAGTAGAGACAAGTAACTTGGATTTAGGTTATAGAAATAGGGGGATGGGAAGAAAGTTGTGTTTGGGTAACCATATTCCCAGACTACCTCACCCAAATATTTTTCAAAGTCTGTCTTTTTCTCTAGGTGTTCTATGGTCCAAGCAGCCATGGACCCTCTCCGTTTTACTCAGCACTGTATATCCAGGCTCTCACACAAGACCTGAAACAAAGCCCTCATTAAATGTGCATACAATGAATGAATGTTTGTGATATTAATCTCCAAAGAATATGTTTCAATTAGGTAGTCAGAGCTATATCCATTTTCCTTCATTATTCTTTACACTGCATTTATGCTTAGAAAAATGTTTCCAAACCAGACACTTGCTGAACGTTTACACATAGATTCATCGGAACTTTCCCTTGTTTCTCTTCAGATCAGTCTAGAGCTTTGCTCATCTTAATGACTCATTGACTTCCCCTGGGCCCAGCAAAGATGAGCTAGAGCTTCCTTGTTCAGCCAGCATATTTTCCCCTTAGAAAAGGACATGGCTGCATTTATCTCAGGAGCAATACAAATTCAGCCTCCCCGTAAAACTAAACAGCCCTCAGGAAGCCATATAGTTAGAGCCAGATGAGCATCGTATGACCATGATTAGCTTATTTGTTTCATTGGTTGGGTTTTTTATTTTTATGTTTTTGCAAAATAATGAAAAGGCACACTAGAGAATGTTTTTATGTTGTTTTCACTTAGGGAACTTGAGACTATTAACTGCCTTGCCTGTGAAGAACAGGTGCAGATCCAGTGATCAGGTGACACAGTTGCCTTGGCAGAGGATAACTATTCTTGCCCATAGCAGATAGACCCAGAGGTAAAAATCACAATATGTTCTGGATTATTTTTACCAGTAACTTTCCACATATGTTAAAGAAAAAATCTTATACAAGAGGGTAACTATAGCTAATAACAATGTACTGTATATTTCAAGATAGCTAAAAGAGAGGATTTTGAATGTTATCGCCAAAAAGAAATAATAAATGCTTAAATTTAAACTATCTTTAATATTTTGAGTGGCAAAGGTAGAGTTGGCTAGGAAAGCAGCAGTCCCCACATGAAAACTGAGGTGTTCAGAGATATTTTTGCACATAATCTGGAAGTTTGATATCATGTCTGGTATGTTGGCCTTCTGGCTGATTTTTGTAGCCAGCATTATATTGGCTCATTTTTTCGCATTTTTATCAATTAATTTTTAATTAATTTACTTGTTTTAGAAGTGAGTATCTCTGTCTACCTTGCACAACCTCATTATCTCTTTTATTTATAAATTATCTACTACAGAAGCCAATCAACCATACCATCTAGCTAAATACACCGAACATAGATCTCCCTCAATCTTCAGAAGCTCCCATACTACATCTAACCCTCTTCTTGGCACTAGAAATTATTAGGGGGTACCATCATGGCTGGGACTTCATCCCAGCAGGGCAAAGAGAAAAGCACGACTATCATGCACCTGACAGTCAGTAAATTATTTCTTTGTTGGAAATAATTCTAGAGTAGTCATGTGAGAATATAAATTATTACTAATGCTTTCTTCTTCAGTTAATAAGCAGGTGTTTCAAATAATGACTAATTATAATGTTTTGAGAGGATAGAACAACATAGGAGAATTGGCCCCTGACATCAAATAACTTACAGTCTTGATGAGGAGATTCAGAAACTATAAAGTGTCTACATTTTACATCAATTTATAATTATTGTACACTCGGTGTATATACTGAATAATACTGTGTCTACTTGATGTATATACATATATAGTATATATTGTATTTAAATAATATCCGTGTTATCAAGCATTTATAGCACCCAGCACATACCTGAATCTATGCTCTCCAGTCCATTGCAATAACATAGATTCCTAAATCCCATTATGCAGAAGAAAAAGTTTCTACATTTGATAAGGGGAAAATTTCAGTTTGAAAAATAAGAAATAAAAATCTTCTTGGATCTTTCCATGAATATTTACTGAATGTTTACAATGTACAAAGCTCTATCCTAGTGCTAGGATGCAGAATAACAAATAACAAAATAGACAAGGTCCTTGCCATTGTGAATATTATATTCTACTTTAAGGAGGTCAGATGGATAGAAAGATGACAGATAGATAGATAGATAGATAGATAGATAGATAGATAGATATCAACAATAGACTTTAAAGGTAAATTTTTTAAAGGCAGCAAGAAAGATGGGAACTGGGTACAAGAAGAAACTCATTTTAGAAAAGAGTTCTAAGCTTAGATCTGAATAAAGTGAATGGACTCAGCCATGAAAGAAGAATGAGAGAGAGGACTCTGAAATAAGCATGGGCTTATCATATCTCAAAAGCAGATAGAGGGTCAATATGATGAGGGAAGAATGAACCAGTAAAGTGATGATAGAGGAGAGACAAATGAGAAGTGAGTATAGATAGAAGCCTGGACTGCTTCACGTAGGGTCCCGAAAGCCCTGATTAGGAGTTGTAATTTTATTCCAAGCACACTCAAAAGCCATTAGAAGGTTTTATCAAGGAAGTTTTATCTCTACAAAAAAAGAAACTCTTCTGAATTTTACTGTCCCCTAAGCAGTGGTGCAGGGATCCAGGCTCCTTCTATTTTATGCTTTGCTATGTTAAACTAGTGGATTCCTAGCTTACTTTAGAAGGAAAAAGAACCCGGAAGACCACTCATGGAAAGTTTTGTATGAGCCAGGCCTGTGAAAGTTATGATCTTTCTACTCATATTTCATCAGCTAGCGTTTCGTGCCGTAACTGCAAGGGAAACTGAAAAATATTGTCTAACTCTGAGTTCAGTAAACAGAGGAAACAGGCTTAGTAATTAGTTAGGTGTCTCTAACTCTAAAATTCAAATTTCAATTCCTGACTTCTACTAATCAAGTCCTACGTATAAACCTGACTTGCTTCAGGACTGGCTATTCAAAACTCCGATTTCCTCCAGAGTTTTCAATTAATTCATCTAATTCCCACAATTGGAGTGTCCTACTACTCCCATATTAAGTACTATAACTACTAAAGTACTTCTTCTGGTGGTATCATTACAAATTGTGCCAGAGACTCTACTTCTCTCTATTCTATTCTCTCTATCCCTTCTCTCCTTCTTTTACAGTAATGTAACACCCAAAATTCAACCTTGGGCATGGTTACATGGACTAAAGACATTTCCCAGATTCACATGTGACTAATTTATCTATATGACTAGGTTTTGGCAAATAAAATGTGAAAAAGGGTGTATTTTCCACTTCCAGGAGGTGCCTTTAGCCTCCTTGCTGCTGGCTGGAATGCAGAGATGATGGCTGGAGCTGGAGTAAACGTCTTGACCACATGTGGAATACATGCTACACATGGCAGAACAAGAAGTAATGAAGGAGCTTGAGACTTTGATGATTTTCGAGCTGCCACACCAATCCTGAGCTTGCCTGCATTCTTGTGAGAGAAAATCTAATTTCTGTCCTATTAAGCCATTGTTATCTTGAGGTTTCTGTTACTTGCTGCCAATACACTAAGTTTGTACCACATTCCATACTAGGTGCTTTATATACATCATGTAATAATTTGATGAATACAACAACTCGAAATATATCATTTTACCCACTTCACAGGTAACAAAACTGAGGCTCAGAGAAGTCAAATAATAGCTTACATTGAGTAAGTGGTGTAAATGGCATTACAAAATAGGCATGTACATCTTGAAGCAAGTGTTCTCAAACCACATGCCATATCATCACTCACAGAATGTAATCTACTCCAGGCTTTAGGCTCAATCTAACCCAAAGTCAGAGATCCGCTACTTGGAGGCATTATAACAACCTCTTCTACCACAATTTGCCTTTAGCACTTCTCTAATTTTGTATCCTCTTCCAGCACTTGGGTTCACGCCTTGTTCCTAATAGTTAACTCTTGCACTGAACTCCAGTTTCAGTAGGTGCACTTCTGGTTCTTTTTACAAAGCCTATATATCCCTACCTTGTAATCTTATCCACTTCTCCAGCTTCCCTCAGTTCTTAATTGGTGGATCTAATATGTTGCTCCTCAATCTTAGTTTTATGGTTGAATCTCTAATAACTGCAAAAATCTCTGACATGGATCATTTATCTATCATGCTATCTTCTTGCTTTCATCAAGTCAAGCCCTGACTGCTTTCCATAATCATAGCTATGGAGAACAATGAAGTAGGTCACAGAGTGTAATGATTAATATCTCAGAATCTATCATTGGCTTGTTTGCACTTAAACATCAACTTTAGCACTAACTACCTTGTTACCTGGGAGCATTGCCTAACCTGTCCAAGCTTTAGTTTCTTCTTCCACAACATGGGGAAAGGAGGAAGAAGAAGATGAAGAAGAGGATGCAGAAGAAACTCCTATACTTTCCATGTTAGTTATATGAGGTAATCTGAGTAATGCAGGTAAAGCTGGTACATATAATTATGAAGAAATATCAGTTGTTGTAATCATGATAACCATTATCAGTGTTTCCTTATGGACTTCCTAGGCTATCAGATTTTTCACAAGAACAGCCTTAAGTCTAGTCATTTGTCTGCTTGTCTTTTTCCTCTAAAAGACTGAAAGCTCCCTAAGGGAAAGTACTGTCTTATTCATTGTTATTTCCCCTAAAATGCAATGGGTGCAAAAATAAATGTGTTGACTTGTTGAAGACCATAAAGTCGAAAGGTCTAATTTTAAAGATAAAAAGTTGAAGTTTCAACAAGTAAATATTCTGACCAAGTCAACAGAGCTAATTAATGATGAAATAAGAACCAAAACTTCGTCATAGCCTATCTCTTTGCCTCATCACATTTATTTTTATTACCTGAATTTTTTAAAACCAAGATCGAATCTCCCTTTCCTTAAATGCCTCTTTCTGGAGTTAATCATTTATCACCTGCTTCTTCTGAACCTGATTCACAATTATATCATATTCTCTTAGATTGTTTTTTTAATTTTCAATATTGAGTCTCTCTGTTACTTGTGAAGTCATGGATGTTCCAGTGACTTACTCAACTGTTTATTACTTCTATAACATCTGATGCAGTTCCTAAAGCAGGAAAGGTGAGAAGTAATGTGTGTTGAATTTAATTAGACAGAGTAAGACCCATCAACACTTTTCTAAATACTGTGTATACTGACTAGTCCCATTTTATGAAATACACACATATTGTAGTAAAATTTCACTTGGGTGCTTCTCATAACCCACAAAAGTTCAACTCTTCCAGCTTTAAGGAGTCTTAACCCACCATCCTCTATCCCAGGATATAAGACACCACTACCACCCTTCCTATTGCTTTGTAATAATCTAGGAACTACATTCCAGTTAGACACCACTATCCTAAGTTTCTCAGTTGAGCTCTTGGAATCTATGAGCAAATTATTGGGCACTCGTAGTTATATATTCCCAGGGGGTTCAAAACTCCAATCAGTCAGCTGACTGTCTGAGAATCATTGCTTAAGGGTTGGCATTTGGAAAGTTCAACATTTTTCAGAACTTGTGTTCACACAAAATACATACATATTAAAGGTGTCTAAGGTAGAGTGGGCAAAAAGAGAGAGCAGTCTATAGAACAATGGCAAGATGATAGAGAAAGAAACATTCATATGTATTTTACAGCTAATCCTTTTAGTTATCTAATGTTTAATATTTTAATGCCAGAATATATTATTGAAAAGCTTATAAAGATGCATATATTGAAGATGAGAGATCAAAATTGTTTACTGATAAAATATACTTTCAAATTTGTAAACTACCTGCCCTATCATTGTATAGAGCTGACTTTCTCTTTGAAGTAAAAGAAGCTATTTCCACCTTCTTCTTTATATGTGTCAGTGTATCTCTTTTCTTTTCATTTATTTTTTAATGTATGATTCTGTTCTCATTCATTGTCTAAGCAATCTAATCTCGGATCCAGAACTTGAAGGCTTAGATCTAGAATTTGCTTCAGACGTATTATCTTTATGCTGCAAAGTCTGATTCACCATTTGGATGTGTTTTCTTTCTTTAAACAGGGAAATAAAGAAAAGTTAAAGAAAGCTCAGGAAAGGGAGGAAAAGAAGGGTAGGGAATGGGAAAAGAAGGAAAAAGAGAGAGGAAGGAAGCAAGGAAGGAAAGAGAAAGATTTATGGAGAGACTGAGAAGAGAAAAGGAAACAGGAGTGGAGGGGAGGAGGGAAAAGAAGAGGAAGAAATAAAAAAGAAGAGATGCTATATGTTATGCTACCAGTCATCTTCCTATTGCTCTTCAGCATTAGAGAAGATGAGGAGTCTGGTTATCGTGGTGAAACAAGCTTCCAAGCAGGATTAGAAAAGTAATCAATGGCAAGACAAGTACTATTGATTGCCACTACTCCTGCCCGCCCTCTTGCAAATAGATGAAACCCGGCAACTCAGTTATCAATGGCAAAGCCACTTATAGCACTGAGAACTACACTGATGAAAGAAAACCATGCTAAATGATAGGATTAAAGGCTTCTTATGTCTTTTTAAAGTGTAATGTATTTTATAAAAATAGATGAATATTGACTGACTCATTACCTTTAGTATGGTAGAGAACTAATTACTAATGGGTGCTTAAATGTCACATTAATGACATAAAGTAAATACCATAACTTCTTTTCCTACCAAGAGTTTTTCCATGTGTCATAGATACTATCTAGTTTTTAAATATTGGTTTACTTCTTCTTTAACTCTGAGTCAAAATTTAAAAACAGATTTTTAAGGATAGAAAATACTAGAACACTAAAAAATATTAATCTCTGGGATGCAATATTTTTTTGTTTCTAATCCCAAGTTAGCTGCTAAGTTAACTATTAAGTAAATGGTTTTGGCTTTCCAGGCTGTTAGGCTAAATGAGTATATGTAGAACATATGTTTTCAACTTAACAATTACACATACAAAGCTGTCACTCCATAGCTAGTATTCAGCTTCCCTCTGCAGCTGACCTTCAAGGCATTGATGATCTCAGGTAGGATGCTGAGACCACACAGGCAAGAGTAAAAGTGAAGATAGAGGGTGTTAACAAATTTGTATTTAGAGAGGGATGATGAAGAATGCTTAGCTCTTTTTGGGGGCCTAGAGCTAGTTTCTATTTGTTTCCTGGTCAAATAAACTTCCTCACATTTTTCTGTAATCTACTAGGTTACCTTCTTGCTAATTATGCCTATGAATATTCCCTTTCAGGGCATTTGCAGAGGAGGAGACGCCTATGTGGCCAACTCCTAGTTAGGATCCGTGATGTAACCTCTACATTTTAGGTTACTTCCTGAGCATTTAGAAAAATATATATATTTCTCACCCTTTTTTACAGCCAAGTATGGCCATGTGACTAAATGCTGGCAGCATGACTAAATTTTGGCAAAAAATTCGTGTGGTAAATTTTGGTGGTTCTCGCCAGTGTGTCTCTTTCCCACGGTCTCCTTTACCTCTTCTTCCATGATACTGTTTGGAATGTGAACTCTGTCATATTGGATTATGAGCATAAGGCCCCATTGAGCTGGACAGAGCCTGGAATCCCTAAGGACTTCACAGAGCAGAGCTGCCATAACAACCACAATTTACGTACCTGTAGACTCTTAAATGAGAGAGTCATAGACTTCCATCCTCTTTAAACGACTGCTTTGGTTGTTTGTTTAATCTCTCACACCTAAAGCAAAACCTTTCTAGTCTAACAACACAAGATACAACACATATATTAGACCAGAACTTATATACATTTCAACTGATGGTGCTCACAGATGTAATCCAAATGGCAAGACCACCCTGGAATCTGTTTTCCTACGTGAAATGAAAGTATGGACATTTTTTAAGGGTGATGGCACAGTCTTACTTTAAAAGCTTTCCTTCAAGACTAGTCTGACCAACATGGAGAAACCCCATCTCTACTAAAAATACAAAAATGAGCTAGGCATGATGGCACATGCCTGTAATCCCAGCTACTCAGGAGGCTGAGGCAGGAGAATTGTTTGAACCCAGGAGGCAAAGGTTGCAGTGAGCGAGATCACGCTATTGCACTCCAGCCTGGGCAACAGAAGGGAAACTCCGTCTCAAAAAAAAAAAAAAACGAAACAAAACAAAACAACAACAACAAAAGAAAACACCACAACCTTCCTTAACTTTCCTTAGCTGGAGTTATTAATCATAAATAAATAAGTAAGGTTCATTTCGATACACACCACTCCTAAGGGTATAATGGCAATTTTAATCTTGGCTGTTTGTCTGGAATAATGTTATCTGACTTTGATATGATCCAAAGAGAATTGTCCTTTTAAAGTGATGTATGATGAGCCTTGATAACCAGACGCATTGACATTTGGGGAGGAAACGGTTTGCTGGCAGCCTGGCCTGGAGTTGCTTGGGCTCCTGGCTTTATACTCACTCACCCAGGGCTGCCACAGAAAACTCACGGCAAAATGTCATAGGCAGAAAACACTCTGATGGAGAGCTAATTACCACTTGGAGAGATTAATTTGATTGCAATGGCTGTTTCATAATATACAGATTCAAAATGAGCATCTTCCAAGTTTCTAAGATGAGCAAAGGGCTATAAATCCGTTTGGGGGGTGGGTAAAATAAGGTGGACTATTTTGTCTTTATAAAATATATACTCTGAAAACAGCTTTGAAGGATTTCAAAGATAAATCAGCAGCCTCTAAACTGTTCTAGAAACATACAAAAGGAGATAATCTGAATTTGTTTCTATTCACTACAAAACTCTAAATGTACCACCAGAATCCTCCTGGCAGGTTGTCAGGGTACCTACAGTCCAGGATTAACAGGGACCCTCTGATATGAGTTCCCTTACCTCTCCTCCCTCTCTCCTCCAAATGTTATTCTTGAGAAGGACTCATGCTCTGAAGCAGCCCTGTTTCTTGGAAGCTTTCAGTCCTCCCTGGGGTCTCCAGGACCCCGCTGCATCAGCCTGTTCCATTTCCTTCATATAGTCAAACTCTTCCTTTCACTTCCTCCCCTCTGCCAAACTTCAAATAAATTCAAACTACCTCTTCAACTCCTCTCCCGACCTAAGCTAACTACTTTCTTCCTTTGACTGCAAAACTTCTCAAAAGAGCATCACTCTTTGTTGCCTCTCCTTTCTCTCCCATTCTCTATAGTGCCTCCTGTAATCTGGGCAGTGTCCCCACACCTAATGAAACCGCTCTACCAAAGTTCACCAAGACTGTGCTAAATTAAAAAATACTTTCTTAAGCCTCATTCTCCTTGACTACTAGTGTCTCTAACCACCATTGATTCTTGGCCTTTTCTCAAGCCAAGCTCCTCTCCAGCTTGCATCGACCTCTGCAGGGTCCCTCATTACTGGCCATGCCTTCCTGAAAACTCTTTCCTCCTTTGGCATCTTTACAAGATACCGTGACCTGTTTCTCCTCCTCCTCCTCTGAATTCTGATGCTGCTTTTCTAGCATGTTTCCATTTGTACAACATTTAAATATAAGTCTTCCCTAAAGTTTACATTTCAGAACATCATGTTTCTTACTATGGTGTATGTGCTATTGCATCAGAAATACTATTTCTATAGTCATAACAAGCTCCATGCAATTCATTCTCAAATAAAATGTCTCAAGTCCTGAAATCTCTTTCAAGCCCCAAGTAAGATAACCTTTGTACATTTTATATGATTGTGTTAAAGCATAAAAATCAGGGTGTTTCAAACAGAACACATCATCTTACACCTTAATTCTATCTCTTGTCCTTTTTCTACATGTCTCGTTCAATAACCACTTCATCATTTTTATTTCTAAGCTTCACAATACAAGTGTTATCGTCTATCCCTCTAACTCATGATCCATTCCTGGCCCTTGTGACCATTGACTTAACTCTAAATAAGTACAAGGGATTATGTCAGGTGCTGGGCAGATGCAAGGATCAAGTAAAAGCTTCCCGAGGATGCCTGCGAGTTGATGGCAGCCCTAACAACAATGCCCACACAATGCTTCTTACATTTATCCACTTGTTTTCATTCTGATAGACTCTAATTTGAGCCCTCCTAAGCTCTCCCACTGTCCATTGTTACAGCCTCACAAGACATTTCACTCTCTCCATTCTCTTCTCATATCCAAGTGATACTCCAGGTTGTTTCCATAGTTACCAATTCTAAAAGAAATTTAATCCAGTTATTTGTCTAGTTAAAAAGCAAAAAAGCCTGCTGTACCTCTCCACTGCACTCAGAACAGAATTCATACTCCTGCCTAGAACGTATATCTCAGTACAATGTATTTGTATAGTCAACAAAAACCATTGAGCATGCTGGTGCCTAGACACAATACAGCTGCTTGGGGCACAGAATTTCTGCCCTTATGAGGTTCAAGTTGAGAAGCTAAGAATCACAGGCCCAAAAATAATTTTTAATAAAAATACCCCAACAATAGAGAGCTAGAACTGTTAATGTAGTAATAATTTTTTTAAGTCGGTTGACAATAATTCAAAAGTAATTCCAGTCTTTCTATGTTCTTCTTGTAAAACATTATCAGAAATTCAATTTATGTTCTACAGCAATATCCCACACAAAAAACATGTTTTCCTCTCTTGTCCATTAAAATTCTCTCTTTCCCTGCAAATGCTTTAGAGACTGTTCTTAAAAATTCCTCCTCAGTTTACCCAAGTAACTTTTCAGTTTTTCTTTCTGGCTTCAGATTTAGATGTTATTTTTTAATCAATTGCATGGATTCTTTATCACAAAAGCAAACCTAGGAGCAAACCCTTTTCTGCAGCGCCTCTAGTCCTGTTTGTCTCTGCCTTTTGTCACAATTATCCCCAGAAAAAGCCCAGGAAAAGGAGCTGGCAAAGAAATAACACTACTTGAGTTAAAAAAAAAACAAAAAAACAAAAACAAAAAACACTAGAAAGGCAACTTGGGAATGCTGACATAGTAAAATTATCATGTCCTCAAATAAAAAATTACAAAGGAATTTTCTTGCTGGAGTTATCAGTGCTGAGAGGGGGAGGAAGTGGGGCACACTAGGCAGAGATGGTTCCTCAGAGGAGGAGATGCCTAGTTGAACATGAACACATGAGTTAACCCATGGAGAGCAAACTCAGAAAAGCCTCACATTTCAGGCAGGTAACAGGATAAACCTGGAAGTCAAACAATGTCAGGAGCTGAGCCGCCAGGCTGGGAATATGGAACATAGTTGCAGGTCTGGAGCCACAGAGTGACCTAAAAAAGAAAAAGCAGCAGAACTGCTGGCCTGCACATGGATTCAGTATTGAAAGAGAATTGAACAATTCAGGATCAGGCACAGAAAGAATTCAGTAATAAAGACCAAGGAAGTAGCCCAGCGCTATCAACTGCTGCCACAGTGTGTGTGCGGTGTGTGTGTGTGTTTTCAGGCAGCAGGAGTGATACAGGAAGTGGTGATAGCTGGTAGCAGAGAAAACCAAAATGGAGATAAGTGGAGGCTACATAAGGCAAATGTGCAGAGTCACCCCACAAAGCTGAAGATTTCAGATGTGTCAGTTAACTTGAAAGGCCTGTGATTCTGACTAATCCTCTGGATCCCAGATGCATTATTAGCTCGTAAGTGGAACCCCTTTTAAATGAGGGTTGGGGATGCCAACTTCATTGGAGTACTTCCTACTTTAGAAAGGATGGGCCCAGAAATTCAAATGAAGTTTAAATATTTGCTTACTGCTTGTAAATGAAGCAAGCTGTGAGTTTCAGGGACATGATGGGGCAGAGAAAATATTGGGTCACTATCTCCCACCTTTCCTGCATTATACCCCACTGCCAGTTTCTTAATTCGCTTTTAAATTCTTGGCATGTTATCCAGGGGCTCAGAATTGCCCAATACATAATCGTAATCCTTTTTCACAATACTGTGTTCTCATTGGTATGGTCAACCTCATTTATCTTACTTTATTTGGTTAGTATTTTGTGCATTTAAGTTTTTTTATGTTATAATATATCAATATCCATAAAACCACTAGCCAAATCAATAATGCCTATCAATTTGGGTAGAAGGGAAAGGAACTTCTAAGGATTTAGCAAATAATAAGCTCCAAAGCACTTGCAGAAAAAGGGGGAATTTTAGTGAACAAGAGAGGAAAAATTTTTTGTGGAGCATTGCTGTAGGATATAAATTGAATTTCTGATAATTTTTCCAAGAACATGTAAAATTAACATCTCCCTATTTTTCCCTCCCTCAATGCCCCCAACTATCCTGTTCAGAATAGGATACATACCATCCAGAATGTTTCTTGTTACATTGTTTTTATTGCATGTTGGTATGTTTAAACCATATTGTTTGATGTTGCCTGTTTTTCAATTCTAAACAATGGGTATGCTGGGGCTGGTGGCTCGCCGTGTAATACCAACACTTTGGGAGGCTGAGATGGGTGAATCACCTGAGGTCAGGAGTTTGAGATCAGTCTGGCCAACATGGCAAAACCCCGTCTCTACTAAAAATACAAAAATTAGCCAGGCACGGCGGTGCATGCCTGTAATCCCAGCTACTCACAAGGCTGAGGCAAGAGAATCGCTTGAGCCAGGGAAGGTGGAGGTTGCAGTGAGCCAAGATCGCGCAACTGCACTCAAGCCTGGGCGAAAGAGTGAGACTCCATCTCAAAAATAAATAAATAAATGAATAATAAAATTAAAATTAAAAGAGGGTACATTATTGTGAAAAGTCCTCAGTGACTTGCTTTTTCATTCAATATTATGCTACTGAAATTCAATTATGTTGATATGTTTAGCCATAGGTCATTTAATTTCATGGCTCTATACAAGCCCATTGTGTAAATGGATTATTCAGCTCTCCAGTCAGACCACTCCCTGAACACACAGACACCAGCTTCTTTGCTTTTCTTTTCTGTTTTAATTTTGGGGGCTACATGCAGGTGTATATATTTATGGAGTACATTAATTTGATATAGGCATTTAATACACAATAATCACATGATGTAAAATGGGTTATTCATCCCCTCAAACATTTATCCTTTGTGTTACAGACCATCCAACTATAATGTTTCAGTTATTTTTAAATGTCCAATTAAATTATTATTGACTGTAGTTACCCTGTTGTGCTATCAAATACTAGTAGGCCTTATTCATTCTTTCTAATTTTCTATATATTTTTTGAACCCATTAATCATCCCCAGCTTCCCCCCAGCCCTATACAACACTTCCCAGCCTCTGGTAACCATCCCTCTACTCTCTATGTCCATGACTTAAGTTGTTTTGATTTTTAAGTCCCACAGATAAGCGAGAATATGGGAAGTTTGTCTTTCTGTGTCTGACTTATTTCACATAACATAATGACCTCCAGTTCCATCCATGTTGTTGCAAACAACAGGATCTCATTTTTTATGGCTAAGTCCTACTCCATTTTGTATATTTACTACATTTTCTTTATCCAATTATTTGTTGAAGAACATTTAGATTGCTTCCAATCTTGGCTACTGTGAACGGTGTGCTACAACAAACATGGGAGTGCAGATACCTCTTCGATATACTGATTTCCTTTCTGTTGGGTATATACGCAGCGGTGGGAATGCTGGATCTTATGGCAGCTCTATTTTCAGTTTTTTGAGCACTCCAACTGTGCTCCATAGTGGTCACACTAGTTTACATTCCCACCAATGGTGTACCAGGGTTTCCTTTTCTCTACATCCTCACCAGCATTTGTTACTGCTTGTCTTTTGGATAGAAGCAGTTTTAACTGGGGTAAGATGATATGTCATTGTAGTTTTGATTTGTATTTCTCTGATGATCAGTGATGTTGAGCACCTTTTCATATGCACGTTTGCCATTTGTATGTCTTTTGAGAAATGCCTATTTAAATCTTTTGCCCATTTTTAATCAGATTATTAGACTTTTGTCTGTAGAGTTGTTTGAGCTCCTTATATATTCTGGTTATTAATCTCTTGTCAGATGGGTAGTTTGCACACATTTTCTCCCATTCTGTGGGTTGTCTCTTCACTTCGTTGATTGTTTCCTTTGCTGTGCAGAAGCTTTGTAAATTAATATGATCCTGTTTGTCTATTTTTGCTTTGGTTGCTTGTGCTTGTCGTTTACTAAGGAAATTTTTGCCTACACCAATGTCCTGCAGGGTTTCCCCAATGTTTCTTGTAGTAGTTTCATGGCTTGAGGTCTTAGATGTAAGCCTTTAATTCATTTTGATTTTCATTTTTGTGTATAGCAAGAGATAGGGGTCAGTTTTCATTGTTTTGCATATGCATATCCAGTTTCCCCAGCACCATTTATAGAAAAGAGTGTTATTTCTCCAATATATGTTCCTGGCACCTTTATCAAAAATGAGTTCACTGTAGGTGTGTGGACTTGTTCCTGGATTTTCTGTTCTGTTCCATTGGTCTATGTGACTGTTTTTATGTCTGTACCATGCTATTTTGGTTACTATAGCTCTTTAGTATAATTTGAAGTCCCAACTTCTTTGCTTTGACTGAAGCTATTATTTCTGCATTTTCTCCCAGACATGAGATGAAAAAGTTTTGGAGTTAGCCAAAAAAAAAAAAAAAAAAAAAAAAAAAAAATTAACAAGTATTCTAAATATTTTTTAAAATGTAAAGTAAAATATAGATCTAGTGAATAAACATATGAGGAATGAGAACAGATAAATGAAACTATAAAAAACAGGTAGAAATTTTAGAACTATGAAATATAGTATCTGTGATGAAAAATTTACTAAATGGACTTAAAAGAAAATTAGACCCTGGAGCAAATTAGACACTGGAGAAGAATGGATCAGTGAACTTGAAGAGAGGTAAATAAAAACAATTCAAACTGAAGTACGAAGAGGAAAGAAGACTGGAAAAAGATGGAATCAAGTGAGCCTTAGTGACCTATGAAACAATAATAAGCTCTGTATTATATGTATAATTGGAAGCCCACATGAAAAGGAGAAAGGTAAAAATAAGTGGCAGAAAAAAATGGTCCCCAGTCTCCCAAATTTGACAATATAAACCCACATATTCAAGAGTTTACCAAACCCCAAACAGGGCAAACCCAAGACAGGAGAGGTAAATGGCGAGTATCTTTAACCTTTTCCTTAAATGAGTGTCATAAGGCAATGGCTCAGAATGTGTTTTCAAAGATACATTTATTGGGTTTAAATATGAGCTATTTAATTTACTAGTTGTGTCAATGTGAGCAAGTTACCTAACTCCCCTGTACCTCAGTTTACTCAAATGTAAGAACATATGTGAGAGCATTCGTAGTAACTATTTTACAGATCGTTGTGAAGGTTACATGAGTCAATACATGAAAAGCATTTAGAGCATAGCCTTGCACATAGTAAGTACTCAATAATCTAATTTTAAATAAAAGTAGAAACTTTGATTAAGAGAAAAGAGAACAGGTACAGAGAGAAACAGGGCGTTATGAAGATGATATGCAAGAATTTTGAATTTCATGTATATGAATCTAAGTTGCCAGTTTCTGTGTTTATTAACTGTCTATACATATGGTTCCAAATCCTAAAACTCAACAAATCTAAATGAGTAGTTGTTTTATTCAAACATAATGACAATTCCAATTTTTCAGAATGCCAATGTTATTGATATTAAATACGCTAGTCGTAACAATACTTTTTTTGGCATAGCATATTGCTCCCAAACGTGCAGAGCATCTATGACATGAAAATTGAATCTTAATGCTATGGTTATTCTGCTTCAATTTCAAATGCCCTTGTAATTTTTAGAGGAAGTTTTTTGTAATCTACAGTAATAGATGATCTATAGGTTAACAGGCACAAAATAGATCAGGTTATATATTTACAGTGTCTTTAAAACAATATGTAGTATTGTTTAATAGTGAATTATTTTCTCATATTAAGGACCTATTATGTGTGTGGGACACATAAGTGCACAAAACAAAATCATTATCTCTTCCTAAAACTTATATTCTGAATGTTCTCAACTGAGAGGTCACTAATACTTCCTAGACAACTCAACAACAACAACAAAATAGCTGCTGAAAAGGATTTTGAAGCATTTCATGATTGATTTCTAAGAAAACAATTTTGCTGCTTTCCTTCTAGCTTCCTAATCACCCATCTACCTTATGTGCTCTTCATCCTTCTGCATACATAATGTAATTATAAATATCATCACCAAACCCTGGGATTCACATTCTTTTCCATTCATTTTTCTTTCTTAAAAAATATTTTCATTTCCCTTTTATTCACTTCTTTCATATCTTTAGTAATCATCTCTATCCTGATAGTAGCTCGATGGCATGTTAAGAACATTGGATGAGTTGATGGCCAAAAAATCTGGGAGGTAGTTCTAACTCTGACACTAAATTGCTTTGTGACTTTGCGCATATTATTTAAGCACTTGAGGCTCAATTTCATCATCTTTAAGTTGAGAAGATTGTACCAGATGTCATCTAAAGTTCCTTCAAGCAATAAAATACTGTGATTCTCTGAATCTCAAATAGAAATCTTCATTACTGTGTATCATTCACAATCTATTCCTACAATCCCAGCTGTCTTTAGGGTATTTTCATTTGGATGTCTCATAGCCTAAAATTTATTATGTAAAAAATTGAGGAAGCCTAAAATAATTTGTTGCTGACCAAACTTCCTCTTCATCGTCATTATCCAGTTCTAACTCATTCACTGAGTTCTTTTACACCCATGAGAAATTACCTTCCCCCTTGCCACTCCAAACCCAGCTAATCTTTTTATTTTTAGTTTTTTGGACTGCTCGTTCATCTCCAGATCAAACCTTTGGTAACATTTATAAGAGTTTCCAAAAAATTTTTTCAATCAGTGCCAGACTTAAGAGAGAAATAGTGCCATAAGGTCTATCCTAGAACTGAAATATTGATACAGTTTCTGAATTTGCGTTAGGATTGGTAAATAGTTAACTCCATTTCTGGAAAGTCTATTCCCTTTCTCCACCTTACTTCTTTCTCTTTGTCATTCTTGATACCATTGAAATGGGCAGGAATAAAATACAAGTGAATGTAAGTCATGTTTATCACCAAAAGCTTTTCCCCTGAGTCCCAAGTATAAGAAGCAGAGGTGGAAACTGCAGGTGGGAGTTGGAGGAGGGGATGGAAAACAAAGCAAGGGAGAGGAGGATGCTTCCCAGGACTCACCCTCTTCTTAGTTTTGTGTACTTATTTCTGAAGAAAACTGAACTTAGCAGAGCTCTTATTAGAAAATGTGAGGGCATTCAGTGGGTAAGAATGTAAATTAGCACATCCATTAAGGAAAGCAGTTTGAGGGTTCCTCAAAAACTGAAAAATAAAACTACTGTATTATCCATCAATCATTTGGAACATTTTTAATGAAACAAAAGAGAAACCCAGGTTTGCAACCAAATGCCAACTAGCACTTAATCTATTTAAATATGGTTCCCCAAATCCTGGTTTCCAATTTAAGCTAGAAGAAAAATAAAACGTTTCTGAAGGTTCCTAGAAATAAAACGTTCCCCAGGGTAAGAATACATTTACTAAGCCACTCTAATATCAGAAATATATTTTTTTTGTTATCTGGGATGTGAGGAGAAGAATGAAGAAGAGGGGCCAAATACATTGCTATCACTATGTATTTCATAAAATAATTTTCATTCGGAAATATTCTTTGACTGCTCACAGGTGCCCCTCCATATACTTACAAAAAAAAAAACTGTTTAAAAATTCTGATATTTTTATAACTCCAATCCTAGACCTGGTAAATACAGGATGCCCCCAAACAACTAAGCAGTTGGATCTAACATCAGTCTCATCTTCTTTTAACATGTGGCACCCCCTCGCTATTGTCTTGTGAAATAATATCACTTCCAAAGTAGGAATGCAGACAGGCATTGCCTTACAACTGTCAGCTTACACCAGACTTGATGTGGGCAGGTAAATAAATACAGTTTTGCTGGAAGATACCATAACAGTGTTATACCTCTTGTACCTGGAAAGTTGTAACACTTTTCTTCTTGTCTGAAATAAACACTTTTACACAGCCCAGTAACAGTGTAAGCAAAATTAATGAAATACTTCACACTCGCCCCTTTATAAATGAAAACGATCACATTTACCACTCGTAACTTACATGCAATTGCTTTACCTGTAGCAGTGATGAGTTTCCATGAGAGTCTAAGCATATATTTTTCCCTACATTTTCATCTATTAAGATGGTTGTTGGCTAGGATCGAGAGATATATTCTCTGTAGCACAGTTCCTCTTTTCTGAAGATCTCGTTAAATCAAGCAGACATGACCAATAAAATAAGTGAAATGATGCCCTTCCACAAATGCACACAGCAAGATCCAAGTGTAATACACAAAGAATAAGGATAGCTGACATGCACTGTGTGCTTACTGTATGGCCAGCACTGTACATAAAATAATCACTTATTCAACAACAGTCGATCTTTGAATAGAAGATTAGAGTAAGCATCCTAGCTTTGTTCCAAGTATTAGAGAGAAAGAGTTGCATACTTCACTATTAAATATTATGTTCATTGCAAGTTTTTAAATAAATGTTCTTTGTCAGATTGAAAAAGTTCCTCTTTATTCTTAGTTTCTGAGAGTATTTATCATGAGTGGAGGTTGAATTTTTTCAAACACTTTTTGCATATATTGAGATAATCTTATAGATTTTTTCTTTATTCAGTTAAGGTAAATTAAATTGATGAATTTTCTAATATTAAACCAAGTTTATATTCCTCTGTTCATTCATTTATTCTTGATCAGCCTAGCTAAGGATTGATCAATTTCGTTAATGTTTTCAAAATCCATTGTTGGCTTCCTATGTCACTAATTATTTGTTCTTATCTTTATTATTTCCTGGTAGTTCCTTGCATTTATTCTGTTCTTCTTTTCTAGCCTCCTAGTGTAGAACCTTATGCCATTAATTTTATTCATTTCATTTTATTTTTATTATTGTTTTTAGAATTTTTGTGGCTACATAGTAGGTGTATATATTTATGTAGGACATGAGGTGCTTTAATATAGTCATGCAATGTGAAATAAGCACATCAAGGAGAATGGGGTATCCATCCCCTCAAGTATACACCAGACTTGATGTGGGCAGATAGATAAATACAGTTTTGCTGGAGGATGCCGTAACAGTGTAAAAACATTATACCTCTTATACCTGGAGAGTTGTAACATTTTTCTTCTTGTCTGAAATAAACACTTTTACACAGCCCAACAAAGGTGTAAGCAAAATTAACCAAATACTTCACAAATACTCTCTTTTGAGTTACAAACAATCCAATTACATTCTTTAAGTTATTAAAAAATATACAATTAAGTTATTACTGACTATAGTCACCCTATTGTGCTATCAAATAGTAGGTCTTATTCATTCTTTTTATTTTGTTTGTGCTCATTAACCATCCCTACCTCCCCTCCAGCCCCCAACTACACTTCCCAGCCTCTGGTAACCATTCTTCTAGTCTCTATCTCCATTAGTTCAATTGTTTCGATTTTTAGATCCCACACATAAGTGAGAACATGTGATGTTTGTCTTTCTGGGCCTGGCTTATTTGACTTAATATAATGATCTCCAGTTCCATCCGTGTTGTTGCAAATGACTGGATCTTATTCTTTTTCATGGCTGAATAGTACTCCATTGTGTATATGTACCACATTTTCTTTATCCATTCGTCTGTTGTGCTGCAACAAACACAGGAATGCACATATCTCTGCAATATAGTGAATTCCTTTCTTTTGGGTATATACCCAAAAGTGGGATTGCTGGATCACATGGTAGCTCAATTTTTAGTTTTTTGAGGAACATCCAAACAATTCTCCATGATAGTTGTACTAATTTATATTCCCACCAACAGTGTACAAGGGTTCCCTTTTCTCCACATCCTTGCCTGCATTTGTTATTGCCTGTCTTTTGCATATAAACCATTTTAACTGGGATAAGATGACACCTCATTGTAGTTTTTATTTACATTTATCTGATAATCAATGATGTTGAGTAACTTTTAATATGCCTGTTTGCCATTTGTATGTCTTCTGTGAGAAATAGTTATTGATTTCAGACCTTTCTTTTACACTGATGTAAGCATTTAAATCCATAAATTTCCCTCTTTGCAGTGCTTTGGCTGCATCCCACAAATGTTGACATGATGCATTTTTATTGTCATTCAGCTCAAAGTATATTCTTGTTACTCTTCTGATTTTCTCTTTCACAATGAATTATGTAGAGATATGTGATTTAATTTCCATATATGTTGTGATTTCCTGATTACCTTATTGCTACTGATATATTTTCCCCTTGGAAAAAAATATACAATCTCTCCAGCGATTTGTTTTATGGGCTACCATATATAGCTTGGTAAATGTACCATTTGCACTTTTTAAAATGTGTATTTTGGACTTGTTGGGTTTGGTGTTGTATAAACATATGTTAGGTGAAGATAGTTGATAGGTTTGTTTGGATCAACATTGTCATAACTGATTTTCTCTCTAGTTCTTCTATCAGTTGCTGAGTGTGGCTTTAAAATCTCCAAATCTGATTATGGAATTGTTATTTTCTCTTTTTCATTATATCATGTATTTTAAAGAAGCTTAAAACCTTTAAATATCACTTACCCTGCTGTCTTCCATCGTTTCATATGTGTTTTTGCTCTACACATGTGTTTCTGCTGTTTTACTTTTTACAATTATTTTTTACAGTTAATATGAATTTATAACAACATACAAAAGTACCCTCTTTCTCAATTTCAACTTTTCTATCTGAGATTATATTCCTTCTAATTGGAAATTTTCTTTAGGGTATTTGCTTTTTTAATTATTATTTTAAAATTGTGCTTTGTTTCAAGTGAGAGTCTTCTTGTGACAAATTACATTCAGTTTGTTTGAAACATACTTATTTCCCTTTCATTTTTGAGAATTATTTTCAATGGATATAGAATACTAGGTTGGAAGCTACTTTTATTCAGTTCTTTATGCCTTTTTAATGTTTTCTGGCTTTCCACTGTTTTCTTTATTTATATTGAAAAGACAACTATCAGCCTTACTGTTGTTCCTTTTAAATCACTATGCACTTTTTTCTCACTACTTTTTGCGTTTTGTTCTTTTCTTTGGTTTTAGCGCTTTGAATTTCAGGTCTTCTTTGGGTCTCTTAATCCTGGTTCACCAGGATTTTGAGTTTCCAGGTTGATGCTTTCATCAGATTTTGAAAATTTTTCAACCATTATCTCTTCGAATATTGCTTCTGCAAGATCTCCTCTGTTTCCAGTTGTTCTTATGTTAGGTATTTCATGTGGATCCCACATATCTCTTATACACTATTCTTTTAGTTTTCTTATTATATTTTTTCTCTGTGCTTCAGTTTAAGTGATTTCTATTGATCTGAAATATCTAAGCCAGTCCCGCTTTCTTTAGAAGAAAACCTAAAATAGCTTTTTAACTTATTATATCTCAATAAACGACCACCTGTTCTCTCAGTTAAGTAGCCTTCTACAGATTGTTCCAAACATAGATAGCAACTTAGAAGTACTGAATTCTTTTACAAATGTTTTCAGGATATAGCTTTTCAAACTTCCTATTCCCTTTATTTAGCTATTAAATTTGAAGGAAAATACAGATAAAATTCTGTAATTGTTTCATCCAGCACTAAAATTATATTAACATTCCACTTACCAATAATAAGGCCCAAGTAAACAAAAGAAATGGGAAATACTATCACATCTACAATTTCTAAGTCAGGTTCCCTGGTTCATCTGGTTGATGAACATTAGCCAGTATTGACCATGATAACAACTGATATACTGACTCAGAAAAAAAGAGAAAAAATTACTATCCACTTCCACCTCCTACTCCATTCCTAAGTGAGAAGAAGTTCTCCTTCATTGACTCCAGAATTTCTGCTTTAATGATTCCAGGGACAAAGGATTAGAGCTGAAATATGTGTATCTTACACAATAATATTTTAATTTGGAAAGAGAAAAAATAAGAATTAGTAACAACCCAGATAAAAATGTCTCTCTCTTCTTAGATATACAGAATAAGATAATATATATGCAAAGGTTAAAATGCAAAAATAAAAACAGAAAGGGAAAAGAAAAGTATTTCTATTCCCTTGTCTAATCCCATCCTGAGAATTCATTTTTGTAACTTATCACTTTAGAGACCCCACAACATATCCAGCCCATTTAAATTTATCCATCCACTCCCCAATAAACAAATCTAATTACTTGTAACTTATATCTATTAGAAGAAAGTAGGTAGCTTTCTAAGAACGCTTCTGTTTATTCTCTTTATCTGAGAAAATAGTGTACATTGAAACTATAATGTCTTAATAGGAATGATAGAAGGCATAAAAGTAGACACAGTGTACAAGCATTAGTTGCCCAAGAAGAAAATTAACCTCCAATCTGACATATTTGAAGTGTCCTAGAGAATGGAAGCAAGACTTCCATTTAGCAATTAATTTGAACCAATTTGTAGACATGTAAACCAGTGTTAGAAAATGCACTGTGGAAGGAATTGCTGGAGCAGAGGGCGTAATGGCCTCTGCTTTAGATTTCATATAGCTAGAAGCCACAGGGAAAGAGCTTTTGACTTCTTAGAAAAATCTTTCATATGGTGAAAAAACCACTGGAAGATGGAACAAGCTGTCTCAGATGATCATGAGTTCTCCATCACTGGAAGTATTCAAGCATAAGCTGACCACTTGGTATGAACCAAGCACCAAATGAGTAGAAGGAATACATTTCTACCAAGTCCCCTTCCCATCCTAAATTTCCGTGATTCCATAATAATGTATCGAGTAGGACTACAAGGAGGATTAAAAACATATGGGTATAAAAAAATTCTATCTAGAGAATTGACCAAGGGAAAGGAAAGTGACTAAAACAAGGAGAATAACACTGTTGTTTTCATTTGTGGAAATTAAAAACAGTAATTGTAAATTATTTATTACCCCTTACATTATCACTGATTTTAAACAATAGCATTATCCAGGGTAGGAAAACATGTGAGGAAACAGACATTCTCACACACAGGGACAGAAATGCAAATCAACACAACCTTTTAGGAAGCCATTATCAAATAGAAAATACTCAAATTTGTATCTGATAACTTCACATTTAGGAAGTTATCTCATAGAAATATTTAAGTATTATTTGTATATATAATATGTTTATTTCAGACAAAGAGTAGAAAATCAAAAATTAGCATTAGTATAAATGCTCATTCAGAGAGGAAGGATTAGATTAATTATAGTATATTTATGTTACAGAATATTTTAAAGTTACTAAAAAAGAATGAGGTAGCTATTTCTGTTCTAACAAAGAACAATTTCACAGCTTATATTGTTTGAGGAAGAAATGTATAAAATATATACATAGTATGATTCTCTCTTATTTTTTGAAACAACAACAACATCAAGACTACTGTATAGGATTGGATTAACACTGGGAAAGTATCCTTAAGAATGCACACCACACCGTTAACAGGAAATAGGAGATGAGATTAAGGACAAAATTTTCACTTCTTAATGTGGATATTTCAGAATTTTACAAAATATTTTTGAAAACACGTTTACAACTTTCGTAACTTTTTTGGGATCCATCACAATTTTAAAACTTCATCTCCTTTGTAGCCACAGCTCCCTGACTAACAATCCCCAAGGATCCTGCAAATTATCAGATTAAGAAACTTTATGCATTCCTGAAAATGCTAACATTCCCTTGAGCCAAAAAACATTAATGTGGAGACAAAAACAAAAACAAAAACCTTATTATACCTTAAATAGGTTGATTCATTGCCTTCTATTTCTTTGTTTATACATTCATCATATCATTGCTTTATACTCTTAATCACTGAACTCCCAAAAGTCGAAATGAAGAAAACAGAAAAATGGGATTCAAGCTTAATCTTAATTAATAGTAATTTAAGTGATCAACATGGTGTCCAGTGAGTCTTGCAAAGGAGACCTGAGAAAGAATCCTCTCAAAGTAGTAAACATTAACATGGGGTTCCAGATGCATTTCCATTGCATGCCTGGTCTCCTTTGTTGCACGTCAAAAGCATTTAGGTCAACTATGCCAGCTTCCCTTGGTGACTCACAGAGATTACATAAATTGTTAATCATGCCGTAAAACTGTGGAAATGCTTGCTTAAAATAAAACTTATTTCAAGGAGTAGAGATTTTGTTGTTGTTTTTCCAACTTCTGCACAATTTGAGCTTGGCTTTAAAATGTACCATAAAAAAATGAAGCCTTAACATAATTTTATTAAATATTTATTTTTATTTCTTTATTTTTCAGAGAAAGGGTCTTGCTCTGTTACCCTGGCCAGAGCGCAGTGGTACAATCCTAGCTCACTTCAGCTTCTAGCTCCTGGGCTCAAGTACTCTTCCTATCTCAACTTCCTGAGTATCTGGAACTATAGGTGCACACCACCATGCCCAGCAATTTTTTTTTTTTTTTTTGTAAGACAAAGTCTTTCTATGTGGCCCAGGCTGGTCTCGAACTCCTGAGCTCAAGTGATCCTCCAGCCTCAGTCTCCCAAAAAGCTATGATTACAGGTGTGAGCCACCACTGCACCCAACCAATTAAATATTTAATTTGAGATCAGACTTCTCTAATGATCTGTAGCTACATGTTAAAATACTTGTGCCACATAGTACAAATGAGCATTTATTCTCTTCAATAGTGAAATGGCATGTTGCAATTATGTCAGTCCCTCATTGTTTTCTATTCTATCTGAAGAAAGACTCTTTCATAATTGACATTCCCCTGCTAACCACTTACATGGCCTAGTAGAGCCATGGTACTTTCATATTATAAATGTCAACAGTTACAAACTGATTTGAATACTTTAAGTTCAATCATATAAATAAAATTAGGTGCTTTGCACTACTAAATCTCAAAAAACAAAGTTTTGCCAAATGATTAGTTGAATTATCAGACTTGATTATTTCTGATTATTCTCTGCTCCAGCTTTGGAATTCCACCCAGTTTTCTTCAGCCTCTTTACACTTTCTTACCACCATACAATCAGTGAAACTGCCACATAGAAAACCTGACTCAAGGCTTTCTCCTGTAATGAGGATTCTACAACATGGGCCTGCAGCTCACCATGGATCTCCAGCACCGACAGTGGAGTGCTTCAGGGTCTGTTCTGTTCTGTTACTATGGCCTAAGGACTTTTCCTTTGGAATGCCCTCTTTTGGGAGTACTCTGCCCTATTCTCAAATTCATTTCCATGGTTTTATTGATTTCCCTTATACAAAAAGTACCCCATCTCGTAGAGTCTTTGTAAATATTTCTAATTTATATTTTCCCTCTTTCTTATTTGAGGATATGATTAAATTGCTCAGCCCATTACTCTCATTTTTCTAGGATGCGCTGCCCAGATAATTTGCTCCGTGTTAAGACAGGTTCTCAGTGCATATATTGTCCCCATGTTCATACTGTGGGACCCTGGCCTGGGGTACTAATTTGGATACATGTGTCAGTCTTGAGTTAAAGTTGAAAGAGCTCTCTCTATCAATACCACTTATCCCAATGCCAGATATATAAATGAGGCAGACTGTGTCATTTTTGCTCAGTGAAACTTATTGGGAAACTACAGATACCATTTAATAGTTAGTGGGCTTCTACCAACGCCACATAGGCTGACATATGCTTTCTCTCTTAATCTCCTACCACCTCTCTAAATTAGATATGTTATCTCCAGCAAACAGGTAAGAAAACTGAAGTCCCACAAGGTTATATACCTTGCCAAGTTCACACAGCTAGTAACTAACAGAAATAGGATTCAGGACCAAGGTTCCTAAATCTAAATCTAATATTCAGTTTTCTTACCATTTCCCAAATTCTGTCAAATGTCAAAAACGGTAAGTACCTACGGAAGTTCAGTTCCTTCCTGTCTCTGTTCAACTCTGTGGCTTTATGCTGACCTTCCCTCCTCCATGGCCTAGCTTTTTCCCATCAATAAATTGTTTGCCATTATTTGATGGAGATATTTTTAAAAGTCATGAAACTATGCATAGAAGTAACCACAAAAATAAGCTGTAATGCATGTGCCTTTGTCCTAAAGAGGTAGTATAAATCTAATGAGAATTAACCAATACATTTGGAAAAATCGAATGTGTGTCATTTTTCCTTCGGAGGCTGTGTTGGATACTGGGAATGCATCTACAGTAGGCAGAACATTATAGATAGCCTCAAAAAGGAGGTAGTGGGATTAGTAGATGCAGGTGGATCTGGTCCATTTGAAATATTTCAAAACAAATTGTATATTTAAGTTCAAATGACTACCATAGAGTACTTTGTCATGGACAGAAAAAAAGAGCTTTTTTAAGGAAGAAGAGTGTTTTCTCATTTATTCTGTCTTGATGAGAAAAGGAGGATGAGAAATCTTTGGTCAAAATGGAAAGAAATAATACCACTATCTGCCTTACTCCTCACATGGGGATCACTGTCAAACTTTGAAAAGGAATGTGTGGTAAAGAAGGAAAATCAAACAGTAATAATTGGCTTGGAAATCTACCAAATACATCCTCGATATTTAGTCATTCAACACAGGTCAACTGTAGTAATCTCAATATGCTTGCATAAGCATATCAGTTCTTTCTCTTTCTCTCTCATCTTAATATAATGAGAATGGGAATATGAAAATGAAGATCCTGTCGGCGGGGGGCAGTGGCGCATGCTTGTAATCCTAGCACTTTGGGAGGCCCAGAGGGGTGGATCGTTTGAGTTTAGGAGTTCAAGACAAGCCTGAGCAACCTGGTGAAATCCTGTCTCCACGAAGAATACAAAAATTATCCGGGAATAGTGGAGTGTGCCTGTCGTCCAAGCTACCCAGAAAGCTGAAGTGGAAGGATTGCTTGAGCCCAAGGAGGCTGATGCTCCAGTGAAGCTGAGATAGCGCCACTGCTCTCCAGCCTGGGCAACAGAGGGAGACCCTGTTTCAAAAAAGAGAAAAAAAACATTCTGTCAAAGAGGAATGCCAGGCTGACTCAAGAGTATCATGTCTTAATGGGCCATCAAGCCAGGGCTGCAACCAGGGCTAAGCAGAAGTCAAAAAAAAAAAAAAAAAAAGGAAAACCAAAACAAGGAGTTGTTCATCAGAACAGGGGAAATTGGGGAGGGGTCTAAATGGTCACCATAGGGTTTTTCGGTGTGCTAACATGAATTGGCAGGATTTTATAGGTGTAATCCTTTTAAGTGAGGATAGAAACAACTAGAAACCAGATAGACAACAAAATTGTTTACTTATCTAGGTGAATGGGTCACTTTCATGTACCTGGACATTTTCTGGTATTTGTTCTAGAGGTATATGGCAGGTTATCCTGGAGTTTTCTGGAATGTTGGATAACCCAGTGTATAATATTCATATGTTACAAAATTATTCAGCAGATTGCATGAACTGCTTAGATGAACAGCTTCTCTATCATCTCATATTCCTTTCCTCTATTGCAGTGAAATGGAAAAAAAAATTAGGCAAAGAAGGAGGAAAACATTTAGAAGAATCATACTCTAAAAAGATTTACTATTGAATTAATTGAAATGTGACAGCCAATGATGTAATTGAATGCATTGCTAGGTGTTTTTTAGATGAAGACTCAAAGTACTAAGTAGATAATCATTATATACATCAAATGGCCAGGCTATTTACATGTCACAAGGACTTTTGAATTTGGCACTGTAAGAAGTGAATCTACATCTTGGCTCTAAGACATTAATAGTCATTTACAACTGAGTGATTTACCTATCCTTTTCATCTCTGTAAGGAGATTAATGATTATGCAGAACTCACAGAGTTTTGGAAGTAAATGAGATGAGTACATCTGGTAATATGTAAAGCCCTATTAAATCTTACTATTGTTATGGACAAAAAATAAAATGAAGGCATTTTCAAAACCACCAAATATAAGAATACAAAGTAGTAAAATAGTATTTAACATAAAAGTTTCATTGTGAATTCATATGTGAATTCCTCATAAATTTTACTCATTTCAGCATTATACTAGTTTATAAACAGGTATTCCTTTCTTTATCATGGAGATTGGTTAACATTAATTTATAGCTCACATAATTCTTTAACCTTCTTGCTATTATTTAATGTATATATCACATAATGTACTTTTACTACCTAAAATAAACATCTCTAACATTCCAGTAATATTACCTTGCCTGGAGATATTTTTCATAAAAATATCCCCAGTAGGTTTTAGCATGTAGCTGTCATGTCTATGATACAAATAGTATCTAAAAACGAGCCTTTCAGAACCATGATTGTGCTTCACTGATTACAGCAACCTTTTCTATTTTTGGCAAAGGAAACTCATGCCTCAAAGCAGAGGAATCAGGGCCAGATTGAGGAACAGGGAATGTGAAGTTAACACTCTAAAGAAGGTCTGCTTTTTTATCATCCCATAAAATTTGTTTTATAAGAAATATATTCTCCTGATTTAGAGTGACAAAGGAGGAATAAATGTAAAAGGATAGAAAAGTTCTATTTAAGCCTTTTCCCTTGGGCTCCAGAGCAGCTTTTCCCAAAATGTGCTCCAACAAAAAATAGTTCCAAGAGCTCCTCATGGGTGATCAGAACAGTGGAGGGTTCTGTTTTCAAAGAGCCAGCACTCTAATTATTCTCAGGGATTTATAACAAGCATGAGCATTTTTAGTTGTTGCAAAATCCTCCTATAAAGAAAAGTGTTCACCTTTATTTGCACAGCATTTCCTGAAGGCATTTGACCACATCATGTTTTTATTGCTCAACATTGACTATGAATGTTTTGAGAGAGCTCTACGTTACTAAAAAAATCATACATGGAATATAAAAAAGAAAAAGAATGACCTCCAAAGTCAGCAAGCAAGAAACGTAGCATGCAGAATTTGATAGGCAGAGCTGCAGGGATCTAGGACTAAAAAGACTCAGATTTCAGAAGATGTTCCAGTTTTCTGGGGTTTTCTAAACAAAATCTCACTCCTCGGATATAAAACATTCTACCAGGGAGGAATACACACACTCACGCAGGCATGCTCATAAACAATCTAGACTAGAAATCCTAATCAAAGTGATTGCTAATAACTGTACCCTGGTCACTAGCAGAGAAGGCTACGACAATTATGTAAACAAACTTTCAAAAAGATGACACGTTGGAAGCACTTCATGTTCCATCATTTACTGATGCTTCATTGATTTATGTAGCCTAAGTGCAAAATAACAATTTTTTTTTTTTCCACTTTTCAGCTCAACAAGGGATTGAAAATCCTCATTGCATTAAGTGTACCAGTCCATGTTTGGCTACCTACCAGCTGCTTTCCTCTCCTCACTACTAAGACAGCTTAATCCTCTCTTCTAGCCCAATTCTATATTCCTCACACAGAAGAGATTAAAGAAGATACTTGTCAATACTCAGGGTACTTAGCAGCAAATGAAATATGCTGGCAATTGTGCTCGGACAGACCTTATGCCTGGCTCTACCAATTGGATTACCATCGTATTCCTTAGAACCTTCAAACAAATTCCCACCTTAGACCACAGTTCTTGTTATTAGATCTGTACTCTGTCCCTTGAGCTGAAATCTTTTTCCTGCAGACAGATATATGCCAGTATCTCTAGAACTGTAGTTCGAGTTGAAGCTTATTCACGAGGGCAGTGAAAGCTTAGCTTAGGTTTTAGAATGGGAACAATGTCAGAGCAGGCCCAGCTACAAGCTGATGTGGTTCTTATCCACTGAAACACTGAACAAGGGAACCTTAAGTCACAACACATAAATAGCCTCAGAATCATATTCGGGGCTAACTCCACAGGTGGGGAAAAGTGGGGTCTCTGTGAAGGTAGATGGTTCAAGAAGAAAAGGCAGGCAGATCTTTGCCTTTCTACTTCTGTTTTTGTTGCTAACCTGAAACTTTTGCCCCTGACTACAACTGGTCTTATGGCAGCAATGAGGAGTGGAAAAATAAGGAGATAAATAAGAATATTGAAGTCACTTAAACTACCAGGTAATAATAGTCAGATAATCTTGGAAAAAGACTGTTGATATTTGGTCCTAAATTATCTTGGATTTCTGTTACAGTTTTTGCCTGTTTCCTGGGCATTATATTAGCTCAGTAATCCCACTCTACTGCTGCCATCTGCTTCATCTATAATTAGCAGTTATTAGTAGCTTGTTGTGTTACCTCTAGAGAATCCATCTTAAAGACATCCCTGTTCAAAAGATTTACTGTAAGACCCCATATTTCCAACAAAATAAAATGGAAACGCTATTGGGCTATGTGGCTTTCTGCTCTTCAGTTGAGGTCTTGGTTTATGTGCCTGAGCTTATTTTCATGTCAGGATTAGTAAGACTCTACAATCCAATTTCTATTACTCTCTATATTGCACAATAATGGTTTTAAATTAATTCATCATCTCATCATTATTAAATTTTATATGTCTATAAAACTTCCTTTGGGACATGCTAATTTTGTCTTTCAAAACATTTTTGTGGCAACATTTTGTCTTCAAAATTTATGTTTAACAGAAATAAGACATTTTTTAATTTTTAAAGTCTCCAAGTAAGAACCTTGACTATAAATTAGAGGAATAAAACAAAACTGGAAACAGCACTGCTGGTCATCAATCTGCCACATTTTCTATTTGCTCCTACTTACTGAGTATTATATTACACTAAGGGTGACACCTCAGCTTCTTCCTGTGAACATGTTCTGTTGAAAGTGCTACCGAAAAAGGATACTGTTCTAAAGGAGCCCAAAGTCTACATGAAAACTTTAACCTATTTATAATTCTAGTTGTTCACATTCAGTTTGCTCAAGAACAATAATTTCATTATTTTTTCAGTAGTTTGACTCTTGTTTAAATCTTACAGTACTGGTTTGGTAAACTAAAATTTCAATTTCCTTTCCTCTTTGACAGTCACACAGACTTCCCTGGTTCTTTAGAGAGAAGGATCTTGACCCCAAGCCCCAAGCCAATAGTCCAGGAGCTGAATAAACAACTGATGTCTGTGTTTATGGCCTTTATCCTGCTGTTTCCAAATATCCTCAGTATCATTTTCTACACACTGTCCAGCAAAATGCCTTCAAACTCACTTTCTGTAGGACTCCTTTCCTACCTGTGACCCATGCTCTGCATGCTGCTGGGTTCTCAGACGTAGACAGAATAGTTTCTTTCTTCTCCTGTAGATAGGGATTATTTATCATTAGATTTGAGTCTTAGGGTCTGAATAGAATTTGTTCTGGCCATGCTTCGTGTAGCCCACAGTTAAGCAAAAATAAAATAAAATAAAACCAACAACCTTAGGTATAGTAAGAAATAAGTAGCAAAAACTTAGACTTGACCACATATTTAACCATATACTTGAGGTTAAGGAGGCTTCATGGACTTAATAACATTGGAAAAGTAGAAAGAAGAATGAAATAATTTATTCTTTATTATTTCATTTGCCCAACATATATGTATTAAACACTCACCCTGTGTCAGTGAAAATGGCAGGCACTAAAGCTATAATGGTGAATTAAACAGACATACTCTCTGACTTCATGTTTCCAGCCTAGTTTAAATATACCATGTGCCTCTTCTATAAGCTGGGTCAACTTGAACAACTCACCTAATTGATTAAGCCCTCGTTTCCTTTTTTTCTTAATCTAATAATTAAACTTGATGATACTAAAGTTGTTTGTTTGTTTGGAAATGGGGTCTCACTATGTTGCCCAGGTTGGTTGCTAACTCCTGGGCTCAAGCAATCCTCCTGCCTCTGCCTCCTGAGTAGCTAGGATTACAGATACACACCATCACACCCAGCTGTGATTTTTTAAAGCATAATGTTCTAAGAAAATTAACACTGTCACAAGCAGAGTGAATGATCTAAACAGTAGATTTTTCCACATATATCTTGCTAATTAGCCAAAAGTAGTTTTAGTTCTCATTAAACAATCAGAACTTCCCCAAACATGAACGTAAAAGTTTCTTCATGGCTCACACCTGTAATCCCAGCACTTTGGGAGGATGAGGCAGGCATATTTGGGAGGATGAGGTCAAGAGATTGAGACCATCCTGGCCAACATGGTGAAATCCCGTCTCTACTAAAAATATAAAAAGTAGCTGGGTGTGGTGGCACATGCCTGTAATCCCAGCTACCCGGGAGGCCGAGGCAGGAGAATCTCTTGAACCCAGGAGGCGGAGGTGGCAGTGAGCCAAGATCGTGCCATTGCACTCCAGCCTGGTGACACAACAAGACTCCATTTCCTCCAACCCTGCCCCCACAAAAAAAGAAAAGTTTCTTCAATCATAATAGGTAACTCATGGAACTGGCAAAAAAAAAAAAAAAAAAAAAAAAGTTTTTAATTTCACTTACAAATGTATCTGAATGTTTTATTTCTCCTTAAATAAAAATGTTCACATATTACTTTTATTTTAAACCATGAAGTTGGAAGCCAAATAGTGATTGACTCCAACTTCATGGGATTTTTCTATATTTTACCAGCTGAGAATCACATTCTTAAAGCCCATCAATTCTTCCAGTGACTACATTTTCATCTATTTGGGTAGAACTGTGCACCACTGGATCCTTCAAAGATGCTTGTCTTAAAAGCTATTCTCACAGAGCCATTTTTGTGAATGTCTGACAGAGACATAGGCCCCACTTCCTACATACTAGCTAAACATTTTTTCCATGCTCTGGCCTACAAGGAGTTACTGCTAAATACCCACAAAGTGTTAGAAATAGAAAAACCTTGACAATCAGGATAATTACTAATCTAATAGAAATAGATAATCTAAGGAAGGTCTCTGGATGCTGAAAAGATAATTGAGGATAACTACAAAATGGCAAAGCTTAGAGAAGGTGAAGGGGAAAATTAAAAAGACGACAAATATCGGGAGCCTTGACAGGAATAGTTCTCTGAGAAAACCATTCTTGTTCTCTTCCAAAAAAGACAAATATTAGCGCTCCTCTAATCTGCACCAAAACCTGGCAAATCCGTGAGGTTTACATTAGAGGGCAGATGAGAGGGTTTGACAAGTAGAGAGTCTGTTATAATGTGATCTGATCAGAACCTCCCACACCCCACAGACCTCATATTCAATGAATAGCTGTTGAGTGGTCACAAGAAGCTGAGCAGGAGCTACAAGCATGGTAGAGAAGGTGCTTAGCTTTTAGGTCAGGCACGGTGGCTCTCACCTATAATCCCAGAACTTTGGGAGGCCGAGGCGGGCGGATCACCTGAGGTCAGGAGTTCCAGACCAGCCTGGCCAACATGGCGAAACCCTGTCTCTACTAAAAATACAAAAAATTAGCCGGGCATGGTGCCAAGCGCCTGTTATTCCAGCTACTAGGGGGCCTGAGGCAGGAGGATCTCAAGGCATACGTTGCATTGAGCCGAGATCGCACCATTGCACCCCAGCCTGGGTGACACAGCAAGACTGAGAAAAAAAAAAAAAAAAAAAAAACTTGCTTAGCCTTTAAAATGGTGGATTTGAAGTACTCAAATGGGCATATGAAATAGCCAGTTGGATTTACAGTACAGAACAGGGAGGTCTGAGCCAGAGATATACATCCCAGAATTGTCTACTCAGAGCAATTGAAGATACGCCCAACATCTATCTCTTATTAACTGCACCGAAAGACTAGGGGTCTGATCATAAGATACGTGGATGATTAAAAAGAAACAGAAACATCTCTGTAGGTCTGAGAGGGACTCAGTGGGGTCATTATGTCAGAGAGCCACACAGAAGCACTCGGACAACTGGATGTAGGTGTTAAGCACTCTGGATACTGCAGAGGATAAGCGGGAGAGGTGATGGAATTCCGAAGGCAACCGAGACAAACTTTTTAAAATTTTGCCTAGGCATCATATAGAAAACATGTCTCCACAAACATAATGTTCCAAGTCCCTCAAAATATGAGATTGAATTAAAAAGGAAGCAGAAGCATAAATTAATTTTAAGAGTTCTTTAATTTCTTCTAAAATTAGGATTGACCCATTTAATTAAATAATTAATTATAATTGTTAGTTTTGTTATCCATGTAATGGCCTGAATACCAGAGTCTGTAGCTCCCTGGAGCCAGGAAACATGTCTCTATTACCCATCCACCATGTTACGCCTAGAGCTGGTCCAGCACATGGTGTAGAGAAGATGCACATAAAGACTTGTTTCAATGAATGAATGAGTGGCTTAGTTTCTTATCCAGTTTGGAGATACATTTTTAGTAATTTGCTGAATTGATGCACTACATGAGCTCATACCAAGCCTGGGTATTTGAAAGCCTCAGGATTTTCTTATTCTAAGTTTGAATTCAGATCTATCCTTCTGAAGATATTTTCAATGATTAAAGACATTAATGAGTCAGTATTTTAGAGCTTTCCACCTTTAAAAAAAAAAAAAAAAACTCATGTACTATCTGACTTCTGATCTTAGAAGTGTTTTTAATGATGAAACACAAAAGGTAAAAAATGACATAATTAATGATTCATTATTACCACTCCTACGTGGAACATTCTATTCATTCATGGTTTGAGTTCATTTGAACAGAGTTCATCATTGCTCTTGCCATAGCAATGCCTTGCTTTCATGCAGAAAATATTAACCCACACTTAGAAATGAAATACGTACATAAGAATCACATCAAATGTGCTTTTTCACTTCTCAATGAAAGTCACTTTGGCAACAAATTTTGAAATAGTTTCAAGCTCCAGCCTACGGGGGCAAACTATTATGCCGTCTCTTCTGAGAATCTTTGTTTTGGGGATTTCCTCCCTCTAGTGGTGGGGAAAAACTAATTTTTAAAAATTTATTAATTATTTTCTGCTGAATGTTTTGCTTTTCATACAATGGTCCTTTTTGGTAAAGACTTCCTTTGCTTTTCTGACCATTTGGTTTAGGTTTACAATATGACACTTACCTAAGATAGTTTTTAAAATGTATTTTTGGCTATTTCAGGACATTCCTAATGCTCAGTATATATAAACAGTTTTAAAACTTTAGCAAAATAGCTTTCTGCCTTGGCTTTCTTTAACTAATTGATTCACTTGCCATTGCTATATTTCTTGATTACTTCTGCTGCTATCTATGGTGGATTAAAGTTGGCTGCAAAATTTTTCTCTTTCTCCCCATTGAGAGGTGAACTTTTATTTCCTCTATGACTCTGGCTGGCCCTGGAAGTGCCTAACAATAGATTGTGGTGTACATGAAAATGACACTGTGCTAGTTCTAAGCTTATTCTTTAAGAGGATGGAAGAGTCTGCTTCTTCTTCCTTGGAATGCTTGCTCCTGGAACATTCCATCTCAGTGTTCAGTGACCACACTATGTAAGTATTCCAGATTCCAGAGCCCACGTAAGCATGCATCTAAGCAGCATTAACTTTCAGCTAGATGAATAAGAAATATTGGTCATTGCATTCCAATTGATTCCTCAGATGATGGCATTCCCAGCCAATCTTATGTGGAGCAAAAGAACCACTTAGATGAGCCTAGGCAACCCACAAAAAGTGAAAAATAATAAAATGGTGATGTTTTTGTGTTCTTTGTTTGCTTGTTTGTTTTTTGTTTTGTTTTGTTTTGTTTTTGAGAAAAAGTCACACTCTGTTACCGAGGGTGGAGTGCAGTGGTACCGTGTCGGCTCACTGCAACCTCTGTCTCCTGCTTTCAAGCAATTCTCCTGCCTCAGCCTCCCAAGTAACTGGGATTACGGGCGCCCACCACCACGCCCGGCTAATTTTTATATTTTTAGTAGAGGTGGGGTTTCACCATGTTGTCCAGGCTGGTCTCAAATTCCTGAAGTCAGATGATCTACCCACCTCAGCCTCCCAAAGTGCTGGGATTACAGGCATGAGCCACCGTGCCTGGCCTAAAATGGTTATGTTTTAAGTAATTAAGTTTTGAGGCTATTTTTATGCAGCAGTAGATAGTTAAGATACTATCTCCAGTAAAAGCCTGGATCTTATGTTGTTTATGCTTCTAGTTCCAGCATTGCTAATTTCCCCTCCATGGTTCCTCTAGCTTCATATCTTGGTTCTGATAACTCCAACCAATCTGAGAGCTCCAAGAAAAAGCATATCTGTAATTTTTGACATTTTTGTTCAAGATCCCAGATTTCTAAGTAAACATTTTCAAATCAAATAAATGTAATAAACAGCAAAAACTATTCTTTCTGTATTTTGAAGACACCAAGAATAAAATAATAGTTAATAACTTAAGGACTCCAGTTGTAATTGTCAGAGTTACATTATTAATTACCATGCTAATGTGCATCCCCAACTATAAGGATCCCACTTGGAAATTTAGCTTTATCCACTATTGAATTTTTTTTTTAATGATTATTTTCCTGATTGGCATATCGTTGGTCCTCGCGCAACATTTAACCACTGCTTGCTTCTTTTCTGGCTCTTCTTTCTCCTCCTAATCATTCCCTGAAGGTCCTCTCTAAATCACATCAGCATTACTTGATTTCATTCCCACAATTTCAGTGATCCTTTTTGCATGTATCTAGCAAATGGGCTCAATAATAGCTGTTGAATAACTAATACTGCCTGCTCAGCTCCTCTTCAAGACCCAGCTCAAGTGGTCCCTTTTGTATGAATACTGCCTTATTCCTGCTATTAAATCTGACCTCCCTTCATTTGAACTCACATAGCTCTGTGTTTGTATTTTCCAGAAATTATCAAAATTTGCCTTGTATAGGAAGAGCTTGTGAATACGACACCTTTCCCTACAAATTTCTAATCTTAAAGACAGGTTCTGTGTCCTTGGGAACTTCATCATGAACACTCACTTCTTAGTCTTATTATTTAGTCATATTCATTTTATTTTTATTTACATTATGATTTCCACTAACCCCTGGTTAGAAGAATGTTTCACAGAAATCATAATTCAGGCATTTTCTGCAAGTCATCTTTATTAAGAAACTAGAGAATAAGAACTTCTTCTACTCAGAAGTAACAGAATGCTGACCTTTACAGCATGTCATCCTGAAAGATTTTATCAGTTGAGAAAGTAGACTGAGTCCCTGAAAGTTAATTATGTGATTCAAGTCTTCTTTCTGAATTCATTTTTTGTCCACTTGAATTCTTATGTTAAGACATTTTTTAACTTAATACAGATGAGCCATTGCTTTCTCTATCTAGTGTCCCTAATTTAACATTGTGTCACTTTAAAACCTTCATGAAAGCTTTCAAGTTCACCATCAATCAGGCTTATCATCTTGACAAAAAAAAAAAAATTCTTAATTGTGCCATTTTGTCTTTATTTATTTGGCATGGATCCCAATTCCTTACTAAAGTTATCTCTGGGAGTAGAATGATGGAGGCTAAATGCTGAGAAGGGTAGCAGGGAAGGGGGGATGAAGGGGTGATGGTTAAAGGGTACAAAAATACAAAATACAACTTGATAACATGAGTTAGATCTAGTATTTTGTAGCACAAAAGGTTACCATAGTTCCAGAGTTAACAGTAATTTAACATACATTTTTTAAAATAATTGAAAGAGTGGAATTGGAATGTTTCTAACAAAAGAAATAAAAAATACTTGAGGTAATATATACTGCAATTATCCTGATTTGATCATGACAAATTGTATAATTGCATCAAAACATCACAGGAACCCCACAGATATATACAACTATTATGTATCCATAATAATTAAAAATAACAAATTTTCAAAATTAAAAAAAGTTACCTCTGGGAAAGTAAAAAGCTAAGTGTTTTCTTAAATTTACACTAATTAGAATGAATACCCTTTCAAATATTAACATATAGCCAACAATGTAGGATTTTAGAAAACAAAGACAATTATCACTGATTTCCCCCTCTCTCTTTTTCATAAGAAAGTAAAATCATGGAGTAAGATAATAAGAAAGGGAACTATGGCATGCATCATTTGGTTACTCAAAGTACCAAACACCAAGCTTGGTAGAATAAACAAGTCAATAAATGTGTTACACTGTATGTGAGAAGAGATGGATAGAGGGCAAAGATGAGAACGTCCATTTTGGAGATGGAGAATGTGAGAACTGCGAGATATTTAGGTAGACATATTCACTTAGCATGGTAGGCCCAACTGGTAGTGACCTTGGAAACTTTCATGAAGGGCTTAAAATGCTGTAAATTAGCGACACAAGATAGAGAAAACAAAGGCTTCTCTGTATTGAATAGAAAAAATGTCTTAATACCATGAGAGTTCCAGTGGACAAAAAAATGAATTTAGAACTAAGACTTGAATCCCATATTAATAATTAGCTTTCAGGATTTTAAGGCTTGATGATAAGAAGCTCAGGCTATATGTGCTAATACAAAAGTCATCAATGTAAAAATTATATTTTAAGGACTCAGAATGGGTAAATATATCCAGGGAAAACCTATAGCAGAAGAAAAGAAATGTTGGAGGAATTATTTTATTTGATACATGCCTGAATGCTTTAGTAGGGATGGAAAATAGAACTCTGTCTCAATACAGAATATGATTCACTCAAGACCAAAGAAATGATGAATGCTATACATGTAGAATAATTAGATGCATGCAAATATTTTCCCAGCTTAGAGCAGAAATAGTCCATAGTTTATCTATGCAAACAAAACTAAGCATAGCTAGAGGGGAAGTAGTAAGGCAGTATGTTTGTGATATTTGTGAAGGAATGAATGGGAGAATGTTAAATTTTGTGCCTGGAATCCAGAGGCCTACACAATCAAGTCTGTTTGTCAAAGCTTTCTTCTTTTTTTTCTCCCCTTGCCCACTCTCCTTAAAAGGTCTCTCAACAACTGAATTGTAAGAGTTGGTCCCTCCTCTTCTGTACCAGTTTTCTACCCTATCCAGCTGCTAACCATTATGTCAAGCTTCTAAGAAATACAACAAAATTAATATTCCATCCAAACACACTTGCTCCATTTCTTATCACACTGTCTACCCTCAAACCCTGCTGGGGTAAGCATGGCTTGTAATGAGAAGGACCTTTTTACCCATCCTCACTTTGCTATTATGGCAAAGCCAGATTTCTCTTAGGGTCCAGGACCACAAGACTGTGAACACTCACATCTTACACATTACTATTTTTAGTTCTCCAATATTAACAACTCCAGACTGCGGGAGACATTTATAAGACAAATGACCTGGTTTCTTCCACAAACAAGTTTCAAGGAGGGAGAGAAGAAGGACAGAGATAAAGGAAGAACTTACCAATGGAGAAAGATTAAAGAAACAGCAACCACTCATGATGCACAGATCTTGTCTGAATTTCGATTCTACTTTTTGAGAAAAAAAATACTCATATTTATAAGATATATGAGATCATTGGAAATTAGAATTCTGACTGGATAATTGATGATACTAAAAAATGTGAATTCTATTTGCGATGATGGTATTGTGGTTGTTTTTAAAAACATTAACTTTTAGAGATATTGAATAAAATATTTTCAGATCCAATTATATTGCCAGGCATTTGCTTCAAAATAGCATGGGATTGGTGGAAGTGACCACAAATTGATTGTTATTGAAGTTGGAAAATGTTACCTAAAAGTTTCTTATATTCCTCTGTCTTTTTGGGTTTTGTTCTCATTTCTCTTCAATAAAAGATAGATCTGTTAGATAGATAGATAGATGGATAGCTAACTAGATTAGATAGATAGATAGATAGATAGATAGATAGATAGATAGATAGATAGATAGATAGATAGATAAGAGGCAGAATCTCAGAATAGAAAATACATAAACCTAAAAACATACAATTGGGAGATGGCTTAGTAAGGGCTGCGTGAGTAGGCCTTGGGAAAACAATCATAGAAACTCTATGATTTCTGAAAGTCTAAATAGTGTCATGCACATCAATGATCCACTTGCATAATTTCTGCATTTCAGACCTATTACACAATTCTTACAAAGATTCTGAAGTGCACTATGACCTTTTCAGATTTGGCTGACACCCCGCTGCACACTTTTTATATCCACTCAAGAAAATTTCCTGATTACAGCCTCTGTTGACCCAGCAGCTTAAGGTAGAATGGAAAGGTAAAGAAGGTTTTTTTAGATACATCTGTGGCACCTTTCTGTTAGCCACCCATGCCATCAGCCACATGTAAAATGACCTGCCTTTCCTGTCTTTCATGAAGTATATATTTGAGTTTTCGCCTCTTCTCCATATTTAGTAAGTTCTGTGCATGAAAAGGAGGCCATAGGCTAAATTACATTTAACCATCTCAATTGAAGTTGTCTCACAAAAAGTAAAAATGTTTTATTCATTATGACTGACTCTTTTATGAAAAACCTTAAGTTCAGATTCTAATATCTTAAAAATATCCCCACAGTTTTATTAATCTAATTTGTTGACTTCATTTCTAATGGCTCTAACACAAGTCTTCTTCATAACTCATTTTCAGTGCCAATTTCCAACTCTGTAGAACTGACTGTGGACTTTAGTTACTGACCTCACATAACTCTCATACTCAAAGCAAATGTATTTAACTTGGAGTTCCGAACCTTGTACAAACATCTTCACCTGAACACAAATGTAATTTCTTATTTATTCAGCTTTATTATTCTTCAGAACATGTTAGAAGTTCAGGTTAGAGGCTAACATGTTTAAGTTTAGGAAGTGGATTATTTCAAATCTTACAAAACAAATGGATTCTTGAAGAAGATGAATGTATAATACAATACAGTAGGGAAACTAGGCCAGGGATAGAAAGATCAGAGGGATCTTATGTAGAGGACATCTGCCTTTTTTTCTTCCTTGTCGAACATCTTAACCTCTTTTCTATGTTTGGGAAATTTTCTGAACCTGAGTTTTGGTAGGAATCAGAGCAATCTTTCACTAAAAAAGCCCACAAAGGCCAGTTCATTGTTTTCCAAGCCCCTGAGACAGCTACTGTGCAGATGTGGATCTAGGTTCAGTTAACCAAATGCACCTGCCATGGATCTGGAGTCTGGAGCTAATAATGTAAAAAAGCAGTGACTCCAGGGAATTTTCTGTTGCAAAAGCAGCAGCAGCAACATCAAGTGTCCAGAGGCAGGATTGGCAGTGTTGCCATGGTGACAGGCTGAGCCCATGATAGCGTGGGTGCAAGCTGCAGCATTCTTGTCTGGTGGTGGCATTACTAGTCATCTCACTGGACTGCTTCTCAGAACTAATTTTGTTTATTTGTTTTGCTTTACTATTTTTGGTTGTGCAGTTACCTTTTAAACTTGCCCATTCTCCAGGTGCTTCCTTATCTTTGCCAAAATTCTTCAAGTTACCCAATATTTGTTCAATATATCATTTTTCAGCTTAATTCAGCCAAAGTCAGCTTCAGTTGCTGGTAGGGAAAAACTCTGACTTTATAGAAAATGGTACCAGGAGTGGCTGTAGCACAGAACCTTCAGGAAATCTGAGGGATAGGGAGTAGCTAAAGAATAGGAAATTGGTAGCCCATGGCCTACCATGACAAAACAGCTAATGAAATTACCATCCAAGTTCCCTTGGAATGAATGAACTACACACCAAAGGCAATATTTTGGGGGTTCATGTCAGCAAGGCCAAATGAGGTATTCAATGGCTTCAGGACAAGATAAGGTGAGGGCTTTTAATAGCACTTGTCAGCTGAAAGGGCAGATGAGACACTCAAACCTCAAATCCTTGTCTCAAGGCATGGACCCATGTCCATAGTCCTGGCACATCATCTCCTCCTCCACCCATAGCTATGTGGTTCATGAATGACTCTGCTCAGCGTGCTACTGTCAGTTGGAAGTGGACTGCTCCTGAGTTACATCCTCTGACTTAAAAAGCAGTGGATAAAGAAAGTCTAATCAGTAGACAAAACCTTGGACAGTAGATGTCACTGTCCTCTTTGCCTCTAAAGAGGTAGCCTAAAATCAAGATCTATACCAATCTGTGAAGATCTAATGGTTTGACTTGATGGTCAGGAATTTGGGGGATGGGAGTAGGGAAAGAGAGAGGATTTCTGACAAACAAAGTTTGGGAAAAAGTTATGAGTACATCCAGCCTATGAAGATGGGTATGTATCACATGAATTCTCACCAAAAGCCTCCACTCTGGAAAAGGTGTTTCACAATTAGGAGAAAGTTGAATCACTCTGGATCCTTCCCCAGTTGCCCCAGTGTTTGCTTGGTGGGCTCAGGCACAAAATGATCAGAGTAGCTGTATCTGATAACAATTGCAGTATAACCATCCATTCCAAAACTTGGTGGTTTAAAGCTATGGACAAGGGAAAACCTGAGGGATCACAACACGTGCACTTGCTGTGGTGTTTCAGGGTCCTTCCTCCTGGGGTCAGACCTTTCATTCAGTCAGTAGATCCCAGGTCTAACACTACCTCAGATCTATGTATGAGACTGTAACTTTTGTGGAGGGCAACTGCCCTCAACTGCCCAATCATTCATTCGTGATTTCTTTAAATTACACGGTTTTAGTAGTACTTTTACTAGTTACCAGGTGACTAAGGAAACCAAGTCCTGTCAACTATTTTCATAACTCTCTGAGAGTCAGGCCACACCTTGTCCCCTTTCCAAATTTGCCATTCATTGAAATGTGTCTACCTGACTTTGCATTAAGTGCTGCCAACGGACTCTGTTGTCTCAGGGGTCTTTGCATCCCCACTGCACTAGTGAGCCAGTTTTGTACTGGCAAGTCTCACCATTAGCCCTAGCCTACTGAGGATGGCCATCTTGAATGCTGTACTGATGTTGATACCTCTTGCCCAGTACATTCTCCATCACTTTGGTGAGTGACGTATCCTCTGGGCTTTTCTATGGCACATAGTCACCTAATGGAACTTCTAGCCTTGCATAATATATTCATAGGGCATTCATCCTACCATGTTCACATCTCTGAGCATTTTAATCTCTTCTTACACTATATGTCAAGGAAATTCTGGCATTTCTTCCCTATGTGTCATCTATCACTTTCTGCTTATCCTCACCATCTCCCCAAGTCTTTCTCAGGGTGTTAAGTCACACATCCTAAGTGAGATTTAAATACATTCTCCTCTATCCAACCATCATGTCATGCCCAACCTGATCAAGCACCTGCCAGATCCAAGACTATATGAACCTCCCAACTCCTCCAGGCACGCAATAGCAGGATCTTTCCTTACTTGTCAAGCCCAGCATATTACTAGATGAGGTTATAACTCAGTCCTAGTTGTTGTGCTGGTGGAGAGAAGGGAGTTGAGGGTAGATCCTAGGGAAATGAGTGAACATATATTGTCTTGGGAGGGGGAGGCCTCCACATCATTCTCAAATCGAGGGAGGTACCTACATAGGAAAAGTTAGGAAAGTTAGGAAAAGTAAGCCTTTTTGAAAGTTCAGAGGACTCAAGAGGATCTAGGGAATCGAGATTTTTAGGGTCAAGTTCCCAGTTTATTTCAATCAGAGCCCTCATCTTGGCATAGCAGACCTGCCATGTTAGGATTTAGACATTTTGTGGGGTTCAACTATTCTTTGATCCTGGGCCTGGCCCTCAGTTTCTCTCCCCTCCTGCTGCAGGAGATTAGTCTCTTTTATGCTACAAAGGAGGCCCTCTGGCTTTCAAGCTTAGCTTTTGAACGAAGGCTATAATTCATCTTTTTGTGGTATTTTTCCAGAGCATCAATCAAGCTTAACAAGAGCCTCCCAACTCTATCCTCCTTACAGTTACTGTTTTTCCCATATTGCTCAAACTCTGGAAACATCATACCATCCAGTACATTTCCTTCTATCTGTCATCCTTGTTCTCTGCAGTTTATACTGTTTGTTATCTTGTGCTGGGGCTCTCTGTGCCGTACCTGCTACCAGTGATGGGGTCCTTACTGCCTGCCAGGCAGCTGTGTGATCTGGCTCCAAATGCTATCCGTGCGTGTGCTCTCTTGGTCCACTACTGCCACCACCTCTCATGAATTGGACTCCCTGAGAAGCAGATTGTCAGACAGAAATTTGCCTTCAGGAGGTTTAGGGAGTGCTGTTGGAGTCAGTACCTGCAGAAAGAAAGCAGATTGGGCGGAGGAAAAAGTGAAGCAACAATGAAGCCTCAGCTAAAGCCTCAGCCAACTCCAAGGGAGGTCCCAAAGAAATAATAACCCTTCACAGCAGCCTCAGATGGGTAGAAAAACTATCTCCCCACCAAATTTACTAAGGGTGCTCTCTTCAGCTGAGGCCACCTCCAAATGGGGTTGACAGCTGATGCTGCCTGCCACTACTCTAAAAATCTAGGTGAGTAAGTTCTTCATGTCATGTTCTGTACAGCACCCCAAAGCATCCACCAGAAGGTATATGCCTCATACGGGAACGGGGAGAGTAAAATAGAGCCAAGGAACCTCTTGGCACCTCCAGTACTGTCATGAATACTAGGAAAAAAATAATGAAAGACTAGAGAAACCACATATTGACTAGACTATATCAAAACAATTTTAGCTAGTTATATGTGAGTTTCCAGATGATGTCATTTCCTCAGGCTACTGACAAAATCTACTGTGCAAAGGTATTTTCACAAAAATACATAGAAGGAGCAATTATGCTGGTCTTAGTGTAGCCACGGAAGACTTCTCATTCAGGATTTAGATAGACAAAGAGAAGAGGAGAGCATTTTAGGCAGCGATACAGCAGCCCAACACAAAGAAATATGTCATATTCCATGCACTGTAAAGCTTTCGATATTGAGGTTTTCTTTGCATCAGAAATAAAGGTTTGGAAGGTTAAAAGTATAAATGTATTTCCTTTGCACCATGACAAATCAGTCAGGAAGTATGAAGTAGCTACATCGCTTGAGTTGCTGCATATCTTTTGAATAATGACTGCAGTAAATATAAATCAATGTGATCTCAGTGAAGCAATTCCCATTAGACCTTGGATTTATTTGCTGGTATGTTTTCAACCATGACTTTAAATCCATCATAACTACCTTTTCTTGTTTGTCCATTCCTTTAACATGTTCAACATCTAACTCCAAAAGATCTCAGTTAAGAGGAAAAAAATGCTACATCATTTCTTGTGTGCTTGACCCTGATCATGGTTCAACTTAAGATATGTCTCTCATTGACCTATGCTGGTGTTCTCAGGCCATTATTTCTCTCAGTTCTGTATATTGTCTTTTCTCAACAGGGAGTCTGATATAGAATTCTCCCTTATTAATCATTCTATTGCTAGCTAATGTGTCTGCTCAGATTCACAGGAGTGCTCAAGCTGGTCACAGTGGTGACGCAATGGCTTTTGGTGAATAATTTCAGGCTCCCTGGGAGGGCACTGCATGACCTCACATGCCATCTGCCGAGCCATCTGTGTCTTACTCTGGATCCTAAATAAAACCAAGAGTTCCTGCTGACTTATTATATGTGCCATTCTTTCAGCAAGCATTTATTGAGTGCTTACTGTGTGAAAGGCAATCTACAAGGTGATGTGGGTTTAAAAGTTACACAGAGAAGAGCAATAGGAAAGCAACTAACTATGAAACAATTTCATTAGTGATACAGAGATGTATGTGCAAATTCTAAGGGAAGAATTTACACATTGGCAAGAATGTGCATAAGGATTTTCTTCATGTTAAAATGTGTACAAACAAATAAACATTTCATTCAGCTTTTCAAAAATCAAGAAAAGGCATATATATATATATATAATGGTAGTGCTATGTGTTTTAAATTGCATTTAGTCAGGTAATTGGTGATAAAATGAATGAAGGTGGCACTGCTTTCAGCTAGTGAAGCATTACCTATTACTCATCCTTGAATGAGCAGACACCCAGGGAGAAAAAGATAGATGGACTTGGTAGGGGAGAGTGAGAATCTTAAGAGAAGCAATGCTTCTTCTTACACTCACAGCCATTAATATTACTGTATGTTCTCTCTACTCCTACGCGTTAGGCTATATTTATATTTAAATAGTTTCTGCCAGTATGTACAAATGGCAAGAATGCTCTTGACGTACTCTTTACTGTGCTGATTAATATTTATATAGTCCTATATTTATGCAACACTTACTATGTGCCAGACATTGTGCAGTATTTCAGAGCTAATCTCATTTAATGTTTCACAGGATCTCTTTGATGTGGCTATTAGTAGCCTCATGTACATGAGTAAACTGAGGCACAGAGACTTAATAATGCAGCAACTGGGGACCCAACAAGAAACAGATGATATATTCAAAAGGAGCAATATTTAAGGATAGAAATTAGGAAAAAGGAAACTTATTGGGGGCAGTGCAACATGAAAAGAAAATATAATAATGTCAACCACAATGTGCAACCACAGGGAGCCACTACCACATCTAGGCCCAAAGGAGAAAGGGGAGAGATGTATGTTACTATAGCCACAGGAAAGTTTGAGAGAAGAAACGACATCTTAAAGAAGGCTACAAAATTAGCCAGGCATGGTGGCACATGCCTGTAATCCTAGCTACTCGGGAGGCTGAGGCAGGAGAATCACTTGAACCTGGGAGGTGGATGTTGCAGTGAGCCAAGATCGCACCATTGCACTCCATCCTGGGCAACAAGAGCAAAACTCCATCTCATAAAAAAAAAAAAATATATATATATATATATATACACACACACATATATTTATATGGTATTGAGATCCTTTAGTGAAGGCATTCAATCTAGTAGCCACTCATCCAATATTTTGTACATTACTGTATGAATAAATAAATGACTATTTGCTATAGTCTGAAAGTTTGTGTGCCCCCAAAATTCACAGGTTGAAATTCTAAGCCTCAAGGTGCTGGTGTTAGGAGATGAGGCTTTAGAGGGGATTAGGTCATGAAGGCAGGGGCCTCATGAGTGTGGTTAGTGCCCTTACAAAAGGAGCCTAGGAGAGCTCCCTTTCTTCTTACACCATGTAAGGACAGAGTCTATGTCTATAAACCAAAAATTGGTCCTTTATAAACACTGAATTTTCTGTTGTCTTGATCATCATGGACTTCCCAGCCTCCAGAAGGGTGAGAAATAAGTTTCTGTAGTTTATAAGCTACCCAGATTGTGGTTTTCTGCCATAATAGCCCAAATGGACTAAGACAACATTTATTTGGGTTCTTAATAGAAGACAATTACTATACTTCCGAGATTTTTTTTAAAAATTGATGAACTCTGAAGATTCTTTCCGACCACTAAGATTCCATGATTCCCATAAACATTCAGTATGTTCCCCAGACCTCTCAGTTACAAATGAGGATGACTTTAAGGAACTAGTTGTACAGGATGCTTAAGCAGTCATATGACTAGAAATATTACATTCCCAAGGGGGAAAATCATGAAGGATCACTCTCTGTCACAAAAGTTTTCAGCTGCTGGCAACAGAAATGTCTGAGCAGAGATGATTAAACAAACGGGCGCTGAGTGTTTGCAAGGCAGTTGTTGTCAGTGCCGATGTCTTTGCAGTTCCCCAGGGGCTTTTGCTCATGCCTGGCTGTACATTAGCTGCTGCAGCTCCATCATCAGCTTTCATGACTAAGTCCTTTAGAAGGAGGAAGTGGCAATGCCTGCATCAGGAAAGCAAAGGCTTTCCCCGGAACCTGAGCGCAGGACTCTGCTTCTATTTCATGACAACCCAGAGGGCAGTAGGGGAGCAGAGTGTTGAAATAGAGATGGGTCAGCAAACCAGAAGTGTCTGCCTCAGCTTCCCTAGAAATATCAGTTGTAAAACATGGCCCTCCAGCAGTAGATGTTTGCATCTGCTGATTAAGAAAGAAGGCAACCAGCAGCCTTCTCACAGGTTCAGGTTCAGGTCCTTGCAGATGTGCTATGTTCATTAACATTTCCTCTAAAGACAAGAGTCCAGGGAGTATTAGCTCCCAGCCACCTCTGTGATTGGTATTGCTGTGTCAGGTAAGTGTGGGGAGTTTCTGTGAATGAATTTTGAAAGTGAGTGCAGTACTTCACATCAGCCTTATCTCCTTAGTAGTGGAAAATGGAATAAATCAAAAAGGAAGCATCAAAATCATGCTATCTTTAATTTGGAGGGGAAAATTATGAATTTATTTTAACTTCCAACTGGATGGAATTTCTGACAAGCTTTATTCAGTGTCTGCTTTAATAGCAGGGAGCTTACTATCTCACAAAGCTAAATCACTATTTTGTTGGAATACTCTTTAAAACACTTTTTATATGGAACTGAACCTGGCAGCCTCTTAAATTCTCATTATTGACCCTAGGTATTTTTTTCCAGAGTTAAGTTAGATAAATCCCTATGTCATGTAATATCACACAAATATTTGAAGTTATTGTCCATGTTCCCATTTTGGCCACTTCATCTTGTTTTCAAAGTAGTTGTCATTTAGTAATGTGTACCGTAACATACTATGCTTTGACAGTGTCCTTCTTAAATTAGAAAAAATATGTACTGGCATCCAGAAGGAAGGGTACTCCACAGATATGATAAGAACATGGTCTGATTCTTTTTATTTTTATGTTACCATTTGTGAGACCCAAGATTACATTAGTTACCCAAACTCTTGTTTGATTAGTACAATGTCAGTTGCAGAGCCCTGTGTCCTGACTCCAGATGCCTTCCTTAAAGATGACTCAATCCTTCAATTATTTCATGTGTGCTATGTTCAAAGCACTTAGGGATTTTTTTTTCCAACTCCTCAAACTTATCCGCTTATATAATCACCTATCCCAATGCTGCTGTATTTGAGTGTATTTATACCATCAAACATCTTGTCACAAGTCTTGCTGAAATCCATTATACTATATTAGTATATTTTTCTATAAGTAGGCATTTTTTAATGAATGAGGAAATAAAGTTTGGATATTTTTATGGAAACTATATAAAATCCATTAATCTACACAGATTCTAGAAAGTTCCTCAAGATAGCTGATTAAAACTTTGAGATTAAATATACTATCAAGATTATTAGATACTTAAACAAGAAAAACCTGGTATCCTTAGCTGGAAAATTAAAAGGAACTATCCTGAATATATTCCCTTTTATTTTTTCAAGAAGTATCAATATAGGCAAAGTAAAAAGAATTTTAGCACATTAGAATGTAGCAGGTAGCCTGGGCACAGTGGCTCATGCCTATAATCCCAGAACTTTAGGAGGCTGAGGCAGGTGGATCGCTTGAGCCTAGAAGTTCAAGACCAGCCTAGGCCACATGGCAAAACCCTATCTCTGCAAAAATACAAAATTTACCAGGTATAGTGGCACTCCTCTGGAGTCCCAGGTACTTGGGAGGCTAAGGTGGGAGGATTGCTTGAGCCTAGGAGGGGGAGGTTACAGTGAGTCAGATTATGCCACTGCACTCCAGCCTGGGCAACACAGCAAGACTCTGTCTCCAAAAAAAAAAAAAAAAAAAGAAAGAAAGAAAAAGAAAATAGCAGGCATGGCATATAAAGATGAAGATTACAAGGCCTTTGTTCCTAATGTGAAAAGTATTTCTTTAAATACAGAGAGCAATCACTTTGATGATCATGATACACAGGGCATATTAAAGAAAAAGAACAGATAGCAGAGAGAACAAATAAATTATCTGTCAACATTTTTAAAGAGAAACTTATTGAAAGTTTTCACACTCCCAAATTGGCTTTCAAAGTGTACAGGTTGAATGTACTTGAGCAAACACTGGCAAATGTTCAGGCATTCTGAAAAGTATAAGCTAACTAAATGTATTAGATCTGTGAGACCAGGTGGTAGTTACTGAAATTTTTAAATTAACCCAAGGATGAAATTGTTGAACTGTTAGTCCAAATGGAAAAGCCTTTTTTTATGAGTACAAGGATGATGGAGGATGAGAGTTTCCCAATGAGACCTTGAACATGAGAAGAGTCCCACAGGAAACTATGGAAATTACAGCCAATGAGTCATTTCAGAGGCTGGGCCACTGTACACATTACACTTTCTAACCTAAGACAACCTGATTTCTGAAGAGAAATCATGCTGGCCTAACAAGTACATGAATAGAAAGAACAAAGGAAACAAATTCATTCCTCTGTAAACATTTACAAAGTCCCTGCTATGTGTCAAGTACTGGGCTAGATGCTAGGGATAAAGATATATTTCAAAATATTCCCAAACTCAGGGACCTCAATCTCATATTTGGGGAAAGAAAGAAACTGTACATGATTGGCTGGGTACAGTGGCTCATGCCTGTAATCCCAGCACATTGGGAGGCCAAGCCAGGAGGATCACTTGAGCCCAGGAGTTTGAGACCAGCTTAGGCAAAATAGTAAGACCCCTGTCTCAACGACAGCAACAAAATTAGCAGGACATGATGGCATGCACCTGTGATCTCAGCTACTCACTACTCAGGAGGCTGAGGGGGGAGGATCACTTGAGTCTGGGAGGTTAAGGCTGCAGTGAGCCATGACCATTCCACAGCATTCCAGCCTGTGACAAAGAGAAAAAGAAAAAGAGAATTGACATGATTCTACTGAAAACTTTATGGATTTTCAGAATTTTCCTACCACAGCTTATGCCTCAGAGACTGGTGGGATCAGGACATATCCTTCTGTGTACTTGTCTTTCATTTAATTATGGCCAAGGTCAAACTTGCTGAAACTGAACAGGAAGGCAAGCCATAGTCAAGGACAAAGAGTATAAACACTAAGGTGTAAGCAGAAAACTTAGTGAGAAAAAAGACTCATGGACAGTGAAGGAATATGACTAAATGGCAGCAGTTACCTTAAAGGAGTGCTGTGATAGGCCAAGGGAATGCATGGGCAGCTAAGCAGATCTCCTCTAGGTTCCTCTCCTCCCTCTGTCCACATAGGCGAAAGATATTTTTGAGGCTGCAGGATTATTAACTTCAATAATAGGGCCAACAACAAGATAATAGGGAAGGTTTCTAAAGAGTACTCTGATATAAGTAAAACAACTCAAGTAGACGGGAAATTGTAACTCTAGTAGCTGAGTTTAATAAGGAAAAATAAAAAACCAATGGAAACTTGAAAATGCATTTGTCTCTGAGAACAAGGGGCCAACTGCATGCATTAAGAACAGCAATATCCGATGAAGCTGGAAACCATCATTCTCAGCAAACTAACACGGAAACAGAAAACCAAACACTGCCTGCTCTCACTCATAAGTGGGAGTTGAACAATGAGAACACATGGACAGAGGAAGGGGAACATCACATACTAGGGCTTGTCTGGGGGTGGGGGGCAAGGGGAGGGAGAGCAGTAGGACAAAAACCTAATGCATGTGGGGCTTAAAACCTAGATGACAGGTTGATAGGTATAGCAAACCACCATGACACATGTATACCTATGTAACAAACTTGCACATTCTGCACATGTATCCCAGAACTTAAAGTTAAAAAAGAAAAAAAAAAGAACAGCAATATCCAAGCTGGCCTGCCCCACCCACCCACTGAGCAGCCGACACACAGGCACAGCTCAGACGTGGAGTAGCAGTGCGTGAAACAAATGCACTGTGCTTTTGTGAACTAGCTCTTGTCAGAGATTTACAAATAATGTTGGCTAAAGGAATCAGTCAGGCAAGAATAGGATACTTCCTTCTCGTTCCATTGGAATAAGTCTATGGAAGGTTTTAAGTGGGCAGAATTTGAAAGTATCGTATCTATATTAAAATAAAGGGAAAATCCACAGAATTCTTGTGTACCTGGTATGGGTTAAAAATGTGCTTCATGAGCCTGAATTAAAGCTTCACATTATGTATTCTTCTATACCACATGTATGTATAACTAGCAAAGAGAAAAATGGTTTAATAATTGACGTATTAGTACTCCTTTACAACTTTAAGGGGTAATGCTAAGGAAAACTAATTTCAATTTATCCTCTCTGGACTCATTGGTCTAAGGGGAAGGATAAATAGCCCAGTCTAAGAAGAAGAATAAATATGTATATTCTCTCCATATACAATATCAGGTCTTTCCAGAAAGATGGTCCTATGCCTGAGCCCAGGTATTTTGGGGAAAATACATAAATATAATCATCTTAGGGGCTTTCAGATGTAGGTTCAGAGGAAGCACTAATTCCGTGGTCATAAGGAGGGCTTCTTGGACCAACAACAGAGTTGGACAAGCAAGGATCCAGTTTATGAATTGTGATATATTTTTTGTTGTTAGAGGACTAAAGATAGCCCCTGGGGTAAATTTACCTCCACTGTAGTGTGTATTTAGAGTAACATGGCAGAAAGGAGGAGCTGTGGCTTGAATTTGAAATGCAGATACCAAGCAGGGTTGATAATAGGACATGAAACAGAAACTTCTGGAATTATCCCCACCTCACCACAATTATAAATAGGAAACTGTACCATGACTGAGAAGAAGGGACTGAAATCACAGATGGGGGTTGAGAGTGAGAGGAACTGGGTAATCCATCCAACTTACTAGCTCTTAAATCACCAGCTAGTTGAATATGAAGACAGTTCCTGCATATTCACTGTGGACGGTTGGAAGTTAATTGAGTTTGTGCCAACTGCAATTGTTCCGGATCTGAAATAGTGTCTAATATGAGGATGATATTTTAAATATTAACAGAAGGAGATCACTGATCAGGAAAATAAATTCTTGTCTTTATTTTCCTGTGTTTAATTTTTGAGTAGGTAATTTATTCATACATTTTAAAATTCAAAACAAATAAAAGAACAGATAATGAAAATGCATCCTTCTATCCCTGTTTGTTCCCCAGTCACTCATTTACTCTTCTTCAGGGACACCACCCTTATCAGTTTCTCACGTATTCCACCAGAGATTTGTTATGCTTAACACTATACTTGTGTTATACAAGCAAACACTCATTATTCTTACCTTTTTTGCATAAATAGTAGTATATTACAGACACTGTTCAGCACCTTGCTTTGACAACATATGTATCTGAAAAAACATTCCAATTCAATACATAAAAAGTGTCTCTATTATTTTTAAATGACTGCTCATGGTGCTACTGTATGAATGTACTTTTCTATATTTAATTTCTTTCATATTGATTGATATTTAAGTTGCTTTTGTTTTCTTTTTGTTTGTTTGTTTGTTTTAAAACGAAGTCTCGCTCTTGTCCCCCAGGTAGGAGTGCGATGGTGCAATCTCGGCTGACTGCAATCTCCGCCTCCTGGGTTCAAGTGATTCTCCTGCCTCAGCCCCCCAAGGAGCTGGGATTACAGGCGCCTGCCACCACGCTTGGCTAGTTTTGGTATTTTCAGTAGAGACAAGGTTTCACCATGTCAGCCAAGCTAGTCTCAAACTCTTGACCTCAGGTGATCCACTGGCCTCGGCCTCCCAAAATGTTGGGATTACAGGCATGAGCCACTGCACCTGGCCTGGTCTTTTGTTATTACAGTTATAATGCTTCAATGAATATTCTTCTATATACATCATTTTACATAGTGCAAGTATATCTGTAAAATAAATTCCTAGAAAGGGAAATGTGGGCCATAGTACAAATGCACTGTCATTTTGATAACCATTGCCAAATTACATTCCATAGAAGTTGTAAGATTTGTATTCCCTCCATCTTTAATGTAATGTTATTAAAAGTTTTGATATCACTAGTCTTATATATTAAAAAATAGGATCTCAGATTGGCTGTAATGCATTTCTCTCATTATGAGTGAGATTATCTTTTCATACATATAACAATACTTGTATGTCCATTGCTGGGACATATTAGGCCTTCCACATAAAAACAAATGTGTACATATATATTATTCTCATTCAGGTTATAGGAACACTTTTCTAGTTAAGGCAGCAAGGCAGTATCAACAGTGTGTAGTCTTGTGCAGAATGTTGTTCAAATACACAGAATCTCTGATCCCAATATATGTGCTTAAGAAATAAACTTCACAACTACTATTGTCTATGAATGGGTTCATAATATGAATATATATAAAATGAAACTTCTATTTGTTCTCACCTTCAAGCAATGGATGTAATGGTACTATGGAATGGATTAAAATTCTCCCCACTCTAAAATGTTAGCAGGTTTGAGTCTATTAATAGAACTTTTCTTTGGTGGCCTGTCTTATAGATCCTTCCTATGTGATGCTATCTCTGTCACTTGCCTCCTACCAGATACGACCAAGGAATATAAAAAAATTAAGTGAAGGAAATAAATTTGATCTATAATCCCCTCTCCCCCAACTCCAGGTATATTTTGTCATAACCATGGAGGTACTATTCTATAAGACTCAAACATTTCTTTGTTGAAGCCCAAGAGGAGAAAGTAAAAGTGAAGCTTACTTATTTAGTACATTTATACAAAAAAAAAAAAAACTCATAGAAATTGAAACAAAACTTTCATTAAAAACAATAATCAAACACATAAAATGTCTTATTGATTAAACTAAATCAAGGACTCATGACTTTCGATTCATCAAAAATATTAAGTAAAAATGAAAATTTCCTTTCACCATACAGAAGACATGTAATGGCTTAATTATACAAAAAGAAGTAATGCTTTAGAGCCCAAGAAAAATATAATTTTATGCCTCCAAATTACTGGATATTAAGAAATTTTACTTGACAAAAAGTTAACTTTTCTAATATGGATCCCCAATCCTGTTCCTTATAGTGATAAGCTACTATGATCATGGCTGTCATTATGACTTAATTGACCCAAATCTCCCTGGCTACAAATAATTATAGGACGTGGAAAGAAAACCCATTCCTCTTTAAAGCATATCTGGAAACTACTAATGAGGATTTCTGGAGAAATGAAGAAAACTCAGCACCCATGCCAGAAACCAACTATGGGTTTTAATGTGAATTACGTCTAATCACATACCTGCACAGCATATATAGGTGGAAACTGAGCTTTATAGAAGTGCTATAGTTACTGGGTAAGTGAATCTATGAGGAAAAACAAATGTTAATGTTAATTGGTGTGTATGGCACCTAAGTCAACCTCAAGGTGCCTAATATGAGGAGAGAATTATAAAGCATACTAGATCTCGTCCAACTGTGCCTAACTATAAATTAAATGTTTCTATTAACAGACATAAGATTTAGTAAGAATTTGCTAGTACCCTGAGTGATAGTGAATTCAAAATGAATTCCACTTTAAAATAATCTCAAGTCAGGTAAATAATCAGTCTAATATAATTGAAATCACAAATGGGGCCAGACGCAGTGGCTCATGCCTGTAATCCCAGCACTTTGGGAGGCCGAGGCAGGCAAATCATTCAAGGTCAGGAATTCAAGACCAGCCTGACCAATATGGTGAACCCTCTCTCTACCAAAAATACAAAAATTAGCCAGGTGTGTTAGTGTACACTTGTGGTCCCAGCTACTTGGGAGTCTGAGGTAGAAGGATCCCTTGAACCCAGGAGGCAGGAGTTGCAGTGAGCTGTGATCATACTACTGCACTCCAGCCTGGGCAACAGAGTAAGAAAATGCCTCAAAAATAAGTAAATAAATAATAAGTGGGAAGTACCTAGATGTTTTAAGAATAATAGTCTGGGAGAGGAGACACGGCAATGTGAGTATGGAAAGAAGACAGAATGACACAGCAGTGCTGGCTTTGAAGATGGAGTAAGAGCCACCAGCCAAGGAATGTGCGTGGACTGCAGAAACTGGTGGCTCTCTCCTAGAGCCACAAGAAGGAACACAGCCTTGAAGGTGCCAACACCACGATCTTAGCCCAGTATGACCCATTTCAAACTTCCAACCTCCAGCACTGTAAAATAGTGAATTTGTGTGGTTTTCCTCTGCTATTACTGTGGTGATTTATTACAACAGCAGTAGAGAACCACTACAAAACCTTCAGGAGGGGTAAAACAGCACAGGCTTCATCAACTCGTGCATTCACGTCAATAATACAGAAAATTGTTCAAGGTAAAGCATTGTGTTGTGTTCCCTGCTGGGAATGAGGTAGGGAGGCATTGAGATGAAAGTTGTGCCTGGTGCCCATGAAGGTAGGTAATGAACATGCAGAAAGAGCAGGGAGAGGTGGAACCCAGAGTGGGACCAAGAATGAGGGACTGGCCAGGCACAGTGGCTCAGCTTGTGATCCCAGCACTTTGGAAGGCCAAGGCCAGAGGATCACTTGACCCCAAGTGTTCAAGACCAGCCTGGCAACACAGTGAAACCCTTGTCTCTAAAAGAGAGAGAGAAAAAAAATAAGGGACACTGAGTTACATTGAGTCCTCTTTGGCCAAAAATATTGCAGTGAGGGTCTGTTTCATCCCTTCTCTTCCATCTCAGAGAAATGGAGGCTACTGCTAGTCTCACCTGCATTCTGGATTTAGTTTCAGGACCTTTCCTCCAGTGATAAATATGCAGTGCCTTAGGGGAACCTCAGCCAAATCAATAAACTTCAACTGGCAACAAGAGTGTGCATGTGAGGTGACTGCACTTTTTTTTCCTCCTGCCAAACCAGAATTAGCCGGTATAGGAATGAACGAGCAGGAAGATTGGAAATTGCTCCGATTGGAAGGAAGCCCAGGTTAGGTTTGGGCGCCTCCAAACGCTCCCTTTTTAAAACCACCTGGAGTGAGGCGTCCAACTTTCAGCTCCACCAAACTCTCACCTGGCCTGGCAGCCAGCGGCAGAAGAGCACAGGAGCCCCTCACCCAGCGCACCGAGCCCGCTGGAGAGCTGAGCCGCAGGCACCCGCATCTCCAGGATGATAGGCGACATTGCAACAAATCTCTACACCTAGCAGCTCAGGGGGCTCCAAGCAGAAAAGCAAGTTTGAGGATCTGGGCGTGGAGCCGAGTGAGTCCGCAGCCCAGCGAGCCTCGGGCAGCCCTTTCATCAGCTTGTTCATTAACACCTGTGGGTGCCTCCGGACTGCAATCATTGGAGGGCTCGTCAACTCCCTGGGCTGGGTGTTGAGTGCCTACGCTGCAAATGTGCATTATCTCTTCATTACTTTTGGCGCGGCAGCTGGCCTGGGCAGCGGGATGGCCTGTCAGCGGTGGTCATTGTGGGCAGGTATTTCCAGAAGAGACGCGCCCTGGTCCAGGGCCTCAGCACTAAGGGGACCAGATTCGGTATGTTCCTAATGACTGTGCTACTGAAGTACTTGTGCGCAGAGTACGGCTGGAGGAATGCCATGTTGATCCAAGGCACGGTTTCCTTAAACCTGTGTTTGTGGGACCCTCATGAGGCCCCTTCCTTCTGGGAAAAACCCAAACGATCCAGGAGAGAAAGATCTGCGCATCCTGCCTGCGCACTCCACGGAATATGTGATGTCAAATGGACAGCAGGGAAGAACAGGAGAGAAGGACGGTGGGTCTGGGAACGAGGAGACCTTCTGTGACCTGCAAGCCCAGGAGTGCCCCATCAGGCCGGATCATGGGCTCTCTCCGGTTCTGAAGAATGTCAGCTGGCTTACCATGAGAGTCAAGAAGGACTCTGAGGATTGGTACTCAGGCTATTTTGGGACAGCCTCTCTGTTTACAAATCGAATGTTTGTAGCCTTTATTTTCTGGGCTTCATTTGCATACAGCAGCTTTGTCATCTCCTTTATTCATCTCCCAGAAATCGTCAGTTTGTGTAACTTATTGGAGCAAGCGACGTTTTCCCTCTGACTTCAATTATAGCAGTAGTTCACATTTTTGGAAAAGTGATCCTGGGCGTCATAGCTGACTTACCTTGCATCAGTGTTTGGAATGTCTTCCTGTTGGCCAACTTCAGTCTTGTCCTCAGTATTTTTGTTTTGTTTGGTTGTTTTTGATTTTTTTTTTTTTTTTGGGGGGGGACGAAGTCTCGTGCTGTCGCCCAGGCTGCCATGCAGTGGCACGATCTCAGCTCACTGTAAGCTCTGACTCTGTGTTCACGCCATTCTCCCACCTCAGCCTCCTGAGTAGCTGGGACTACAGGCGCCCGCCACCTCATCCAGCTAATTTTGTTTTTGTATGTTTAGTAGAGACGCGGTTTCACCATGTTAGCCAGGATGGTCTTGATCTGATCTTGTGATCCGCCCGCCTCGTCTTCCCAAAGTGCTGGAATTACAGGTGTGAGCCACCGCAGCCGGCCTCCTCAGCATTTTTAATTCTGCTATTGGTGCACACTTATGCTGGCCTGGTGGTCATCTGCACACTGATAGGGTTTTCCAGCAGTAATTTCTCTCTAATGCCCATAGTGGCTGAAGACTTGGTTGGCATTGAACATTTAGCAAATTCCTACGGCATCATCATCTGTGCTAATGGCATCTCTGCGTTGTTGGGACCACCTTTTGCAGGTAAAGTTCCAGAGGTTTTAAGAGCTCAGAGTGCATATAGATACGGTGTGTTATGTTAAAAATCCAAGATAAAGAAGCAGGTTTCAAAAACAAAAACAAAAACAAAAAGATCCTGAAGTGTATCCAGCAGATAACTGAACTGTGTTAAGAAATCTACATGGGACCAGGCGCTGTGACTCACGCCTGTAATCCCAACACTTTGGGAGGCCAAGGCAGGTGAATCACAAGGTCAGGAGAACAAGACCATTCTGGCTAACACGGTGAAACCCTTTCTCTACTAAAAATACAAAAAATTAGCTGGGTGTGGTGGCACGCACCTGTAGTCCCAGCTACTTGGGAGGCTGAGGCAGAAGAATTGTTTGAACCCTGGAGGCAGAGGTTGCAGTGAGCCCAGATGATGCCATTGTACTCCAGTCTTGTCTGGGCAACAGAGCAAGACTCCGTTTCAAAAAATAATAATAAATAAGAAGAAGAAGAAGAAAAGAAATCTACATGGAGCTAAATCATCTCGGGATATGAAATTTACCTGGTTTTCACTGGAGCTATCTAATCTTTAAAAATTCCATGAAATAAAGAACTAGGTCAAATTGACGTAAATGTTCTCTATGACTGGAACACATAAGAACGAGTAGGCTTAGCTTCAGGGGCAATGAGATTATGGAAATCAATGAGCATTGCCTTAATGTGTTTTGAAACGTGTGAGTCAGTCCACATTTAATTGTAGGTCAGACTTTGCCCATGTTCAAGAGACAGAGGTTGTTAATTGCTTAGAAAGAGCTAGCAAAAGAATAAAATATGGTTTAATGGACTTACAGAAGTACAATGCAGTGTTTCAAAATAAATCATGACATGTAGTTCACAAGTTCATATATAAAGAAGAACCGATAATAGCTACATAGCTAATAATACATTGCCACCCAAGATTGTGCCTTTAGTTACGGAGTATGATTTTTCCCCTTTTTTATTAAAGTGTAACATGTCTGTAGAAAAGTGCAAAAATTTTAAGTATACACTTTGAGGAAGCATCATGGATGGAACACATCTGTGTAACTACCACTTGGGTCAAGAAATAAAATATGACTACTAACCCTGAAGGCTTCCTCATGTTCATCCCAATTTCCAGCATCTCCTTTCTCTGCAAAGACAATCAGACTTCTACAGATTACTTTTATGTGGTTTTGAACTTCACAAATGCTGTTATACACCCGGTATTCTTTTGTATCTGGTCTCCTTTGTTCAATATTAATTTTGTGGGTTTCTTCCATGTTGTATCATGTTTTTGTAGTTTGTTTATATCATTTTAATTTTTTTAAATTTATTAAAACAGAGATGGGATCTCAATATGTTGCCCAGACTAGTCTCGGACTCCTCGACTCAAGCAATCCTCGGTTTCCCAGAGTGCTGGGATTACAGGCATAAGCCATTGTATTCAGCCTGTTTATTTAATTTTAAGGTATAATTTTATCAACAGCATTTCAAATATGTATAAAGAAGTGAAGTCTGCTGAGAATGGTATAATAGCCACTTGTGAGTTTCAGGAGTTCTAGTTCATTTTTGTTCTTCCCATAACCTGTCCCATTTACCAGCACTATGCTTATATATACACTAGTTCTCAGTTGTTTTACTTCTCTGGCTGGGAGTCTCAAATCATGGTCAATGCAGCATAGACAGAGAAATATGGCCTTGTTCTAAGAGACTAATATTGTATATTCAACTACTCCTCTGTCTGTAGAAAAACACAGCAATTCTAGCAATTGCTCAATAATAAATGGCAACTCAATTAATGCATCTAATGTTAATATCAGTAACACTCAGAGGACCACACCTTTAAGGTTATAGTGTAACTTTTGTAGCTAGAGGAAAAGGTTGCTTTTCAGAATGAAATATTAATAGTAGCATTTGGCAGAAACTTCTGAAAGCTAAGAGTATAACACTTAGTCTCAACAGGTTGAGAAAAACCAGACTGGCTTCAGTTTGTAAGTTATCTTAAATTGTATCTCAAATTAATATAAAATGAAGAGGCCATAGAGGTGGATGTTAATCAAACACAGCAATGAAATGAATATCTTAGACAGATTTATAGCCAATGGAAAACTTGTGAATGGAGGACCCTAGACTGCTGTGGAAAAAGCATTCTTGCCTAGCAACTCACAGCCTGGCTGGCTTTGGGCTGGGTGCCTATTTTTAGTTGTCTTCTGTTACTGAGCCAGATGAATACTGCCCCCTCTTTCAGTTTGCTTTGGATAATGGCCAAATGCCAAAATCTACTTTTCCTTAAATAGCATAGCTCCCGTCTGTTCACAATCAACAAGAAGAAATTGAGATGTGAAATATGCTATGGTCTCTTGGTCATTCCTGCCTAATCAGACTCAGAGAGATTTGAACTATGTCACATGACTTTGTCTTATTTTTTTGAACATATGGAATTCGTAAGCTGTCATTAAGAGGGTATGATACAGCAAGGCTTAATCCATGTTTTCCCCAGGAAAGAATTTATATAACTTATAACAAGGAAATGAGACAAAAGCACAGGATGCTCTGTAGTCTTTCTATCTTGCATGGTATCTTGAGAATTTTCACATGTAGCTATTTTGTCTTCTCTCTACCAAAGAATAGAAGGTCCTGTATCACTGCATCAAGTAAGAAGGGAAAAAGAGCCATTGGCTGTTGTAGGGTCAATTTTCTCTAGGTTATGCTAGAGTAACAAACAGCCCCAAAATATCAGTAACTTACCGTAACGAGGTTTATTTCTTGTTCATATTAAATGTTGCCTGAAGGTCCACTGTCTCTGCTCTCTGTGTCTTCTCTGTCGTAAGTTCCAGGCTAAAGGAGAAGCCCATAGTGGGAGTACGCCATTCTCATAGCAGAGAGAAGGGAACAATGACTGAATCTCACAATTGTTTATAACATTTCTGTTCAGACATGGCATACATCACATATGCTCACATTCCATTGACTAAAGCAAGTGATGACAAGTTTGACAGCCAAGGAGCAGAAGGAATAGTGCTCTTATATGGAGGACTAACAAGAAGAAGCCTAGTGGACAAGGGCCTCGTGGAGTCACCAGTGAAGACATGGATGGAGATGGAGGCCATTATACTTTGCAAACTAATGCAGGAACAGAAAACCAGATACTGCATGTTCTCCCTTATAAATGGAAGCTAAATGATGAGAACACATGGGGGACAAACATACACTGGGGCCTATCAGAGGGAGGAGGGTGGGAGGAGGGAGAGGATCAGGAAAAATAACCACTGGGTACTAGGCTTAATACATGGGTGATGAAATAATCTGTATAACAAACCCCCATGACACAAGTTTACCCATATAACAAACCTGCATTTGTACCCCTGGACTTACTGTAAGGTAAACAAAATAACACACACACAAAAATTAATTAAATGGTTAAACAGTTAAAAAAAATAACACAATTCACCAGAGCTAACATCTCTGTTAATCACCTTGAGTATGAAAGAAAGAGATAGTTGATGAAGAGGACGCTGTGTTGGGAACATATCCATAAAATTGAATGGTAAGAGATCTTTTTTTGCCTACCCCTCACCTTCTGAAACAGGGGTTGATGTAAAGGCATTTTAATTGAATTCTGATTAAATCTCTAAAACAGTTTAAGGAGAATAAGCTCACTAAGCAGAATCCCAAGAAACCTGTGAAGGAAGACTCAAATTATTACATACTTTTAGTTGAGAAGAACATAAAGGGATGGTGTTAGAAAATACTTCTGATTGACATATTTTAGTATACTGAAACTTTTACATCCTTCCCTAAATAAATAACTTGGGAATTAATTTGGACCTTTACAAGAAGCAAACATTACACACACTTTTTTTAAAAAATCCCCTTATATAATATTACCCTTGGCAGAATATTTGCACATCCTCAGGCTCTAGGCCTTACTCTTAAAACTACAAATTCCAACAAAGAAATGTATCTCACATTCTATTTTGTCCCAATTCCCTTGAAAAGGATTCACTTGTTTCTTGACTCATGTGTCCACCATAAACAAATCAACTATGCCTTGGTATTGGGGTGAGGTCAGAGTCATTGAAATACATACCAGCTTCCATGGAACCATGTAAATAGCAAGAGGCAGTACCCCTAAATAGCGCCAAGAGGCCAATCCCACAGGTGACCAAGGCAACCCACCTTTGAACTTGATGCTTGTTGCTGGCCTTCCAGCTTGACTCTTGGTTCTTTTTAAAGGAGTTTTCTCAGAGGCCCTTTTGTGTTTCTTCCTGTGCTGGGTTGCCTCAAGTGAAATAAATAGCCTCAGAAGTGATTCCTGGATATTCAGCCCCGTGGGCTTGGCCAGGGTCCTCATATGATGACTCACCTATTCCTTGTGATGAACAATTTAAAAAATACTCCAGACCACTTAATGTATTGAGATATCAAAACTAGGACATATAGTCCAATATATTCATTAATGCATTAATGCATGCATTCATTCAGCAAGTGTTTCTTGAGCACTTTAATACTGCAGACACTTAGCTAGATGAATTATGATTCCTGTGAATATACAGAAGATGTGACCTCATTCTCATGGTCATTACCACAAGATCAATGTATCTTACTCATTTGGAAATGCCAAGTCCTAATGTTGGAGAAGTGACTGTGAACCTGGCCTAACAACTTACTTATTCTTGCGTAGTCATTTGAAACAACTTTTAAAATAAATTAACTTGGAAAACTTATATCAAGTCATAAAAATGTTTGCAAAATGGATCTAGTGATTTGTATTTAAGATTTATTAAGGAAAACACATAGAAGGTATTTATTATGCCCCTATTTTTATTTTGTAAAAAAAAGAAAAACTAGAACACCCAACTGTATACAAATGAGAGAATGTTAAGAAATTTGTAGTGTATCAACCAAATATTATACACATTTTAAAATGGTATGTATGAATATGAGAAATTTTTATGTCAAGTGGTAAAACAAAAATACAACTAATCAAATCACTGTGATAGATATTATTTAAAATTTGATATAAGACCCAAACAGAAAGACAAACAAAAATATAGTCGTGTTTACCATTGTCATGTTCAATCATAATATGCGTAATCATATTGTACCCTTAAGTGACATTTTGGAAAGCATCAAGTCAAATAATATGTAGTTTTCAAGTATATTGATTTATTTTGACTTTTTACCTTTTTACAACATCTCAACACATTTTTGGTGGTGGTGATAATGTAATTAACTACTATATAAGGTAGAGCAATATAAGCTGCTATAATAAATTTTCATAAAAGTGTATATTAGCTCAAATACTGTAGAAGTTTATTTGTTGCTCATATAATGGCCCAACTCAAGTGCTCTGGTTGGTGGGATGATCTCTGCACACAGTTGTCTCAGGGTCAGGCTGCTGACCACTCTGCTATCTTCAGGAGCAAGATTGTGTTAGTGGCTGCCTTCTCAGTTAGCCATAAAAAGGAAAGACCATGGTGGAACATGTGGTTGAGTATTTTAAGTGGCAAAGCTCACTCATCAATTTTGCTCACATTCTACCTGGCTAACTTTCAGGTATTTGACCATATACAATTGCAAAGAGGCCAGGAAATATAGATTCACTATTTGCCCAGGAAGAAGAGAAAACTAATTTTATTAAAGATCTAGCAATCTCTGCCCAAACTCAAAGTTCTTTCAGTTCCAGATAGTGGTTCCTTTATGCAGCTTCTTGATAACTGGGTGTGAAACAACAATTGTGAGCTGAATTGTGATGAGAGGTGACACTTACAGAGAACTCACTATGTTCCAGGCACTGTTTTAAAAATATATATAAATATCCAATTCTCACAGCTTTATGAGGTAATACTATTTTATTTTATTATTTTCTTTTATTTTATTGAGACAGTCTCCCTCTGCCACACAGGCTGGAGTGTAATGACATGATCTCAGCCCGCTGCAGCCTCCACCTCTCAGATTCAAGTGATTCCCCTGCCTCAGCCTCCCTAGTAGCTGGGATTACAGGTGTGCACCACCATGCCAGGCTAATTTTTATATTTTTAGTAGAAATGGAGTTTTACTATATTGGCCAGGCTGGACTAGTAATCCTGGCCTCAAGTGATCCACCCTCTTTGGCTTCCCAAAGTGCTGGGATTACAGGCGTGAACCACCTGCCCAGCTTTATTCTTTTTATAGAGACAGAAATTCCATGTCAGAGACCCAACAGGAAACACCCAAAAGAGGCAACTTAAGAAGTTTAATAAAGAAACTGCTTATTAAAACATAAGAAAGGTTAAAGTTGACACTAAATAGATGGTAAAGCACCCAAGGACTATTGACACTGGGAGTCTTTACAGCTCTGGGTCTGAAGAGACAAGGGACAGGTGCGGGAACTTTGGGAACCACAGGTCAAGGAGAAGGCTGCCTGGTGAGACAGCCTTTGGCTGAGGAATTCGGGTATAGGATGGTGAGAAGAAATCAAAGGGATAAAAGCCTATGTCTCCCTCTCCTTCCATCCTCTAATTTCATCCTGGTATCTTAGCCACAAGCTGGAGGACAAACGAGCCCATTGATATAAGTCATCAGGTCAGTCTCAGAAGCACAGAGCATTGTGAAGAACTGCGGCAAGAGGATCTGGAGCAACAACCATAATCTATCCAACATACTGGTGTTCAGTAACTTACCTGTTATCATCCAGATTATGTAGAGAAACTGGGATTCAAATATGGGCAGTCTGCCTCCAGGGACCTTGAATTTCATCATTATGCTACACTGCCCTTAGTAATGTGACTTTAATAATAGACTTTTCAAATTTATAAAGGATTTACCTTTTTTTTTTTTTCTTTTTTTAGGATGGAGTCTCGCTCTTACATCCAGACTGGAGTACAGTGGCGCAATTCTCGGCTCACTGCAACCCTTACCTCTCGGGTTCAAGTGATTCTGATTGACCTTTTTATCTTTAAATTGGGGCAGGTCCAAGATACTCGGATAATAACAGCTCCCTGACTTACTGTGAACCTATATGCTTTCTTAAGTGAAAGAGAAATGGAGTCTGGCTAAAACTGGAAGTACTGTATGATTTCAACTGTAAGGCATTCTGCAAAAGGCAAAGCCATGGAGACAGTAAAAAGATCAGTGGTTGCTAGGGGCTTGAAGAAAAGGAAGAAATGATGAATAAGTGGTGCACAGAGAATGTTTAGGGCAGTGAAACTATTCTATGTGATACTGTAATGGTGGATACATGTTATTATAGAATGATCTCTAAACTGCTATACCCTTTAGCTGATGATAATGTAAAAATATTGGCTCATCAGTTGTAACAAATGTGCCAAACTAATGCAAAGTGTTAATAACAGGTGAAACTAGGTGGGTGGTGACAGGCTGCATGGAAACACTACTTTTTGTTCAATTTTTCTGTAAACCTAAAACAGCTCTAAAAACATAAAGTGTATTGATCTTAAAAATGGATACAATTGTGATCATTACGTTAAGTGAAAAAAAAGCACAGAAAGACAAACATCAGATTTCCTCACTTATCTATGGGATCTAAATATCAAAACAATTGAACTCATGGAAATACAGAACAGAAGGATGGTTACCAGAGGCTGAGAAGGGTGCAGGGGAATTGAGGGGGAGGTAGGGATGGTTAATGGGTACAAAAAATAGTTAGAAACAATGAACGAGACCTGGTATTTGAAAGCACAACAGGGTGACTATAGTCAGTAATAATTTAATTGTACATTAAAAAATAACTAAAATAATATAATTAGGCCGGGCGCGGTAGCTCACGCCTGTAATCCCAGCACTTTGGGAGGCCGAGGAGGGTGGATCACGATGTCAGGAGATCGAGACCACCCTGGCGAACATGGTGAAACCCCGTCTCTACTAAAAATACAAAAAAATTAGCCGGGCATGGTGGCGGGTGCCTGTAGTCCCAGCTACTCAGGAGGCTGAGGCAGGAGAATGGCGCGAACCCGGGAGGCAGAGCTTGCAGTGAGCCGAGATCGCGCCACTGCACTCCAACCTGGGCGACAGAGCCGGACCCCGTCTCAAACAAAAACAAAAACAAAAACAAAAACAAAGATAATTAGATTGTAACAGAAAGAATAAATGCTTGAGAGGATGGATACCCCATTTTTCCATGATGTGATTAAAAACTATGTACTCACAATAATTTTTGTAATTATAAATAAATAAAAGAAAATAGGTTGGCTCTTGTACACTCTATTTCTTATAGCTAATCAAATATTCCACATAATTCATCTTCTACTTTCTTCATTAGACAATACTTTCTCCCTAAATTTGTCTGAGAAAATCCTATATAGAATTAATAAAAGGAATGTCACTTTGGTCACCAGATCCTAGATAAGGAGGCTTCCTTTGAAACTTAAGTCATCTTGAAAAAATGAAAGTAAAGTTGTACTTCTTTATATGGCAGAAACCGAAAATGTAAGTTAAAATTAAAATTAAAATTTTGGGGTAACATAAATGTATTAGTTTACTAGATAGGAGATTAACAGAAAACCTCTATTGAATTTAACAATCATTGTATAGAACTGACACTAAATTAAAGCTACTGACTGATTCTGCAGCTATAACAGAACACCAAGATTTGGTGAGGTATTGTCATCAATGTTCCCTTTATTAACAAAGTCATATTTTGGAAGATTTACCTTTATTAGTGATAACATTACATCCAAAATAGACCTTCTTATAATTGCCCCTTCTAATTAAAGTGTGGAATTTCTTTTCAGTTAATTAACCAGCTCTGGGTGAATTTCCCCAATTGTGGATTTTCTCACTGATGAGAAGTATGGGAATGATACTCTTTTTCTCCAAATATGCGTTTGGCAACAACATTTTAATATCGTATGGTGAAATAACATTGTGTACATTTACAAACATTCAGAGTGTGTTATTTCAAGGGGCCACTCGCTTTTCAATTCTAAGTTCAAGCTTAACTGTCCCTAGAAGAGAATTTCAGACTACTTCTATTCTCGTTGGTAACTCCCTGTCTGAATTTCCACAATGTGTGAATCTGCCCTGCTCTTTGTGTGTGCAATTTTAATTAGAATCTTTAGATTCTAAACTCCTCTGGGGCTCTTTCTTATGTCCATTTGTAGCTCAGGTACTGATCACAGTGTGTGTTTAATGAATACACTTTGTTGATAATGACAGTGTTCAAGTTTTTGAATTCTAAGAAATTATCTCCAAAGTATTGTAAGTGGTATTACTATTTAAAGAAATCAGTCTCCTGATTCACTGAATAAACCCGGCATCGTTATTGCATTGAGGTTTCAGGATATCAGAATCTCTAAAAGCTAATATTTTAAGTAAAATTTTAAGTAGGTCATAATTTGTCATATTAGTGTATAGAACTGGAGACTCAAGAATAGCAATTATCTTAGGGTTGAAATTTCATATTTAATTCATTTTCATGTTGCCAATGATATCAAAATGAGTCACCACTTATTAGTACTTGCTAAGAACTAATGTACTGTTATATTTATTATGTAAATATGCTATTACATAACAACCACTCTATAAAGGCAACTTCTAACTTTCAATGGCTCCCTCTTTTACTTAGAACAAAATCCAAGCCTTTTGTCCTCTCCTCCTAAACCCTCCTCACTCTCATTTTATGCCTCTCCCCACTTGCTCTTTCTTTTTAGTCATATGGCCTTTTTAACTGCCTTCAACCATTGTACTGAGTTCTACCTAACCTCAGAGTCTTGGCACATGCTAATCCCAGTGCTTGGAATTCTTTCTCCTTACTTTTCACCAGCTAACTCCTGCTCATTCCTTAAGCTCAGGTTTATCAGAGACCTCTCCTGAGAGTCTTTTCCTAACTCCCTCCAAAATCTAAATGTGGTCCCCCTTTTTTGTGACTCCTGCGACCCCTCTCCCCTGACAATACCCATTTTTGTCCTTCATTATCTGTCATTAAAATAGGTAATTACTTATTTAATATATATTTGTATTAAAATGTCCGCCTCCTTCATTAACCATAGTTCCAGGAGGACAGGAGTCATCTCTAATATGAAAGTCACTTAGTAGTATTTATTGAGTGGATGGATTAATACATCAAAAAGGAATTTTAATTATAGCATCAAAACATGATACTTTTTTCTTTTTTTTATTATACTTTATGTTCCAGGGTACATGTGTACAACGTGCAGGTCTGTTACATATGTATACATGTGCCATGTTGGTGTGCTGCACCCATTAACTCGTCATTCACAATAGGTATATCTCCTAGTGCTATCCCTCCCCACTCCCCCCACCCCACAACAGGCCCTGGTGTGTGATGTTCCCCTTCCTGTGTCCAAGTGTTCTCATTGTTCGATTCCCACCTATGAGTGAGAACATGCGGTATTTGGCAAAACATGATACTTTCTAAATCATTATTGATTGTAAATGACTTATTTCAAAATAGTTATTCTGAAAAATGTCAGAAAAATGTTATGTGTCTACTTAAAATAGGTTCTTGTCTTTTTTATAACTTAAATAATATTTAAATATGTTTCTTTTATTAATAAGTGGCAACCATTTTTCTCATAGAATTTCAAGCTATCTTACTTCTAAGAAGCAAGCCTTTGATTTTGTTAAAAGAGACATTGAAGACAATATTTAGACTATCAAACATGAAATACTTCAAAACATCAAGCTTGAAACAGGAAAGGCGGATGGATAGTCTTTTGGAACCATTTACCACGAGTATCTTTTGTAGGTTATTAACTAATTCCAAAAGGCCTTCTCCAAACATTCCTATGCCAAGATATGCAGTATAAAAACAAATCCCACAGGACTCATTATAGCACTCATTTTTATAATTAATGATATATAACTATGAATTGACACTTTGCCATTTCATTTCTGATCTTCCCAAATAGATTTAATGTTTCTTCTAGAGTAGACACTGCCTCTTAAATTTCTTTACAATATCCTTAGTGCAGTAAAATGCACATAGATTGCACAACAATCAGTTGCTAAGTAAATTAATTCCTCATTATTTTATTGCACTGAAGGGTAAATATGCAATAACCAGCAGATAGTTTTGCCCCTGTTGCTTTTACTGGGATTAGGAAATGATTCCAGAAAGGGACATGGAGTTTGTACAATGGCTCAGGAAGATAGAGAATTTCCCAAGGAACCTTGCTATTTATTGAATGCCAGTTATATGCCAGAGTTTTCACAGACATTTATCTCATTTGATATTCCCAACAATTTTATTAGATTGGTATTCTTTTTATTTTTCTTCAGTTAAATAAATTGAATCTAAGTTAATTTTTTAAAAGAGACTTTATTTTTAGAGCAGTTTTAGATTCACAGCAAAATTGAGTGGGAGGTATGGAGATTTCCCATATACTGCCTCTTCATCCTTCCTTCCCTACTAACTCCTGGTAACTACTGGTCCTTTTACTGTTTCCATACTTTCGCCTTTTTCAGGTGTCATATAGTTGAAATTATGCGGTATGTAGCCTTTTCCGATTGTCTTCTTTCACTTCACAATATCCATTTGAGTTTCCTCCATGCCTTTTCATGACTTGATAGTTCATATCTTTTTTATCACTGAATAGTATTCCATTGTATAGATAATGCCACAGTTTGTCCATTCACCTACTGAAGGACATCTTGATTGCTTCCAAGTTTCAGCAATTATGAATAAAGCTGCTATAAACATTCATATGCATGTTTTTGAGTGGACATATGTTTTTAACAAATTCAGGTAAATACAAAGGAGAACAATCACTAAATGGTGTGGTAAGAGTATGTTTAGTTTTGTGAGAAACTGCCAAATTGTCTTCCAAAGTACCTGTACCATTTTACATTTCCATCTGAAATTAACAATAGTTCCTGTTGCTTCACATCCTCACCAACGTTTGATATTGTCAGTGTTTTCAACTTTAGTCATTTGAATAGTTGTGAATTAGTATCTCATTGTTGTTTTGGTTTCCAAATAAACAATAACATATGATGTGGATTATCTTTTCAAGTGCTTGTTTTCCATTTGCATATCTTCTTTGGTTAGGTGTCTGTTCAGTTCTTTTTTTTCACTTGTTAATTAAGTTATTCATTTTACTATTGTTGAGTTTTATGAATTTTTAAATATATTTTGGATAACAGTCTGTTATTAGATTACTTTTGGAAAATGTGTTTCTCAGAACAGATGTTTTAAGTTTTAACGAAGTTCAGCTTATCAATTATTTCTTTCATGTATGGGTACCTTTGGAGTTGTATCTAAAATATCATCCTCAAGGTCACCTAGATTTTTGCCCATGTTATCTTCCAGTAATTATATAATTTTGCATTTTAAATATAGACCTATGATCCATTATAATCTAATTTTTGTGAAGGATATAAGATCTGGTTCAAATTAAATCTGAATCTATATCTAGATTCATTATTTTTGCCTATGGATGCCCAGTTGTTTTATCACCATTTATTTAAAAGACTATCTTTGCCATTGTATTGTCTTTACGGCTTTGGCAAAGATCAGTTGACTATATTTATGCGGGCCTGTCTCTTAACTTTCTGTTCAGTTCCATCGATCTATTTTTTATTTTTCCACCAATACCACACTGTCGTGATTATGTAGATTAACAGTAAGTCTTGAAGTCAGGCAGTAGCAGTGTTCTAAATTTGTTCTTCTCCTTCAATATTGAGTTGGCTAGTTTGGGTCCTATGTCCCTCCATATAAGTTTGAGAATCAGTTTGTTGGTATATACAAAATGATTTGCTGAGATTTTGATTGGGACTGTATTGACTCTATAGATCAAATTGGGAAGAACTGACATCTTCACAATATTGAGTTTTCCTGTCTACAAACATGGAATGTCTCTCTATTTATTTACTTCTATGATTTTGTTCATCAGAGTTTTGTAGTTTTCCTCATATAGATATAGTACCTCTTATTAGATTTATGCATAAGTATTTCGTTGATTTCTGTCTTAATTTTTATTATTCTTTTCTTCAACTTACTTTGGATTTAATTTGCTCTTATTTTTCTAGTTTTCTAAGGTAGAAACTTACTGATTTTAGATCTTTCTTTTTTCTAATAAAGTAGATTTCTAATAAAATATATGTATTCAATGCTATAAATTTTCTTTTACTTTCACTGCATCCCACAAATTTTGATGTTATATTTTCATTTAGTTCAAAATATTTTGAAATTTTTCTTGAGATTTCTTCTTTGACCCATATATTATTTAGAATTGCATTGCTTAATCTCCATGCATTTGGGGATTTTCCAGCTTCCTTTCTGTTACTGATTTTTATTTTAATTCCATTATTTTCTGTGAACAGATATTGAAAGATTTCTAATGTTTTAAATTTGTTAAGACGCATTTTATAGCTCAGAATGTGGTCTTTCTCGGTGAGTGTTCCATGTGAGCTTGAGAATAAGTTAATCATTAAGACCAAATAGCTAGTAAGAGTTGTAACCCAGATTCAAACTGAGATTTACTTGGTCCCAAGACTACTCTTTCCAGTATCCCATGATACCTTTGAAGAACCACAGAACAGAAACAGCTATGCAATGGTGGTTATGAATGGTAGGAAAGGAAAGAAATACAAAGAGAAGGAAATAAGGCCTGAATCTAGAAGTTGAAATGGTCATCTCGAGGAAGAGATTCTGTGGCTTTTCCTTTCACTCCTGCTAAAATTATGATTATGTGAACAGTAGACATTACAGTAATCCCAGAAACTAAACAATGGTTGATACTGAATTCCAACTGATAAAGTTGTCTGTGGTCAGGAAGAGATGTTAACAGTGAAATCCCAGGAAAGGCAGGCAGAAAAGAGTGACATATCAGAGGCACACAATGTAGCTGGTTGGTGGACTGGACAGGTAAGCTGTTGTGAATTCTGGGAAGGACTCACCAAAACTGGGATGTTGAGGATAAGAGCAAGGGTTTTTGTTTTGTTTTGTTTTGTTTTGTCTTTCATATGCCATCAATGGAAAAATGGACTTGAGCATTTAAAAACTATAATATATACTTATTTAAAAATTTCAGAGAGTAGGGAGCAAGATGACAGAATCCCCAACTTACCTTCCCTCCACCACAAGCAACAATCTAAACGTCATCAAATGACAAAAATTCCTTTGTGGGAGCTTTAGGATCCATTTAGGAGGTTGTAAAACCCTGATGAAACCCAAGACTGAGCAAAGATGTATGAGAAGGCAGGCTCGTGACCCAGTGGTAGTTTCACTAAATGTGGCCCCAGCTACAGACCAAGGGCAGCCCCAGCTCCCTGTGGACTCAGCTCCAACACCATTTTGCTGCATTTCTGCAGCCATCCCATCTGCACACAGATCTAGGAAGAACTATGCTCTCTGTTCCCGTGGTAACAAGCCCACTCACTATGGACCCTACTGTAGATTCTGAAGTAGCTCTGCAACCAAGCTCCAACCCCACTCTAACAAAGTCCTTAAGGCAGTCCATTGTACCCAGGGACTTACGCAAGGATCTGCTCAGGGATCCAGTAAGAGCCTATTGAGGGTCTCTATGGAGCCACATGCATCCACACTCTTGGTATCCTGCTATCTGTAGACTCAATTACAGACCCAGAAGAGTACCACAACCTGGCTCCAGTCCTGCTCAGCTGTGGTCCCAGAGGCAGTCCTGTACACCTGGGATTTGGCAGGATCCACATCTGCTCACACCCTCTGTAATATGCCTGCCAACTGTGTATTCAACTGCGGAACTGGTAACAGCCACGTGGCCCAGTTCCAGCCCCACTTAACTGTAATATTGGACATAGTCCCATCAGTCTGGGGACCCAGCAGGAGAAGGTATGTACCTGCTGAAAACAATCTGTAAAGACAGAAGACGTTTGCTTCTTCAAACGCATAGACATCAATGCCAGGCTACACAGATCATGAAGAATCAGGCAAACATGACAACGAAATTAATAAACCTTCAATAACTGAGCCCCAAGAATTAGAGATCTATGAATTTCCTGACAAATATTTTAAAATAATTATTTTAAGGAAACTCAGCAAGCTGCAAGAGAATAAAGACAAACTCAACTAAATCAGGAAAACAAAATGAGAAGTTCAACAAAGAGATAGAAATACAAAAGAACAAATAAAAAATTCTTGACTTGGAGAATACAATGAATGAAATGAAAATTGCAATAAAGAGAATCAACGGCAGACTTGATCAAGCAGAAGAAAAGACCTGTGAACTCAAAGACAGCTCATTTAAAATTATCTAGTCACAGGAGAAAAAAGCAAGCCTTGGACTAAGAGTCACACCATCAGCTTTCCTGGTTCTCAATGTAAAAACATCAAAACTTCCTTATAAGTGAAGAGATGTCCTTTTTGTCCATCTGCATTTGTGAAAAATAAAATTTCTTGAGAGCTTTGCCCTTTGGGTAACTACATATGTAGTGGTGACCCACTGTGGTTTCTAATGAATCTTGTCAAAGACTTAAGTGGTCCATCACGGTATTTCAGGTGACCAATTATAATGCTGGGTGCACACAATTACCAACCATAGTGATATATGTTTATATACATCAGTTGTTGACCTTTTAACTTGTGAATATAGTTCATCTTCTCATAGCTGTTATACCTGTGTGACTGTCATTAGTATACTTAAGTGTTTCTGCTTGCAAAAATATGTATGTTGTTGCCTATTTTATTGTATAAATTGTCCTAAGAAGGGTTCTATCATGTTTTTATATGTTTCTCAATCCCCTTTTAAAAATATAAACAAATAAGTCTTTAAAAATGTTAATTTATGTTTTCCAGATTATGTTTTTGGGATTTTGATCTTTTAGGATTTCGACATTCAGGATTAATATGTTAGGGATTTTGTCTTTCAGGATTAGGATCGGCTTCCAAAATGGATACATCCCTAGACACGTTGAACATACAAAGGCTGTGTCATGAAGAAATGGAAAAATCTTGAATGGACCAATGACAAGTAAGGAGATTGAATTAGTAATTAAAAATCTCCCAGCAAAGAAAAGCCTAGGACCAGATGGCTTTACTGGTAAATTTTCCCAAACATTTAAAGAAGAACTAATAATTATCCTCTCCAACTGATACAAAAAAAAAATTGAAGAAGAAAGAATGCTTCCAAACTAATTTTATGAGGCCGACAATATCTTGATACTAAAGACTGAGAAGAACACTACCAGAAAAGAAAATTACAGGTCAATATCCCTGATTAAAATTTCAACAAAATGCTAGCAAACTGAATTTAACAGAGCATTAAAAATATTGCATACTATGGCTAGGCACAGTGGCTCATGCCTGTAATCCCAGCACTTTGGGAGGCCGAGGGGGGTGGATCACCTGAGCCTGGGAGTTCAAGTCCAGCCTGGTCAACAGGGTGAAACCTCATCTCTACTAAAAATACGAAAATTAGCTGAGTGTGGTGGTGGGTGCCTGTAATTCCAGCTACTAGGGAGGATGAGGAGGAGAATCTCTTGAACCCAGGAGGCAGAGGTTACAGTGAGCCAAGATCATGCCACTGTACTCCAGCCTAGGTGACAGAGTGAGATTCCATCTCAAAAAAGAAAGAAAAAAAGTATTGTAACTGACCAAGTGGGATTTACCCCTGGGATGCAAAGAATTTCAATATATGTAAGTCAAACAACAATACACCACATTAACAGAATGAATTGTTTAAATGATCTTCTTAGTAGATGCAGAAAATCATTCTACTCAGCAAAGTAAACAATCAACAAAATGGAAAAGCAATCTATGGAATAGGAGAAAACATTTGCAAACTACATATATGATAAAGGGATTTACTTTAATATCTGAGACAGATAAGGAACTCTCATAAATCTATAGCAAATAAGCCAATAACTCAATTTAAACATGGGTAAAGAACATAAATAGACAATTTTTTGTCAAAGAAGAGAAATAACCAACAGGTAAATGAAAAGGTTCTCACTATCACTAACTCAAGGAAATGCAAATCAAAGCCACATTGGGTTATCACCTCACACCTGTTAGGATGGCTATTATCAAAGAGTCAAAAGACAGCAAATGGTAGCAAAGATACGGAGAAAAGGGAACCCTTGTGCACTATTTCTGGGAATGTAAATTAGTACAGTCATTATGGATAACAGTATGGAGGTTCCTCGAAAAGTTAAAAATAGAACAACCATATGATCCAAAAATCCCACTTCTGAGTATATAGCCAAAGGAAGGCAAATTGGTATGTTGAAGAGATATCTACACTCCCACATTCCTTGCAGCATGATTCACAACAGCCAAGATATAGAAACAACCTTACTGCCCACCAGCTGATGAATGGATAAAGAAAATGTGTTGTGTATACATACAACGGAATATTTTGCAGTCTGAAAGAACTAGGAATACCTGCCACCTGTGATGACATGGATGAACCTGGAGCACATTATACTAAGTGAAATTAGCCAGGTACACAAAGACAAATATTGCATGATTTCACTTATATGTACAATTTTAAAAACTCAAACTCATAGAAAACAGTAGAATGATAGTTGCCAGGGGCTGGGGGTGGGGGAAATGGGATGATATTGGTCAAATGGTATAAGCTTTCAGTTTTAAGATGAATATTTTCTGGAGACCTAATATAGAGCATGGTGATTATACCTAATAATAATGTATTTTATACTTGAAATTTGCTAACAAAATAAAGCTTAAGTGTTCTCATCACAGTTTAAAAAAAAAACAACGCTGTGACTCTGTGAGGTAATGAATTTGTTAATTAGCTTAATTGTAGTAATCATTTATCAATGCATATGTATATCAAAACATTACATTGTATGTGTTAAATGTACAGACTTTTAATTTGTCAACCATACCTCAATAAAGCTAAAAGGAAGGGGAAGAGTAGAGTAGGGTAAAAAGTAGGCATTGCTTTATTAAGACAGTACTTTAAAAACCCACTGGAAGAGGGATACTTAATTTATTCCCCTGTAAACACCATTTATTACATCAATTGCTTTTTAATCTTAGGTGTCTTAAGTGGAAATTAAAACACTGCCCAACACCTTCAAAAAAATTTTTTTCCAACATAGTGGTAAAGTCACAAGAAGATTGGAACAACCTGTTCTGCAGTTCAGATATTTTCAGATAACAAGAGGAAGAAATTATGGTAAATGAATTGAACAAAATGACTATATATGAAATCATAAAAAGTCACACTAATACGTTTTTATTCATATACACATGTGCGTACACATGAATATATGAATAAATGAAATGTACAGTAAAATTCCCAGAAAGTACAACTATCTGGTAGCAATGTCTATATTTGCAAAGATATTAGAATTATTCATGGGGAAATTCTCTTTAATTAAAATATCTAGCTCTAAAAATTATTTGGTAAATATTCATTCTGAGTTTCAGGGTGAAGATGCAGAATCTTTTTCTGACTTATTTCAAAAATTATTAGAGGTTTTAAAACGTCACTTCACTGTCTCTATACACGTTGTTATTGAAAAATAGAAATTTAAGTGTTATCACTTCTGCTCTTTGCATAATTCATTATAAAATTCTTACAAACACATTTTAGAGACCATGATATTATGACAGGTATCACCTTCAAGATTTAAAATACATTGCAAACAATTAAAGTATGTTGCTACTAACATATGTAGGTGTTTTTTAAAAGATCACATCTTTCTCTTTAAAAGATTTTTGGTTACTTTGAACTTTTAAAAATGAGTAGGGTTTTACAAGAGTTTTTCTAAATTGCCTAAGCTATTAGAATGTGACATTTCGATAATGAATTTTTTTAGATGGAACTTTGAGCTGGCAGTAAACAAGAAAATGGAATAGATAAATGGAACCACAGAATTTATCAATTTACCATGGACTCCAAATGTCTCAACCAGAAGGAAACAAGTCATCCATAATTCCTGCTCTCCCTACTTCCGAAAGGACTTATAATGGGCTTTTCTCACAATGTGCTCTAAGGAACAATGTTCCATAGATGATCATTACCAAAAGATTTGGTGGTCAGGACAATTAGGAAAATGCTGCATGTTAGATCCACCCTCTCAGATTCCTCATGCACATTAGCTTAGTAGAGTCTCCGAAAAGTGCTGAAGTTAGGCAGATCTGTTTTGCCATGCTTAATTTTTCCTATATTTATTGGATAATAGAAACCTTTTTTCCCCTGGAGAGAATCTAATGGTTTCCTTCAGGCCTCTGAATCCAGGTAACAAAAAACTTTTGTAGACAGTTCTTATATAGAACTTTCTATATAAATTTTGTACATATAAAGGGCTTTCTATATAAGCTTTTTCAGGGCTTTAACCTGAGAACTACAACATGAACAACAAAATAAACAAACAACAAAAAACCTAACAAGGTTAAAAAAAAAAGGTTATAACATTAAAACATATTTTATTTAAAACCTATTTATGGTTCCAATATTTGAATGACTTCATGTACAAAGATGGTTTATGTTTTGGGAAAGAAAGCAAGCCCCAAATATGAAGGAATACAACAATTAGTCTAATTGGTCTTATTTTGACTCATTATTAAAAACTACACTCTCCGTGGTAAGCATCCAATGAGTTTAATGAGTGCCCCATGTATGTTTTGACATAGACATAAATGGTTTTCATACTATGCTATTTCATGAATGCAAAGAATGATCCATAGTATAGTGGAGAATTTTCTTTCCAAGTGTCAATGTTGCTAGATCCTATTTATTCTCATCAAGTTTTTGACAAATTTTTAACTAGTGTGAAAACACATATCACAGCCAGTGTCATCAGAGTAGAATGAGCAAACAAGCATTCCAAGATGTCCTGGCCCTTCATCATTATAAAGCAAGATCAATTTTGACCTGACCTTTCACATTCTGTTCCACTCTGCTTTCTGTGACATCACTCAAGCTCTGAACATGCAAACAGATGCAGAAATGACATTTTGCTGCCAACAATGACTTTAACAAAAGAAAAGCCAAGAGCAGTAAGATAAATATTCTACCTTTAAAGCTATAGCTCTAAAGAATGCCTGTGTATAAAGTATTATAAAAAGGTCAACAATTGTTTTTACTTAAGCTTGTATAATTGAGCAATTAATCTAATTGAAGGGACAAAAACATGCAGAAGTCAATGTGTCCCTAATAAATGTTTTAACCAGTGGTATTTGAAGATCTCTGTGAACGAATGGCCCACATCTAATTGGTCATAAAACAATCAGATCAGATCACATTAACTGAGGTCTGGATATGAACCAAGTAACCTGATAATGTAGGAAATAAGCACAGTCGATGAGTTTCTTTGTAGTGGTACACATTGACATTGCTACTTTTTGAGATAGCACTAAAGTTAGACAATCCTATCTCTTTGCTCCAAAAGCTAGTATTTTTTTAGAAATCCCTTTCCCATTGGTTAGTTGTTGTTTTTGTTGCTCAGTAAAGAGAAAAAGAAAGAGAAAGAGAAGAAAAAGGAGTAGAGGAGGAGGAGAAGGAGGAGGTTTTCTTTCTGGTAGCTAAGTAACAGTAACAAATTGAATGGAACCATGCAACCTAAACAGAAACAGTATTTCTTCAAAAGGTTCATGCTAAAGAGGGGAGAAATCTTCTCTCCATAAAACCTCAGGAAACCTTTTCCTCACATCTTATTTTTCTGAATGAGGTCTTGTGCCCTGTGGTGAGGACATTTATATCAGTTCTCTTGGAGCTGAGGAAGCATTCAGTTTCCTTTGAAGTACATGGGCACTATTGGAGAGCTGAAGGAATTGGAATAAAAATATAGGCATTATCTAGAAAGGAGGAAGCAGGAAATGATGCTGGCAAATAATATTTCCCCCTAAACTATATTTTTTAAAATAAATATTTATTTTGCAATACCAATACTTACACTCCTTTGCATTTATTTCCTTTTGTTTCTCAAAGATCCCATCTACCTCATTTGGACTAAAAAGACCCAGCCAAGGTTTGTTTGCTTTTTGGAAAAGATACTTGAACCACAGTGTTAGAAAAAGAACAGGGCAGTGCCAGCAAGATGATGGCAGCAATCAGGGAGATGGTCAGGGCTGCTTGATCAGCCAATCTTTCCTCATGACTTGGTGCTTCCTCTTGGTAATAGAGTATTTGGTGTACTTGCTTCCTCAGCATACAGTCATTCTTCTGATAGTGACATCACCCTTGGTTTTCATGGTTAGCCTCCTCTCTCCATTCTCAGTCTACCTGGTTACCTAAGGGCTAACGCCACTCTCAGGCACCTCTCTCCATTCTCAGTCTACCTGGTTTAAAGAACCATGTTTCTTTGACCAGAGTAATTGGCTTAGGGACAAGTAAAAATCCAAGCTTTACCAAACAGACCCAAGAAGTCAGCTCCATGACCTGTTTTCACTGTAGTCAATTCCTTGGCTCTGTGTGGCTTAGGACAACCAACAGCCACTGTGCAAGGAACTTCTCTGAATATAAAGCTATATGGAAGAAAGCACAGCCATCAAGCTAAGACAGAGAGTGCCCATCGACATCGTTTGAGCACCTGAATCTAGTTATGCTTGAAATTAGCATCCTTCTGGACTTTTCGGTTATATGGCCTAATGCATTGCCTTTGTTAGTCTAGACTTCAGATTCTGACTCTTGCCATAGATTAACTGACCTAACACTGTGAAACTTTGGAAGTAAAAGTTTTATTTTTTACTCCTGTAATCCCAGCACTTTGGGAGGTTGAGGCAGGAAGATCACCTGAGGTCAAGAGTTTGAGACCAGCCTGGCCAACATGGTGAAACCCTGTCTATACTAAAAATACAAAAATTAGCCAGGCGTGGTGGTGCATGCCTGTAATCCCAGCTACTCAGGAGGCTGAGGCAGGAGAACTGCTTGAACCCAAGAGGCCGAGGCTGCAGTGAGCCGAGATCATGCTACTGCACTCCAGCCTGGGTAACAGAGCCAGAGTCTGTTTCAAAAAAAAAAAAAAAATAGTAGAAGCCTATAGTTAGCAATGCTATATTATACACTTAAAAACTGGTTAAGAGGATAGATTTCATGTCAGATGTTCTTAACACAATAAAATAAAATTTTTAAAAAAATAACTGTTAGAAGCAAATCATATGCCTGGCAGAGAACACTCCATAGAACTATGCTATTTTTAAAAGGCTCTCCCCATAGCCTCAGATACAGAACTGATATATATATATACATATACATATATCTCCAGAGAGAGGCAAAATCTACAGACAAATTCAAAACTTCTAAATATAACCTATAAACTTTTTTTTACTTTATATTCAAGAAAGTATTTAAAAATTGCAAATATATACTTTCTACATTTACAGGCTTTGAGATTTAGAGTACCTCTGTATCCCTCACCATTCTAGGAACTAGATTTCATTATTTTCCTTATTTTACCAATGAGGAAAACTAAAACACAGAATAGTTGTTCCTTCTACAACATTACTTGTTCAAGAAAGAAATGAGAATTATAAATAAAACTGAAATCTTTTGTCATTAAAACTGTGTTGTCCAAGACAATAGCTTCTATTGTCTAAATTTCATCTCAGAAGAATAATGCATAATACAATATCCATGCTGTAAATGCTATTCATGTGTTTCTTGACACTTCAAACATAGGAAATGTTAAGAATCAATGCTTCAAACTGATCACAAAGAGGCATAAGAAAGGTGAGTGTGAGGAAGTGCTGGCTGGAACAGTAAGGGTTAAGAGGCTTTCTCTGTGTTTCATTCCAGTCTTTCAATGCTAGAGCATTGCAAATAGTTACCTATTCCTTCACTTTTTCTCTATACTTTTTCTTACTGATTACTTGAATAAACTGGCACTAATTAAGAAAGCTAGACAAGATTATACTCTTTTGGACAAACTAGCTCATGTAGGAAAAGCTTAAGTTTCTTTCATTAAAGCAGGCATATTTAAAGAAGAAAGAAATGCTTATTAATTGAAAACTTAAATGATGGAATTAGAGAACCAGTAAGTTGTGTTGTGACAGCAATTTGCTTCTTTGAAAAAAACAAGGTAGTTCCAGCTAATGGGAGGCTAACGTAGGAAGATTGAGGCCAGGAATTTGAGACTGTAGTGCACTACGATCACACTTGTGAATAGCCACTATACTCCAGCCTGGGCAAAATAGTGAGACCCTGTCTCTAAAATAATAACAGTAAATAATAATTTAAGGGGTGCTTTTTGAGAAATCTTCTGAAAAGACCAAGATTTTGTTGAAGTAATTCAGAACTCCAATTTATGAGATGTATACTCTCCAAAACTCAATAGAACTGAATTTTGTTGTGCTTCCTGTATATATACATGTTGCCTCATCTCTCTTCCACTACCTGACAAGAATTTTAACACATCTGTCTACCTGACATTTCAAATTCCTAATTTGCTTTGTGAGAAAAACAAAAACTCTTCTTTCATACTGACTGAGTAAACTGTGTAGGAAGGAAGACATCTGTCAACTTCCATTTGGGGGAAAAGGACTGAAGATAACCTATTAAGGACTTGTAAGAGAAAAAAAAGAAGTAAAAAGATGTAGAAAACATTTAAAGACTTTGGGAAGAGATGACAATAAAACCGGCACCACGAATTTATACTTAACATTTACACATTGGCTCTGTCTGGCTGATTATCCATATGAGTAGCCTGTCTCCCCAGCTGGGCTGGGACTTTCTTTTGACTTCAGCACCTAGCTAAAAAGCCTTTATCGGCATTGACTGTCAACAATCTTTGATTGTGTACACATCATTAAAAACAAAATGGGTACTTGTGAAGAAGAAGAAGAAGAAGGAGGAGGAGGAGGAGGAGGGGGAGGAGGTGGAGGAGGAGGAGGAGGAGGAGGAAGAGGAATAAGAAGCCCAAAGACAAGCGCTCTTCCTGTCTTAACTAAAAAGGGAATCATCTCACAAGAACACAAAAAGAGAGAAGAAAAGTCATTGCTTTGGGGGAGGTGAGGAAAGTAGTACAGAGATGATAACTGATTCTACATTAGGAAGTAGAGAAGATCCATAAATTCTGTGAATAGCAGGACCTCAGACAAAATGGAAAAGTGTTCTACATGCTAGGGGGCAAGATAGTGGGATCTCTTGGCCTTCAAGGTTAAAGGTCTTTCTGGACACCAGTCAGTTGAGGAGTAACCATTGTCTATCAATGAAAGATGGGGCTTCATGTGCTATGTTGCTTATACAACAATCGAGAGCTTTGCAGGACTTTATCATAAGAGACAGTTACAGGGTTTTCTAAGAGTCCATTTTTCCCATCAACCTGGATGGGAGGGGGCTTTGCTTGAATTAAATTGACTCAAGGGAAACATCTCTTGCACAGAAATATTGTGAAGTAAAAAGTATAGCTGCTTTATACTTCAAGTGTCTGGGGCCATTTATGACATCAATGGGAAATATATTTTTATAATAAAGTTTACCTTTGTTATTGTTGGGAAAAGTTAAAAAAGTATACAATGAATATGACATATTGTCACCATTCAAAAATCACCACTTTTGGCATTCTGGTTTATTATTTTTTTCACTGCTCCATCATTTATCTGAAAGATCTAAAAATGTTGAACAAATTGGATATAGAAGAAATGTAGCTCAAAACAATAAAGGTCATATATGACAAACCTACAGCTAACATCATACTGAATGGGGAAAAGCTGGGAGCCTTTCCTCTAAAATCTGCAACAACACAAGGCTGCTCACTTCAGCCACTTTTATTCAACATATTTCTAGAAGTCCTGGCCAGAGCCATCAGAGAAGAGAAGGAAATAAAGGGTATCCAAATTAGAAAGCAATAAGTCAGATTACCCTTGTTCACAGAAAATTCGATTTTATTCTTAAAAAACCCCAGAGACTCTGCCATAAAAGATTAGAATGAAAACTGATAAACAAATTCAGGGAAGATGCAGGATACAAAATAAACATATAAAAATCAGTAACATTTGGATACACTAATAGCACATGCTCTGAAAAAGAAATTAAGAAAGCAACCCCATTTACATTAACTACAAAAAATATAAAATATTTATGAATAAATTTAACCAAAGAAGTTAAAGATCTCAACAAGGAAAACTAAAAAAGTCTGATAAAAGAAACAGAAGAGGGCAGAAAAAATAAAAAGGTATTCTGTATTCATGGATTGGGAGAATTGATATTGTTAAAACATCAATACTACCCAAAGTGTTCTACAGATTCAATGTAATCTCTATCAAAATATCATGACATTCTTCACAGAAATAGAAAAAAAAAAATCCTAAAATTTATATGGAACCACAGAAGACCCAGAAGAGCCAAAGCAATCCTGAGCAAAAAGAACAAAGCTGGAGTTGTAGTGCTAACTTGACTTTAAAATATATACAGAGCTATAGAAACCCAAACAGCATAGTACCAGCATGGAAACAGACACACAGGTCAACAGAACAAAACAGACAACCCAGAAGTAAATCTATGCATTTACGGCCAACTAATTTATGACAAAGGTGCCAAGAACAAGCATTGGGGAAAAAATGAGTCTCTTCAATAAATGGTGCTGGGAAAACTAGATAACTATGAGCAGAAGAACTGAACCATATCCCTATCTCTTGCCATATACAATTTTTGCACGCCATATACAAAAAGCAAATCAAAATGGATTAAAGGCTTTAAGACCTAAGATATAAACTACTGGAAGAAAACAGTGCAGAAATATTCTAGGACGTGAGTCTGGGCAAAGAGTCTTTGTGTAATACCTGAAAAGCAGAGGCAACAAGAGCAAAAATAGAGAAATGGGATTATATCAAGCTAAACAGCTTATGCACAGCAAACGAAACAACTGAGAAAGTGGAGACATCACCCACAGAATCGGAGGAAATATTTTCACCCTATCCATCTGATATAGGATTAGGAGCCAGAATATACGAGAAACTCAACTCAATATCAAAAAATCCCTAATCTGATTAAAAAATGGGTAAAAGATCTGAGAAGACATTTCTGAAAAGAAAACATACAAATGGCCAACAGGTATATAAAAATGCTCAACACCACTAATTATCAGAGAAATGCAAATCAAAATCACAGTAAGATATCATCTCACCCCAGTAAAAATGGATTTTACCAAAAGGACGGGCAATAAAGAATGCCAGTGAAGCTATGAAGCAAGGGGAATTCCTGTACACTATTGGTGGGGATGTAAATTAATGCAGTCATTTAGGAAAACAGTATGGAGGTTTCTTAATGAATCATATGTTCCAGCAATCTCATTATTGAGTATCTATCCAAAAGAAAGGAAATCAATATATCAAAGAGATATCTGCACTCCTATGTTTATTGAAACTTTCACAATAGCCAAAATATGGAATCCACCTAAGTGCCCATCAATGATTGAATGGATAAAGAAAACGTAGTAGATAAATATACACCAGGGGTCCCCAACCTCCGGTACTGGTCTGTGGCATGTTAAGAACCGGGCCGCACAGCAGGAGGTGAGTGGCAAGCAAGTGAGCAAAGCTTCATCTGTGTTTACAGCCACTCCCTATCCTCCCATTACCTCCTGAGTTTTGTCTCCTGTCAGATCAACCAGGGCATTAGATTCTCATAGGAGCACGAACCCCATTGTGGACTGTGCATGTGAGGCATCTAGGTTGCATGCTCCTTATGAGACTCTAATGCCTGATGATCTAAGGTGGAGCTGAAGTGGGGATGCTAGCCCTGGGGAGTGGCTGCAAATACAGATTAACATTAGCAGAGAGGTTTGACTGCACAGAGACCTTAATAAATCAGTTGCTTGATTTATTTTCAGTGTGTGGCAAGTGACAATTAAGCTGCATCTGGTGGCAGGCTTTAAGATAGAATCTGACACTTATTTTAGTCCATGCATGATCTGCCCATTATTTTATTTACCACTTCCATCTGTGCCTCTTTCCCACACTGCACACTTGTCTCAGTCAAAGTTCTGGTAAGCCCACAAGTTAACCCTGGCCAAAAGTAGTAAAAAAAAAAAAAAATGTCACTAGAGAGCTTCTTTGAAAAGAAGGAAAGACCCAATGATGAGGCTGCAGAAGACTCTAAGACTGCCAACAAAAAGAAAACTGCATTTAAAAGAAAATTCCAAGAGTCGTACTTAAATTATGGGTTCATTGAAACAAGTGCTCCACATTCTCCAAGCCCACTTTGTATAATATGTGGTGATAGGCTATCCAATGAAGCCATGAAACCTCCAAAACTGCTTTGCCACATGGAGACCAAGCACTCTGCGTTAGAAAGTAAGCCTTTGGAGTTTTTTAAAAGAAAAAAAAAGTGAACACGAAGAACAGAAGCAGTTATTGAAGGCTACCACTTCATCAAATGTGTCTGCACTAACAGCATCATTCTTAACTAGAAGTCCTTTCCAATTGGTGAAGAGTTGATCTTGCCTGCTACTAAAGGCATTTGTCATGAACTTTTAGGAGAGGCCAAAGTTCAAAAGGTGACATGTGTTCCTGTTTCAGCTACTACCATCACTAGATGAATTGAAGAGATAGCAGAGAATATTGAGGCACAATTGTTAGAGAGGATTAATGAGTCACTGTGGTATGCAATCCTGGTTGACAAGTCTACTAATGTTGACAACAGAACAACAATGCTTGTTTTTGTGTAATACATTTTTCAGGAGGATGTACAGCATGAGGATATGTTCTGTGCACCTTTATTGCCAACCAACACCACAACTACAGAACTATTCAGGTCTTTGAATGATTACATATCAGGAAAACTGAATTGGTGATTTTGTGTTGGTATATGCATGGACATAGTGGCTGCCACGACTGGACAAATTTCTGGTTTCCCTACTTGGGTTAAAGAGGTTGCTTCTGAATGTGAGTCTACACACTATATCATCCATAGAGAAACGCTGGCTAGCGGAAAAATGTCCACCTGAACTTAACAAATGTTTTACATGATGTGATTAAAAGTATCAACTGTGTTAAAGTACACACCCTTAACTCATGTCTGCTCGCACAGCTCTGCAAGGAGATGGATGCAGAGCACACACGTCTTCTCTTATACACAGAAGTGAAATGGCTTTCTAAAGTTAGATCACTGGCCAGACTTTTTGAGTCATGAGAGCTGTTCCATAGATTTCCTTTAGAAAAACAATCACCACTGGTAGTACACTTCAGTGACACAGAATGAGTCGCAAAACTTGCTTATTTATGTGGCATATTCAACCTGCTCAATGAACTCAATCTGTCACTTCAGGGGAGAAGGACAACTGTGTTCAAGTCAGCAGATAAAGTGGCTACATTCAAAACCAAACTGGAATTAAGGGGGTGACAAGTCAACACTGGGATTTCTGACATGTTTCAAGCATTAGAAGAAATTTTGAAAAAAACTGAGCCAGAAACTTCTTTCTCCCAGCTGATGCATGTTCACCTATCTCAACTTTCAAAAGAATTTGAGAATTACTTCCCAACCATGAAAGACCTCTGAACTTTGGAGGAATGGATCGGTGACCCATGTGTGAATAAGCCAGGTGAATCGACTTTATCCATGTTAGAAAATGATTAACTGCTTGAAATGGCAAATAATGGTGGTCTTAAAAGTGTGTTTGAGACAACTTCAAATCTCCATACGTTCTGGATTAAAGTTTATCCTGAGATTGCCCCAAAAGCACTGAAAGGGCTGTTTCTATTTCCAGTATCCTATCTTTATGTAGAAGGGTTTTCTGTAGTGACAGCAACCAAAATGAGATTAAGAAGTAGACTGGACTGGCCAGGCATGGTGCCTCACACCTGTAATCCCAGCACTTTGGGAGGTCGAGGTGGGCAGATCACGAGGTCAAAAGATAGACACCATCTTGGCCAACATGGTGAAACCCTGTCTCTACTAAAAATACAGAATTTAGCTGGGTGTGGTGGCGCATGCCTATAGTCCCAGCTACTCAGGAGGCTGAGGCAGGAGAATCACTTGAACCCGGGAGGCAGAGGTTGCAGTGAGCTGAGATCATGCCACTGCCCTCCAGCCTGGGCAACAGAGCAAGACTCTGTCTCAAATAAATGAATAATAAAAAAAATAGACTGGACATAAGCAACACACTTTGGGTGTCACTCTCTCCCATCACCCTTAGATGGGACCATTTATTAATAGTTGCAAGAAAACAAGCTCAGGGCTCCCAATGCTTCTGCATTATGTTGAGTTATATAATTATTTCATTATATATTACAATATAATAATAGAAATAAAGTGCACAATCAGTGTAATGCGCTTGAATCATTCCGAAGCCATTCCCAGCAGTCCGTGAAAATATTGTTTTCCATGAAACCCGTACCTAGTGCCAAAAAAGTTGAGGATTACTGAAATACACAATGGAATATTGTTGAGCCATAAAAAGAATAAAATCCCATGATTTGCAGAAACATGGATGGAGCTCTAGGCCATTATGTTAACTAGAGGTCTATGTTAATTAGAGATCATCATGTTAAGTGAAATAAGCCAGGCACACAAAGATGAATATCTCATGTTCTTACTCATATGTGCAAACTAAGAAAGAAATGGGTTTACAGAAGATAGAAAGTGGACTGGTGGTTACCAGAGACCTAGAAGAATGGGAGAAAGAGAGGAAGAATGAGTGGTTGATTAATAGATATAAAAATAAAGTTAGATATAAGAAATGACTTAGTGTTTCATAAATCAGTAGAATGACTACAGTAAACAATAATCTATTGTATATTTCAAAATAGCTATTAGAGAATAATTCAAATATACCCAGCATAAAGAAGAGATAAATGTTTAGGGTGGTGGATAATCTAATTATCCTGTGTTGATCGTTATATATTACATAAATGTATCAGAATATCACAATGTATCCTGAAAGTATGTAAATCCGTTCTATATCAATAAAAAACACAAAATAAAAAAGAAATATAGCTAAGAAACCAATAGAGAAAGAAAATGTAATATTTAAAATTTGACTAACTGAAAAAAATCACAAATGGAAAATAAATAGCAAGATAGTCGGCTTAAAACATATTATACCAATAATTACATGTAACATAAATGAAATTAACCCTCAAATTAAAATAATAAAGAAGCAAGGTCCAACTATAAGTTGTCTAAAAAAGATGCATATTAAATACAAACACACAATTACAGTGAAAGCAAAAGAATGAAAAAAGCTATATTGTATAAACAGTAAAGAGAAGAAAGCTGTGTTACTATATTAATACTTACACTAATAACAATGTTAATATGAGATAGAGACGTAAAGATGAACATTATATAATTATGAAAGGGGCAATTCTTGAGTAAGACATATACTTTATAATCTTCACAATGAATGGAACTAAAACTAACACAACTAAAGAAAGATATTCACAGTGTAGTAGGAAAATTTAACGCTCCATTCTTAATAATTAACAGAAGAAGTAGACGAAAAAATTGTAAGAAAATACCACATTTCATCAATGCTATTAACTAACTAGATATTATTGTTGTTAACACTACACCAAGCAACTGTGTAATACACATACTTTTCAGGCACACACAGAACATTCCCCAACATAGAAAATACACTAGAATATGTAATAAGTCTCAAAATTATAAAATGAATTAAATTAAAAATCAATAACAAGAAGATATCTAGAAAAAGGTGCAAATATTTGGAAAACAGCCAATGGTTCAAAGAAAAGGAAGTTTAAAAATATTTTGAATTGAATGATAATAACATAACATGAAAATACGTGGGATACCGCTGAAGTAGTGCTTAAAGGTAAACATAGATCTTTAAATGTGTGTATAAAAAAGAAAAAAGGTTCAATCAGTTGTCTAAATGACTACCTTAAGCTAAGAAGGTAATTAAACTCAAAGTCATTAGAAAGAAAGAAATAAAAAAGAGAATAACAGAAATCAATATAATAGAAAACAACAGGAAAAAAAAGACTAAGGTTTTTTTTTTAAAGATCGATAAAATTGGTTTAAAAATCCATTAGTGAACTTATGAACACAAAGAAGGAAGCAACAGACACTGGGGTCTACTTGACGGGAGAGGGTGGGAGGAGGGAGAGGAGCAGAAAAGGTAATTATTGGGTACTGGGCTTAATACCTGGGTGATGAAATAATACGTACAACAACCCCCTGTGACACGCATTCATCTGTGTAACAAACCTTCACATGTACCCCCAAACCTAAAATAAAAGTTTAAAAAAAAAACCTTAGTAATGTTAATCAGGTAAAAGAAGACACAAAGCATTAATATTTGGAACAAAGGAGGGTATATCACTACAGGTCTTACAGGCATTTAAGTTATAACAGGGAATTATTAACATATTTAGGATAATACACTTAATATAGAGAAGTAGAAAAATTCTTTGAAAAATATATCAAAACAAGAAGAAATAGAATATGTGAATAGCTTTACGTGTAGTCATTAAATTCAATTAATAATCAAAAAGCTTTCCACAAAGAAAACTCTAGACTTTGATGGTTTCAGAGGGTGAATTCTATGAAGCACTTAAGAAGGAAATAATGCCGAACTTCCACAAAACATTCCAGAAAATACAGAAGGTGTATTCCAGAGAAATAGAATCAATAGAATAGATAGATAAATAGCTACATAGAGTCATGTGTCACTTAGTGATAGGAATATGTTCTGAGAAATGTGTCATTAGGTGATTCTGTCATTGTGTGAACATCACAGAGTTTACTTACACTAACCTAGCTGGTATAGCCTACTACACACCTAGGCTAGATGGTATGGCCTATTGCTCTCAGGCTACGAACCTGTACAGCAAGTTACTGTACTGAATACTGTAGGTAATTGTAATACAATGGTAAGTGTGTATCTAAACATGGAAAAGATTCAGTAAAAATGTGGTCTAAAAGATTTTAAAAATGGTACACCTGTGTAGGGCATTTACCATGAATGAAGCTTGCAGTGATGGAAGTTGCTTTGGTTGAGTCATACAGGGAGTGGTGAATGAATGTGAAGGCCTAGGACATTACTGTCCACTACTGTAGACTTTATAAACATGGTACATGGAGCTAAATTGATTTAAAATTCTTTTCTTCGTAATAAATTAACCTTAACTTATTGTAAGTTAACTTACAATAACTCCAATGTCTATGGGCAGGAGAAGATGGCTGTCTCTGCTTTGACGGACAGAGAATTCACTCTTCCTCCACTTTTTGTTCTATTCAGGCCCTCGGTGGATTAGATGATACACACCCACTTTGGGAAGGGCTATCTGCTTTACTCAGTCCACCAATTTAAATGCTAGTCTCTTCCAGAAACACTCCGATATTGTTTCTAGGTGTGTCTACACCTAGAATAATGTCTACCAGCCATCTGGGCATTCCTTAGTTCAGTCAAGCTGACGCATAATATTAACCATCCCAGAAGGTGGGAATAATTTCCAACTTATTTATCTTAATCCTGACACCCTGAAAAAGACATTGCAATATAGTTAAATTACAGAAAAATATTCCTCATGAGAATCAACAAAATATTAGCAAACTGAATGTAGTAACATAAATAATGAATAATACATTATTATCAAATGAAGTTTATCCCAGGAATGCAACTTGAGTAAACTTTCAAAAAATTTATGTATTTCAATGTGATTCAAAATAAAATGAAACAAACTGACAAAAAAATCAGCACCATTTATCACAAAATCTATTAATAAATCGGGAAGAGAAGGCATTCCCTTAATGTGGTAAAGGACAGCATGAAGCAACTACAGTTCATATCATACTTAATGACATGCTTAGTGATATACCTAAAGATACACTTTATCTAAGCTCAGGAAAAAGCAAGGATGTCTGCTTTGTCTCATCTTCTCATTACTATAGTGCAATTTCTGGCTACTGTAATAAGGAAAGAAAAGAAATAAAAGACCTAAACATTGGAAAGAAGTAAAACTGTCTCTATTTGCAGATGATATGATACTCTAGATAGAAAATCCAAAGTATAAAAAAGTATAAGAACTAACAAATTAATTTCCAAACACAAAGTCAATATACAAGAGAAATTGCATTTCCATGTATAAGCAGCAAACCATCAAAAATGAAATTAGGCTGCAAGTGGTGGCTTGGTGTGGTGGCTCACACACATAATCCCAGCACTTTGGGAGGCAAAGGAGGACGGGTCACTTGAGGTCAGGAGCTTGAGACCAGCCTGGTCAACATGGTGAAACCCCATCTCTACCCCAAAATACACAAATTAGCTGGGCGTGGTGGTGCATGTCTATAGTCCCAGCTACTCAAGAGGCTGAGGTGGGAGAACTACTTGAACCTGGGAGGTGGGGGTTGCAGTAAGCCAAGATCACACCACTGTACTCCAGCCTGGGTGACAGAGTGAGACCCTGTCTCAAAACAGAAAAGAAAATGAAATTAAAAAAAAAAAATACTATTCACAATAGTATTAAAAAATAGGGTCTTATGGCCTTGAGGTAGATAGGACATAAGTATAAACCACAAAAGAAAAAAAAAAATTATCACAGCCTTAAGGCAGCAGGGAAATAACTTGATCTCTATGGCTCAGCAGAGAATCCTTAAAAAAATCTTCTTACCTCACTGCACTGGCTTCTTTGTTGTATAAGAGTTTGCACTATGGGCAAAACACAGAGCTTTCTCCTAATTCTGAATGGATCAAAGTGCTGCTATTCCTCAAAAAAGAGTGCTGCTATTCCTCAAAAAGAAGTGCAAGTCGTCTGTGGCCCTTTTAGCCCCTTAGTCAATCCTCACCTCTGCCCTTGCTTCTCTGAATTAAAGAGTGTCATCAGGAATAATCAAGCCCTTCTCCCTAAAATCCAGGAAGAGAGGGAGTCAAATGTCATCTTTTGAATTCTTGTCCTTTGAATCCGTGTTTTTTGGAGGCTACTCTGTGCTTAAGCACTATGCTAGTGCTGGAAATATCATCTGAAACAAGATGTAGCCCCTTACTTACATTTGGGTGGCAGAAAAGAACACAGGTAAACACAACCATTAAGTATTATGGAGGCATGAGCAGAACATGATAATATGAGAGTACTTAGAAAAAGTGGGGTGTCAGGGATTAAGTTGTAAGCTCAATCTAGACAGATGATGGTGGGTAGATGAAGCACATTTATCTGCCCTGCACTGGTAAATGTGGCATCCAGATGACCCATTCTGGTTTTCTCTGGAGATTTGTATGTGTTGGTAGAATATATTTGTTATTTAAGAAACAGTCTCTATTCATTCTTGTATCTTTTCCTAAAGATATTTAAAAATGCAATTTAAATTTTAGTACAAAAAAGTCTTTACCAGCTGTTATTTAGATAGGCAAAAAAATGTATTTCTTCTTATTAATGTCTTCTGTTAAAAAATATGATATGAAATAGTCTTAGTGATGCTTCACTTTTGTTTAGTCCTTTCTTTTGTTGCTTTGACCTCCTGTCTTAATAAATATGCAATATTTTGGTGTTTCAAGATTCATTGCTCAATAATAAATGTTAAAAGAAAACAATAAATACGTAATAGAATATTATGATTGCCCTATGTGACCAATATCTTCCTAGCATCTCTCAAAGTAAGTAATTTTTCTGTCCTTTCTTATAAATGGGAGTTCTTTCAAGCCCAAGTTACTGAGAATTGAGAAAATTTCTGTTTATTATCTATTCCAAACCATGCTTCTTCCTCCAAATGACTCCACATCAAATCTTGTTTCAGCAGAATTCAAAATCTTTCTGAATTATAATGCCTAGTAGTATAAAACTTCATCTCTACCTTGGGGATTTAGCTGTTATAAAATCTTCACCATTCTTTAGAAGAGAGTGTACAGTAAAGAACACAGCTGTCCATTGAACACTTGTTTATTGTAGGTGCCAGTACCATGCTGAAAATATAGTGGTGAATGAGGCCAACACAATCCTTGCTCTCATGGAACATACGGTCCAGTTGACAGAGTCAATATTAAAAAAAAATTGGAAATCAAATAAATAGGTAAATAGATTTTTATCTGAATCTATCTTCTGGGCACACATTTGTCTTATTAAGGGACCTAACGTACATACTATGTTCCAATAATCAGATCCCACTAGCATGATGTCATCAGTGTAGTTGTCCAGAATAAAACCTGCGGATGGTGACACAATCAAGGAGCCTCTGGATTACATATTATGGAACAGAACCAAAGAGTTGATCTTTCCCTTAGACAAGACAGTGAATTATATACTGCTCTGCTTCTATGTCAAGTGAAGGTGAAAGCAAATACCTTCTAGTGTTCTGCATTTATGGATACAATGAAAAACACACCTGGAAAATAAATAGCTGCATATTGGATGCCAGAGGCTGTCTTGAGTTGTTCCAGTAATGAGGTCACCTTTAAAAATCAACTGCAATTGGAATAATCACTTAATTAGGCTTTTGAGAACCCTCTTTTTCCCAGGGTACATGTAGCTTGTGCATAAATTAACAGATGAGTTAAATGGGATATGTGATTGCAGTCACTATTCTTGTATCTTTCATGTATTTGGTGGTGAAACTTTTCTCCAAGGTTGTGATATTATTAGGGAGGTTGAAGTCTAGAGGGTTTTTCTTTTTTTCTCCCTTGACACAGCATTCATGGACAATGTCAGGGAGCTAATACCAGTTGCTAACTATATCTATTCCAACTCCTCACTCAGGGAGTGGGAAATTAGCATAGGATGAGTTTGCAGAACCACTGGGCCCAGTATAACACTGACTCAGCACAGATTTTCTATTTATGACCTTCCAATAGATCACAGTGGCAATCTGGGTCAAAATCAGAATAAAATAACCCTCAGAAACGTCTGGGTACTTTGCTTTTTCTGAGATATAGTTATCCTGGTCAATAACCACAAGTCCTTTGCGGTAAGATCAGGAGAAGAAATCAAATATTTACTTGTAATGCAAGACATCTCTATGAATGTATCCATACCCCAGGGACATATCTTAGGTCTGGAATTTATTTTTTTTAATTTTAATTTCAATAAAAGCTATTGAAATTAAACAGGTGGTGTTTTGTTACATGAAAAAGTTATTTAGGGTGATTTCTGAGATTTTGGTGCACCCATCACCCAAGCAGTGTTGTATTAGTCCATTTGCATGCTGCTTTCCAATTATACCCGATAATTGGAAGAAAAATAGTTTTAACTGACTCACAATTCCACATGGCTAAGGAGGCCTCACAATCATGGAAGAAGGCAAAAAGTACTTCTTACAGGGTGGCAGCAAGAGAGAATGAGAAAGAAGTGAAAGCAGAAACCCCTTATAAAACCATCAACTCTAGTGAGGTGTATTCACTACCATAAGAATAGTATGGGGAAAATTGCCCCCATGATTCAATCATCTCCCACCAGGCCCCTTCCACAACACATGAGAATCATGGGAGCTATAATAAAAGGTGAGATTTTGGTGGGGACACAGAGCCAAACCATGTCAAGTGTACACTGTACCCAATGTGTAGTCTTTTAGCCCTCACTACTCTTCCCCCTTTCCCCGAGTCTCTAAAGTCCAATGTATCATTCTATGCCTTTGTGTCCTCATAGTTTAGCTCCCACATGTGAATGAGAATATACAATGTTTGGTTTTCCATTCCTGAGTTACTTCACTTAGAATACTAGTCTCCCATTCCATCCAGGTTGCTACTAATGCCATTATTTCATTCCGTTTTATGGTCAACTAGTATCACATGATGTATGTGTGTATATATATACACATAACATTTTCTTTATCCACTCATTGGTTGATGAGCATTTGGGCTGGTTCCATATTTTTGCAATTGCAAATTGTGATACTATAAACATGCTTGTGTGAGTATCTTTTTTGTATAATGACTTCTTTTCCTCTGGGTAGATACCTAGTAGTGGGATTGCTGGATCAAGCAGTAGATCTACTTTTAGTTCTTTAGAGAATCTCCACACTGTTTTTCATAGTGGTTGTACTAGTTTACATTCCCACCAACAGTATAAAAGTGTTCCCCTTTCATGACATCCACACCAATATCTATTTTTTTTTTTTACTTTTGATTATGGCCATTTTTGCTGGAGTGAGGTGTTATGGCATTGTGGTTTTGATTTGCAGTTCCCTGATAATTAGCGATGTTGAGCATTTTTCCATGTGCTTGTTGGACATTTGTGCATCTTCTTTTGAGAACTGTCTATTCACATCCTTAGCCCACTTTGTAATGGGATTGTTTGTTTTATTCTCGTTGATTTGTTTGAGTTCTTTGTAGATTCTGTTTATTAGTCCTTTGTGGGATGTATAGACCCACTCTGTGGGTTGTCCGTTAACTCTGTTGATCATTGCTTTTGCTGTGCAGAAGCTTTTCAGTTTAATTAAGTCTCATCTATTTATCTTTGTTTTTGTTGCATTTGCTCTTGGGGTTTTGGTCATGAAATCTTTGCCTAAGCCAATGTCTTCAGGGATTTTTTCATGTTATCTTCTAGAATCTTTAAGGTTTCAGGTCTTAGATTTAAGTCTTTGATCCATCTTGAGTTGACTTTTGCATAATGTGAGAGATGAGGATCCAGTTTAATTATCCTACATGTAACTAGCCAATTATCCCAAGATCATTTGTTGAATAGAGTGTCCTTCTCCCACTTTATGTTTTTGTTTGTTTTGTAAAGATCAATTGACTTGACGCATTTGGCTTTATTTCTGGGTTCTCTATTCTCTTCCAATGGTCTATGTACCTATTTTTATACCAGTACAATGGTGTTTTGGTGACTATGGCCTTACAGTATACAGTTTGAAGTTGGGTAATGTGAATTGTTCTTTTTGTTTAGTCTTGCTTTGGCTATGCAGACTCTTTTTTGGTTCCATATGAATTTTAGGATTGTTTTTTCTAGTTTTGTGAAGAATTATGTTGGTATTTTGATGAGAATTGCATTCAATTTGTGGATTGCTTTTGGCTGTATGGTCATTTTGACAATATTGATTCTTCCCATCCATGTGCATGAAACGTGTTTCCATTTGTTTGTGTCATCTATGATTTCTCTCAGCAGTATTTTGTAGTTTTCCTTTTAGAGGTCTTTCACCTACTTGGTAAGGTATATTCCTAAGTATTGTATTTTTTGTAATGATTGAAAAAGTAGTTGATTTCTTGATTTGATTCTCAGCATGGTCGTTGTTGGTGTATAGCAGTGCTACTTATTTGCGTTTCGTATCATGAAACTTTGCTGAATTCATGTACCAGTTCTAGGAGCTTTTTGGATGATTCTTTCTTGGTATTCTTGGTATACAATCATCATCAGCAAACAGTGACATTCTGACTTTCTCTTTAATGATTTGGATACCCTTTATTTCTTTCTTTTCTGATTGCTCTTGCTAGGACTTCCAGTACAATGTTGAATAGAAGTATTAAAAGTGTTCATACTTATCTTATTTCAGTTCTCAGAGGAAATGCCTTCAACTTTTCCCCTTCAGTATAATGTCGACTGTGGGTTTGTTGTAGATGGCTTTTATTACCTTAAGGTACATCCCTTCTATGTCAATTTTGCTGAGGGTTGTAACCATAAAGGAATGCTGGATTTTTGCAAATACTTTTTCTGCATCTATTGACATAAGTACATCATTTTTGTTTTTTAATTCTGTTTATGTGGTGTATCACATTTATTGAATTAGGTATGTTAAACCATCCCTACATCCCTGATATGAAACCCACTTGATCATGGTGGATTATCTTTTTGATATGCTGTTGGATTTCGATCACTAGTATTTTTTTGAGGATTTTAGTATCTGTGTTCATCAGGGTTATTGGTCTGTAGTTTTCTTTTTCTGTTATTTCCTTCCCTGGTTTTGGTATTAGGGTGATACTGGCTTCATACAATGATTTAGGGAAGACTCCTTCTTTCTCTATTTTTTAGAGTACTGTCAATGGGATTGGCACCAATTCTTCTTTGAATGTCTGATAGAATTTAGCTGTGAATCTGTCTGGTTCTGGATTTTATTTTTTGTTGGCATTTTTTTTTTTATTACCATTTCAATTTCTCTACTGCTATTGGCCTATTCAGAGATTCTATATCTTCCTGGTTTAATGAAGGAGGGTTGTTTATTTCTAGGAATGTATCCATCTCCTCTAGGTTTTCTAGTTTATGTGCATAAAGGTGTTCATAGTTGTTGCTGGAAGTTAGGGACCCCAAATGGAGGGACCGGCTGAAGCTATGGCAGAAGGACATAAATTGTGAAGATTTAATGGACATTTATTAGTTCCTCAAATTAATACTTTTATAATTTCTCACGTCTGTCTTTACTGCAATCTCTGAACATAAATTGTGCAGATTTCATGGACATTTATCACTTCCCCAATCAATACTCTTATAATTTTCTATGCCTGTCTTTACTTTAATCTCTTAATCCCCATCATCTTCATAAGCTGAGGATTTATGTCACCTCAGGACCCTGCGATTATTGCATTATCTGTACAAATTTTTTGTAAAACGTGTGTTTGAACAATATCAAATCTGGGCATCTTGAAAGAACAGGATAACAGCGATGTTCAGGGAACAAGGGAGATAACCATAAGGTCTGACTGCCTGCAGGGTTGGGCAGAACAGAGTCATATTTCTCTTCTTGCAAAAGCAAACAGGAGAAATATTGCTGAATTCTTTTTCTCAGCAAGGAATAGCCCTGGGAAAAGGATGCATTCCCAGGGGGAGGTCTCTAAAATGGCTGCTCTGGGAGTGTCTGTCTTATGCAGCTGATGATAAGGGATGAAATAGGCCCTGGTCTCCTGCAGCACCCTCAGGCTTGCTGGGATTAGGAAATTCCAGCCTGGTAAAATTCTAGTCAGACTGGTTGTCTGCTCTTGAACCCTGTTTCCTGTTAAGATGTTTATCAATGATAATGCATGCACAGTGGGACATGAAACCTCATTAGTAATTCTAATTTCCCCCTGGCCTTGTGACCTTGCTCTGCCCTTCTGCCCTTGTGATCTTTTATTGCCATTTGAAGCATGTGATCTCTGTGACCCACTCCCTATTCGTACACCCCTCCCCTTTTGAAATTCCTAATAAAAACTTGCTGGTTTTGCCACTCAGGTAGGCATCATCACAGAACCTGCCAATAGGTGATGTCACCTCCAGAGAGCCAGCTGTAAAATTTCTCTCTTTTGTACTCTTTCTCTTTATGTCTAAGGCCAGCTGACAGTTAGGAAAAATAGAAAACAACCTATGTTGAAATACTGGGGGCTGGTTCCCCCAATACATAGTAGCCTTGAATAATCTTTTATATTTCTGTGGTATCAGTTGTAATATCTCCCATTTCATTTCTAATTGAGCTTATTTGGATACTTTTCTTGGTTAATCTAACTAATTCTCTATCAATTTTATTTATCTGTTCAAAGAACTAGCTTTTCATTCCATTTATCTTCTATATTTTTTGCTTGTTTGTTTGAATTTCATTTAGTTCTGCTCTGATATTCATTATTTATTTTCTTCTACTGGGTTTAGGTTTGAATTGTTCTTGTTTCTCCAGTTCCATGAGGTGTGACCTTAGATTTTCTATTTGTGCTCTTTCAGACTTTTTTGATGTAAGCATTTAATGCTATGAACTTTCCTCTTAGCACTGTTTTTGCTGTATCCTAGAGGTTTTGATAGGTTGTGTCACTATTATTGTTCAGTTCAAAGAACTTCTTAATTTTTATCTTGATTTCATTGTTGACCCAGTGATCATTAAGGAGCAGGTTATTTAATTTCTATGTATTTGCATGATTTTTAGGGTTCCTTTTGGAGTTGATTTCCAATTTTATTCCACTGTCATCTGAGAGAGTCTTTCATATAATTTTAATTTTCTTAAATTTACTGAGACTTGTTTTGGCATATCATGTGGCCTGTCTTGGCGAATGTTTTATATGCTAATGAACCTAATGTATATTCTGCAGTTGTTGGGTAGAATGTTTGGTAAATATCTGTTAAGTCCATTTGTTGTAGGGTATAGTTTAAGTCCATTATTTCTTTGTTGACTTTCTGTCTTGATGACCCATCTAGTGCTGTCAGTGGAGTATTAAAGTCCCTCACTATTATTGTGTTGCCACCTATTTCATGTCTGAGAGCTAAAACAATTAGTAACTGCTTTATAAATTCGGTATCTCTAGTGTTACGTGCATCTATATTTAGGATTTTGATATTTTCCTGCTGGACTAGTCCTTTTATTATTATATAACGTCCTTCTTTGTCTTTTTTAACTGCTGTTCCTTTAAAGTTTGCTTTGTCTGACATAAGAATAGCTAATCCTGCTCACTCTTGGTGTCCATTTGCATGGAATATCTTTTTCCACCCCTTTACCTTAAGTTTTTGTGAGTCCTTATGTGTTAGATGAGTCTCCTGAAGACAGCAGAAACTTGGCTGGTGAATTCTGCCTTCCATATCTTTTAAGTGGAGCATTTAGACCATTTACATTAAATGTTAGTATTGAGATATGAGGTACTATTCTAGTCACTGTGCTATTTGTTGCCTGAATAACTTGTTTTTTTTCTTTTCATTGTGTTATTGTTATATAGGTTCTATGAGAGTTGCGCTTTAAGGAGGTTCTATTTTGGTGTATTTGAAGATTTATTTCAAGATTTAGAGGCCTTTTAGCAGTTTTTGTAGTGCTGGCTTGGTAGTGGCAAAATCTCTCAGCATTTGTTTGTCTAGCAAGGACTGTATCTTTCCTCCATTAATGAAGCTTAGTTTTGCTGCATACAAAATTCTTGGCTGAAAATTGTTTAGAGAGGCTAAAAATAGGACCCCAATCCCTTTTAGCTTGTAAGGTTTCACTGAGAAATCTGCTGTTAATCTGATAGGTTTTCCTTTATAATTTACCTGATGCTTCTGCTCACAACTCATAAGACTCTTTCTTTCATCTTGACTTTGGGTAGCCTGATGACTATGTGCCTAGGCAATGACCTTTTTGCAATGATTTTCTCAGGTGTTCTTTGTGCTTCTTGTATTTGCATGTCTAGATCTGTAGCCAGCTCAGGTAGGTTTTCCTCGATTATTCCCTCAAATATGTTTTCCAAACTTTAGATTTCTCTTCTTCCCAAGGAACACCAATAATTCTTAGGTTTGGATGTTTAACATAGTCCCATACTTCTTGGAGGCTTTGTCCATTAAAAAAAAATTTCTTTTCTTGTCTTTAATGGATTAGGTTAATTTGAAAGCCTTGTCTTCAAGCTCTGAAGTTCTTTCTTCTGCTTGTTTGAGTCTATTCCTGAGACTTTCCAGTGTATTTTGCATTTCTACAAGTGTGTTTGTCCTCAACTTCCAGAAGTTGTGATTGTTTTTTATTTATACTATCTATTTCACTGAGGAGTTTTCCTCTCATATCTTGTATCATGTTTTTAATTTATTTAAGTTGGACTTCACCTTCTCTTGTGCCTACTTGATTAGCTTATTAGTTGACCTTGAATTTTTTATCTGGCAATTCAGATTTCATCTTGGTTTAGATCCATTGTTGGAGAGCTGGTATGGCCTTTGAGGGGTGTTAAAGAACCTTGTTTTCTCGTATCACCAGAATTGCTTTTCTGGTTTCTTCTCATTTGGGTAGACTACGATGGGGGGAGATCTGGGATTCAATGGCTGCTGTTCACATTCTTTTGTCCCATGGAGTGCTCCCTTGCTGTGGTTTATAATTGGGTTGGGTTTGTTTTTTAATTGGCTTCCTGGGAGCCAAATTATAGTGTTTGGTTTTGCTCTTCTGGGTCTAGCCACCCAGTGGAGCTGCCAGGCTCCAGGCTGGTACTGGGGAGTGTCTGCAAAGAGTTCTGTGATGTGATCTATCTTCCAGTCTTGCAGCTGTGGATACCAGCATGTGCTCTGGTGGAGGTAGCAGAGGAGAGCAGTGGACTCTGCGAAGGTCCTTTTTTGTTTTTGTTTGGAGCACTGGTTTTATGTTGGTTGGCTTCCAGTCAGGAGGTGGCACTTTCCAGACACCATCAACTGCAGTCCTATAGGAAGGATGCAAACTTGCCCTAGGAAAACCTGGTTAAGTATTCAGGTTTCTCAGGTTGTAGGCAGGGCCATAGAGCTCCCAAAGGATTATAACTTTTGTCTTTGGCTACCAGGGTGAGTAGAGAAATACCACCAGGTGGGGACGGGGATAAGCATGTCTGAGCTCAGCTTTTCCTTGGGCGGGGCTTGTTGCAGCTGCTGTGGGGGATGGTGGTATGGTTCCCAGCCCAATGGAGTTATATTCCTGGCGGGATTATGGCTGCCTCTGTTGAGTCATAAAAGTCACCAGGGAAGTGTGGGAAAGTTGGCAGTCATAGGCCTCACCCCACTCCCACGGAGCTGGTAGTCCTAAAGGCCAGTCTCACTCCCACCGTACCCCCTGCGGCAACAGCACCAAGTGTATTTCCAGGCAGCCAGGACCAGGGCTTAGAACTTGCCCCAGACCATGAGCCTCCCCATCGATAATGCAAGCAGAGTCATAGTTTTTCAGCATCTCGGGGAGCCTGCAGCAGTGATCCAGTTCCTTCAAAGTGCCTGTGGATTCTCTCAGCTTCCCTGGTATGTTCCTGGGGTAGTACTTGGAGCAAAAGTTCACAATGTGAGAATCCACATGCTGCCCTGTGCACTCGAGAGGGAGCTGCAAGCGAGTCCTGCCTCCTCTTCACCATTTTAATCCAGGTCTGGAATCTAGATGAAGAGTCATGATTCTCTGTTTTGATGGTTTAAGTCAGGTGTATATTCACTAAAACTAAAGCTATCTCAGTTATATAGATTAAGCAGGACCTGAGAGTAACACTCAGATTTTTCCAACCTAAGGACCTAAGGACCCTATGGTATTTTATAGGTGAGTCACACCTTTCTGATTAGAGCCTTATCAAATAAATAAAATAAATAGATTGATAATGATATAATGATAATCTATAATGATATCATGGTAATCACATCCACCTTGATTCTGGTGAGTAAACTGCTCCCTGGCCTCTTCCACCCTAGTAGTCTTTCATTTACATCAAATCCTAGAAACCACTTTAATATCAGTATCTCCCACCTTTATTCTTGGCAAAAGAGGGAAGTCAATGCAGCACTTGGTGTTTTGGTGAAAGCAAGGTCTTCTGGGCCTTCCCAGAGACCAACAGGGAGTTGTCGAGCCAATCATCCTGGATAATGTCACTCCAACATCCCCATCTCCATACCTTCTTAGATCCCTGTTATATCACGGCTAGGAATTTTTAACATCTTCATTTATCACAGTTCACTGTGTATTTTACATTTACATTAAGACCAGGATTAAGTTAACCAAGTGGACAAATTGTTAGAACCTTTTCCAACTGCTAGCACATTAAAGACAGACTCTCTGATGAGTGACCCCACATTAATAAATTATGTTCCTCTTTCTTCCTTGGTTTAGCAAACTCGAATCCATTCACAAACACATAATCTCCTGCTTCATGCAAATATAATTTAAAAACAGATAAATATTGCTATTCTGTAAGCACGCAGAATTTCCTTTGGGTTGACTTTGTAACTTCCCCCTGCTCCCCAACCTCCTTGGGCTGCTGAAATTTTACTCATGCTATAGGCTTAGAGGCCAAGAAAATTGGTAGAAGTGAATGAATGGAAAATACACACAATCTTTCAAGGCAACTACCTCAGATGAGGTAGCTATAGGTAAAGCAATCAGACAAAAGTGTTTCTGCAGACATGTAAATGTCAGCAGAGTTTTGAGATAGTATGCTAGCCAAAAACTTCAAACTGGTAGAATCTACTAAATTATACCTGGGGCTCCAGCTACAAGGATGTTTGAGAAAGGTGGACTTTTAGCCATTCAACTTATGCCTACAATAAAACCTCTAGAAAGAGGTCTGAATATATGATGAGCTAGCCATCTGGACTGTATCTGTCACGTTGGGTAAAGCACTGAAGTTAGTGCCTGGCACAAAGCAAGTGCTCAATAAATGTCCGTACTTATTTTATTAAAAGTATCAGCTTAAGTATCACTTCCTTAGGCCATTTCCGTCCTTCTGGACTACATTAAATTCCCTGGCTATATGCTCCCAAAACTTCTACAGTTTTAAAATTCTTACCTCACTTGTAATTATACTCTGAAACCTCTTTCTTTTATGCTGAAACCCATGTTTCATGAAAGCAGGAACCAAGTTTATCTACCTTTTTAAAAATACATATCACTAGGGTATATGGCTAATAACAGGTGTACAATAAATGATAATGAATTAAAAAGTGGAATTGGTAGAGGTTCTGCCTCATTGTCTTCAGTTGTTTTCTTAATAGTACGTTATTATGTACTAAAGGAATGTAACACAAATGCCACGTTACCTGGTTTCATAAGTATCTTATTAAACTAATGAGGTATAGGGCTAAGAAAAGTTATTTTAAAAATATATCTAGCTTCTTTCTAGCTACTTGAACTGAAATGTCAACTTAAAATTTCTAAAATGGAGTGTTATAACTTATCTTATATATTACATGTCAAATAACCTACATCTTGGTCCTCAAGTATCCTAATTTCACAGAGTTCTATCTAATTTGGTGTCTCTAGATATGTATAGTGTCTTGATAACTTTATCAGATTAATAAATTCTTAGATCAAATTTGTCATGGTTTCAACTCTACTTTTGTTCTTGCAGTTTTGTCTACATAATCAACATTTGTTTTCTATGACAGTGTGGTCAATATCGAGGAAAACTTGAAAAGAATGACAGTTAAACTAAGAACCTGTGTTGGAATCCTGGGTCTTATACTTTACTGTGTTTAAGAAAATTACCCATATTTTGTTAAATCTACAACATTGTTGAAAAATCACCAAAAAAGAAAAGATACATCCCAATTTTATGAAGGTTAACGTGGATTATTTTATCTTAGATTGATGAAATACAGTACTTAGTTCTTTGACCTTCAGCTTTTTCATCTACATTACTCACCAGCTGCAATCCTGCCTGCTTCATAACTATATTTTTCCATCCCTCTTGCCCACTCTCCTTCCCTGGGAATGGCTGGAATACCATGTCCGGACCCCAGGGGACATTTTTCTGCTGGATGCACTTGCCTGCTATTCAGTAAATCTGTCCTAGATGGGCACCTAACCCAAGCTTCTTGGATCATGTTTTTCCAGGGATTTCTTTTCCTCTGTATTTTTAAAATGTACATTTTTAAATTTTAGAATAATTTTATGTTTTTAGAAAAGTTGTAGTAATAATACACAGAGTTCCTGTAATCCTTCACCCAATTTGCCCTATGGTTAACATCTTAGATTTGTCAAAACATTAACATTGGTTAATTACTATTAACATTAACATTGTTACATTACTATTAATTGAACTCCATATTTCACCGATTATTTTCATTAATGCCCTCTTTCTGTTCCAGGATACAACTCAAGATACCACAGTGGATTTAGCTGTTGTGTCTTTTTGGTCTCTTTTGGTATACAATAGTTTCTTCATTTTTGTTTTTTATGACTTTGCCAGTTTTAAGGAGTACTGGTCAGGCATTTTGTAGATTGTCTTTCGATTTGGGTTTGTCTGATATTTTCTCATGATTCAACTGGAGTTGCAGGTTTTTGGAAAGAAATCCACAGACATGAGGAGCCTTTGTCATTACATCATATTAGACAGTAAATGATAGTCACATGACATCACTGGTTAAGAAAGTTTCAGCCAGCATTCTCCACTCTAAAGTTGCTATTCTTCCTTTTCTATATTCTTTGGAAGAAAGCCACTGAGTTCTTTGGAAACTTCTAAACCAAAGCAAAATGAATAGATTCTGTCCTTATTTAATGAAGGGATCCAAGGACTATACAGGCTGTGAAAAAAAGCCTGTCTGCAAGGTGGAAAAATAAACCAGTTAATGAGATACGGACAGAATTGTGATGGCATTTCCACCTCCTGAGGCTCAGAGAAGCTCCCCGTCTTCTGGAGATTATATTCCACACTACTATTGTGCCAGAAAATTTCCCTTTTCGCCTACGCCAGTTTAGATTGAATTTCTATATGTCCAACCAAAAATAGGCTACAATACTGTATACCTCATTGGATTGCTATGAGAATTAAATAAGTAGTATGCGAAGGGAGTGCCTACCACAGAAAGAGACACATAGCAGTACCAATAGATGTTGAATATTATTATTAATATTAATTGATGCAGAGTAGTATTTTGAATTCATTACATTATAAACATTGTGGAAATAAACTAATGGTCACAGATTTCTTAGTTATATTTGAGAATTTGAGATCGCACCTTAAACATACCTGCTATTGTAGCATTGGATTCAAAGAGAAGTGAAACGAGTTGTAGCTTTATCAGGATCTTGCTGCTTCTGCAAGAACTAAGCCATGTTTGCGTTAAATTCAGAGGCAAGAAAAAAGCGGTCTGGTATTTGAAGTACATAATTATCCACATTCTTCTTTCCTGAGGAAAGGGCCATCAGAGCTAAGTCTTTTAGTCAAGAAGCATCTTTGATTCACAAATACTATGTGATCCTTAACGTCCCATGACTATTACCTAGAATTGTTTTAGCCTTAAAGTGCAGAGAGAGGGGAGAAGTGTGCATTTATATCTTTAGTACATATCATTAATGTATCTGTTGTGACATTTATCTACAGTCATGAAATGAAAAAATAATTTGGGCATAAGTGACTTTGAACTACTCCTATTTAGTTCTCCAAATTTAATTTTTTTAATAATGGGAATATAGCTATCAAGAAGACAAACTTTTAATAGCTCTTTAATGAAGCTGTCCTGATATTTCCTTTTCTCTTAAAAAACTCATTTATAGATTGTTTCACATTTCTACCTTGGTTCTGATTTTCTAAAAGCAATTTTGGTATGAAAGAGGTACAATAGAAAGACAGGCTAGTGTCCAAGTCTCTAAAATGGTTTGTCTCTGTGCAATGCAAGGAGAATATGCTCAGTGGGCAGTGCCAATACCTGGAAGTATACCAGATGCTTGGCAGTGTAGCATAGATCTTAGTGAAGGAATTCAAAGTAAGAGAAAGTAAAGGAAAAAAGAAGGGACTATACAGAAGTATCCCTACACAAAATGGTGAAAGAAGTAGTGTATATTGCATGTCAGCCTACTTCCAGCATCAGCCCTCTCCATCTTTCCTTGACTCCCTAAAAGCAGATGACTTAGTGCCCAACTCATGCATCCCCCTGTTTCAGACTTAAGTATTCACCTCCTGTTCCTATAATCCCTCAATGCATCAGCAAGCACCTATTTGAGCATCCATGAAGATAAAATACACACAAATATAAATTTGCCATTGTCCCAGTCCTCCAGAAACTTGCTGTTTAGTGGGGGAGGAGAAGCATGTATGTAGATAACTAAAACAAAAAGGCAGAGTGGTGTAGAGAGGGACAAAGAGCTACAAGAGAACTAGGAGAAGAGGAATAATCTGAGGTGTAGGTTAAGATGTGGTCTGTGGGAGGCTGAGACAGGAGAATCACTGGAATCCTGGAGGCGGAGGTTGCAATGAGCCGAGATAGTGCCACTGCACTTCAGCCTGGGCAACAGAGTGAGAGTCCGTTTCAGAGACAGAAAAAACAAAAAGATGTGTGCTGTGGTGTGACAGAGCTAAGGGAGGAGTTCCTAGAAGACAATGTACAAAGTCATGAGAAGAAGGTCAAGGAAAAGATCCTGGATTTGATAAGTTTAACATAACTATAGAATGCAGTTTAAATTAGGTGACTCATGGATTACATTGATTTATTCCCAGAATAACAAATATTAAAGGAGGTAACAAACAAATTACATAAGATAAGTAGAGAGAAAAGAAAAGACAGCCAATTATTTAAATAATTCTAGCATAAGAAATAATACAAAACTATAAGGACAGCAGCGTTTCCCCCTATCTGTTCATGTTTTGAGGCATAATGGAAAAACCCCACTTTTTATTATCAAATGGTTTACATAATGATCAAGTACATTAAATCAAAACAGAAAAAAAAGGGCTTTAATAATATGGAAAATATCCTTTTCCTGCAGAGACAGATTGGGGACTGAAAGCGTCAGTTGGCTGGGTAGCTCATTAGCCGTCTTTCATGAGTGGCACCACCTTGGAAATAACCAGAGCCCTGAAATAAAGATGAAAAGGCAACAAAGAGGGGACTCTCTGTTACCCTTAGGCAGGCAAATCAAAGCAACTGAGGCTAAAAAGAGATGGGAAAAGTTCACTTCAAAGCATTACTATTATCTTGCTCATTTCTGAATAACTGAAACCAACAGACCTCCCAACACACTTGCTGCCCTTTTTTGTCCATGGGGAAACAGGCTAGTCTACGAGTTTACTGGATATCCATTATTTCTATCTTGCAAACATCCCCTATTCCTTCTTTTGCTAACCAAATACATTTTTTCCCTTTTGAGAATCTTTCATCCCCAAGAGGATGCAGGTGTTTGATTGTGTGAGCCAGGACAGCCAATAAGAGTATACCTTCAAAGACTGATCTGCTCAGCAGAAAAAGAGACTCGATTTCTTTGTAAGGTTACAAAATTCGTCAACTGTGTAGGGCTGGCACTATGGACATAATGTGAGGGGAATTAAACCAGCACAGGAAGCAATGCTGAAAGCAAGTTAGAGAAAGAGAAAATCATATTCTTCCTGATGTTGTTAAGCCCAGGACAAGCCCTGCTATTTCTTGACTTCTGAGTTACATGGGCTGATGCATTTTCTCTGCCCAAGTTAGAATTGCGTTCCTGTCACTTGTTACTGAGAGCACTGAATGCAGTACGTTTTTGAGCTACACTTTTCCATAGGACACTAAAGAGACTTTGAAATCAAGATCTTCCCTGTTGCATGAGTATGGGTAGTGTGCATGCTGTAGCATGAAGATGCTCAGAGCGTCATATCACCTTAAGAATAATTACTGAAGGAGGAAGAATGAAAGCAACCAGGATGAAAATAAAGTTTATTTTTCACCTTCTTTCACCACTGATAGAAATGAATGAGTTGTGTTGATACTCTAAGGAAATTCACATTTTGATCTCCCAATGAATCACCTATGGAAAATTAGAAACGTGATGTTGTCACTATAAAGTGGCCCTGGTCCTGCGGATGACATTTGCAGCTTCAGTAAAAAAGTAAAAGATCAAACCTTAATTGATTACTTATTTTGGGGTGCACATGGCACTAAATTGCAAGTGGGGATGTAAGGGCGCAGATATCTTAGGAGAGAGGACATTTTGACTCAAATAGACAAATTCCACTACAGTTCTATGAAAAAACACATGTACATTGTTTAGTAGGGTTAGCAAAGTCTGACTAATTTATAATACTGCCAAAACAAAGTAGCTTTATCACAGAGTCTGAACTAAATTTAAAATACATACCTAGTCTGTACATTGTTTGTCGAAGATTCTCAGTAAATTCTTTCTGATTGAATAAAAATGAAACGTTATCACTTTCAACATAACAGAAAATTTAAGCTGCGAATGCTCGTAAAGAAATTAGGGGAAAATAATGGGGAACAAAACCCGCAATCGGCTTATCAATCGGCTTATTGTTGACACGCCACGCCACTGAGAACTAGTATCTAATTTTCTTGAGCCCTTATCTCAGGTAAAGCTATTGATTCAGGGAAATAGGTTATGCGGAAACCATGAAAGTTTCTAGTCTGGCCGACCCTAGGTTCACGACTCTTTACTCCAGGCAAGAGATAAGCACCTGTCGTTAAATTTCAACATCCCTGTCTGTCAAATGGGAATAATAATGATTCTCTCATTTGGTGGCTGTGAGAGGTGAGTGAAACGAGACTGAAATTTGACCCAGGAAATATTTGTACCTCTCACTTTAAAGGACAGAATTTTAAAAAATAATAAATGATCAGAAATTAAGGTAGAATATAGTGAACACTAATAGCGGGAAATAGCTAATCTGCAGGTGAGGTGGCTGAAAGGCTCCTACGCTGAAAGTGTTTGCTGGATGCACAGGAGATCTGGGATACATTCCGAACTCGGCAACAGGACCAACTCTTTTCCTCAAGGTTACAGACCAGCCAGGTTCCAGTTCAGGTCTGGGAATCTACCCACCCAGAGTTTGCGCCCTTTTCGTTTTGCAATTTAAAACCGGGTTGTAGGGGGAAGGAGTGAAGGCAGCATGTAGAGAAAGTAAATTACAGTTCAGGTAACAGGAACAAGAAAATCTCCAAGGTCAGGGTTGGGTGTCAACGAATTATGCAAAATACGACGGAATGAGAAGTCACAAACGCCTTGCAAAGAATTCTGAATTTTAGAAGCTCTTTGCAGAGCCCCCTTCAGCCCGCTCCAAGCGGCCTTGGGTCCCTCTCTAGGCTGTCGGACTTCGCCTTCCTTTTCTCCTTGTTTTTCCCAGCAACCAAAGCATCTGAAAAACATTTTTTTCCTCCATAAATCTGAACAAATTTCCTTGTAACGCAGAAGCTTTTTTTATCGCTTTAACAAAACTTTCCTCTGCTTCTCTAGGGAGAACCTAGTATTAGAGCTGCCCGATAGGCGGGACCCCGAAATCGGGGCAGCTCTGGCTTAGTCCAGGCTATTCTAGTGGGCGCCAGCACCAGAGGCGCCTCTCCACCCGGGCGGGGATCCGAGCTCCGGTCCCCGCCGCGGTAGCGAGTGCAAAAGCCCCAACCGGAGTCAGAGGAGCCGCGCTCGCGGAGGGGTGCGCGCTAAGTCCTCGCGGCTTCCGCAGGAGCTATTTTTAGCGGTGCGTGGCTCCCCCCGCCCCCGGCGTGGTAGCCTCCGGCTCGCGGCTCCCCGCGGCTCCTCTCGGTCTCCCCCGCCGCTGCCGGCTCTTGGTAGCTTCCACGCGGGCAGGTCCGGAAACTGAGCATGTCTGCAAGCGCTCGACGGCGCCGGCGGCAGCGGGGGCAGAGCTGGGCTGCGTCAGGCTGAGCCCATTCACCTCGCGGCCGCAGGAGCGCAGCGCCGGCGCCGCGCCGCCCAGCCCCGCCGAGAGGGGCGCACTCGCCGCCGCTGGGCCCGCCGCCGCTCACCGCAGCCCCCTCCTGGCGACCCGCAAGTAAGTTTGTGAGGCTGCTGGGCGGTGGGGCGAGGTCTTGGAGCCCGGGGGAGTCCAGGAGGGATAGCGGGAGGCGCGGCTGGCGCCCGGGAGAGCCGGCTGGCCTCTGTCCCCTGTGTCTGGTGCCTGTCCGAGCCACTTTGAAACCTGGTGGCCATTGGGATGCTCGAGCGGGGACGACGGGCAGAGCAGGAGGGCAGAACTAGCTCCAGCGGGGGCCCAGAGGGCAGACTTGGGAAGAAGGAAAGACCGTGCGGCGAGGGAGGGAACCGGGCGGGGAGGCTGGACTTGGGGCGCGGGAGCCCGGCCAGGGGACAGCCGCAGAAGGAAAGTGGGGGTGTCACCGGGGGATAGGGTGGGAGCAGCGTGAGAGTACACTGTTGGGGGCGCAGAGTGGAGGGCAAACGTGTCTTGACCAGAGCGGCAGGAGGATGCGTGTAAAGTGGGGCGCGTGGAAAGCGGATTTGAACGAGAGCAAAGGACGCCGGTGAAAGGGACAGTGGGCTCCGGAGGACTCGGATAATTTGGGCAGTCAGTACAAGGTTAGGGGGCACATTATGATGGAGTCAGCCTGGACTCTGTCTCCGGCTAGAGTACTCGAGGCCACATGTTGGGAACTGGCTGGGGAGAGGATGGATGTAGAAAGTGGCCTGGAAGGGCCGGCTGGAAAATCGCTGAGGGATTCGGGTGAAGAGGAAGGGAGCTGTGCAGGATCGGGCGTTGGAACTGGGCTGCTGGTAGGGCCTGAAAGGTTCGGGAGAGGGTTGGAGGCTTCCCCGTGCCGCCCCTTGAATAGTGATTTAGTACTGTTCTCTGAGGTTCACTTTCACCCCGGGCTCCTCCTCCGTCTACTACCTGGCTTCGATGCACCTCGGCTCGCTGTAGGCGAGCTTGTAGGAGATTTAAATAGACATCAGGCAGTGGGGAAGGTAGTCGTTTACAGCGGGGAGCTGCTCAGGCTTCCCTTAAGTGGTTCCTGGCACGCTCAGGGTGCAGTGTAGGGTCTGAATGTGTGTGTTGCAGGAGTAGGGTGGGGTAGGGGGAGTGGTGTCAGTTCTAGGCCACAGGAATTCATGGTCTGGCCCCAAAGGTGCGGTGTTTTTGGCCAGGAAGTCAGGCAGAAGTCTGCAGCGTGCAACTCGCGGCGGGGCGTGTGTGTGCGTGTGTGCGCGTGTGTGCGCGCGCGTGTGCATGTTTCCGGCCCGGGGTCGCGTGTGTGGCTGCAGCCTGTCTCCATGATAAGAAGATCCAGGGATCCACGGGCGGCACGGGGAAGGGATTAAGGGGAACATGCTTCCCTACGTCTTTTCTGCCTCCTTTTCCCAGAGTAGCATTCTTTGCTTATCCAATGATGCTTCTCTCTAACCTCTCCCTCTCCCCTTACATCCCAAACCTGATGCGAGTCTTCTCTGATTCGGCACTCTAAGGAGGACTCAGCCGCCGGCTGCGACCACCGTGGACTCCCTCTATGGAAGGGAATCCTGGGAGTCCCGGCCGTCAGAGGGGTTCCCAAATCCAAAGGGTTCATCTCCAAGGCGTCACTCCGGGGGTCCGCGGTTCACTCTGCTGCCCCTTGCAGGTGATGCTGTGATTGTTGCCCGCGGACAGGGAAGCACGATGCCTCCAAAAGGCCAGCGGGGCGGAGAAGCAGGAACAGAGACCAGCATTTAAGGGAATCTCTGGCGGGGGCCTCCCTGGAGTTCCCGACATGTAAATATAGTGAAAAAAGAAAACACTAGGTTACTAGAATAAACACGTCCTAAAATCGCTATGCAAAAACGCCTTTTTGAACAGCAAAGATTTCACCCACCAAAACAGGGAAGCAAGAAGCTTCCACAGTGTGCAGGATCCGAAACAGGACCTGCCCGGCCAGGCCCGGCGTTGGGGGGTGAGAGTGGGGGAGGGGTTGTCGGCTTCTCCATCCAGCTTGCCATGTTCTGCCATCGGTTTCGCATTTTCAGAGAGACTTTACCAGATGCAGGAAATGAAGATGAAGGCAACTCTGGAAGGATGAAAAGAAGGGAGAGCAAGCACTGTACCTACTCTCTGCTATCTAAGAGGGCTGGTCTCATAACTAAAATATCCAGTCCCTGAGATCTTGTGTGCAACCATCAGAAATAGTTCAGGACACCAAATTGCACAGAGAAGATTCAGATGAGGAGAAACAAGAACTCTGTGGAAAACTGTTGGAGACAGTGGCACGGTTGTCTTAAAAGGTGATGTCTGTCCCATGGAGGGACACAAGAGCGAGGACAGCACGGTTCTAATGGCCAGGGCGTGTCCTCTTATTCCATGTGACAGTGGCTAGCTGAGTTGCTAGGGTATGTTTTTGAAATATACCCTTTGAAATATGTTGATTATTCTGGACATCTGTAAGGTGGGAAATTTGAATAAAAAGACTTCTGTCATTATTGGCTTTTATGGCTATGATTTTTTTCAGTTATTTGTATAAATCATGTGAAGGTAAAATAAATGATCATTTCAGCCATTAATTCTGTTCTGCACAGATTGCTGTTCAAATAAAACATCGTCTGATATGTCTGCCTGTATTGTTTTGTTTGGGGGTCACTGAAGAGGGAAAATCGGCCAAATTGATTAGGGTGTCATATAAAAGCAGAGAGTAGGTCCGGGTAGATCTTATGAGTGTGTGCAGGAAAAGGCTTCATTATAGAATGCTAAATTTAATGTGAGATGAGAGAATCTTTTACTCCCCACCTCCTGCATTTGAAACACAAAGGATTGTACCCTTGGGCTGGTTCCTAGTCCTTAAGTGGAAGCCTAACTGGGCACTTTTTTTCTGGAGGATTGTTCCCTAAATCCTGGTAAGCTTTAGAAAATAGGCAATGGAATCTTTGTTGCACTAAGGTAAAGTCATTACAAAGAAAAAAAAAAGAAGAGGAAGAAGAAGAAAGTAAAGGTGGTGAAATGGCTTGAGGAGGCAAAATGAGAAACAGAGATGTCAGTCAAAGTGGAAAAAGAGAAATAACTTTCTCTCACTTTAGGGATAGGTCTTATTGATAGGCTTAGAGCAGTGATTCTCCACTGGGGGCAGTTTTGCCCCCTAGGGGATACTGGCAATATCTGGAGACATTTTTGGTTGTCACAACTTTGGGGGAGAGGTACCGCTGGTGTCTTGTGGGCCAGGCCGGGGATGCTGCGAACATTCTACAATAAACTGGACAGCCTCCTGCAGTTATCCAGCCCAAATGTCAGTAATGCTTAATTTGAGAAACCTGATTTTCAACAAGATGTGCTTAACATTAAAAGCAACCCCTTTTAGGATACTTTCAAATATTCCTATTGGAAGTCCATCTCGAAAATCAAGAGTAGTTTATAAGAGACTTTCTTTGCAAAATGGTCCCACGTTCAAAAACACTTGTTTTAAGGAAATTAAAGAGGCTTCCTTTTGGCAGAACTGTTTTTCAGCCTTTAAAAAACAAAAAACAAAAAACCCTAAGACATATTGAGAATGTCTAAAAGGTGAATTATATGCATGTGTGCATAAGAACTAAGTAAACATTGTTTGATAAAACCAAATCAAAAATATTCTGCTGTACTAATTTCACTGAACTTGTTTGGTAATTGCTTTTTAAAAGAGAGAATCTTATTTTTTAATTAAAATGAATTTAGTTAAAATTATAACTTGTAAGTTCTTTATCAAGTGAGGGATTAAACAATCAGAGAAAAATGTTAGGCAAATATTAATTTGAAGCCCCCAACAAATTCCAAAAGGAAACCTTAGTGTTTATAGGTATCTGCATAGAAAGGTAAGAATGTCGTATAATTTTCTCATACTGTATTTAATTTCCATTTGAAATCGACAGCATGGAGTGTATTGAGAAGCATCAAGCCTTTTGATTCTGGAGCACAATGCATTGACTAGAAAGGAGGAACAATACCTTACACTCATAAATGTAATAAGATACTGTTCTAATATCCCCTGCATGCAGGAACTCAGAGCACTTATTAGGTAAAAGCCTTGTCATTAGCACAATGAGGCCTAGTGAAACTAAAATTTGGTCATTGTTTCTACCTCCTCTTCCGTCCCACCATTCCACCCATTTTCGTTATTGGTTTGTTTCAGAATTCATTCTGAAGGTATCATCATTTGGGTTGCTTACTTCCTTTCTTGTTCTAATAACCATTCCATTCACCCTTACCTATTACTGTCCCTCAGGGGTCTGTGTTGCAGCAGACTTGATACTCCTGCTAAGACTCTGGGGAACCCAGCAACCCCCCACCCCGCTCCGCCCTTTCTCCTGTGTGTACAAACACAAACAGCTCTTTTCTGCTTCTAGGTGGAATGAGGATTTGTGCCTGTCTTGGAAAAAGGCAGTGGGGATAGCCTTTGTTTTTCACAAAGGCAACCTCAGTTTCTCTGCTTGTATATTTACTGAATTGGTTTGTTCAATTGCATATTCTTGCTATTAGAGAGACTTCATCTTTCCCAAGGGAATAGTGAAAGAACTGGGGAAAACATGACTTCAGTGTAAGCAATGCTGGTATTGATAGAATGCAGCTGTCATTTTACTATGTGAAAACCCAATAAATGTGATTTGAACCAATGATAATCAGATCTGTAAATTCCATAAGCATTTGTAAACTCAACAGTAGCAGGTTCTGTTTTAGACACTGGGACTCTTACACTTGCAATACCCAGATATATCTCTCAAAGTGTATCTGTACAAAGAAACATAAGATAGGTATTCATTTTCATTGAATTTGGAGCAATTATAGAGATATTTTCTGATTCTTGAAAAGATTTCAGAACACAATTGGTGAGATGCAGAAGGCAGAAGAAATCATTAAGGGGAAAACAGTTCCATGGATTTCTGTACAGCCTAGACAAGGAGGGAATGAGAAATTTGAGGTGAAAGGGATCAATTCTTGTCTCTCTTTTCCTTTCCTTAGCAAATGGTTATTGATTTTGACATCTGAGCAAGGAGAGGTGGTTTCCTTCCCTGCAGATACTTGTTGAATGGATGTGTGCCCTTTTGCACTTCTGATAGCCACAGTGGTAGAAGACAATGGGCTGGCTGGCACTGGTAGTTAGAGGAAGCAGAATTTCAAATCAGTTCTGTTTTAATGGTGTTTTCAGCAAAGGTTCTAACCACACACTTTCAAAGACCGAGCATTCTATGTCACTATTTTGAGGAGATTAATAGAAAGACTACAGACCTGAGCATTTTTGTTATTTTGGGTACTAGGCAATACCTGTGCTATTTGGAGAAACCATATTTATTTGGGGGACAAGGAAATATTGATAAGACGGCAGCTCCTTTTACCTAAAAACAAACTTTCTGCTTACTCTGGCATGTCAATTATTGTCCCAGCTGGAAGGAGGGTCATGTGAGAATTTTATCAAACACCCTATGTTGCTCTTGCTGAATTCAGGAGCAACCACACACATACAGAGCAAGATTTTGAAATTTATGCTGTAGCCACGGCAAAGAGAATATCTTTTTTGCAATTTCATTTTATCTTATAATTGTTGAAGATAAGTAATAGCAATGCAGGAAAAAGGCAACCTTGTTTGTGGAAGGTTTTACTTTTGTTTACAAATGCTTATTCATCTTAAGAAACAAATAGCCTGGAACATTTTCCCAGGCTTTCAGCCTTCTTTATAAATAGTGTGTCTCTTCTGTCTCTGGAATATTCATTATGTGATGTCGTTTGGAATCTGAATCCTGGGCTCAGATGGCTGATACGGTTCCTTCTAATTTTGTGATTTAGAATTGTCTATCCTCCTAAAGAAGGTAAAAGAGACAAGCTGTTTGTCATTGGGGGCACAGTAAAAGGTGCAGGCTGTAGTCTGTTTTACAGAATTACATGCATGTTGCTTGACCTTGGCCTGGGACCCCACTGACCAAAACACTGAACTCAGCCTTCTGGATTATGAAGCCTGATTTTCACAATTTGGATTTGAGCAACAGTGTTTTGACCAGGTTTGACAATCAACTGATGTGTTTGGAAAAGACTGACTGATGAGCCAGAATACTAACCACCCATTTACAAGGAAAGAGGCACAGACATTTAGGGAGGATCAAGAGCTTTGCAGTCAAACCTGGCACTCCTGCTTAGTAGCTTGTGACTTTAGATGAGCTTAACTTTATGGAACTTTATTTCCTCATCTTTAAAATGAAGATAATTATGAAGTGATTTGCGCGAGGTCAGTAGTCACTCTGCATCATTTCAGCTTAGTTTACAGTTTTCAAAATCTCCATCCAAACCTTCTGCTTCTTATGAGCATGCTTATTTTCTTGGTTAAATTCATGTTTCTTTTATTTATTTAAAAATTCTCAAGAACCTATATTTAGCTCAAGAAATTCTCCTTTCGGTTGTTAGATTCTGGGTCTTCTAGAGCCAAAAAAAGGGTAACTGATGGGTCTCAATTATGTTCAATTCACGTATTGACCTAAATTGTCAAAAAGATTAAGCGCCTTTTTATTTTTTCCTAATTGGGATGAACATAAATAGAGCTTTAGGTAAAGATGTCTAAAACCAAACAATACCATATGCATAATGTCTTTCAACTAGGATGTATTTTTTGATGATCAGACAATTGAAGATTGGCCCTTGTTGATAAGTCTGTTCTTAAGTTAATAGATGTTTTTATACCAGTTCAGTGGTGTTGCTAATATGGTTTATTGAAGCATTTCAGATTCAATAAAAATCTGAAAACCTGCTGTGTGTTGTCCATTGTAAAATAAATAATGTATGTATTCTTATTTGTAATTTATGGTGACTGATCTGCATATGATCAATTGGAATAATGAAAGACTTAAAGTTGGAAACCAGAACAGATGGGAACTTTGAAAGAACATTCCCTTTAGCACCACACAAGTTTCTATTCAAATCTCTATTCCTCAGTTACTAACTACAAAAATACTGGGCAGATTACTTTCTACCTTACTACTTTTTGAGAATCATATCAATTCCCGTGATGATTCGGTGAGATAAGCAAGGAAAGATGCTAGCATGATGTCTGGCACCCTCTTTGTCCTTGTACTCTGCTAATTCCACCACACTTCAGCTGTGCCCTTGCAAGTGATCATTTATGCTTGAATTAGTTCCAACTGTTTTACTCTCAGGAATCAAAAAGCCTGATCTCAAGTTTCTTGAGGGAAAAAAAGAGAGACATGATTAATGACTGTGTGAGTGAGTGGAGTCGGGGGCTCTGTGTGACTCTAGGCGGGACCTGATTCAGGGCTCACACCATGTGACTAGTTGCACTGCAGTTTCCCTTGCAATTTGGTAGCTCCTCTTCCAAAGTCTTGGGTATGTCCTTGAGAGGCTTACTCTTCAGGGTTCTAAGATGGCTGCCAGAAGCTTTCAGAGCTTCTTGTTCCCAGGTTCAAACCTAGTGAAGAGGACAGTCTCTTCCCATGCTTTTTACAGAGGAAAGAAGAAGCTGCTCTTCCTAGAAATTCTAGCAAATATCCCTGGTCAGGTCAAGAGCCCTCCACCAGTCATAGTGGCCAGAAAGGTGGAATATATTGGTTGAGGAAGTATGTTTTCCCATAGAAAATTGAGGGATTGCTGTTTGTATGCTGATTGTATGCTAGCACAATAAGAAGCCACCACAGCATTTTTGTTACTTTTTGGCCCCAAAGAAAAATGTCAGAGTCATGATTTTATTTCATCTGGGTCATAGTTAAAGTCTAGAGGATTCTTTCTGTACCATTACTGAATATGTGTTTCTAGTGATTGATCTGAATTTTCAAGATTAATGACACCAGTGCACATTAGCTCTCTTCCTTCAACCTACATCATTAGACTGGCTGGGTACACACTAGAATTTATGTTTTGCTACAAACAACTGTTTGTTCAAGGAACAAATTAATGTTTTTCTTACATTAGATACTAGGTAGTAGAATCACTGTTTTCTGATAAAAGTCAGGAGAAGCTGTCATCATATAAATTGTTAATCTAACATCCAGTGATGTATTCCTTTGTTCCTGGGTTGCCTTACTAGCCTCTGATCCTTCATCTACATACCAAATTACACTTTACAGGAAGGCTACTAAGATTTATGCAGCAAACAAGTCTTAGTCTTTACAAACATGGGCAACTAAAAAAAATTCCAGAAAGGTTAACTTGTTAAATGTTTGTATATTAAAAAAAAAAAAAAAGATTCTACATCATCCAATAGGGCTGTTGAATACAGTCTCTTAAATGCACTCATTTTCTAAGATAAAATGTGATCTTACTTTCTGAATTAATATATTCACACACTAAGGATGTTCTCTCTCATTTATTTTTCACCCTTTGCATAGATCACAGTCACTGGATGTCATACATCACTTATTAAGCAGAAGAATATTAACAGCCATGATAAATGGCTTTGAGTGAAAAATATTTTCTTCTGTTTTCATTCATCCAAATGTTTTAGTCACATAAATAAATGTAAGTGCCTTATTTTAAAATGTCTTAAAATGGGAAAATAAAATCACATATCTGCATTTTTAAAGTTAGTAGCTTTCAGGCTACTATAAAATGTAGTCTACTTGTGGTAAGTATGTCAGTGTAGCAATTGGTTTTTCCATATGTAGTTTCCAACATGGGAGGTGGGGGAGATACTCTAGCACAATGCAGTTAAAAACTTAAAAACCACAGAAATGAACTAAACTTTCCTTATCTGTTACATCTATTTAGGTTCTTAAGTTCTTAAGAAAACCAAAGAAGTGGAAAGGTGTTCTTTCACATGACTAAAGTATCATTGAAGTGAGATTTTTACCTCTTTGCCGGCATGTTTTTAAATTTCAAATCAGCAGTCACATTGGTGGGTGTATAACAGAGAAAGCATAAAGTCATGTGAATGTTTCAGATACAGTTTTTAATTATCTGAAATATGAAATGAACAACTAAGAAGAAAAAATTACCATTCTGGCATGATAAAAATATTCTGTAATTTTAAGAAATACGTAGAGATCATTTTAACATAGCTTTTAAGGCACAGATGTTGATTATATAATATATTAAGAGTTTTGTGTTTGAGTATCATGCACACATTATGTTTGTCCCTACACATTATAGGTAAAGTTTTCTTTGGTATTGCAGTTCTTAAATTTTTTTTGCTGTCTAATGGGACTGAAAATAAAAGGTTGTTAGTAGCTTAGTTAGGAACTATGCACTTTTTAAAAGTGTTCCATCAACTGCCTCTTCTGACTGAAGCACAGAGATTTGCAAAAACAGTAATAGATACATTATAGATAACTATACATAGAAAAGCTCTGAGCTAATCATTTAGATTATTTTGTGGAAGAGAATGGAGTAAGGCTGAAATTTCACTGGAACCTACTAATAGTGGTAAGTCCAAATGAGGTAAATCTTAAAACAAAACAGAACAAAACTAAAAGTTACAATGTTGTAACTTACCGGAGTTCCTTCACTGACTTAAATAGAAGTGTATTATATTCAGATTAAGCAGAAAGGAATCCATTGGATGATTATGGAGGAGTTCATGGAATTGAAGGAAATTCTGAAGAGCAAGACCTTGGACAGGATAATATCCCAGTGCTGGAATGGATCAGCTCTAGCTGTTTTCCATCATTGTGTCACTGTCCTCAAGACTCCTCATTTAGAAAGGACAGAGAGAGAGAGAGAGAGAGAGAGAGAGAGAGACAGAGTTTGGGGGAAGAATAGGCTATTTTGAACCAATAGTCCTAAAGCATAATCTATAATCTGTTAAACTACTGGAAGAGGGGAATAAATGATAATGTCCCTGCAGGCACATTAGACTGATGTCCATTCAGGATGCAGAAACTTGCTTTAGTGATCATGAATTACTGGAAAGAGAGAAGGAAAACCAAAACCCTTGAGTGTATTATCTCAACAATGTCTATATGGTAAACAAATACTGTTTTCATTTCCTAAAGCTTCATAAACTACCACAAACTGGGTAGCTTAAAACAACAGAAATGTATTCTCTCACAGTTCTAGATGCTAGAAGTCTAAAGTTAAGGTGTTGGTATGGCCATTCAGGCTTTGGAGGCTGAATGGGGAGAATCTGCTTCTTGCCTTTCCCTTAGCTTCTAGCTTTGCTGACAGTCCCCAGCATTTGTTGGTTTATAGACTCATCATGCCACCAGTCTCCATCTCCATCATCTCATGACCTTCTCCCCTGTGTCTCTGACTCAGATTCATAGAGACAAAAAGTAAAATGGTTGTTGCAAGAGGGTGGGGGATGGGGGCGTAGGGAGTCATTGTTTAATGGGTACAGAGTTTCAGCTTTGAAAGGTGACAAGACTACTGGATGGTGGTGATAGTTGCACAACGGTGTGAATTACTGGATGCCACTGAAATGTACACTTAAAAATGGTTCACATGGTGTATGTAATGTCATGTGTATTTTACCACAATTAAAAAAAATAAACATGTAAAAAGTGAAGAAGAAGACATTAGTGACAATTTTCAATTCTTAAAAATCAAATGAGGGCCAGTAGGATAGTTGAGAGTAACTGGGAGTCTCAGACACAAGGGAAATCTGTGCTTATCCATGAGTTCTTTCCCAGGGACCTTTACTTAGTACTTATCAGAAACTTTGGGGACAGAGAAGTTGACCAGAGAAAGCCCCGTTTGGTTCCACAGGTGTGCAGGTACTGAGACTCTGCCCTTAGGAACAGGCACAAAATCCCATGTACCACCCCAGATATTTCTCTCATGTGAAAAGCCTTACACAACTAGGGGAAAGGCAGAAACTATAGAGCCCGGGGTTCTGCGCTTATCCAAAACAGAGGTCTGCAAGACATACAGAGCATATTTTGGTGCCACATGAAGAGGGAGGGGCAGAAAAGTTGAGGAAAAGCCAGCCCAAGGCCCAGGTCCATAGGGCCTAAGACTAAGGTTGGACCCAGAGAACTCAAAAGTTTACAGCAGTTGCGTTCATAATTGCCCCAAATTGGAAATAACCCAGATGTCTATCAGTTGAGGAATGGATAAACAAATTATAGTCATGGATTCCACAGAATAGAATTTTACTTGGCAATAGAAAGGAACAGAGGGAATTTTACAGACCGTACCACTGTATCAGTGATCACTGAGGATAATCATTGGGGCAGGAGCCATGAAAATTTCATGAAAACGTTCGGAAAATGTAAATGTTTGGAAGTAGATTAAGACAGTTATATGCCGGGCATAGTGGCTCACGCCTGTAATCCCAGCACTTTGGGAGGCCAAAGTGGGTGGAACAGGAGTCAGGAGTTCAAGACCAGCCTGGCCAAGATGGTGAAACCCCGTCTTTACTAAAAATACAAAAATTAGCCAGGTGCAGTGGCGCACGCCTGTTGTCCCAGCTACACAGGAGGCTGAGGCAGGAGAATCGCTTGAACCTGGGAGGTGGAGGTTGCAGTGAGCAGACATCGCACCACTATACTCTAGCCTGGGTGACAGAGCAAGACTCCATCTCAAAAAAAAAAAAAAGATAGTTATATAGAAAGCAGGAGTACTTAGAAGGACTGATTATAAGGGGAGAATATAAGGCCGGGAATGAGCGACCATAATTTTTCAGTAAGGAAAATATCCTATATACTATCTGAATTTTTTTCATTATAATACATAAAATACTACTGATTTATATGCTATATTCTATTTTTAAAACTCAAACCCATTTATCAATATATATGCAACTTTCCCCCACCCCAGACTTATGTCAAGTTAATCATGGAGTCTCCAAGTTTAAATGATTTTAAAAGTTAATCTAAAAATCTTTCTAAAATAGGCGTTTTTAACCTGTAGCTCACTGACATGGATAGAATTCAATTAATTCACAAACCTGGACAGAGAAAATGACATCTTTATTGTTACTGATCTCGAATTGAAATTTGGCATTTTCATTAATTATGGGTGTGCGTCACAAAGCACATTAAGAAATTAGCAGTACCTGTCACTTTGTCACCAGCGGAAGTCACAGAGAATATATCACATTACAATTGTTTGCAGATATTTTGAAAAATCATTTATGCTCATCACAACTTTGAAAATATGATTATTAGACCTACTGTTAGAACTTTTTATTTCAAGTATAGTTGACTCGAACAATAGGAGAGTTAGTGGTGCTGACCTGCCACACAGTTGAAAATCCACATATAACATTTGACCCCTCAAAAACTTAACTACTAATAGCCTACTGTTGACCAGAAGTCTTACCAATAACATAATTGATTGTGTGTGTTATACATATTATATACTGTATTCTTATAATAAACTAGAGAAAAGAAAATGCTATTAAGAAAATCATAAGGAAGAGAACATATGTTTATACATTAAGTGGAAGTGAATAATCATAAAGGTCTTTATCCTTATCCTCTTCACATTGAATAGGCTGAGAAGGAGGAGAAAGAAGAAGGACTTATCTTGCTTTCTTGGGGTGGCAGAGATGGAAGAAAATTCACTTATACATGGGCCCATACAGTTCAAACCTGTGTTGTTCAAGGGTCAACTGTATTAATAAAGAAACACATAGACTGTGTCAGAATTTCAGTCTTTTAAAATTTGATAACTTTTTCATTGCATTTAGTTTCATTTGAAATCCTATGTATCTCACTTTTAGAATGTATTATAGGTTTTACAGACTACCAGAGGGATTCATAGAACCAAAAAAGATAAAGAACCAAAATCTTTCTTTGACTCCTCCCAGTAGTAAGTTCTATTCATTGTGAACACTGGCTTGGTCCAGAAAGCCAGAACTATTGAAGGTGTTCTGATCACACTTGTGCTTGATCTGCCAGATGTCAGCTATGCAATTCCATAGGAAACACTGGTTCTAGCAGGTTTCACGCCATTTGCTGAGTGGGCACGTTTCTGAGCATCTGTAGATTCTCTGTGGGCTTTCTAAAGGGCTTTTCCTATGTGGAGCCAACGCAGTCTTAGAATTCTAAGTGCTGTGTACAACCCATTGTAACATTTCCTATCAGGAGGCCTAGGTTTTAGACCATCCCATATGCATGACTCTGGATCCCTGGAACCCCAGATGGGGGGAGGCCACTCTGAGTCTATTGGATTCAATCTTATGTGTTTGTGAATTCCAGAGGACCGATGTCAAACTTCCAGGCCCATAGATCAACGATATTTTTGTAAGTTTTAATGTAGTTCCCTGGTAGGCTGGGTATGACTTAAATGAACATATCACCCTTGACAAGATCTATACTCTTACCTTTTAAACTTTATTTATTCTAAGGGCTGTTATGCCAAAGCATATCATTTGAGTGACTTAAATATCAGTGGAGGTAGTAGTCAAAGGGCATCCCCCTGAGGAGTAGGAGAATCGCTTCCCCATGAGTCATATTTACAATTAGATACATACCCATTTTACAGCTAAACTTTCTATTTTAATAAAGCTCATTTCATTTTCGACTCCCTGACAGGAAGTTTTGCCTCTTTTAGAGTAAAATCTGCTTTAGTTTCACTTGTGTCATTGACCTAACTGAGGTCAGTGAAACCTCACAGTTATTTAGGAATTTCCTGAAGTTACTAAAATGCTCTTACTGTGGCCTTCCTGATGTATTCAAGGAATGCTAATCATAGTGACATCTGCCAAATCAAAATATATTTACTGGGAAACAGCAGTTTTAGGTTGCAGGGAACTTTTTTCTTTTTTAACTCTTTGAACAGCGTCTTCCCAAATGCACAGAACATTTTTCTAACAAATGCTGGGGATCCAAGTATGTGCCAGGCACTCAGCTGAACACAGGATACGATAAGGGGTAAAGCGAACATGGCCCATGCTTTCATGGAGCTCATAGAATAAGGTGTGTGCTGGGGAGAGGATGTCAATTAGACTACCTGGGAGGTGCTCTGAAGGCCAAGCAGAGGGAGCCAGGAGGTTACGCTGCACGGGAATGGAGGGGCTGCCTAGGTTGAAGGCCAATTGGAGCTGGGGGCAGGAGTAGAGAGGTGTTCCAGGCAGAGGAAATAGGTTGGCACATAGGAGAACACAAAAGATGGTCACAGTGTCTGGGGCAAGGTGAGTGTGGGACCAGATGGAGGTGGAGAGGTAAGCCAGTGCCAGATAATCCAGAGTCCTCTTGGTGAGGCTAAGGATTTTGGTCTTTGAAGCAGGGGGTGACATGATCCACCATCCTTTATTGGAACAGACATAATGATATCTATTTTCCAAGAGAACAGATAGTATTTGGCAAAATCAGCATGCCTAGCAACTTAAAATAAAAGCCTTCTATTTAAACATAATGGACATGATCCATATACCGTAATACATATACAACATTACAAATGTGCCTTCACCTCTGGACCGCAAGCTTTCAGTTTCAGTGCTAGCATTAAATTACTTAGGTTCTCTGGGGTTCTGAGGGGAGGGAATTCTAAACCACTTGCCTTTGTCATTTGCCTTTGAAGAATTGTTTGTAAAGTTTCCATTATAAAAAGCTATTAACATTAACTTCAATCTTTTTTTTTTTAAAGGCTGTTAAAATTATTCAGCTGTTTGCTTGCTATTGCCATAGCTTACTTGTTTATTTGAACTTTATTATAAAGGGCTGGAGGTATTGTTACTGTAATTGAATTGAATTGACTAGCAAAACAGTCCCTTATAGGGATGGTAATCTCTAGTACATTTAAAGTTTTATATAGATATGTATTTTTGTTTTTTAAATTATACTTTAAGTTCTAGGGTACATGTGCACAACGTGCAGGTTTGTTACATATGTATACATGTGCCATGTTGGTGTGCTGCACCCATTAACTCATCATTTACATTAGGTATTTCTCCTAATGCTATCCCTCGTGCCTCCCCCCACCCCACTACAGGCCCGGTGTGTGATGTTCTAGAAAATTTTGAGTCTCCCATTTGATTAGCAAACATGAGCCAAAGTCATACTAAACAATCATGTACATGCCCCTGTCAGCTACTCCTCTGAATTAAAAGTCCTTGCAATCTTTAGATCATTTGAGTAAGAATATAAAATGCAGTTTTCATTTCATGTGTATATTTTTTTAAATGGGAAAATTTTGTCTGCAGACTAATTGGGCACCATTAACTACCAGTGGGAGTTAATTACTTGCCAGCTCATTATATTATTCTCATGGAAACTCAGAGTTTGTTTGTGGATATTTTGGAGCATTGGACAGTAACAAGTGTCCTTCCGTTTAATGCTGCCACCCTGGGTCTGTGTGTCTGCATATGTACAATTTCTGAAACGTTTCACGTGAAGCAAAGACAGCTTGTGCTGAAACAGCTGGCCTCCACCTGCACTTGGGAGGCTCATTATTAGTCCCCAGGTACTTATTATCTTGTAAGCAGAAGACGTAAGAAGTTGCATATTGATTCTGCATCGTGAGGCACTTTCAAAGGCCCCTTAGACAAGGATATTCAGAGATGACTAGAGCAGTTGCAGAGAATTATTTTTCCGTGTGTGTGACATCTTTATACATGATGTCAACAAGAGCCTTAGAGTCTGACTACTATCAGAGGACCTTGTTCTCCAGCAGGTTCTGTTTTTGAGACTGTACTTCTGTGAACGTGCATCTTTATGCAGCTTTCCTTTGTGGACTAACCCTCCTTCTGGGAATGTGTGTCTTTAATCTATGCAACATTCCTTTGTGGACTGCCCTCACCCGGTAACCGACTTTTTCAGTCCTGTGGTAGATGTGGGGCTAATCTGACACTTTTGCTCCTGTTCCCCTAGGGGCAAGCATGTGAACTATCCAGCCAAATAACTTTCACTTCTAGTCACAGTGAGTTGCTCAAGGATGGATTCATGATCTAAGCTGGTAAAATGATGACCATATTCCCTAGGATTTTGACAGAACGCTAAAAACATGCTGTTTTTCTTATGGAGGTAGTTACAATGCTCTTAGGATTCTTGCCTAGTGCAGCTGATGCCCATCTTTGTTATCCAGTGGAGGAAGCCTGCCTGAAAGTGAAATTAGTCAAAACAAAACAAAAAGTGAAAAACTACATCTAGCCCATTAATCCCACTACACCTGCAGCCAATATGATTCCTGAATATTTCAGCTGCATTAACCCATTTTTCACTTCTATTTAAGCTAATTTAAGTTAGGTTTTTTTAAATGAAAAGAATTAAAACATAAATGCTGCCTAAACTGTCCCTACGCTGACTGAGGTGGAAGCAAGAAGGGAGAGTCTGAAGATATCATCTGGTATAGATGTAAAAATTTCTGTTGCCCTGAGACAAAAAGAGTTTGTAAGAGAGACCAAAGAAGGTGGTAACTTTTCTGTCCTGTTTCCATTTTCTTTAAGTAGCACTGGATGTTTTAACAAAAGCTTTTTACATTCCGAGGTTATAGAATCCCAGTTTTTCTCATATACAGAAATAAGAGACTTTGTGTTGCTATGTATTACAGAAACAAACATAAATGAGCTGGATGAATCCTAGTTACAGCTTTGCCATTTGAAATCCATGGATACATTTATTTCTCATGCATTTCCTTTTAGCATGAGGTATTCTAAGGTCTATTGTTCAATGAATAAGGTATTACAACTCCAGTAATGGTCTGTAACATGAATAACAAGATTAGAGGGAACAAGCAGTAAAAATAATAAAAGACAAATTATCTTGTCGATTCTCTATTTCTAGTAACTCAGCAATAAAAGCCATTTATGTTCTCATTTGGACGTTAAATAGCTAGAAAATATGAGTCAGTCATTTTGGATGCAAAATTCTGCCGCAGCTTCATTCCATTTGGTATCGTAGGTATCAGTTTCTTACAGACATTTCCTTCTAACAACAGGAAAGAAAAGATACCCAATACAGTAATAAAAATGAGTATTTCAAAAGTCCTGTAGACTTAAAGTGGAAAGCAGAAAAACAGAGGAACTAAAATGACATTTCTGGTATAAGTTTATGCTAGAGGCTTATTTTTCCTGATTTCTTTATGAAAAGACATGTGAAACATGTATAAATTAGGATTGTTCATGGCTAAAAGGAGGTCAGGGGTATTGGAGGTATTATTAAGATTCACTTTATCTTACATTGCTACTTGTCCTGTGGATAATAATTTCTGCTAAGAAGGGTTATAAGATAAGCTTTTTAACTAAAAATAGAACATGGTTACTAAGCTATAAGAAGAGATAATCTGCGTATTTTTTCAGTGACCAGAAAACATTTTCTTCCAAGGTGCAGTCTGACTGGCCTCCAAGTATGTTATGAAATACCTTGGTTGGCTTACTTCTAATTAGAGGGAAAAGTGCAATAAACACCAATTTCCCACATGGCATCATAGAATGTACGAAGTAAGGTGTTCATTATCCCTTATGATACTGCAATAGGAAAAATAGGTTTCTCCTTCCCAGGTAATTTAATGGGAATAACATCCCATTTCAAAAAAAAAATTCTGTACAAAAGAAAGTAGCATGAGCATAATGAAACTCTGCTGTATTTAGTGAACCAGTGGCTTAATAAACTATTGCCTTGGTGACAAAAAAAAGTTCTGACATTTGTATCTATAAGAAATTTTTCTGGTAAGCAAAATTAGCATTCACATTTAAATTTGGTGTTTGCTTCCAATACTTGATTTGTTATTAGTTCCTGTTTCTACAAACCTATATAGCTAACAGAGCAGAGCTCCTCTGAGCTGTTCCAGCCAGATGGAACATTTCATAGTCTCACATGGGAAGTGGCTGGAATCCAAACTTCTGTGCAGTGGAGTTTCCTGTGCATTTGGATCTGTCTGTAAGTTCTTCTACCAAAAGGAGTGAGGTGTGAAGCATATCCTCTTGCCATGGCCACACTCATGCAGAATGCAGAGGCTGCTGGATGGGACCTACAGCTGCAGCCTGAAGACAGCTGGCCATGAAAACAGATGGGGTCCCTGGGCTATGAGAATTTAGTACTGGCAGGTGAAGTGTATTGGAAAATGTGGGAGCCTCCTTAAATTCTGTGAAATTAAGAAAAGAGAGAGCTGGGCTTGCAGAAGTCCAAGTGTTAACTCTGAATTCATGAGCACTGCACTTGGAACATTGCTGACAGCCTGAGCATTCTGTTATTTACAGTACAGACTCTGATGCAAGGAAGGGACTGTTCCAATGCAGAATAGCATGGACCACAGAGGAGCAACATCTGGGCAACAAAAGTAGAAGGAATGTCCAAATAATTTCTATAGCCTGTCTTGAATGTGGTTCTGACCAGAATTGATCAGAGTTGATTTAAGAACACCTCCCTTGACAACCTAAAAGCATATATATATATATATAGAGAGAGAGAGAGAATGTATGTGTGTATATATGTCTATATAAATATGTATATGTGTACATATATATAGTATATTCTTAAAATACTTGCATAATAAACTGTAAGTCATTTTCATTCTGAATTTCAGGGATTCACAGTTCGTTCATTCATTCATTCTTTCATTCAGCAAGTTTATTGATTGTGCACTCTTTGCTAAACATTGGGGAAAAAGTGGTGAATAACACCAGAGAAATCCTTCCTTTCACAGACTTTGCTTTCCAGTTTATAGTGACAATCATCCAAGAGACATACCTCAAAATAATAGGAGCCATCTATGACAAACTCACAGCCAGCATCATACTGAATGGGCAAAAGCTGGAAGAATTCCCCTCAAGAACTGAAATAAGACAAGGATGCCCACTCTGACCACTCCTATTCAACCTAGTACTGGAAGTCAACCAGACCAATCAGGCAAGAGGAAGAAATACAAAGCACCCAAATAGGAAAGTAAGTTATCAAGCCATCTCTCTTTGCTTCTATACCTAGAAAACTCCAAAGACTCTTCCAAAAGACTGCTCGAACTGATAAGCTATTTTAATAAGTTTTTGGCATACAAAATCAATGTACAAAAATCGGTAGCATTTGTATACACTAATAATGTCCAGGCTAAGAGTCAAAAAAAGATCACAATCCCATTTACAATAGCCACAAAGAAAGGAAATACTTAGGAATACAGCTAAACAAGGAGGTGGAAGACTTCTACAAGGAGAACTATAAAACACTGCTGGAAGAAATCAGAGATGATACAAATAAATAGAAAAATATTCAATGCTCATGGATTGGAAGAATCAATATTGTTAAAATGGCCATACAGTCTAAAGCAATTTATAGATTCAATGCTATTCCTATCAAAGCATCAATGTCATTCTTCCCAGAATTAGATCACACTACCCAATTTCAAACTATCCTACAAAGCTATAGTAACCAAAACAACATGGTTACTGGTACAAAGACAGACATATTTATATGGTTTGGCTATGTCCCCCCCATAAATCTCATCTTGATTGTAGTTCTCATAATCCCCATGTGTCATGGGAGTGACCCAGTGGGAAGTAATTGAATCATGGGGGCTGTTACCCCCATGCTGTTCTCATGATAGTGAGTGAGTTAGTTCCACCAGATCTGATGGTTTTATAAGGGACTTTCCCCTTTGCTTGGCACTTCTCCTTGCTACAGCCATGTGAAGAAGGACATGTTTACTTCCCCTTCCACCATGATTGTAAGTTTTCTGAGGCCTCCCCAGCCCTGCAGAACTGTGAGTCAATTAAACCTCTTTCCTTTTTAAATTACCCAGTCTCAGGTATTTTTTCATAGCAATGTGAGAATGGAGTAATACACACATAGACGAATGGAACAGAGTAAAAATCTCAGAAATAAAGCCACACAATCTGATTTTCAACAAGGTTGGTAAAAACAAGCAATAGGGAAGGGACTCCCTATTCAATAAATGGTGCAGACATAACTGGCTAGCCATATGCAGAATAATGAAACTGGACCCTTATTTTCACCAAATACAATAATTAACTCAAGATGGATTAAAAATTTAAATGTAAGATCTCAAACTACAAAAATCCTAGAAGAAAACCTAGGAGATGCCCTTCTTGGCATTAGCTTTGGCAAAAAATGTTTGGCTAAGTCCCAAAAAGCAATTGCAACAAAACCAAAAATTGACAAGTAGGACCATTTTAAAGAGCTTTCTGCATAGCAAAATAAACTGTCAATAAAGTAAACAGGCAACCTATAGAGTGGGAGAAAATATTCACAAACTAAGCATCCAACAAAGGTCTAATGTCCAAAGTCTATAAGGAACTTAAATCAATAGCCAAAAAACAAATAAATAAACCCATTAAAAAATGGGCAAGGGACATTCACAGACACTTCTCAAAGGAAGACATACAAATGGCCAACACACATATGAAAAAATACTCATCATCACTAATCAGCATAGAAATAAATAATCAAAACCACAATAAGATACCACCTCCCCACCAGTCAGAATGGCTGTTATTAAAGTCAAAAAACAGACGACGCTGGTGAGGCTGCAGTGAAAAGGGAACGCTTATACATTGTTGGTGGGAATGTAAATTAGTTCAGTCATAGTGGGAAGCAGTTTGGAGATTTCTGAAATAACTTAAAACAGAGGTACCATTTGACTCACTAATACCATTGCTTGGTATATGTCCAAAGGAAAATAGGTCATTCTACCAAAAAGACACATGCACTCGTATGTTCATTGCTGGGCTATTCACAGTAGCAAAGACATGGAATCAACTTAGGTACCCATTAATGGTGGATTGTATATAGAAATTATGGTATATATACATCAAGGAATACTATGCAGCCATAAGAAAATAATGGAATCATGTAGTTTACAGTAACATGGATGGAGATGGAAGCCATAATCCTAAGTGAATAAATGCAGAAGACCAAATACTGCATGTTTTCACTTATAAATTGGAGCTAAACATTGAGAATACATGACCCTAAACCTGGGAACAGGAGACACTGTAGACTACTGGCGGGGGAAGGAGAAAGGAAGATGTGACTCAAAAAACTACCTATTGGGTATTGTGCTCACTACATGGGTGCAACACACCCATGTAGTAAACTTGCATTTATACTCCAGTATCTAAAATAAAAGTAGAACAAAAAGTCTCAGTGGAAACCATTATAAATGCAAGATTTGTATTAGCATTAAATTGCATCATTCTTGGAAGTAAATATAAACAAACAGAACAAAAAAACAAGCACACACAGCAGTCTCCCACTTAACTGTAGTTTTCCTTTTCAAGGTTTCTGTTACCAGTGGTCAATCACAGTCTGAAAAATGGAAAATTCTAGAAATAAATTTCATAAGTTTTAAATTGCTTGTCATTCTGAGTAGCATACATGTATTAGTCCATTTTCACACTGCTGTGAAGAAATACCAGAGACTGGGTAATTTATAAAGAAAAGGAGGTTTAATAGACACAGTTTCACATGACTGGGGAGGCCTCACAATCATGGCAGAAGGCAAAAGGAGGAGCAAAAGCACGTTTTATGTGGTGGCAGGCAAGAGAGCATGTGCAGGGGACCTGCCCTTTATAAAACCATCAGATCTTGTGAGACTTATTCACTACCATGAGAACAGCAAGGGAAAAACCCGCCTCCATGATTCATTTACTGCCCCCAATGGGTCTCTCCCACAACACATGGGTATTATGGGAGCTACAATTCATGATGAGATTTGGATGGGGACGCAGCCAAACCATATCAACACATGATGAAATCTGCCATCTTGCTGTGGCCCAACTGGGATGTGAATCATCCTTTTGTTCAGTGTATCCATGCTATAGATCCTGCCCACCCATAGCCTCAGTTATCATAGCTATTGTTGCAGTACTGTAGTGCTTGTATTCAAGTCATCCTTATTTTACTATTCATAATGGCCCCAAAGCACAAGAGTAGTGATGCTGGAATTTGGATATGCCAAAGAGAAACTGGAAAGTGCTTCCTTTAAGTGAAAAGGTGAAAGTTCTCAACTTAATGAGGAAAGGGAAACTAATCACATGCTGAGGTTGCAAAAATCTACAGTAAGACTAGATCTAGCCAAGAAATTGTGGAGAAGGAAAACAAAATTTATGTTAGTTTTGCAGTTGCACCTCAGACTGCAAAAGTGACAGCCAGAGTGCGTGATGAGTGACTAGTTAAGATGGAAAAATCATTAAATTTGTGGGTGGAAACCATGAACAGAAACATGTTCTGATTGATGGCAATTGGGTTTGGTAATATCCTGGGTTTCAGGTATCTACTGGCAGGTCTTGGAATGTATTCCTCTGCAGATAAAGAGGGACTACATAAATAACATAAATAAGAGCTCTGAAGAAAACATTCTGACAATGTGATAAAGCATGACAAGCATGAGGGTTGGTAAGCGGTAACAGAAAAGAGAAGGAACATGAGGATTGACCTGAGAGTTGACCAATATTTAGAGGATAAGAAGACAGGGGGGCACCAGGCAAGGGAACTGAGAAGGAGCAGCCTGTGAGGTAGCGAGAATCAAGGAAGTAGTCCTAAGCAAATGTTTATGTCACTGAAGAATGTTAAGCCCAGGAGTGACCTGATCAAATGGATGCTTTCAGGAAGCTTCGACCTGGTTGCCAATGGGGCAGGACTAGAGCAGGGTAAGAGCAGAGGCAGAGAAACCATTTAATGGGCTGTTGCTGTGACGTGAGAAATAAGGACTGCCTGGACTATGATTGTAGCAGTAGATGTGGTAAAGGTAGCTGGATCTGGGATATATTTCGAAGGTAATGTGCAAAAAATGGTAGTACACAGAAGATTTACTGATGGATTCAATATTGGATGTGAGGGAAAGAGAACTGGGCGATCTACTTTTAGATCAATTCTACAGAAAATACTCATCTGAAATTTTGCTATCTGGTCTGTAACAACATGAGAAGCTTGGGCCAAAATGTAAATCACTTTTTTTTTCCATTGCAAGATTCTTTCAAGGAAGGAAGTACATTGATTTACATTCTAGCACAGTCCCTTATCATGTCATAGACTGGAAGGCACTTCCAGACAGCCTCATACGCAGATCTTACATTGCAACATTGAATTAGATGAAGTCATCAGTGAAAGCCATTATTACCAAGTGGTTTATCCAGTCACATTCTTGAAAAATTGCTGATTTTTTCATTGTACGGGGTGTTGTGGTTGCCAACGTTACTTGGAACTACACACAGATAAGTTATAACATACTTTGTGGAGCAATGCCTTCTTAAACTTATGTGTCTTGGGTTATTTTGTGCTGCTATAACAGAATATCTGAGACTGGATAATTTATGAAGAACAGAAATTTATTCTCTCTCATGGTTCTTGGAGGCTGAAAAGTCCAAGATCAAGGCTTCAGCATCTGGTGAGGGCCTTTTTACTGTGTCCTCACATGGCAGAAGACAGAAGGACAAGAGAGGGACAAACTCTATGTCCTTACATGGCAAAAGGGCAAAAGACAGAACCCATTCCTCCAAGCCCTTTCATAGAGGCACTTATCCATTCGTGAGGGTGGAGCTTTCATGACCTAAACACTTCCCCAAACACCCTGCCTCCCAACACTTTTGTATTGAGGATGAAGTGAAGCTTCCAACAAATGAATTTTGGGGGACACATTCAGACCATAGCATTATGATTTCTAGATTTTCATATGGTCAGTTTGATTTTTTTTTTTTTTTTTTTGGTAAGTAGGCACATAGAATAAGCTGAGGAAAACATTTTTTTAAAAAAGTGAATTACTTTGTGTTTACGAAGTAGGGTCACAGGGTGTATTAGGCCATTCTTGCATTGCTATAAAGAGAGGCCAGGCACGATGGCTCACGCCTGTAGTCCCGGCACTTTGGGAGGCCGAGGTGGGCAGATCACAAGGTCAGGAGTTCGAAACCAGCTTGGCTAACATGGTGAAACCCCGTCTCTATTAAAGATATAAAAAATTAGCCGGGCTTGGTGGCATGTGCCTATAAATCCCAGCTACTTGGGAGGCTGAGGCAGGAGAATTGCTTGAACTTGGGAGGCAGATGTTGTGGTGAGCCAAGATGCACCATTGCACTCCAACTTGGGTGACAGGGCAAGACTCTGTCTCAAAAAAAAAAAAAAAAAAAAAAAAAAAAGAAATACTTGAGACTGGGTAATTTATAACGGAAGAAGGTTAGCTGTCTCAGGGTTCTGCAGGCTTTACAGGAAGCATGGTGCTGGCCTCTTCTCAGCTTCTGGGGAGGACTCAGGAAGCTTACAATCATGGCAGAAGATGAAGGGGGAGTAAGCACATCACGTGGCAGATGCAGGAGAGAGAGAGAGAATGAGAGAGAGAGAAAGGTGCCACACACTTTTAGATAACCAAATGTCATCAGAACTCACTATCACAAAGACAGCACCAAGCCATGAAGGATGTACCTCCATGATCACCTCCCACCAGGCCCCACCTCCAGCATTGGGTATTACAATTCAACATGAGATTTGGGCAGGGACAAATAGCCAAACCATATTACAGGGCAACTCAAGCAAACCCTTACTTGTTCTTGAAAACTTAACTCATGGGCCACTTTTATGAGGCCTTTTATATCTTTTAACCATTCTACATGTTTTTCCTTTGTGTTTTCACAACACACTGTGTATTTTACCATTATCATAGCATTATTATAAATCAAGAGTAGTTGAATTACCTTTACCTGCCTCCCCCTAAACTGGAGTAGAAGGAAGACTGTGTCTTATAACTTCAGTACCCAGTAGGATGTATAGAATATTGTAGATATTTAATTAAATCCTTATAAACCAAGTGGTGTGATCTTAATTTCAAGGAACAAAAGGATAATTGTGTACACTGGTGGGCATAATGGTTAGCACTTAGCTTTGAGGTAACTACCAAGGCAAAGCCTTCATTAGGTTAATGACAATCCAAGGTAAATGATATCAGTTGCAACCTCAAATATAAGGATAAGAGGTTTTAGGATTTAAATGAGGATCACACATTGGACTTAACCATCTCTATTAAAAGAGAGCAACTGGCATGAGTGATAGTGCTTCAAAAATAAAGGACATTACTGTATATATTGTGTCTATATATACACATACATATACACTGTATATATGTCTATTGTTTATATGTGATGTATACATATTATAATGTGTACATATAATAACCTCATTGCCACTTGTTATACAACATGTTATGCATGACTCATTATATGCATAATTCATTATATAATGTTACCATAAGATTTGAGATGCTGGGATCTAGTAATTTTTTTTTTTCTTATTTGCTTCTTTAGTATCAGCTGGAGTTCAGAAGTGGTATTTGGCAAAACCTCTGAGAATCTAGAGTTGATTATAGTTTACAAGCTGACCAGTTAGCTTGTAACTGGTGCATCTAGGTTTCTTAACAAATCACAGTTTGTGAAGCTAAGGTGTTTTACATTCAAAAGATTTTTTGAGCATCTACCATGTGAAAAAGTACCAGGTGCCATTAAAGTGCTAGGCACTGTAGGGGAATCGAAAGATGAATTAGACATGCATCTTGTCCTTAGGGAAGAGTGAGATGAAATAACTGCCATTTCTTTGTTGCACATACCTCCACATACTCAAGGATAATGCAAACTGAACCTCTGTCCTGAAGAGTGAGTCACGCTTCCTTGGTGGAGATCTCAGAGCCTGGAAGTCTTCTAGCCTGACAGCGTCATGTCTGTTCTTCTCACTGATTGTTCCCAGAAGTGACTGCTTTCTTCAATTCTTGGAATAGTTCCTGTAGGTGTACCACTCATTAGGAAAGATCCCAACTGTGACAGCACTTTTCAAAGCCAGTGTTGTTTGAAGTCTCCTGCTGGTTGTCCCAGCCTGCAGTTCTTCGAGAGTCTCATGGGCTTATAATCAACTTGCATTGTACTCCAATCCCTTCTCATTTCCTTGTTTTGCCCTGAAGCAATCAATGTTTCTATCAACTTTCACTTAGCTACAGGTGAGTTCTCCAAAGATCTCTTTCTTACCCTGTTCCTAAAAGCAGGAGTAAAAAGAATTAGTGATCGCCCCAAGCTCTTTTAGGTAGTGATAATAATGATGATAATACTAATAATGATATCAGTAATATTTATTGAGGGCTAAAAATAGCTGAGTTCCCGTTCTAAGTGATTGGCAGATGTTTTCTCATTTGTTCCTTATAACTGTGGAAGGAAGATAGCATTATTATTACATTTTAAGATGAGTAACCTAGTTAAAGAGAAGTTAAGTTCTTGCCTATCACTTTCCTCATTTCTTAGCACCAACTATAAAACCAGCGCCATATTGAGTTCTGGTTTTCCCATAAGCTTCCTATGATTGACTGAACTCTAGTGATCACCTGTTTGTGTTGATGAATAGCAGTAAGGCCAGTGTACATATTAGGGACTAAATATCATCTCTGTCTGTCATGCTGTCCTTGGACAAACAGGGAATGTTTGTATGGTTCTTGAGCTTGGATCGAAGGCTGATGCAGGTTTAAGAGAGGAAAGATAACACTGGGACAAGAGTAGTCTCAGGCTATGACACCTAAGTCTTTGCCCATGCTCATATGAGTGTTTCTTATTTGTGGCTTATCATTTTCATGTATTTGTTTTGACCTGAATTGGTAACAGAGGCTGTGTGAACATTGGTTTTCCTTGAAAAAGTTACTCTTCACCTCTAGGAGGAGTCCAAGCACACCCTAGAGCTGTGATGGTGACGCTACTCAACATTATCACTGCCATTTAGAAGCACTTAGGCCTGAAACTGCATGTGTTTCATGTGCATTATTTTACTTAATCCTCATAAAAACCTCATGAGGTTGATTCCACTGTATTATGAACACAGTAATCTGCATATAGCAATCCATGTGGCTGATTACTCATTCCTTTATAAAATGACCTGAACCTCATGATTGGGAAGACATTAGATGAGTGGACTCAGATTTTATTTTATTTTATTTTACTTTGTCTCTGATTATATAATTTTATTTTGTCTTATATCAGATATATTATTTTTTCTTGGATTAGATAATTTTCCTGAGGAGGAGGATCCTACCACTTATTAAATACAATATTGTGTCCCTTAATAATACGGAAGCATTCTGAGAAATGCATCTTTAGGTGACTTCATTGTTATGTGAACATCATAGAGTGTGCTTATGCAAACCTAGATAGTATAGCCCATAATACATCTTGGCTCTATGGTATAGACTATTGTTCCTAGACTACAAATCTGTACAGTACATTACTGTACTGAATACTGTAGGCAGTTGTAACACGATGGTATTTGTGTATCTAAATATTGTTAAACATAGAAAAGGTACGGTAAAAACACAGTATTATAATCTTATGGGACCACTGTCCTATATGCCATACATAGTTGACTAAAATGTCATCATGCCAGGTTTGACTGTGCCTGCTATTTGGGGAGCACTATCCTAGCTGTTTCCAAATACGTTCTTATTTCTACTAATCTTATTTAGTGTAAATACGGATTTAGAATGTATTTTCAAACATGCACAACTCTTTGCCTAAGAACACCTTGGGAAAGGAGTAGGGAGAAATCTATAAGATAAAGGAAATAAACAGAAAGTGGTGAGGGGACTTAATGAATATGGAGCAGATGTTTAACATGGAGAAGAGATCTTTGCCAGCAAGCTATTGCCCTGGCAGATACATAAAGGTTATCACTGTGGGAGGCAATGATCTGGCAACACACCAAATGTAAACCTTGCAAAGGAATATTGCAATAAAATTTGGTTGGTGGTCAACAACAATTTTTCTTATAATAAGTATGATATGTTTGCCTTCTCTATCAGATATGCTTCTGCTTATTTATGCATAACAAGTAGGGATGGGGGAAAAATACATCCTTACAATAGGAATCTGTATTAGTCTGTTCTTATGCTGCTAACAAAGACATACCCAAGACTGGGTAATTTATAAAGAAAAAGAGGTTTAATGGACTCACAGATCCACATTGCTAGAGAGGCCTCACAATCATGGCAGAAGGCAAAGGACGAGAAAAGGCATATCTTACGTGGAGGCAGGCAAGACAGTGTGTGCTGGGGAGCTGCCCTTTATAAAACCATCAGATCTTCTGAGACTTATTCACCTAATCTATCAAGGTAACAGCACAGGAAACACCCGCCCCCATGATTCAGTTACCTCCCACGACATGTGGGGATTATGGGAGATACAACTCAAGATGAGATTTGGTTGGGGACCCAGCCAGATCCTATCAGAATCAATCATGATAATAAAGTCTCTGTCTCTATAATGCCAGTGTTTTCTGCAGTATTTTATGAAAGTGAGTGGAATGGAATAGAATGCAACAGAATAGAAAATATGCAAAGGTGGATACCCAGAGCCATCAATATTGACAGATGGAAGATGCACATAGCTGATTTGAGCTATAGTATCAAATAATACTTTTTTATTGTTAGAAAAACTTTCTGGAGGAAGAAACAAAACAAACAAACAAAAAACAAACAAAAACACCCCAGAACAAAAGCAATTGTGTTTAATGGCAGAAGGGTAAAACCTTTACTGATCTGTCCAGATTGAAACACTTTCTTTTCTTTCCACTCCAGTGACCCTGAAAAACAAAACATGAAAAAGACGCATTTATAAATATATATGTGTCTGTGCATATTTTATATGTATGTATGTGTGTGTGTTATATGTAATAACATTGTTTATTTAATCTCACATATATACAGATATACAATGAGTTGGGATAAGCTAGACAATATTGTATGTTAGCAATCAAACCCCAAATCTCAGTGGTTTAGACCACAAAAGTTTATTGCTCACTCATGTGAACTTACTTTATCACTTTGTGTTCATCGCAGATTAACTGCACCTCTCCTTTACCTCATTTCATTCTAGACTGAGGCTGACAGTGTAGCCTATACCTGTAATATCACCTATCTTTTAACAGAGAGAAAGATAAGAACATGGCAGACCTCATACTAGATTTAAGAGCTTCTGTTCACACGAATCAATTCTTTCCACATGTCATTTTGTCAAAGCAATTTAATGTCAGCATGGGACAAGTATATATAATCCTCTTGTAGAAAATATTTTTGAATAATAATACAAGCTACTACAGTACAGTAGCACATTAGAGTGATACACAAAACTAATACTGTATCTGTAGGAGAAAGTATTGGTGGGTGTTGAATGCTGTGTAATTTTCAGAATGTAATTGTACCCAGGGCAACTGTTCCATCTGATTCTAGGTGTGCACTTTTTTTTCCAGGTGGTTGGGGTGATGGCCATAGTAACATAATCTTGCTTTGTGGCATTAGCCTCATTTATTCTCATATACTCTTTCTCTTTATTCTTCATATTAATGTCATTGAGACACTTTCTATATTAAAAAGTTTACTCCCAATATTTTTAAATCAACAGATAATTATTGAGAACTGACTTTGTGTCAGTCACCTTGCTGCATGCTTGACTATACCTTGATCTCATTCAGAAACACTGTTTCTTAGTGATTTAAGGCCTGTAGGAAACAGTTAATTTCAGATTAAAAAAAAAAAAAAAACACTTTGTGCATGAATGAAACCACATCACAGTTTTGTGGGAAGAGACGGACACGTTGTAGAAAAGTTACAGAGTGCTTGGGACCATAGTTACAGAGAAGGATTGATGGGATTTTGTCAGAAGTCAAGGAAGAAGTGGGGTGAAAGCCTTCTAGGCAAAGAAATCAGTATAAAGAAGAACATATAGGCCGGGCGCGGTGGCTCAAGCCTGTAATTCCAGCACTTTGGGAGGCCGAAACGGGCGGATCACGAGGTCAGGAGATCGAGACTATCCTGGCTAACCCGGTGAAACCCCGTCTCTACTAAAAAAAAATACAAAAAACTAGCCGGGCGAGATGGTGGGCGCCTGTAGTCCCAGCTACTCGGGAGGCTGAGGCAGGAGAATGGTGTAAACCCGGAAGGCGGAGCTTGCAGTGAGCTGAGATCCGGCCACGGCACTCCAGCCCGGGCGACAGAGCGAGACTCCGTCTCAAAAAAAAAAAAAAAAAAAAAAAAAAAAAAGAACATATAAATGTAAAGCATGTCTGAGAAATAAAACTAGTTCTTTATAGTTAGGGTATAGAATTTGGGGAAAGCATAAAGATACATCTGGATATATGCAATAAGAGAAATTGGAGATATTTGAAACAATTCATCATCTCTATCTAGAAAGGTCAACCTTCCTGAACTTCTGAGTATTCTCACTGGCACCCTGACTGAGTATTCTCACTGGCACCCTCACTGTGCAGTCTGACCTCTTTGTTTTTACTCACCCCCTTTTTTTTTTTTTTTGAGACGGAGTCTCGCTCTGTCGCCCAGGCTGGAGTGCAGTGACGCGATCTCGGCTCACTGCAACCTCCGCCTCCCGGGTTCACGCCATTCTCCTGCCTCAGCCTCCGGAGTAGCTGGGACTACAGGTGCCCGCCACCAAACCTGGCTAATTTTTTTGCATTTTTAGTAGAGACGGGGTTTCATTGTGTTAGCCTGGATGGTCTCGATCTCCTGACCTTGTGATCTGCCCACCTTGGCCTCCCAAAGTGCTGTGATTACAGGCCTGAGCCACCGTGCCCGGCCATTACTCAGCCTTTTCAATTGAGCACCAGGGTGAATCCCATGGTTGCTTTGTATGTATTAACTTTGGTTAATTTGAGTCCTGCATTTCCCATTTTCTATGACTATCTAAGATTTATACTTCAGCATCTTTATTATGGCATATTCCATTTGGATAGAGTGACGTAGCTCCAATGAATGACCTAAAAGATGACCCTCCTCTAACTTACTTTCTCATGTTGATTTATATATTTCTGTCCAACATATACAATGTCCCCTGTTATACTAGATCCTACAGTTAATGTGTTTAGAAAAAGGAATTAATTCAACAAAATGAGTCATTTGCAACATGAAATGCACCGTGAATCATTGTTTTTCTGATGTTCTACAAATATTCGACCCAAGGCATTCAGTGACTCATGTGTGGCATAAGAACTGTGCTGTACAGACATTTCAGAAGCAGATCGAAAGGTAACCTGCTAGGAAAACCCATCATTGCTTTAGTTACTTTTTCATAAAAGTTAGTGGTACAGATATTGCACAAGAAGCTCTTGTGCATTATCTTTTTGAAGAGATTCAATTGAATTGAGGTTGGGAACACTATGTATCAATGCTTTACTTTCCACTAGGGAGGACCAATCTCTTCATACACTGCCTTCCAGGGTATATTTCTGCAGAAATTAGTTGGACAATGTTCTTCTTTTTCCCAACTCTTTTTCATTTTTATGTCTGGATTAGACGATGGATAGTCTGGGTTTAGAACTGGAATATTTCAGAGTGACTCAAACCCATATGTTTTAAAATGTGACAATTTTAGGTACAAAAATGTAAGTGATAAAACCAACGTCATATAAAAGATGCGACTATAAACCAGCATTTTTGACTTTCAATATAGTGTTTTGGGGGGGCATAACTGTAAAATTGCCCCAGAATAAGAACAGTGAACACATTACCCGGAGCCAAAGATTTGAAGAAGCAATGCTTGTCACTGATGAGGTGGTGTTTATAAATTTTGCAGTCACTTTATATTTCAGCTATACTTATGTACTGATTTCACTACTTAGAAAATTGAGTCATTTATTTGAGAGTTGAGGAGGCTTCCATGTTATATATGTAGAATACAACAAATATTTAAAATTTATTATAATAATTTGTTTTTTCAATTTGATTGATTTCAGTACTCAGTCAATAAGAAAATAAAAAAGATGTATTCAGGCTTTGAAATTTACAGGGACTGGGAGCTCAGTCAGGTTTTGAACTTCAGGTTTAGGCCCATCTAACTTTTGTAATGCAGTTGTGTAGAAGAGCAAGGTTTGTATTGAACAATACCTGCCTCTGAATCCCTGCTGTGATGCCCTTGTTAGCAAATTTTATCCAATCAAGACACCATTGATTGTAAATAGTACCCTGACTTTAGGGAGGCAAAGAATCTGAGAAATATATAGTACCTCTCTGATTTTGGTAAGTTAAGTAATAACCTCCTTTTTTTTTTTTTTTTTCTTTTTGAAACGGAGTCTCGCTCTGTCACCCAGGTTGGAGTGCAGTGGCGCAATCTCCACTCACTGCAAGCTCCGCCCCCCGGGTTCACGCCATTCTCCTGCCTCAGCCTCCCGAGTAGCTGGGACTACAGGCGCCCGCCACCTCGCCCGGCTAGTTTTTTGTATTTTTTAGTAGAGACGGGGTTTCACTGTGTTAGCCAGGATGGTCTCTATCTCCTGACCTCGTGATCCGCCCGTCTCGGCCTGCCAAAGTGCTGGGATTACAGGCGTGAGCCACCGCGCCCGGCCAGAACTTGGCAATTTGTATACCTTACTTCGTTCAATCATTCAAGGAAACCTACTAAATAGGTTAAAAACCAGGATTCAAGGTCACTGTTGGCGTAGGGTTTATGGTACACATGCTCAAAACACAAAAACCTATATAATGAAATATTTTATATATTGGAATAAAATGTATAACACATAAACTTGTTTTAACTAAAATTTAACTAAATATTTTAAAATTGGTGTGGCTTCCCTTCCAATACCCTTCAGGTGAGTATATTTGTGTATGTGTTTCCCCTTCCAAAATTGTGATATCTACTAGTGATTTAATAAGTATCATATATATTTCAGTAATTTTTGCTTGACAAAAGTAAGATATCATTATTCACTTCTCTTTTTTTGACTATGCAAATTATTAACAAATTAATCTGTAAATAGTAAAAATCATTAAAATGCCTTATGTATTTCACTAGATAACATTGCCTTAGTTTTAATTATTTTCACAGGAAAATTGATTCAATCAAGTCTTTTCTGACTAGTGATTGTAATCCTGACTAGTGATTGTTATCCTGACTAAATGTGTGTTTTATATCAAATCCTCTTCAATTTAGTTTGTTACTGTACGACGATTTAATCTGTCTCTCATCTCTAAATGGTAACTGGACTCTATGCTAAACCAAAATCTTGACTTATCACCTCAAATTCCTAAATATTTATATTTTATTCTTTTTTAAAAGGCAAACTGGATTCTATGTCTTTTGCTTGAAGACACATTTTCTTGGAAAAGTGTTTTGAATTTAATCATTTCTTCTGTCTAAAGTCTAAGCTTACAATTATATCTAATAAGTAAACTGTCAGACTAGCCAGCTATTCTCAAAAAACGTTGGACATAATCATTGTGCGTTTTAATTTGAAGTCAAATGAATCCACTGCTTTAAAAATCTATGAGAACTACAAGTTCATTTTGTTTTAAAGGCTCTAAGCCAGAGCTGTCTACTAGAAATATAATGTGAGCCACATATGTAATTTTAAATTTTCTAGTAGCAACATTAAAAAAGTAAAAAGTAGGTGAAATTATTTGTAACAATACATTTTATCTAGCTCAATGTGTCAAAAATATTTTCATTTCAATTTGTAAGCAATACAAAAAAGTATTACTGCAATTTGATTGAACATTTCTTAGATTAAGTCTTCAAAATTTCATATGTATTTTAAATTTACAGCATATCTCAAATCAGCCTCTTTGTAAGGGCTCAGTAGCCACATATGGCTAGTGATACCCTCTTGGAGAGCTCAGATCTATTTAACGGAACATATATTGGCAGGTTCTACCTTTTACTGAAGGGAATTTTAGTTTCATGGTTAATTGGGGTTAATTATCAGTAATAATCATAATGTAACTCGCTGTAGTTATTACGTTAGCTAATATATGGGCAGAAGTCCACCTGCCTAGTTTAAATATATTCCTTATGTTTGGTTGAGAGAAAGTATAAATATTTATATCAAAATTACCTTTCTTTTTGCTACATGACACTTAAAGTAGTATAATATTTTATAAAGAAAAGAATAAAAACTGGGTTCAGAGATTTTGTGATTTTGCTTTCCAAATTAGAATAAATTAGGTCTAGGAAAAATATTATGTAGAGAAGAGTCATATTCACTGAAATTGAAGGTGTTACACTACTTTCTTTGCCCATGCACTCCATCAATTAATTGTATTTTAATCATTTGACTTTTATGTTTCACTCTTTTTTTTGGTAGCCAAATTTGTGTTAACAAGTTTTCTTAATTTCCAAAATATATTTTATAAAGAGGTAATAAAAAAGTTGATGTATATTTACAGCCTAAGTTCCATCATGAGTGAAAGTATATGTTTTCAAACTTTACTTTGGAGAGTCAAATTTAGGTGATAACTACTTTTAAGGGTTAACAGCTCTAGGTAAGGCAAACACTCAAATTAAATTTAGTTTAGGAGACAGATTTAAATAATTCTTTTCATGACTTTGCTAGTAATTATTTCACTACAATAAAAATGTTCTTTGATCTATTTGTATTGGGAAACATTTGATTAAAATACTATTTAATGATTTATTTGGCTGTGTGGGTGGATGATAATTTTCTACATTCATTTTTAATTCCATCTATCCCCAAAATACACACCCATTATTCTCCGCAGTGGCTGCTTCTCCTGTTTTTTTTTTTTTTTTTTTTTTTTTTTTTTTTATCTGCCACTGTTCCCTTTCATTTCTCCAGGCCCAATATCTCTTCCTAGCAGTGTTCTGTATCTAAGATTCAATTTCTGGGCCGGGCGCGGTGGCTCACGCCTGTAATCCCAGCACTCTGGGAGGCCGAGACGGGCGGATCACGAGATCAGATCGAGACCATCCTGGCTAACACTGTGAAACCCCGTCTCTACTAAAAATACAAAAAATTAGCCGGACGCGATGGCAGGCGCCTGTGGTCCCAGCTACTCAGGAGGCTGAGGCGGGAGAATGGCGTGAACCCGGGAGGCGGAGCTTGCAGTGAGCCGAGATGGCGCCACTGCACTCCAGTCAGGGGGACAGAGCAAGACTCCGTCTCAAAAAAAAAAAAAAAAAAAAAAAAATTCAATTTCTGTTTTATGTATTTGCTTCATTACCATTATGTAACTATATTCCTTGGTACTTCCTTCTGTTTTGTAACATCTAACAAGGATAGAGAACATTTTATTTGCTATTTCTAACTCAAAGCCACAGTTGTATACTAGAGAAAAAACTGAGGATTCTTTGTTCTTCTTAAATACCTAGGAGAGGATATAAGAGACTACCTAATCGACTTAGATTTTCAGAAAGCAACATGTTTGAGTTATTTCTTATTTTTAGGTGACCCTTCTTGTGAATTTCCCCCCATTCCTTCAGAGCTCTTTTTTTCCCCCCATTAAAATGCAGTCTAGATTTTGAAGAGCCAGGGATGCTATTATACACATTAGTTTAAAAAGTTTCCTTGCGCTGAGATGTTCTTTGGGGACATCAAAGGAATAATTTTCCTGATGGCTTGGGCAATATTAGACATAAGTGTTCAGTTTTAATCTGCATGTAAGATTCAACAATTTTGGATTCACAAAGCACTGATGTACAAATCCTTAAAGTTAATACTTTTGTTTCATTCCTATATCATAATACATTGGGGTTTAAAGCTACAGGAATCCATTATATCTTGATCTCATTAAACATACACTTAACCTATGACAAGAAAGCAGGTAATAGGGAGGAGCCAGCTCCCTATTAAAATAGTTCAAGATGTTTACCAAAAGCAAATGGAAAGCTTTGTTTACAAAAATAGCTGTACATGATGTTCACAGCAATTTTAATTGTAATAGCTGAAAACAAAAAAAATTCCAAACAAGTTTTACAAATTGTAGTATATTCATAAAATGGAATACTGCTTAGCAATACAGAGAAAATGGTGTACTGTTATACACAGAAACATGTATGTCTCCATGACTTTACTTTGAGTGAAAAACTAGTACGTTTTGTATGATCCAATTTTTTGAATTTCTAGAACAGACAAAACTAATGCGGGTGATAGAAATCAGAAGAGGAGTTGCTTATGGTCTAAAAGGGGAAGCAAGATAATTTTCTGGAGTAATGGAGATGTTCTATTTCTTGATTGGGATGTTGGTTACATGGTTGTGTACAACTGGTAACCCTTACCCAACTCTACACTCGGTAATTGTGCATTTTGCTCTGTGTAGATTTTACGTAGATTTTCAAAATAGATTGTAGATGTTAACAAGCTTGTGATAATAAAGGAAAATATTAGTCAGCCAAAGGGAGAGAAATAAAAAGGATTGCCAAGATGAGTACTAGAAGCTCTTGTAGCTTCACCTTACCTAGCAGGAGAAGGGGATACTGACGATACTTAAATTTCTAAAAATAATAACGGGATTATCAACAATTGGGAAAAGGAGGAAGGTATAGCATGAATCATCAAGAAACATCATTTTATTCAGAGTTGGTAGCCAACAAGTGACCTAAAATAAGAAAACGTTAGAGGAGGTTGCTTCCTGGGAATGGTACTGTGGAGGGAGGCGTGGGCATGCTAGAGCACTGCTTTTCAGCATAAGTTTGTCCATGGATCAAGTATGTTACTGTGTATACACAGTGCTTTGATGAAAATAACATTTTAAAGATGTTTTCATGTCCCCATTGTCCCCAGGATAACATTCAAAAGCTTCAATCCTTCATGGTCTGGCGTCCCCATACCCTTCTAGCCTTATCTTTTGCTAGTCCTTTTTCCTCCTCACACTCCTCACCCATCCATTGTCTTCTGGCTTCCAGAACGTGTCTTACTCTGTTTCATCCTGGGCTTTTTCCCATAATGTTTCCTCAGGTTCAAACACTTAGCTCTTCAGTTCCCATACTCACTGGCCTAAGGGTTTTCTTTCTCTTTTTTTTTTTGTTTTTGTGTGTGTTTTTTTGTTTGTTGTTGTTCTCTGTTTTAATCTGTATGTAGCTCCAGAATGAAAGCGTCCTGAGGATGGGAACTCTATGTGGATCTTTTGGAAGGCTGCATCCTCACCAGCTATAGCAGGTGCTTAGGGCTGTAGTTGATTCCCAGTCATATATTTAAAATGAGTACATAGTTTGACATTTTAAAATAGTAGCATGACTTTAAGAAGCAATGTAAGTGTTGGATTCTAAATCTCTCCCTGTTTGTAGACAGCTCTCAAGATATTAAGCCAATGGCTACAAAATCTTGGGGTGATATTTCTGAGGATAGAGTAAAAGTGGTGATTGTCATATGTCCATTTTCTGAAAATAAGTGAGGACCACTTGTATTAATCAATGATTTCCAGAGAGATGGAACCAAAAGGACACACATGCACAAACACACACACGCATACACACACAGAAATTTATTAGGAGAGATTGGCTCAGATGATTCTGGAGATTGAGAAGTTTCACAATCTGCTGTCTGCAAGCTGGGGGCCCAGAAAAGCCAGTGGTATAGTTTCAATCGAGGACAGAAGGCCTGAGGATCCCGGGGCTGGTGGTGTAAGTCCTGGTCTGAGTTTAAAGGCCTGAGAACTAAAGGCACTGATGTCCCAGGTTGTCAGAAGTTCCATCTCAAGAAGACAGCATATTTGCCCTTCCTCCACCTTTTTGCTTATGTAGGCCCTCAGTGATTGGAGGTTCCCTGTGCACATTGGTAAAGTGGTGAAGTGATGTTCTTTACTCAATCTGCCGATTCAAATGTTAATCTTTTCCAGAAACACTCACACAGACACATCTAGAAATAATGTTTTGCCAGCTATCTGGGCATTCTTTAGCCTGGTCAAATTGACACATAAAATTAAACATCACACCTCTTTAGGTTAATAACCCAATATTCACCTGTTCAGACCTAGGAAAAGGGCCCAAGAATTCCTTGCTTTCCCTGTGTATTAGCTGGTTCCTCCCTATTAACTGCTTTCTAGTTAGATCAAAATCCAAAGAAAGAAACTGCAGGTGAATATCTAAACATCAGGAAGCTTTTACATGATCGCCTATTGATTAATGCTTAAATGCTACTTCTTTAAAAATGATAGAATACATTAGAACATTCTCTCGGCAAAACTACTGTGTAGTACTAGAGAGCTACACAAAATGAAATTTAAAATCAGCTAAATGTGTACATTTCAATATTTACTTGCTTTTTACCTTTATATTTTATAAATTGTTGGCAAAGCAGACATGAATAGTTCTCAGTTTAATACAATATGTGACTTAGATTGTAGTACTTAATGAAAAGCTCTGGTACTACTTGAGGATTTATAAGTTAAATTTAATTTTTGTTTTGTTTTTGAGACAGGGTCTTGCTCTGTCATACATACTGGTCTGCAGTGGCACAATCATGGCTCACTGTAGCCTGGCTTTCCTGGGCTCACTGCTCTCCTGGGCTCAAGAGATCCTCCTGCCTCAGTAGTCAGAAATAGAGAGTAGTGTCAGAAGAGTGTCCTCAGGATATGGTGGCTGACTTCCCCCAGAGTGAGCAAGACAGGAAAATGAGGCAGAAGCCACAGTGTCATCTGTGACCTGGCCTCAGATGTCACATTTCTTCATTAATTCAGCATCCTATTAATTACAGAGATAGGCTAGTCTATTCACTGTGGAAGAGGCAGCACAGGGATATGAATACTCAGAGGCAAAAATCACCGAGGGTCATACTGGAAGTTGGCTGCCACACTGGATGTTTACTCAGGCTCCCTCACTGATTAAGTTACTCTCAGATCCAAGCTTGAATGACTCAGGTTGTTGCACCTATATGAATTAAATCTTATGGTGGTACTTGTGAAGAATCAAAATTTAAAAATGTCAGTTTTTTGGAAGCCATTTATAAAGCTTAAATTAAAACCCCAACCTGTGTAATTTGTTATATATTATGAATTCAGTCATCAGCTAACTAGGACCCTATAAATGGGCCCAACATAAAATTTTCCTTCAAGATGTTAATAAAGGTTACCCACATTGCGTATGTGTCCAGTGTTTCACTGGGGTAGGCCAGGAATCAGATGATACCCAAACAGGGATTTCTATTTGGAAGGGCTAATGTTTTGAACCACATAGGATGTATTTTGGAAGGACTTTCTTATTTAGAAAAGTGATTATTAGAAATATGTGATTATAAGGAGTATCAGACATCACTTACCAATGTGAAATTTTGGGAGGATAGAGAGGATCTTTATTTTTTTCTCCAGTACTAATTTCTTATTTTTTTTTTATCCTAATACTCTAAGTAGTCACAGTGATATGTGAATCATTGCATGATGAGACAATACTGGCTTTTTTTAAGAAATAATTTCTATTGTCATGTCTGCTTTTGAGGTTGGTGAAGATTTACTATTGCCTTACATCATGCCGTTGAAACTACACATTCAATTTTGGGATTTAAAAAATTCTGTAAATGTGGACTTTTTGGGGGTAAGGGAGTGAGAGAGTTGAATTTCCATTTTAAATCCACTAGAAACCAATATAATTAGGGTACAGAATATTCTGTCCTATAATAGATTTTAGAAACATGCAAATGAAGCACACTATTTTCCATGGTTGTTTGATTTTCATTTGGGTGTTTTGAATTTAATGAGATTTTCCTGATGTAGTGACCAGTAAGCTGAACCATGTTTTACTGTGGAAGGACATTTTTTCCTTTTAATAAGCACAGCAATTCATTGCATGATACACCATTGCTGTTTTGTGATGAGGAAGAACCTACCAATCCAATGTAGGTTTATTCTCCCTTTTGCTAGGACAAAATGAATTCTTCCAGCCATATCATAGCCTAGAGATATATTATTTCTGTGGCAGGAATCCATTGCCAAAAATAAAAAAAAGTTGTTTATGGAACTAAAACCGTTCAGGTAGGTAGGAAGTGTAAGACTCACTGCCATATGCTGTTCTCATCCTATTACCCTCAACATTGAATTAGTTGAAATTTTAACATGTACCTTCATTTCTCTGTAGCAGAAACTTTCTGAAACTGAAGAGGAGCTCGGTCATACCATTATTGTTACTGGAAATTAAAGAAGAATGTTTTTCTCATCTTTTTAATTGGAGATTCAAAAGAAGTCTGTTGACTCCTGGACTACGTTTCCACGGAACTAGTTTTAATAGGCGTCATGTAAGAAAAACAATTCTGTCATCATACAAGTTCGGAGAATTGTGAATCTGTAAACAAAGATAAACAGACTTCCTTACTGCAGGTCACCAGAGAGCACATACGCAGCATGCAGCACCAAAAGGGAGCTTTTATATGAATCCAAAATTGCAGGGACCCTTTTTTCCTCTAGGAGTATGTTATGAAGTCAATGTCTATGGAATAAAATCTGGGAAACACCTTTGTAGGTGATTTTCACTCATTGCAAACCGAAGTTCACTTTGGTTCTTGATATTCTTGATCAAGAAGTGATCTCTAACAGGTGCTGATGATGGGCCACCATGCCGTTTTCACCAGTACTTCTCTAATTCTATGGAGAAGGCAGTATTTGATATGTTAATTAGTGATGAAGCTGAATATAATATGCTTGAGTCTAAAATTAGGCTTAATTACTTCTATATATATGTGTGTATGTGTGTGTGTGTGTGTGTGTGTGTGTGTCTATATATATATATATATATAAAAGACAGCACAGTTTGCCTAAGCTGAAGTTAAATGTGTTGAGAATTTGAATTCCCTTTTATAGGCTATTTACCTCAGTAACATTTAAAATATTTATGGAATGAATCATCTGGGTTTACTCTATGCTAGGCAGAACTTTAGGAACATGAACTCGTAAATGATGATGAGATTGTGACTTAAACAGGCTCAGTAAACTAGTCCAGGGTCCCATGGCTGGCAACATAGTGAAGCAGGGACTCAAACCCAATTCATTCTGACTTCATACAGCTCCTAACTACCTCCGGCATATATGGGCAAAGATAGAATGAGATTAATAATAATTGTTCAGCCTTATCAGAGAAAGAGTATCCTAATTTACATAAAAATAATGGATTTTATCTGCATTTTTAAAATGATGATGTATATTACAACATAACAGTATAGACACTCAGAATTTTATCTCTGGGGTGACATTGGCTTTAACAGTAGTGCTCAGTGAGTAAGTATCCCTGAATAATTAGATCAAGATAATATAAAAGGTGTATTTCTAAGCAAACTGTTTTAAGCATGTGGAAGTATATTTTATCAGAGGTTTTGTTTGTTTTTTTGTAAACTTGTCGACTTGGCATTTATTTGAGAGGCATTGTAGTGGAAAGGGTCCTAGGCTTTTTAAATTTCTATTTCTCCACTTGCTAGACATCCTATTATTATTATATTTTGGTCAAGTTTTTTGTTTGTTTGTTTGTTTTTGTTTTACCTCTTTGGAGCCTGAATTTCCTTCAATTTAAAATGGGTAAAGTAGTATGTATTTCATAGGACTGTTGTAAATATTAAATGAAATAACATATAAAACACATAGCACAAGGCAAATAGCTGATATCACATTTTTCTTCCCCTTTTCTCTATTTTAGTAGTATTTTAAATTTTTATTTGTCATTGAAATTAACTAATTTATGTTAAACCCTAAGATATAATATCCTAGACCTTCTACAACCAGATGTTATCCTCCTAACAAACTAATTTGTAGTTGAACATCTGTGTAAAGCCTGGCTAAAAATTGCCTTAAAAATCCTTCTTTTCTGATGCTAAGACCAATGTTTTTACTCATTTAATATTTCAGAAATGTTCAGAAAAGCTGTTATTCATTCACTAGTGAGACTTGCAATCAGTGGCACCTTGGAATGGAAGAAATATAGTAGAAACATATTGGGTAATGCAGCAAAGAAGTGTGTTGAAATCTGTTACATATGAATTGTTGTTGTCTCCATTTCATTGAAAGGAAACTGAACTTCCAAACACCTGTGTAGCAGTGGGTAGAGAAAAGACTCGGATTCCACTTTTCAGAGAAGATCATCTCTGCTTATACTTAACACAAGTCCTTAATTCCACAAAGAGTAAATCCAGATGAGCCAAATTGGAAACAAGAGGCATGTGGAGTAGATCAGAAAACACTTTTTTCGTGTGTGTGTATTATTTTTAAACTTCGACACGAACTGAAGAGTAATCATGAAATGCATTTCTTCAAAAGCCCTTCAAAACAGATAATCTGTAGGTTAGACCATTTAGATAGGTAATTGGTCTGGGATAATTTGTGTAACTTTATGACAGTTTTTGTCAAATCAAAAACTGTAGTAAGTCGACAGTGCATTCACGATGTGCATTCACTGATGTGGCTCAACACTAGTAACAGAGTATACAGAGAAGAATCTGACAATTTCGGAAATATAGGCACACGTATCAGATGATTATATCAGTGCAAACCTGTTGCTTTGGTTATGTGAGGGTACACTTCAAAAATACACAATTCAAAACTTTTTTCTTTTTCTCTGTCAATATAGACAAATCTAGGTTAATAAAAGTAGTCAGGGAGTTCAGTCTCCCAGGAAGAGCGGTCTGAAGAATGATGACATACATTGTGCCTTGAAGGCTACAATCAATCTTTATTGAAAAGAATCTACACTGAAGACAGGCAGGGCTTTTTGGACAGTCCTACCTCATTACATTTTGCATTTATCTGCCATCTTCTTACCGCTGTTGGTCATTGAGGATTATAACCATTTACTTACAGTGATTTTTTTCTTTTTACAAATGAAGATAAATGAGCCTGCAATATTAAATCACATCCTTGTTTCCTCATTTTATTTGGGTCCCTGTAAATATTCAATGTTGAACTTTTTTCTTTAAAACTTAAGTAAAACATTGGGCTATGGAAGGTTAGTGGCTTAATGTATTTGTTTTTCTCTATCTATCTATCTATCTATCTATCTATCTATCTATCTATCTATCTATCGCACAAAAGAGAGAGGGAGCGAGAGATGTAATTTTTTGTGCAAGTAGAAATTCTAAGTTTAAGGTCTCATTTTATTTATTTATTTATTTATTTAGAGACAGAGTTTTGCTCTTGTTGCCCTGGCTGGAGGGCAATGGCATGATCTTGGCTCACTGAAACCTCCACCTCCCGGATTCAAGTGATTCTCCTGCCTCAGCCTCCCGAATAGCTGGGATTACAGGTGTGCATCACCACGCCTGGCTAATTTTGAATTTTAAGAGCAATAGTTTGCAAACTGGGAGCCTCAAAACTGAAAAATGGCACCAAGTCTCAATTCTACAGCAGTTACAGCACAGTTGACAAGGCATAAAAGAGGAAGTGCGTTCACCTTTGTCATGATTGGCCGTCATGTGTTCTTTTTTAAGACAAATAGAGCTACTTAAGCTGATTTGTCTATAGCTGATTGATTTAATTTCACTGAACCATGCTGTGAGGGGCAAAAACATAACGCTTGCATTTTTATGTTTAGGGTTAGGATTTCCAGGAAATCAGGACAACCTAAATTTTGCTTAAGTGTCTATGGGTGGTTGACCATGAGGTATCTAAACAGTAGTCCCTATATTTATTTATTTATTTTCAGCAATAGGAATACAGGAAACTATACCAAATTTAGGCAGTTATTTACTAAAGGGAAACCAAAAAAGGATATGAACCCATTACTTCATTCAGTAAGTTCTGGTTTTAAATATCGATCTTATTAATGCTTTTGGCATAAAGTGTAACCTTAATGTGTATTTTTCTTTGCTTCATCTCCGAGGTGACTTTCCAGTTAGGACACCATTGGAGATAGGTGGTCAAAAACAGGGGCGCCCCTCTCCCTTTACACAGCACACTGCTTCTGGATATGTCCTATTTCTGGCAGCTTGAGGATCTGACTGACACAGCAGCATGCTTCAGAATATCTCTTGGTAGGAAAACTCTCTCTCATTCTCTCTGTACTTCATCTTTTCTAACTAAATTCCAAAAAAAAAAAAAAAAAAGAGTGGGAGAATTTGTACTGTTCTTCTGAAAATAAAAACTTAGAAAATACCTTTTTTTTGTATTCAGCCACAATAATATATTCCTAATGACCATGACAGGAAAAAATGATAACGTTAAACTTTAGTGTCTTTTCCATAAGTTTTAGTTTTACTGGGCATATGTGATACTTATTATACACGGAGGCATCTCAAGCACAATTTAACCTTGAGAATGATCGTTAACAAAATTGATAATTTAAAAAAATCAGCGGGTTTGTTTTTTGAGTGTAATCACACACACAAAAATGAACAGCCAAAAGTGAATGGTTACGATTTCTGTCTTGTTCCCTGCCCTGGAACTGAATTGTTAAAATCCAAAACAATATGCTTTTTAAAAGTTATGTTGTGTAGTATTTATTGCAGCTATCATTTGCTTCAACTTTAACCAAAAGGCAAAGTCATGGTAATCTCTCTGGCCAGTAGTTTGTTTGAAGGTTCTTCCTTGCTCAGAAATCTTTGGCAGCTCCTCAGAGCCTCAAGGAAAACAAATTTTTTGTATGGTATTCAAGGCTTCACAAAGGTCTCCCTTGCTAGCCTCTTCCCCCCTCCTTCCACCCTGCTTCCTATGTTCACAAAGTTCTCTGCCTTGCCTCAAATGTTACAGATTTCAGTCTTCTTTGAAATACCCTCTTAACACTTCTCTGCTTAGCAAATTCCTATTATTCTTGAGGGTCAGCTCAAATTTACCCTCTAGTGAGGAGGGCATCTTGCATTCTTCTTTCTTCTGACTTCTGGCCAAATTACTTTCTTCCTCCCTTGCATTCCCTGATTCCTTTGTTCATATCACAAGTTTGGCTTAGATTACACCATTATTATAAGATACTTGCTTTTCTGCTAGTTTCTTCATCTTTTGGAGAGCAGGTACAATATGTTATTTATCTTTTAATCATTAGAGCCCGGTATGGTAAAGGAGAGAAATAAATGAATTGAATCATAGGTCTATCTCCAGATGTTAGAAGTCATTGTAATAAATGAGGGAGAAAATATCCAAAATGTTTTTCTTCTCTTTTATCTGAGTCTATCAATCTTATTGCTTAACTGGATGGACTATTTGAATAGTTGATATTTCTAATTAGCTTGTGTATTCCAAAGGTAATTTACATTGCTCCTATGTTTTACCATTAATCCCAAACTGTGGGCATCATAAAGATGCCTCAAAAATTAATTTAATAACTAGCTAAAGTATATCATACCATTTTCTTCAAGCTGATTGCTTCATGGGTTCTTATTTCCATAAGATCTTCTAGCAGAAGTAATTTCAGGTTGGTGTCCATCTGAAAGCCTTCTGTCTGGCAGATAGCATTGAAGTGGAACTCTGCTTAAAGAGGACAGAGAAGCAGGCTGTCTGCCTCTTTGCCGCAGAGCCAGAAGGACAGGCTGAAAAATGTCTTTCCTTTGACTAAAGATAATCACATTCCACTAAAGGCAGCCCATTTCAGACTGATTATTGGCCAACTTTATATCCAGAAGGAAAGCAATTTAACAGAAAAGGAGTAGCCTTTCAGAGAATTAAACTTTTTGTGTAGATTTGGACTGAAGAAACAAGCCGTATTGAGGGAGAGCAATTAAAGCTCTTTTGGTCTAGAAGAGAAAATCAAGCTCTAAGGGAATTTTAAAAGGCCTTTTTCTTATGAAATATGACAGTTTGCAGAAGCCTGTTCTTCTTGCATTTACCCTTTCAATGAAGAAACTTATCTTCCTGACAAAAATTGCATGAAGAAGCAGCTGCAGCCGTTTTCCCTTAGGCAGCATCCTGAGGGAATATTTGAGAGAATAACTCCCTGAAGATAAATGGGTTCCTCAGGAGCCTTGGGCAGGAGGAATAAAGGCGATTCTTTATTTTTCAAATGGTGAGCACTTCTGTGAATTTGCTGGTTAGCCCAAGCTAAAAATCAACACAACTTTTTGATTAGGAATAGTTGCAGGTCAGCAGTATTTTTTGTTTTGAAGTTTCGCAGCACAGTCCTGTGGATGGTTATGGTTCTTTTCTCTGTTTCCAAGTTTACGGAAGTTTGAGAGGTGACCTTTTGTGGACTGGACAAGGCCAAGAAACTGAGTGAAGTGCACACTCTGTACCCCTTTGCCAGGAAATTGTCTCTCAGGCTGCAGGCCTTGAAGCAGTAGTAACTATGATCGACATGTAATGATGCAGTCAAAGCACACATCACATAGCAAGACCAAATCTTCATTCTGAAGTCGTACCTAAGTGCTAAATCCTCATTCTGAAGTTCTGAATGAAGTTTAGTCCCTCATTCTGAAGTGCCAATATCCATCTTTACAATGTTCTGTGACTCTCCTCACCTTCTGTCACTTTCTTCCCTCATTGTCCCTACAGATGTTTCCTTCTCTGGGTTACATCCACTCCTGCTTCAGGATCTCCTTGTCATAGACTTAGGTTTCTCCAAGTATTTGTCCCATTTACCTCTGGTTAGCCCACAATGACAAGGCAGCAAAACTCATTTTTATACGGGGTGGAGGGAGAATCGTTGTGATAACTTACCCTTTAACATTTGAACCTGTCTCATAGGCTCATAATTCCATTACTTTGCCAATAATAGTGGTAATTAAATATGCCCTTCTGTTTAGGATTTAGGGCAAAGTAGTATTTTAACAGTTAAGAATTTACTGAGCATATTTCTCTTCACAAATAATTTATTGGTGATTAAGTATGAAATTACCCTGTGTTTTTAATTCTTATTTTCTCTCATCTCTTTTTCTCTTCTCTCTCTTTTTTTTGGGGGGGGGGGGGACAGAGTCTCACTCTGTTGCCCAGGCTGGAGTGCAGTGACAAAATCTTGGCTCACTGCAATCTCTGCCTCCTGGGTTCAAGAGATTCTTGTGCCTCAGCCTCCCGAGTAGCTGGGATTACAGGCGTGTACCACCACGTCTGGCTAATTTTTGTATTTTTTGTTGAGATGCGGTTTTTGGCCAGACTGGTCTCAAACTTCTGGCCTTAAGTGATCCACCTGCCTTGGCCTCCCAAAGTGCTGGGATTACCAGCATGAACCACCATGCCTAGCCTCTTTCTTTCTCATTCTTGGTAGCATTTATTACTTATACCTTTTTGATTGCTGGGAGTATTGATTAATGCCCATAAGACTTAGTAGCACAAATCTGTAGTACTTCATGTAACAAGAGCAAATGTTTTTCAAATATATTATGGGAACTATTTTATCTCTACAAATGAGTTGAAAAAAATACTTTTTAGGTAATATAACAAGTAATTTGAAATCACAACTTAACAAAACAGAGCAAATATTTTTCACAAATTTTATTTGTTGATAGGACGACTGATGTTAAATAAATTTTTCCATATTAAATGTTTTGAGTTGACTATGTTTCAAAGAGAAAATATAATGGATTTAATAGTATATTGTATATAGTATAGATTTTATACTGCAACTAATGAAATGGAACCTTTATGGTGAGGAGGGACCCTGGACAGTGGACCTGTGACTGGTAATAACATGTGGTCCAAGGTGCAGCAGGGACACATAGGAGACAGAAGTCGGAGGTTGATGTTGAGGTTGGGGTGGTGGTGGTAGTGGTACTGGTGGAGGAGGACACAGATGGGCCAAGCAGCCCTGCATGTGACACCAGTTTCTAAATGGTGTTAAGACTATTTAGTAAAGATATTGAGTGAACAGTGAGAAGTAAGAGTGAGGAGCAAGAAGAAAGTTAGAGTGTAGCCCCTCCTTCACATTCAGGCTTCCCATCAACTAAAGGCACAGTCTCCAGATTCTACCCCAGCATGCATTCTGACTGATGTTAGAAATTGCGTTTGCTTCCCTTCATAAGGTGGTTTTTTCTAGAATGATAATTAACGATAGAGTTGTAAAACAATCTTAAACAATTAATTGGGAACTACCAAATAAATATCTGTGATGTTTGATGTTGGAAAAGCATGATATGAACCATTTGCTGAGGAGGCCCTAGTTTATTAGTTGAAAGACAAATTTGTCATGACATCTCTTTATACAACTTTATATATCTTCATTGCTCATTAAGTCAAAACTCAGCAATAACAAAACTTTATTACATGAGAAAATAGTATATGATGCAGAGGAAAAAACTAAAGGCTGATAACCAATAGCCTGAACTTTAGCTCTGCCATCTCCATCCCCAACAAGAGGAGCATTGTTTTGTTTTGCATATTGAGTTTCAATATAATACTTTAGTTGAAAAAAAGGTTCTTCAACAAAATACTTGCAAACAGAATCCAGCAGCACATCAAAAAGCTAATCCACTCTGATCAAGTTGGCTTCATCCCTGGGATGCAAAGTTGGTTCAACATACGCAAATTATAAATGTGATTCATCACATAAATAGAACTAAAGACAAAAACCACATGGTTATCTCAATAGATGCAAACAGGCTTTCGATAAAATTCAACACCCCTTCATGTTAAATACTCCCAGTATACTGGATATTGAGGGAACATACTTCAAAACAATAAGAGCCATCTATATCAAGCCCACAGCCAACATTATACTGAATAGGAAAAAGCTGGTAGCATTTTCCTTGAAAACCAGCACAAGACAACTGCCACTTCTATCCAACACAATATTGGAAGTCCTAACCAAAGCAATCAGGCAAGAGAAATAAATAAAGGGCATCCAAATAGGAAGAGAGGAAGTGAAACTATCTCTGTTTGCAGACGACATGATTCTATATGTAGAAAACCCTATCATCTCAGCCTAAAAGCTCTTCCAGCTGATAAACAACTTCAGCAAAGTTGCAGAGTACGAAATCAATGTAAAAAAATTTCTAACATTCCTATACACCAGCAACAGCCAAACTGGGAGCCAAATTAGAAAGGCAATCCCATTCACAATTGCCACAAAAAGAATAAAATACCTAGGAATACAGCTAACCAGAGAGGTGAAAGATCTCTACAAGGAGAATTACAAAACACTCCTCAAAGAAATCAGAGAAGACACACACAAACAAATGGAAAAACACTCTATACACATGGATAGAAAGAGTCAGTATCATTAAAATGGCTATACTGCCCAAAGCAATTTACAGATTCAGTGCTATTCCTATCAACCTACCAATGACATTCCTCATAGAACTAGAAAAAAATTTTTTTCAAATTTATATGGAACCAAAAAAGAGCCTGAATAGCCAAGGCACTCCAAAGCAAAAGAACAAAGCTGGAGGCGTCACGTTACCAGACTTCAAACCATGCTACAAGACTACAGTAATGAAAACAGCCTGGTACTGGTACAAAAATGGGCACATACCAGTGGAACTGAGTAGAGAGCCCAGAAAGAAATCTGCACATCTATGACCACTTGATCTTTAACAAAACTGATGAAAACAAGCAATGGCAAAAAGGCTTCCTATTCAATAAATGGTCTGGGATAACTGGCTAGCCATATGCAGAAGATTCTTTACACCATATACAAAAGTCAACTGAAGTTGGATTAAAAACTTAAATGTAAAACCCAAAACCCTGGAAGACAACCTAGGCAATACCTCGTGGACATAGAAACAGGTAAAGATTTCTTGACAAAGACACCAAAAGCAATTGCAACAAAAGCGAAAATTGACAAGCAGGATTTAATTAAACTTAAGAGGTTCTGCGCAGCAAAAGAAACGATCAACAGAGTAAACGACAACCTGCAGAATGCGAGAGAATATCTGCAAACTATGCATCTGACAAAGTTCTAATATCCCAGCATCTATAAGGAAACTACATAAATTTACAAGGTAAAAAACAAAAACCCCATTAAAAAGTGGGCAAAGGACATGAACAGACATTTCTCCAAAGAAGACATACATGTGGCCAACAAGCATATGAATAAAAGCTCAATATCACTGACCATTAGAGAAATGCAAATCAAAACCACAATGAGATACCATCTCACACTAGTCAGAATGGCTATTATTAAAAAGTAAAAAAATAATAGTTGCTGGTGAGGTTGTGGAGAAAAGGGAACACTTACACACTGTTGGTGGGAGTGTAACTTAGTTCAACCATTGTGGAAAGCAGTATGGTGATTTCTCAAGGACCTAAAAGCAGAACTGCCATTCAACCCAGCAATCCCATTACTGGGTGTATACCCAGAGGAATATAAATCATTCTGCCATAAAGATGCATGCACGTAAATGTTCATTGCTGCAGCGTTCACAATGGCAAAGACATGGAATCAACCTAAATGTCCATCAATGACAGATTGGGTAAAGAAAATGTGTTACATACACACCATGGAATACTATGCAGTCATAAAAAAAGAATGAGATCATGTTTTCTGTGGCTACATGGATGGAGATGGAGGCTGCTATCCTTACCAAATTAATACAGGAACAGAAAACCAAATACTGCATGTTCTCACTTAAAAGTGGGAGCTAAATGATAAAACTCATGAACACAAAGAAGGAAACAACAGACACTGGGGTCTACTTGAGGGAGCAGGTTGGAAAGAGGAGGAAGAGCAGAAAAGATAACTATTGAGTATTGGGCTTAATACCTGGGTGATGAAATAGTCTGTACAATAACCCCCCGACACGTGTTGATCTATGTAACAAACCTTCACGTGTACCCTCAAACCTAAAATAAATTTTTTTTTTAAAAAAAGGAAAGAAGGTTCTATACAAAAAAAAGGAAAAAAAAAAAAAACTTTAGAACTCTCTGGCAATCCATGTACTGCATCCTGTGTTAGTCCTTGGGTACCATGAAATTTCCTTCTTTATTTTAGAGCACCCAGTGCCCTCCATCGTCATCAACCACCCACTGCCACGGATGCTGAGCCCCCATCTGTTGAGTGCTCACCCTGTGCCAGAAACACTGTATTACCTGTGCATTTTCTCATTGATTACTTAGACCAGGCTTGGGCAAACGTTTTTTCTACAAAGGGTCAGATAATAAATATTTTAGGCTTTTGGAAACATTAGGTCTCTGACACAATTACTCATCTCTGCTGATGAGAGGAAAATGATTCCAAAAGACAATATGTATTGTGTTGAAATAAAATTCACACACAACAAGGTAAAGGAATTAGAACTAGAATCCTGGTCGTTCAACTCGAAATTTTATAATCTTCTCATAATTCCTCCTTATAGCGTGACCTCCTAAACTATAAAGGAAATTTTGTAGGTTAAAAAAAAAGATGCATTTATCTTCTGTAAGTGGATAGCAGACCCTTTAGGAAAAGAATAAAAGTAATAGAAGACAAAAGAGGAAGAAACTCTTAGGAAGAATTTTTTATTTCACAGAAATGTTTCTCCCCTAATAGAACAATGAATTGCTTGTCCTAATATTGTTTCCTTAACTCTTAATATATTGCCATATAGCATATTCTACTAACAATATAAAGACTTGACTGTCTTTACTTTGCTATCATTCTTTCTGAATCTACAAAAGTTCTTTTAAAAATAATCTGCATGTGTTCTCCTTCATTTATTTGCACATTTTTCCTTCGGAGGACCTGGTACTCATTGGAGAAAATATGGCGTAATGGTTAAGGGCCCAAGAGCTGAAATAAGATTTCCTAGTTTTTCACCCCCAACTCTGCTATTTATCTTTATCAAATAACTTCCCTGTGCCTAGATTTCTCAACTGTAGAGTGGGTGTAATAATAGCATCTATGACCTAGGGTTGCTGTGAAGGTTATGATTACTGCATGAGAACACTCATTGTGTGCATGCTGGTTACTCTCCAGCTTGCTCAGCACATGTGATTCCTTACCACTCTTGTTTTCAGTGCAAGTCAATCCTTGAGTCACCCTGAAATTTGCCAGTCATATTTATTTTACTTGATTTATATTTTTCACTCAGATCTGAAGGCATTAGGAATATACCCACAAAGAGAAAAGCTTAAAATATATTTTACATTTACATTTGTATGCAAATATGCATAGATTATTTTGATTTTAATTGCTCTTTATTAAAAGAAGAGTACCTTTTAAAAATTAAGTTTACTATAAGGTAAAATTCTCATTCAAGGTGAAAGTATTTGTATTTGAGGATCTGAAGAAGAATACATTTAGGTGATGTTATCTAAGTGCCATTTATTTTTGTTGCTTATAAAATAACAGGAAAGAAAAGGCATATGTTTGGTCATTAGTTATCATCATTGTGATTGATCTTTTACCCTTGATACCAAGTATGTAAAGTCAGTTGATTTGCTGTCTTTGGAATTATAATAGGTTTGGGTGAATGTTCTGTGATTGCTGATAATGGCAGTATCGGTGGGAATGTACCATCTTTGACCACATCTTCTGTCAAAATTTCAGTATGTTTACCTGTCTCCCTTCACCTCTCACTTTTCCAAGAATCATTCCCAAGGTAAAACAGTCTGATTAAAACAGAATGATGTCCCTAGTGTGTTGACGTAGAAAACAACAACCATGATGAGTGCAGGGATACTCTGGTTAGGTAAATTTTCTTGTGTTTACATGGATCTTAAATGTTAACCTTGCCTGCAGCATAATTCCAATAAGACAAGAAAAAGGTAAGGAAATTATATTGAAAAAAGTGATTCTTGTTTTCCAACATAAATTCTGCCTCTGGCACGACAAGTCAATTATTTTTCTAGTCAATGAAGATAGAAAAAGAATAAAGTTACCAGTTGATTTTTGCTTCTGATTAGAAAATTTTGTTTTAATCTCAGCCAGAGGTCTTTCAGCTTTGCCACAGGGCACTTTTAAATCGAGTTGTCAAGGGAGGCCTTCTTGAGAAAATGACACTAGAACAAAATCTTGAAGGGAGAGAGCCACCTGAATATAGGGCAAAGAGCATTCCAGGCAGAGGGACCAGCCAGTGCAAGGACCATGAGGTGGGAACATGCCTGGAACATTTGAGGAACACAAAGGAGGCCAGTTTGGTGCACAGTGAGCAGAGGAAAGCAATAGGGAATGGAGTCAGAGAGGTAGTAGGGAAGGGTAGAGGGACATCATGAGAGCTTTCTAGGACTTTGTAGAAGATGGCATCTTTTCATTAATTTCTCTGTTTAGAACTCTGTATTTAGAAAATAGTGCATTTTTATAAAGGAAATTAGTTTTATAATTAATACTTCCTTTATGAGAGAAATCATTGAATTATTTTAATTTTTAGGAAAATTCACAAATACATATGTAATCAGTTTAATTTCCCATCTCTGATGAAAATTTTTGCCTATAATTTCAGTAATAAAGTATCCTTTATAAAAGTTGTTTTCTATATTTGACCATCATATCATTTTTAATATGTTATATTCAGTTTGAATGCTGAACCTGCATTGGTTAGCTCATTGTTCTCTATATTTTATTTGACAGAAAGTAGTTCAAAAGCAAATGAACTACTTTGTGGAGATTAAAAATATAGTGAGCAATTTTATGTCCTTTCAAAAACTATAGTTTGAACCAAGAAAAGGTTACTTTTTGTTCCTGCTCTTTGATTTCATTTTAATTTTAAAACTAATTTCATGCTTTTAAATGTTAAATTACTATAAGGGTTTTCAACTTTATAATTTCCTTAATTCTAGCATTATCTATTATCTACCATGCTAATTTCCTTTCTGATTAATTGGGAGTACAACAGATACCAGCACAAAAATAGCAGAGGTCAAAATACTTAACAAATGAGATTCTGATACAATGCATAATTCATGAAATATATTCACTCCTGTTTTCGATCGTCCTCAATTGTAATGCATCTTGCTAAATGCAGCTCACCACATTGTTTTAAATGTTGCTGAAATCTTCAGATTCCTAATATTTTTATACTTGTGGAAAAAATCTCTTTTGGTCTGCTTTGTCATCATTGGCTTTCTTTATAAAAGTTTCTTCCTTTTTTTTTTTTTTTTTTTTTTTTTTGAGACGGAGTCTTGCTCTGTCCCCCAGGCTGGAGTGCAGTGGCGCAATCTCGGCTCACTGCAAGCTCCGCCTCCTGGGTTTACGCCATTCTCCTGCCTCAGCCTCCAGAGTAGCTGGGACTACAGGTGCCCGCCACCACGCCCGGCTAATTTTTTGTATTTTTAGTAGAGACGGGGTTTCACCGTGTTAGCCAGGATGGTCTCGATCTCCTGACCTTGTGATCCGCCCGCCTCGGCCTCCCAAAGTGCTGGGATTACAGGCTTGAGCCACCGCGCCCGGCTAAAAGTTTCTTCTTAAAGGAATACTCATTTGGCTTTGTACTTCAAAGTTCTCTAATATTTGGTTATTCATGCCAGAGGAACTGTGAGTACCAGCTCATAATTCAAGTTAATCTATCGATAAGCAAAGTATAAATTTACTTCACCATATAATGTAGCAGCATTCCGTTGTTTTGTGATTTCAAAGAAAAGAAAATAATTTATTATTGTCCTTGCATTAGTCATCAGGACTATTTCAGCTGCAAGTAGCAGAAATCCAATTCAAATTATTGTATTTTAAAAAGGATAAGGGGAGACTAAAGGATGTGGGGTTGATTCCAACCCAGTGGATTTAGGTGTTCAGATGATATCACTAGGATTCTGACTGTCCATGCATCTCTCTCACTTCACTAACTCCTGAGTTTAGCATCATTTTCAGACAACATATGGCAGCAGATTGGCCCCTGTCAGTCTCAGGCTTATGCGGCTCCTAGCTAACAATCCAGTGTTTATTATTTGGCCACAAGGGCTATATTTAGCCATTCTTAGCCATGAGAACACCCCTGGTTAAGTCTTTGTCCAGAGGAATGAGAAACTGATATGGGCTGAGTACTTTACTGAGATAGGAAAGGTGAAATGGCAGGAACAGAGAATGGGAGACTTTAAAACCAGAGATGCAAGATGAACAGCAGCAATACCAAATTCCAATGTGGGTTAGTTTCATGTGTTTCACAATAAAGGGAAAGATGATGATGACATGTTTATCCTTTGTTTTTATCCCTGTCCAGTAAAATCCTCTTTCAGATTTTTAAATATCCTACATTAAAAGTTAAAAATAAATGCAATAAGCAAAGGCAGTCCTGCTGTACTCTGGGAGGTGTCTGTAAAACTACTGTGAAACACAGCACAACTGTGCTGGAAGCTGGTTGTTTGGGGTATGTGAAACTTCAGTGTCAGTCTGCCTGCTTTCTGAGATTCAGATATTGAGATGGTGACAATTTTGTTTCAGAGCAAAGAATAAAGATTAAAAGACAAGAAAGTAATAAGACAAAAGAAGACCCTTGAGCAGGAATAGTATCATAACAAGATCATCACCATCCTTTCAGACCAACACATTTAATTGAGTCTCAGAGATACATCAAGAGCATATTTCTAACTCCAGAGTCAATAGCTAGCAATTGAAATACCCTAGTGGAGTTAATGTTCCTGTAGGCCATTTCCCTTTTTCATTTCTGCTGTCAGAATTTTTGACCTCATCATCCCTAGCCTGGATTACCACTTTGGCTCTTTGCTTATCACACCTGCTTTGAGGGGGTCAGGAGCTTAACCTGGGGTCAGGCTCACCACTTTTTTTTTTTTTTTTCTGAGTTGAAGTCTCTCTTGCCCAGGCTGGAGTGCAGTGGTGCGATCTGCTCACCGCATCCTCTGCCTCCCGGGTTCCAGCGATTGTTCTGCCTCAGCCTCCTGCGTAGCTGGAATTATAGGTGTGCACCACCACACCTGGCTAAGTTTTGTATTTTCAGTGAAGACGGGATTTCACCAGGTTAACTAGGCTGATCCCAAACTCCTGACCCCAGGTGATTCGCCCACCTCGCCCTCCCAAAGTGCTGGGATTACAGTCGTGAACCACCACGCCTGGCCACACCATTCTGAAATACAAAGTTAATCATGCTGCTTATCTGTGTAATACCCACTCATCTGTGACACTTTCTTAACTACAGATTCACGTTTTGGAGCACAGGACCTGTTATGATATATGCCTGGGCTCTGGCGAGTGGGAGCAGCTGTCACGTGGCAGTCTCCCATCCCTCTACCTATGAGCAGGTTGCACAGGTGTCAGTGAGCGGGTTGCATGGGTGTCAGTGTGCATCCACACCAGTGTACTTTTCTGGGTCTTAGTTTCATCACCTATAATGGGGGATCAAAATAGTATCTGCCTTGTAGACTTGTGTTGTGAGAACTTAATGCAAAAAGAAAAAAATGTATGTGATGTATTCACCACAGCATTTGGCAAATACTAAACTTTAAATGAATGTTGGCTATTCTCTGACCTCTCTCCCTCTGTAGCTCCATCCATGGACACTCTCCCAAATTTGCCCTATGATTTAGCCACAGCAACCTTCTGAGTTCCTCATTTGCCACTCTGTTTCACACTTCTTAGCCTTCATTCATACTGCCTCTTCTATTTCTTCCACTAGACTGAACAGCTTAAAGTTAGAAATTCTATCTTTTGTGCTTTTACAATACTTAACACAATGCCAGGCACTTTGCTGAAGACTGTAACAAATACTGCTGGATGAGGACAACTATTCATTTCTCAAAATTGAATTGACTTCTTTGTGTACTTGCCTTAGTTCAGCTTCATAGTGGGGTAGTGCAGACGCCTCACTGAAAAAAAACTGTTTTACCCTAGTGTCAGGGGTATTCTGCAAGTGTTGCAGAATGGGTTTTTTTTTTTTTTTTTTTTTTTGCTAAGTGTAGTGATTTTACTGACAGCCTTTTAAGATGTTCTATGTTGTCCCAGAGACTTCATGAAAAAAAAAAAATGTATGGTCAACCTGTTTCAACTAAAGCTAACATTAGGTCATTTAAACAAAGAAAACATGTCTATTTACAGGGTTATAAGAGAAAATACAAAAATTGTCTCAGGTAGAAGTTTCTCTGGGGCTGTTTTGGGGGTTTTGGATGGGGTTTATGTCTGCTGGATGTTAAGAACTTCTTCTAGATTATGACTTGTCTTCTTAAGATTCCACCTTTCCTGTGCTGGAGAGAACCAACATGACCCCCTATAAGTGCAGGTCACTCAAATTGAGGGTATTGGGTTGTGCTATCCAAGTATGAAGAACTGCTGGCACTTTCATTTTCATCAGCATTTAACCATTCAACCAGGGTGATCTGTCCACAGTAAAATACATTAGAAGCATTCCTCCTACTCAAATATGTAGTTAATTGGCAACTTCTTCTGAGATTCTTTCCTGATTTCCACCGCCAGTCTTGATAAAAGTGACCCCCAAAAATGGTAGTTAAAAGGAGAAGAATATGAAGTGCTGAGATAAATGAAGGTTTATTATAAATATCTTTCAGATTAGAGTTACTTTATTTGCAGTTGCAGTGATTTATTGTTGGTGAGCTGCCCAGAATTGCTTCAATACGGTAAATGACTGTCTTGTTCAAGACATGCTTGTTACTTATTTGTGTATAGCACCACACTATTTGCCCTACTTTGTAAATATTTAGGTTCATTTTATCGTCAGTCCCCAAGTAAACAAACATCTCATCCAGTAACAAAAAAGCAATGTATTCTAATTGTCCAATATCAACAAAACATTTTTAAATTAACTTTATGCAAATTTGATTGGATATTTTTCATTAGTTGATTAAAGTGAACTATTAGAAAAGTTGCTTCAAATATTTTTCACAATTAAAATTATTGCTGCCATAGATTAATTTGTCATTGAAACACTTATACAAATACAAGTTAATTTCTTTGCAAACTCATTGCAATTGCATTCTTACAGATGTCTTAGAAATAAATTATAAAAATTTTTAAAGATTTATATTAACTTTATAATAAAATATAATAAACGATGGCTTTGAAATTATTTGTGTTGAACTACAAAAGGAAATGTCGTAAATCTCATTCTGACAAACTTTTTATTCTTTGTAATGGTAAAGGGAAGCATTACATAGAATATTTTTAAGATAATTCTTTTGAGGCCAGGTGCGGTGGCTCACACCTGCAATCCCAGCTGTTTGGGAGGCCAAGGTGGGCGGATCATATGAGGCCAGGAATTCTATACCAGCCTGGCCAACATGATGAAACCCCATCTCTACTAAAAATACAAAAAGTTACATGGGCATGGTGGCATGCACCTGTAATCCCAGTACTCAGGATTACAGGTGCATGAGAATAAAGAACCCAGGAGGCAGAGGTAGCAGTGAGACAAGATCGCACCACTGCACTCCAGCCTAAGTGACAGTGAGACTCTGTCTCAAGAAAAAAAAAAAAAAAGATAATTCTTTTGGTATTCTTTGTTATATTTATTTCTTAGAAAGAACATATTGTTTGTGTGTGTGTGTGTGTGTGTGTGTGTGTGTATACCCTTCTTCCTCCCCATCCCCAGCATACTAGTTTCTTAATTTTCATAAAATAAGTGATAAATTTTTTTGGATTTGAGAATTTATGAAATCACGTCATGTGTTAAGGAATTGGGAAGCAAATATGAGAGAGGGTCAACGAAAAATTTAGGATGCTCACATGGTAAATCGTGAGCTTTAAAATTAGAGCTGTGCATAGGAAGCTGTGTTTTAATAATCTGCCTTTGCCATATTTCTTCTTCCAGTTGAATCTTCCAGTTGGATATCCACTATCTTAAATGTTATGGACACTTAGGATCTTGTGGTGTATATTTAAGAAACTTAAAATGCTTATTACAAATTATTAATGCTTAGGAATTTGATTTTTGCTCATGCCCAAGTAACTTATTGGTAGGAAACTGCATACATTTGTTAGAAAAAACAAGGGCTGATTATAGGAGAAACTAAGAAAGATAAAGCTAGGTTTTGGAGAGTTGCACCTTATATCAGAGACCCAGTCCTACCATTCCTTTGGTGATACATTAATTGTTTTTAAAATAATTGAAATATAGTACACATACCATAAAATTCACCCTTATAAAGCATACAACTTAATGATTTCTAGTGTATTCAAAAAGCTCTGTAACCATCACCGCTATCAAATTCTAGAATATTTCCATCACCTTAAAAAGAAACTGTACCCATTTGTAGTCATTTCTTCCTTCCTTCTTCTATAGCGCCTGGACACCATATTCTACTTTCTGTCTCTATAGATTTGCTTATCCTATCTCTATGGATTTGTCCTATAATGGACATTTCATATAAGTGAAATCATACAATCTGTGCCCTTTTTTGTCTGACTTCTTTTGCTTTACATAATGCTCTCAAGGTTCATTCATGTTGTAACATGTATCATTTCTTCATTCTGTTTTATGATTGAATAATATTCCATTGTGTGCATATACTATATTTTGTTTATCAATTTATCAGTTGATAAACTGGAATGCTTCCACTTTTAGGCTATTGCGAATAACACTTCTATCAACATTCACGTATAGGTTTTTGTGTGAACATTAATACTCTTGTATGGATACCTAGGAGTGGGATTACTGGAAAATATGATAACTCTATGTTTGAGTTTTTGAGGAACTGCCAAATTTTTCACAGCAACTATGAACCATTTTACATTCTCAGCAATACATGGGGGTTCAAGTTTCTTGACCTTCTAGTCAACATTTTAATTTGCAGTTCCCTAATTTTGAGTTATTTATCTCTTTATTGCTGAGTTGTAATAATTTTTCATATATCGTAGATATTAGATTCTTAAAAGAGAGATACTTTGGAAATATTTTCTTCTATTATGTGGGTTGCATTTTTACTTTCTTTATAGTATCCTTTAACATGTACAAGTTTTTAGTTTTGAACTCCAGCTTACTTTTTCTGGTTTTAGTTGGCTGTGCTTTAGTTGTCTTATCAAAAAATATTTTTCTAATTCAATGTCATGGAAAATTATACCTATGCTTTCTTCTAAGGTTGTCATAGTTTTAGTTCTTACACTTATATTTGTGATCTATTATTAAATTAATATTTGTGTATGGTGAAGTAGAGGTCCAATCCGCTTCTTTTTGCATGTAGATAATGATTGTTTCAGCCTTCGTTGAAATGACTGTTCTTTTTGGCACTCTTGTTGAAATTCAATTGACCATGGATATATGTGCTTGTTTCTGGACTCTCAATTATAGTTTATTGACCTTTATGCTTATGCTATGCCAATACCACACTGTTTTTATTATTGTAACTTTGTAGTAAATTTTGAAATCAGTAAGATTAAGTCCTTCCAACTTTGTTCTTTTTCAAGATTGTTTTGACTTTGCTGGGTCCCTTGGATTTTCATGTGATCTTATAGATAAACTTGTCTATTTCTGTAAAAAAGATAAAAGGCAGTTGAAATTTGTGGAGGAATTGTATTGAACCTGTAGATTAATTTGAGGGGATACCATCTTCACAACATTAATTCTTCTAGACCATGAACATAAACATTGTCTCTACTTGCTTAGGTCTTCTTTAATTTCTTGCAACAATGTTTTATAGTTTTCAGTGTACAAATCTTGCTTTTTTTGTTCAATGTGTTCCTAAGTACTTTTTTATCCTTGATCACTATTTTAAATGAAATTGGTTTTTTTAGAATTTAATTTACAGTTTGTTCATTGGTAGTGTATAGAAATACAACTGAACTTTGTAAATTGATCTTGTGTCCTGCAACTTTGCTGAACTCATTATTAACTCTAATAGTTATTTCTTTGTTTGTGGAATCCTTAGGATATCTGCAAGTATTTTTACTTTTTCCTTTGTAATCTTGATGGCGTTTATTTCATTTTTGCTTACTTCCTCTGACTACAGCCTCCAGAATAGAAGTGGTGAAAATGGCCATACTTTCTCATTCCTGAACTTAGGGGAAAGCTTTTAGTCTTTTACCATTAAGTATGACGTTAGCTGTGAAATTTGGATACTATTTAAATTAAGTTCATTTAACTTGAATTAGATCGTTATAAAGTTAGATATTGATTGTAGTCCCTGGGGCAACCGCTAACAAAATAACTCATCATCTCTTATCTAAACTGCACTCCAAAACCTAGGGAATTTATTGCATGCTTCCCCTTCTTCTGCCATTCTTGATTTCAGCTATTTTCATTTTTGATGGGCCTACTGCAGAAACTGTAAAACTATTTCCTGATATTCCACTCTTTCTGTTCTCCAGCTTTTCCTCCATACTGAAGTCAGAAAAATGCATATTTGATCATATCATCTCACACCATCCTACTATTGCTAATAAATCCTTCAGTGGTTCTGCATTGACTTTGATAACAGATGCAAACTCCTTGGCTGCCATCTCAGCACCTTTCTTGAAACATCCTGTTAACTTCCCTGCTTCTTCTGGTGCTCTGCTCTTCACATACGACACACACATTGACACACACACACACACAGAAATGCACGCACACACATCCTTACTCCTTTAACCATCCTGTTCCTAATCACTTGACAAACTATGCCATTCTCTCTCTCTCTCTCTCTGTCTCTGTCCTTTCCATATGTTGTTGTTTCGTCTGCTGAAACACTCTTATTTTCTCCCTCATCTATGGTGCCTCAAATTTTCAAACTCTCGCGTAATTACCTTCTTTAGGAAGCTTGCCTAGCTTCCCTTTTTCTGTTTGATGGCTTTCTATCCACCACTTTCCTCTTCTAACCCCCAAGTATACAATTACACTTTATTTTAATTATTGATTTACAGGTCCACCACTCACCTTGCCCCTTGAGTTTCTTGAAATCAAATTCTATTTTTGGTTTCTGGATATCTCGAGCTGAACAGTGATATGGAGTAAATGCTCAAAAATATTTGAGTGAATGCTTACAATTAATAGTGTACTCACACTGACTTTCTGGCTATCCAGAATTAAATACTGAGTTTTATTCAGATGTTTCTCCATGGAAGGACATGACATCCTGAATCTTTCCTTCTTTTATCCCTCTTTCAGCCCATTCTGTCTGCTTGGTTATAATCACTACAGTACACTGTTCACTGAAGAAAAATCAGAAAAAATTTGATTTGAATTATTTCCAGATTATTTTATTCCTAATCTAAGTTTTATAATTCTCTGGGTCAACAGTTAAAACTATGTTCAGGGTTTTGTTTTAATTTTTTTCTTATAAAAGAGTGGTGATTTTTTAATTCAGATAACATAGACACATGAGTATAAATACAAAGGCTGATTTTAAGGCCGGGCACGGTGGCTCATGCCTGTAATACCAGCACTTTGGGAGGCCAAGGTGGGCAGATCACCTGAGATCAGGAGTTTGAAGCCAACCTGGCCAACATGGCAAAACCCTGTCTCTATCACACACACACACACACACACACACACACAAAATTAGCTGGGCGTCATGGTGGGTGCCCATAATCCCAGCTACTTGGGAGGCTGAGGCAGGAGAATCGCCTGAACCCAGGAGGCGGAGGTTGCAGTGAGCTAAGATTGTGCCACTGCATTCCAACCTGGGTGACAGAGTGAGACTCTGTTTCATCATCATCATAATAATAATAGAAATAAAAAGGCTAATTTTAATGTTAATCTCATTTTCCTGAGGCCCACTGGGAAGAATGCAGTGGTTGCGGGGCTAGCCAAAATGAGATAAAAGGATCACAGTCTTTCCAGGTAAGGCAAAGTATACATTGTCAGTGCAGAACAGGTGTAGCCATTGTCTGGCACCCCAGTGGATCCCTAAGGACACAAACTGTTATTGTGTGGTATAGGGAAGGGCAGAAATTTTATTGTAGAGATTCAGCAATTCCAATGACAGATTCAGAGACTGAGTGTGTTCCATCAGGGTGCCCTGGATGATGGTCTTATGAATCACTCCCGATTGAAGCAGTAGATCTCACTCTAGTCATTAAGGGATTCGTTTGCCTTCGCATAACTAACCCACCAATCCCTTTGTAACATATTGCTACCTCACTTTCAAATGTCAAATGTAGACTTGTGCCTAAATTCAAACTGATGAATTGGAATCAAATTATGTTACCCATCTTTAACTAACATCAGGTGGAGTGTCTTGCCCCCTCTACCCACCAAATCTTTCATTACTTTGGGGAAGGGGCACTGGCAAGCCCCAGATATTGACTTCAGCTTTCTTTTCTGAAGGTATTTTATTTTTGGTGAACTCTTAAAGCCATCCTTAGATGAATACCAAATAGGAGAATTTTGGGCCCTGTGGCAGATTGACAAAACTTCCTGGTACTTCATGTCATAAACACTGGATCATAATGGCTGTTTAATAACCTGAAAATGTTGACGTAAACCCATGGCTTATGGCATTACCTAGAGTCATTTAGATACTGAGCTAATTCAAAATTTGTTAGGCAAATGTGTATACCATTATGATAGGATATTATAAGCCCTTAGTAAAAAAACTGTAGTTATATTTTGCAAATATAAATGTAACATCAAGCAGCTATGCTTAGTCAGTTTTCTAATTGGGAAATATCCATGAATTACAAAGCATGACTTAAAATATTTAATTCGTGATTAGCATAGAAATACAAAGATAATTCATAAATATCTCATTGTTTACAGATGAGATTTTAATTGTGCTTTTTAAGGCTTAAATATCTCCATCATATGGCATATTTAATGTGTCAGAACAATTTGGAAGTAATTATTATTATGAAAAATTAATTCTGTGGCCTAGATAGGTACTGCAGATGGTATGGGCTTATTGACTAAAATTAAAAATTGGAAGTAAGAGCTTATAGAAAATGTGACACTAGCATAAACTAAGAAATATAGAGAGAAGGAAGGAAAGCCTGTAAATGCTTGACATTTTATGAGATATTTCATTTACTGTGTCACATTAGACTGATGATCTAATTCAACTTCCTTGTTTCACAAATAGAGAATAAACTTGAGATTCTTCAAATGGCCAATCAAGGATCACACAACTTACTGACACGGTCCTGGGGTAGAACCCAAGTTTCTAAGCCATCAATTTTATGTTGTCCCCATAGGAAACTCTCATTATGAAACAACTTCTCAGATGCCTATTGATCTGGGTTTAAAAAATACTTAAACACTGTCAGAATGTGTTATATGTAGTCTTAAGTATCTCAGAGTTTCAAACATAAATGTTCTTCAGGTCATGTCTTTTCCTTCATGATATGAAGAAAAAAATAAAATATTCTTCTTAACAAAGAAAGTGGAAGTATAAAGTCTCTATTGGAAATCACCTTTCTCTTATGGTGATGTATAAACAGAACTCCATATCTTGTCTGGTTATAAGCACTATCAGGATAATTTTTATTTTAATAGTTAAAATTGTACATAATAAAGAATTATAATAGCTATTTAAAACACTAAAAGTTAATGTGGCTTTTTATAGGTTTAGGAGAATAAATACTGAACTCTTTTGTGGGAAAACTCAGAGCATTCACTGTTCTGGTTATATCTGAAGTTATTTACAAGTATAATTCATGAACTTCTATTTTATCTGTTAAACACAATTATAGGAGGCCATTGTTTTGGACTGAGCTCCTGTTCCGGGCCCCAACAAACCAGACCAAACCAAAATGGAGTCACTCATGCTAAATGCCAAATAATCAAACTGAAACTTTAAAGGAGCATATGGAGTCCCAAGCAGACCAGTTTTTCCTCAAAATAGGAGATTCTATTCTACCTGAATCAGCTCCATAAGGAAGTCCAGTCTGATTTAGCCCTTACCAAAAAAAAAAACGTAATCTAGGGCCAGGCGTGGTGGTTTATACCTGTAATCCCAGCACTTTGGGAGGCCGGGGTCAGGGGATCACCTGAGGTCAGAGGTTTGAGACCAGCCTATTCAACATGGTGAAACCTAGTCTCTACTAAAAATATAAAAATTAGCTGGGCGTGGTGGCCCACACCTGTAATCCCAGCTACTTGGGAAGCTGAGGCAAGGGAATCACTTCAACCTGGGAGATGGAGGTTGCAGTGAGCCAAGATCATACCACTGCACTCTACCCTGGGTGACAGAGTGAGACTCCATCTCAAAAAAAAAAAAAAAAAAAAAAAAAAAAAGGTAACCCAGTGTTAACCAATCAATTTTTTCCCATTGTTCTGTTTCCTTGTTCCCACTTTTTAAAAAAACCACTGTTCTGCTATAGCCCAGTGGGAGTTCTCATTCTTTTTTATAAAATGGAGGCTATTGATTAATGAGTCTCAAATAAAAGCCAATTATATCTATCACTAAATTTGCTGTAATTTTATCATTTGACATATCCTAAACCCTCCGTGCCTTATAACTTGTAATTCTCTAAAACATATTTTGTGATTCTTGGTATTTATACCAAGAATTTCTCTCTCTCTGTAACTCTCTCACTCACTCACTCTCTCGCTCTTTAATTTAGTCTCTGGTCCCTATCTGATTATTTCACAAATAGGACTGCGAATACCGTCTGTCTCTTCAAGCTCCTCTCATCAAAAAAAGGAATTTACACATATTACATATATGAACAGAAATGTGTTCTCCCCAGTTTTCTCTTAGTTTAATGCTGCTTCTTTTCTTAAAGGAAAATTTGCATTTTGCATTTCATGTTTCCCTTTAAGAACATACTTACATACTTTTATGTCCACATTGGGAAATTTATTTGAAATACGGCTCTTTGGGGATCATTCCCTAATTGCATCTATTCAGCCATAAATATTGATAAATATAACAAAATCACAGATAAAATAGATAATCAATAATCATTATAGAGACTAGCATGTGCTGCTGTTGAGATACACATATTTAATAAGTCATACTGGCCCTTTAGCTGTACCTAAAACATGACAAATCCATTTTGTGTCGGAGCCTTTATTCATTATTCTTTCTTCCTTTGATTAAAAAAACACTTCTTTCTATGGTAAATGGGATATTTTGTAGATCATAAATTCGTTAGTAAAACTCTGAAGAAGGTACTATTGCTTTCTCCATTTTACAGATAATAAAACTACAGCAGAGAGCTTAGCTTTTGAAGGATTAAATGAGATAAAGTACTTAGAACAAAGTCTAAAATGTAGTAAGCACTATACATATTATCGTATGTAAATGTGAATCAATAAATATTAGCTTTTATGATCTGATATGTAAACGTTTTTTGCATTTTTGTAATTCTTTTCCCAAAGTCACTTTACAGAACACAATTTTCTTAGCTGATGAAAGAATTGTTATAAGCTTCCAGCCTAAAGCTCTTCTGTAGGCAAGCTGTAAAACCATCATTCAGAAGTTTTAACTGTTTACCCTGAATCCTTATAACCATAGCTCTGGTTTTCGTACTACAGTGATTAGCAACAGTCAACTGATAGGATGTCATTGGAGCAGTTATGAGGGAAAAGAAAGAAAAAAAAACCTTCTGACTTGAATGGATCATAATAATGACCTGCCACCCTAAGTCACCAGGAAGCACTTAAATTATCTTTACTTTAGTCCATTAGAAAGCAAAGGTATGTGTAATTATATGCTTTAGAAGTTCTACCTGAGCTGCTGAATACCGTATCTTATTTTCTTTTCTTTTTTTTTTTTTTTTTTTTTTTGAGACGGAGTCTCGCTCTGTCGCCCAGGCTGGAGTGCAGTGGCCGGATCTCAGCTCACTGCAAGCTCCGCCTCCCGGGTTCATGCCATTCTCCTGCCTCAGCCTCCCGAGTAGCTGGGACTACAGGCACCCGCCACCTCGCCCGGCTAGTGTTTTGTATTTTTTAGTAGAGACGGGGTTTCACCGTGTTAGCCAGGATGGTCTCGATCTCCCGACCTCGTGATCCGCCCGTCTCGGCCTCCCAAAGTGCTGGGATTACAGGCTTGAGCCACCGCGCCCGGCCCGTATCTTATTTTCAATGCAACTTTTAAGAATCTTCAAAATCCATAAGTACTTCAGAAGAAAGTTTAAATTGTCCCCTTTCATATTTTCTGCCTGAGTATAATTTTCCTAGATAGGCCTTTCCTGATCACCACATCTAAAATAGTAGCCCCTATAATCCACTAGCCCCTTACATACTTGCTCTGTTTTTCTTCATAGCATTATGATTTCTTGATATTATATATCCCTGTCATTTAGTTATTATTGTCTTTTGCCTCCCCTAGGATATAAATCACAACAGCTTTTTGTGACAATTGTGGTGAAACAGCTTTTTCCTGGTTTTGTGCTATATTCATGGCACTTAGAACAGTTCCTCTCATATATAGACATTCAAATATGTGTTGAATGAATGAATGAATAAGGAATATAAACCACCAAGGAACACAGCAGGAAACAATGATTTACATTTATACTATCGACTATAATTTTAGGAATCTCAAACAATTTTTTCTTAAAGCCTCTGTATTATTCAACATTTACTGATATTTGCGAAAAGTTTATAGCAAATCTTAGTATAATCTCAAAGATACATTGGGTAAACTTGCATTATTCATAATGTAGACTAGGCAAATATAAACACAGTACATGAAGATACTAAGTGATAAGCCCAAGCTTGAACATCTTGTCTGCCTTAAAAGCAGTCAACATATTTCAACTGCTGCTACTAAAAGTTTCATTTTACTTATTATGTAAAAATGTGAAGACATTCCAATATTTTTTCTCTGTCATCTCTGTATTTACAGCCTTCACCTTACTTAATTTTATATCTTGGGAATAAGGCTACTATTTTCCAAATAAATGTGCTCATATATCTAAAACAACAGTAAATGCTATATATAAATATGATATACAAATTCAGGTTAATGAGACTTGAATAAGATTAAGACAAAAAGGAAAATATTTAAAATAGTACATCTTTTTAAAAATACTTACATATTGATATCCTCATTTATTCAATTAGCCACTCTACCTACATATATATATATACCCACACCCGCACCCACATATACTTTCTAACAAACAGTATTATTAAAAGACAACTAAATGTGATAGAATATATGTTAATGAAGCAAAGATAAATAATATAGTCTCACATTTCTCGAGGGACTTCAGTTGGGGAATACAGGAATATCAAATATCTGAATGTGTCTGCACACACACATACACCATATATATATTTAGTGTTCTGTCCTGTTCACCATCTGCTACTGCTTCCCACACAAGTTCTTCTATCCTCTGAAAGCTCTATTCTTCTATCCTCCTGACTGCCAACCAAATGATCTCTCCTCTAAAGGAATTAGAGGCCATACATTTGCTTAGTCATAAGTACCACCGTTTCCCATTTTCCCATTTCTGTATTTAAAAAGTGTTTCTCTATCTGCATCCAAGATCACCTCCTTTTGTCAAGCCTCAGAGGAGGTTTTCTCCTCTTTTTCTGGACTAGGACCATCCTTCCATCTGTATCCCCCACCTCTTTTTTTTTTTTTTTTTTTTTTTTTTTTTTTTTTTTTTAGATACAGAGTCTTGCCCTGTTACCAGGCTGGAATTTAGTGGCTCCATTATAGCTCATTGCATCCTTGAACTCCTGGGCTCAAGTAATCCTCCTGCCTCAGCCTCCAGAGTAGCTAGGATTACAGATACATACCACCATGCCCAGCTGATTTAAATTTTTTTTTTTTTTGTAGAGATGATGTCTCACTATATTGCTCATCCTGGTCTCAAACTCCTAGCTTCGTGAGATCCTCCTGCTTTGGCCTCCCACAGTGCTGGGATTATAGGTGTGAGCCACTGAACCTGACCCTGTCTATATCCTTGATCTGATCTCTTCTCTCCAGGAATTTTCTTGCTTCTCTTTTCTTTTCTTTCTTTCTTTTTTTTTCCCTCAAGACAGAGTCTTGCTCTGTTGCCCAGGCTGGAGTGCAATGGTGCTATCTCGGCTCACTGCAACCTCGGCCTCCCGGGTTCAAGCAATTCTCCTGCCTCAGCCTCCTGAGTAGCTGGGATTATAGGTGCCCACCACTATGCCTGGCTAATTTTTTTTTTTTTTTTGTAGTTTTAGTAGAGACGGGATTTCACCATGTTGGCCAGGCTGGTTTTGAACTCCTGAACTCAAGTGATCCACCTGCCTCGACCTCTGAAAGTGCTAGGATTATAGGCATGAGCCACCACAACTGGCCTCTCTTTTCATTTTTTATATATTTTGTTAGCTTTTCCCTCTCTACTGGCTCTTTCCCATACCCTGTATCTCGCCTCTGGGTTGTTTTTCACAGTTCATCTGTGTGCAGCCCATACCAGTTTGAATCTGAGAGTCCATTGTGAGCATCTCTTCCCAACATTGCTTTCAGTGTCACACTGGTAGATTGAAATTGTCCTCACTATTGTGGGGTTTTTTATATGAGGGAATTCAGTGAATCAAATTCCCCTCTACTTTCCAGCACTGGTTAAACATTTACAGGCAAACTGCTGCTGTAGTCCCTCACCTTCCCTTAAAACCATGTTCTTGAAAAGAGTCTGCTCTAAATCTACCAGCTTCCTCACTTCACATCAAATCTCTGAAACTAGACAGCTGCCCTTGCCTCTACTGGAAGTCGTACACCCTGGGAGTCGTCTTAGACTCCTTGCTTTTCTTCACTCTGCAAATCCAGTCAGTCCCTGACTATCTTTCTGTCCCTCCTCCATCACTCCATTCTCACCCCCAGCTACCTTCTTTCAGGTCTTTACCATTTCTTACATGGATTTTTATAATCTTCTCCCAGTTTGTCCTCCTGCTTCCTGTCAGACTCAGCCAGTTCTTCCCAATGCCACTGGAATGGTGTGTTTTAAAAATCTAAACCTGATCAAGTTTCTTCCCTACTCAAAATCCTTCCATGGCTCTTCACAGCCTCTGGGATAATGTCTTTATTATATAATACTTCATCATTTACAAATAACAGAGGACCATGCCCAGATTGCTTAAGCAAAATGGAACTAATGGCAACTGAATATTCCAGAGAATGGATCTGGGTTGAATGATGTCAACGGGAATTTGTTTCTCTTCGTATTTCAGTTCTGCTTTCTATTGTGTTGGTTTCAGTCTCAGGTCCAGTGTGATAGCAAGGCGGTGGCTGCCACTGCAACTGCATAACCTCTCAACTTTAACATATAGCAAGAAAGAAACAGGAAACTCCAACCTTCCCATGAAGAGATTCATAATTATCTCATTGCAACTGGGCCATGTACCTACCCCAAAGGAATTGCCATTGCTAGTAAATTGTAATATATTGCTTGGCCTGTATCCAAGCCACATGAAAGTTAAGAGGGTATATCCTCAAATGGAAATTCAAACTCTTGCTGGAAGAATGGACACTAGGAAAACTACTACTTATAATGAAAGCATCTGATACGTATTTAGCGCTTTGTATATCTCAGGTAGTGCTTCAGTGTTTTGCATGTGTTTAGTTAATTTTTAAAACAACATCATGAGGAAGGGAGGGAACTGATATACAGAAGGCTTAGGTAGTTTAGGTAAGTTAGACACAGCAAATTACTGGTGTTTATTGCAAAATACAAATTTCTGAGAATGGGCCTTCCTTTACTTTCTTACCTAATAAATTCCTGAGAATATTTGGAAGCCAGATAACTGGTAGTTCAGTAACTAACTTAAATAATATAAAGTGAATGTGTTCCATTTTTAAAGAGCTAAAAACTACTGGAGATTTCTCACATTTCCTATGTTCCACAGCACCAGATGACTTTTAGAGTGCATAGAAATGTCAAAATGGCTGGGGTTCCCTGGTTTTAGGAGGTTAATAGCTCAGGATTGGGTTGGGGTGGAGATGTTAAGTCCTCAGCTGCTTGTAGCAGATATCTGCTTTCCATGAACTATAGTTTCTCTCCTAATCACTGCACAGGGATCAGGGTACAAAGATAGCTAGCCACCGTTTTTTTTTTTTTTTTTTTTTTTGAGACGGAGTCTCGCTCTGTCACTCAAGCTGGAGTGCAGTGGCGCAATCTCAGCTCACTGCAACCTCCGCCTCCCAGGTTCAAGCGATTCTTCTGCCTCAGCCTCCTGAGTAGCTGAGACTACAGGCGCCCGCCACCACGCCCAGCTAATTTTTTGTATTTTTAGCAGAGACGGGGTTTCACCGTGTTAGCCAGGATGGTCTCGATCTCCTGACCTCGTGATCCGCCCTCCTCAGCCTCCCAAAGTGCTGGGATTACAGGCATGAGCCACTGCGCCTGGCCAATTTTTTTAAACTTCTGCTTGAGTGAAGAGGGAATTATGTAGGATTCTGGCCTTTCTCCCAGTAGAAACAGTGGACAGGAAGAATTTCGCCAGCTGATGCATGAAAAGTCAAATTTTCTATATGATATGTAACGCCCTTGTATTCCTTTCCAGTCTTACATCTTACCACATACCCCTCACATTCATCCTTTATTCTAAAATCCAGTATGCTTTCTCTTACATGCCTTTCACAATTCTTTTGTGTCTTGACAAATGCTACACCATCTGCACCTGACAGATCATCTCTCAAAGATTGTGTCAAGTATCATCTTCTCAGTGAACACCTTGCTGGGATCACCCTCCTTGTGAGGAAACAGCTGCGCTTCCTTTTGTCTGATTGTACTTAAAAGAACATTTGCCATAGTTTCTATAACTAGTTACTGTGTTTTTGTATTTATGTTTGTCTACTTTTCTTATGCTGCAAGACCCTTGAGAGCAGGGAGCCTATTTTATTATTTCTTATATCCTTAGAAAAGTGCCTGACACATAGGAGGTGCCCAATAAATGTTAGATAAGTGAATGAATAACATAAGAAATATGCAGAAACTCTAACAGGGACTCCTAATTGACAAGAATTAACACTGGCTAGAGCTAGGAGGGATGCGTTGGACAAAGCTTCTCTCTCTAAGATTCTAGATTTGAGACAATTAAACACATATATTCCTGCAATAAAGATAGCCTTTGCTATCCAAATATTTACTGTCACATTTTGTTAGAATTTTCACAAAAATTTTAGTATCCAAATAGAAAATTCTACCACAACATTTTTATAAGTGCAAGAATGGAAATGTTTAAGTCGTAGGTGAGTCCATGTAGGAGGATATAGAGTACCTCCATATAGAATCATGCCAATGTCTTCTAAGGAAGTAGAAATGCCTGTGAAGAAAGTTGGTGAGTACAAGAGGTCTAGAAAATCCCATGTATTAAAAGAAACATTGGTGCATAATATATACAGAGAAAGATTAACACATAAAACATACGTTTGATCATGCACATGGCTCTCTCCATAATGCTTGTATTTTCCACATGTAAGACAATTTTAAAATATATTATGATTATTGGCTTTTTGAAAGCTTCCCTGTGTCACTCAAGCATAACATGGTATGTTTGAGAAGCTAGAGACCTATCTCATGTGGTGGGTAGACAATCAGAAAAATCGAAACCATGGATTACCTGCTGATGGCACTATAATTCTTTGAAGATCTGAAGGAGATGAAAGAATTTGATCACTCGGTAAAAAGTTGGCTTTCAGCTGAAATTCTGGACTAGTAGAAAAGATCAGAAAACTATGTAAGGTAGATAGAATCATTGGAATGGAGATCATAGAGGAGGCAACTTCTTGGTAATGGGGTTGCAGCAGTTTGTTTGTTTGTTTGTTTGTTTGTTTTTTTCCCAGTTAATTGCAGAAAACTATTGATAAAGGTAGCAAACAAATTTTCAGTAATATCAATTCTCTTGATATAATTTGGCTTTTTATAAATAAGTGTTATCAGAAGATAATAAAAAAGAGCTAGGGTATTACGCATCCAAAGATAGGCTCGTGTAACTTTTAAGTGAAAGTTGTAGAGGCGATAGTAAACTAAAACCTCTCCACTTGTATAAGTCTGAACACCCAGGACTATTAAGGAAATGTGGAAGGGTAAATTGTCTATTATGTGGTTCTTAAATCTAAAACTCGGTTGAAAAAGGAGGCATTCAGTCATTTTTCAAGGAGTCGTAGTTTCCAGTGGTCCATTTTTTAGGGGTGTAGAATCTTAGAACATAAAGAATTGTGACTGAGGTTTGGGTAAATTTCATTTAATAAAACAAATGGTTAACAAAGTTGCTGTGAAGAAACCTAGTTTGGATGGCAAGCTAAGAAAATTTCTTTTATTTTTTTTTCACATCAGCATGAATATCTGAATTATTTTTCCATCCCTAATTCATTTTGCCAGTGGCAACATCATCCCTCCAAGGATGCTGTGGATTCACTGAATCTTCAGTGGTACTCTCTGAGGTTTAGAGGCCCTTTCTGCTGAGTTCCAAAAAATGGAAGCTCTGGCTGGGCGCGGTGGCTCATGCCTGTAATCCCAGCACTTTGGGAGGCCGAGGTGGGCCGATCACGAGGTCAGGAGATGGAGACCATCCTGGCGAACACGGTGAAACCCCGTCTCTACTAAAAATACAAAAACAAAATTAGCCGGGCGTGGTGGCGGGCGCCTGTATTCCCAACTACTGGGGAGGCTGAGGCAGGAGAACGGCGTGAACCCCGGAGGCAGAGCTTGCAGTGAATGGAGATCGCGCCACTGTGCGACAGAGCGAGACTCCGTCTAAAAAAAAAAAAAAAAAAAAAGGAAGCTCTTTGGTGTTCGGTTTTAATTAAGCATGCCCGTGCCTGTAGAGTGAAAGCCAAAAGCTTTTAGAGAATAGTCAATTCTTCTCCAGGCTCAATGAAAGGACTTAAGAGAAGCAAATTGATTTTGATCATGTTGTGCATTTTCCAATAATTCCCTAAAGAGGAAAACATTTTCCTAAGCAAAGAGTGACGTGCGGATTTCTTTTGTGATCCGTATTTGTGAAAAATGCCTCACTTCAGGATTGCAATATGCCCTAACAAATAAATACTGCCTGTGCCTGGGGGCTGAGTAGTGTTTATCACCAGAGAAGCTCTTACCCTCTTAGAAGTAGGCATTAGTTTTCTACTGTCTGTTGTTTGAGTATGAGTCAAACAGTAGATGCAGATGCCTTCACTGTCAAACAGAGGAAATATCAGTAACTTATATGACCTTTATAACATAGCCATTCAACTAAAATTGACTTAACAGATATTTATCGTTTGTTGATTGTAGGCAATAAACGATACTGCGTTGTACAGGGACAAGGAAAAAAATTAAGGTATAATTATTGTTCTTGAGGAAATAGTAGAACCCAGATCAAATAAGAAAATAAATAGTTATTGGGTTTATTTTGTTTTTGCACTTTTTCTAAAATATCTATAAATTATGAATTATATTTTATGTGACTATTACCATATCTGCTCTTTCATTGACTGTCATTTGTTATGACAAAAGGGTGCTCTCTGATCCCCATGGCTAGAAACTTCAAATTCAGTGTTTCTTAAGTAATAAATATTTTTTAAGTAGGTAAATAATATCATATTATTAACATTTAGTGTTCACCTGTCACAGATAGGTAAACAATAACATGAGTTTTCTGATAAACCTTGCTGTATCAACATGTACAAAATGTATAAAATGTGAAGAGTACATATATGAAGGGAATTGAATTTTTCCAAGTTTTGAGTTAAAGTGGGTATTGATTTTTGAGCTAGATTTTGCAAGACTAATATTTCTGTTCAAGAAGGGAAAGGACATTCCTCGAAATGGGAACATAATAATCAGTTTGTTCATTGTAAAACATAAGGTCATGGATGCATTTAGTTGATTTGGAGAGAAACCAGGTACAAGTTGCCAGGTTTAGGGGACAGGATGGGTGGGATAGTTTAGGATGAGTATCAACAAGGTGACTTGGGCTGTGCTATGAAGGACATTGAAGCAATGTCTGAAAAGTCTTCAGAACACACACACAAACACACACGCACACACCCCTACCTATTTATTTATTACATTCCTAAGTGCATTGTGTTCAAAAACTGGTTTTCTTTGATTTCTCCCATGTTAATTCAGAAAATTAACATGCTTATGCTCTGAGAATACAGAAAGATTCATTAAATGTGCCTAAGACATTTTCTCATTTGAAACATTTATTTTAAAAAATTTAATCTGCTGCTTTCTTTTTAAATTAAACTGTTTTTTGGCAATCTTTTTTATTGGGCAATCCACATGGGATTGAATCTTTAATGACTCATCAAAATCTATTGTAGATTCTAAAAACATTACAGAAACATCGATAAATATGTAAAAACAGCTGGTTTTGAGATATTCTACTTTTAAAAAATGTTAGTGCTACCCTTGAGTACAATAAAGTACACCTGAAAAACATGAGTTTCAAACTGATAATTCTGTTTAATTTTTGGCTAGTTCCAAGTGAAGAACGCTGTGCTAGGCCTTCACCAGAGAGTGGAAACAAACATACTGAGCAGTAGTAATCGGAGGGAAGACGAGCCAGAAGATATAGCATAGGCCACACTGAAGAGGATCCCAAGTGTAATAGTTAGGTTGTAGGAATAGTCATCAGAGGTTTTCTAAATAAGACATTTGTAAGTGCTTTCCCTTAATAAAATTACATTGCAATATGGATTGGAGGGTTAGAGGCCAATGCAATAATTTCCAGCCAGTGATGTGCAAACTGTGTACCAGGAACACCAGTGATCAGTGGAGAGGATTCAAGTATTTGCCAATGATATGTTCCCCATCAAACACTGAAGATTTTTTAATTTCAAGAATTTAACTTTTTAAAAAATTAGGAGGATTTTTTGATCGTTAGGTTTTTTGGATGATCAAAAAATCATAGTATTATATGTTCCCCATTAAACACTGAAGACTCTAAACTGCCCAAAGAATTTAACTTTTTAAAAAAATTAGGATGTTTGTCCATTCTTAAGATTTTAAAATATTATTCAGATGCTTTTAAAAATCTGAAAAAAATAAACCAGTCAAGACAAAAGATAATAAGGCTTGAACTTGGGGGATGGCAATCAGAATAAAGAGGAGAAAGTGACTTCAAGATATGCAATTGAGCGGTAAACAAACCAAAACAGAAACGAAAACAACCTCGGGCAAACATTTAATAAAAAATTAGGGAAAATTATTCTGGAAATCAAAGAAAAATATCAACTCCATAGATTAAAAATTTGAAAAAATATCTCCTGAGAAAATCACATTAGATAGAACTTTGAACAATATTACCATATGGAAAAATGATGATAGATCAATGAAGAACAGTGAAAGTTAGGAGACTTGGATGTTTCAGCACCCTGGAAGTCAAGGGTCACAAGTTACCCAGAGAGAGAGGGAAAGGAAAGGGATGGGGGTAGCAGGCAAAGGGAATAACACATCAACATCCTATGAGCTAAAGAGGTGCAGGTACACTCAGGAAAATGCAAAGGAGAACTCAGGAACAAGTGGACGGAGTGGAATCTGACAGAAGCCTATTGGAATCAGTAGTTAAGTCAATACACAAGTTGACTGGTGATGAGAATTTTAGGGTGAAGCTCAGAAGACAAGAGTGGATGTAAAAAGGGGAAGGCTGTGGGTATAGGGTAATATTTGGTGGCATTCGTGAATGCAGGGAAGAAGTGAGACAAAGGAATAGTTTGAAGTCACAGCTGAGGCAAGGAAATATTGTATAGAATCAGAAACAGAGGAGAAAGAACCAGGAAGAGGCAGACACGAAAGACAGAGGCATCAAAGAAGCTTACAATCACATTAAAGTTCAAGAGAAAATGAGATGAACGCATAGGGACAAAAGTTGTCTTTACAGTTCATGTATGAATGAAATGATTTTTTTCTCAGAAAATTATAGCAATATCTGATATAGTTAATTATTCTGGAGAAAATATCTCAAACTGTTTTAGGGTGATCTTTGTTTGAAGTAATAATTTGTTTAAAAGTTGCTCTAAGGTTCATAACTGTTTAGTTCTCTGGCTATGGTAAATACTTCCTGTAATTTGAACATGAGGATATTTCTGAAGCGGGTGCTTAGGCTAATCACAAATATAGCCACATTGCTGTCATAAATGCTTTAGACTAATTACTGACATGCTCAATTGAATACTAATACCTCCCATGAAATGACTTTAATACAAGTAAAATGACAGCTGCACTGCAATGAGAGGACACATAAAGCTTTGCATCAGTTTGTCTCCTAGGTTACCATCTGTGCTGATCTGAAGTTTCAATGTGTGGGATATCTCAACCTGTGCAAAGACTGTATTTTCAGGATAGGTATCAATAGGATATAAAAGCCGCTTGGAAACTACTTGAGCATTTCTTTGGGATACAGCCATGCTGACCTTAATCATTCAGTTGTTCTAGAGAGACACATATCTGTGTTCTGTTAGAAGTATTGTGCAACGATTGTGGAAATAGAATGTCAGGATTATTTGGCTCCGCTTTGCATATACAAACAAAAAGATGTGAATTTACATGTTGTACAACTGAACTACATTCTGGATAAAACTGAGGGGCAAAACAGATTTGAAAAATTGGATGTCTTCTACTCTAGAGTTTTCATAGTTATTATTTCATAATTAATATTCATTTCAAGCAAATATTTAAAAAGCTGTAAAAGTATAGACATTTTAGGAGTCTAGAACCTATAAATATGGCCCCAAATGAAAGAAATGGTGTTTTGATATTCTAAAAGGAAAAGAGAGACTGCTCTTAGTTCAAAATTGTATAGAATTTAACATTTCTTAATCTAAAACGTTTATCATTTTTTTCAACAAATGTTGATTGAATACCTTCCCTGTCCTAGGCACTGTGCTAGGCCATAGGTTTGCAAAGTCATTAAAGCTTGCTCTCTGTCCTCAAGAAATTTACAACGTCGATGGAAAACAGATCAGCCCAAGGAATTAAATCACCCTTTCTGAAGGTTGTCATGGAATAAGAACAGGATGTTGTGAAACAACACAGGGGTTGCACATAATGAGGATTAGGAAAGTTTGGAAGAAATGATGTCCATGTTGAGATATGATGAGTTAGAAGTTAGCTGAGCAGAGGGGAAAGGAAAGGGATGAGTGTAGCAGACAAAGAGAAAATAGCACATCAAAGTCCTGTAAGCTGTGGAGACACAGATGCATTCGGGAAAATGCGAATCAGCTTAGCTGAAATATAGTGTGCTTTGGGGAGCAGGGGAAAAGGAGGTAAGGGTCTCAGTGAGAGAAGGTGGAAAGGAAAGCAGGTGTCAGATCACCTTGAGTCTTGTGAACCATCTCAGGGAACTGATACTTTACTGTGAGAGCAAAATAGAGCAATTAAAGAGTGTTGGGGAAGACATCTATTACCACCAGCGTCTCCTTGTTCTTCCTCATCATTGTCATCATCATCATCGTCATTATCGTTGTATGAACTCACTCTGTGGCAGGCAATATCAAGTTAGTTCATACATTTTTAAATAAAATTTTTATTATGATCTTATTATTACATCTAATATTCCTATTTTACAGATGAAGAAATAAGCAAGGAATGCACTTAGTTTCCCCGAGTTCATAGTTACCAATAAGCACAGTTGGTAATCGCACCCAGGAGTTTCTGATACCATAGTAGTCCCTGCCTCTCTACTCTGCAGTTCTTAGTAGAAAATGACCGTGTTCCACCAAGAGCACTCAGTTTGCAGTGTATTGCAGATGATGTATTAGATGACAGCTAAACTGGAAAGAGGGGCTAGTTATGATGTCATTGTTATTAATCAGGCATCAGAAGACAGTGGATAGAGGTAGTAAGAATGGAGAAAAGTGGATGTATTCCAAAGATATCTCAGAGGTAGAGTCAACCAGGCTTAGTGATTAACTGGATGGGTGGAACAATATACTTCTGACTTGGATGATGAGTATATTTCAGGAAGTGTATTTGTAAAATCCACTGGATATGTTGGTTCTCCAAGAAGCAGTAATGTCAGAAAGATTACATTTATACATTTCTGGTAGGAATGTAAATTAGTACAACTTCTACGAAAGGGAGCTTACCAGTGTGTTTTAGAATTTAAAATGTGCATAGGATTGACTCAGAAATTTTATGTGTAGGTATTTATCCACAAATATAAACCGATTTTATATCATGTGTATAAGGATATACACTGCAGCATCTTATGTAATTGCAAAATATTGCATACAAACTTAATCTCCCTCAGTATAGGACTGGCTGATGATTTTGGGTAAATCCATTCAATGGAATGCTCTAAAATCCTGAATGGGAAGGAGGCATCTCTGTATGTGTATTGATAGGGAAATGTTGTATATGTACATGATTTTATGACTATGTATATAGAAAATAAAGGTGTAGGTAAACCTGTATATATTAGGCTACCATTTTATCAAAGCCAAGTAAATAGAGAGATATCGAACTAGATATAGATATAAATCTGATAGCAGGGTACAGAGGACAGAAAAGGGAGAGATGTTTATTCTTTAGCGTATATCCTTTTGATTTTACTCTATAAGCATAGATTTCTTATTTTAAGAATTAATAACAAGATAGCACAAATTATAAAAATGCAAGGCAGAACCCCCTCTTTTAAAATCTTGTCTCTAGAGAAAGTTTATCTTAAGGGAAAAGTAAAACTGTTAGTTTGGTTTCCTTGTTTATGTTGTGCCTCATTAAGAGTTTAACTATGGGCCAAGGCGTGGTGGCTCACGCCTGTAATCCCAGCACTGTGGGAGGCCAAGGAGGGCAGATCACCTGAGGTCAGGAATTTGAGAGAACAGCCTGGCCAACATGTCAAAACCCCATCTCTACAAAAAATACAAACATCAGCCGGGCGTGGTGGCGCATGCCTGTAATCCCAGCTACTGGGGAGGTTGAGGCAGGTGAATTGCTTGAACCCAGGAGGAAGAGGTTGCAGTGAGTTGAGATCACCCCACTGTACTCCAGCCTGGGCGACGCCAGCCTGGGTGACAGAGTAAGACTCCGTCTCAAAAATAATAATAATAATAATAGTAATAATTTAACTATGTAGACAATCAGTTTTCACAGGAAAAATAATATCTTTCCTCAATGATTGACTTATATGCTTCCAAAGTCCTGGAGTTCCAAAAATTCATAATTCAAGTGTAAGAATATAATAATGTCACTATTTAAATTATTATTTTTGAGTCATTCAAGTCATTGTTGCTAACATTGTATTTAGTTAATTTTTTACATTAAAATTTTTTTCTTATTTTTTAATTGGCAAATATAATTGTATATATTTATGATATACAACATGATGTTTTGATATATGTATACACTGTGCAATGGCTAAATCAAGCTAATGAACATGTCCATTATGTCACTAATGTATCGTATTTTTATGGTGAGAACATTAAAAAAAATCTGCTCTCTCAGCAATTTTCAAGAATGCAATACGTCGTTATTAACTATAGTCACCGTGTTTGTTGTACAATAGATCTCCTGAACTTATTCCTCCAGTCTAACTGAAATTTTGTGGCACTCAACATCTTCCCAATCTCCCCCACTGCCTCCAGCCTGCTGCCCCTAGGAACCACCATTTTACTTTCTGCTTCTATGAGTTCTGCTTTTGTAGATCTCACATACGACTGAGAGCATACAATATTTTTCTTTCTGTTCCTGGCTATTTTAGTGTACTATCTTTCAGGTTATCCAAATTGTTACAAATGACAGAATTTCTTTCTTTTGAGAAATGTCCATTCAGGTCCTTTGCCCTTTTTTTTTTTTTTTTTTTTAAATGGAGTCATTTGTCTTTTGCTATTGAGTTTGTTTGAGTTCCTTATATGGTTTTGATATTAACCCCTTTTCAGTTATCTTGTTGGAAAATGTTTTCTTCCATTCTCCCTTCTCTTGTTAAGTTCCCTGGCTGATGGGATTACTCCAGGATCATTATGGAATGGGGTTGGATCTGGGTCATGTTACTGCTTCTGGGTATGCAGCAGGGTCCAAGGTTGACAGGCCTGGTACAAGGGTTCTAGTGGGCAAGGATCCCCCCTGGTCCCTTGGTGGACTGGGATGTCTCCAGGACCTTGGTCCACAGAGCTGGTTCTGGGATAAGGACCTGCTTCAGGGTCCACAGATGGTGGACTGTTACTACATGTGTGAATGAGAGTGGCTAGGTCGCTAGGTCACTAGGAAGGCTACAGCTACACTGCTGCTACATGGCTCACAGGTCCCTGGGAAGAAGTGTGGCATCCTCTATGTCCCTGGGAAGGCTCCATCTGGGTCACTGTGTGGGCCCCTAGACAGCCCCTACTGCCCTGGTCTGTGGCTGAGGGGGATTGGAACCAAGTCATGGGGCTGCTTCAGGATCTCCAGCTGAGACTAAGTCTTCAAGTCTGTCTCTGGAGTCATGGACAGGTGTGTCTCCCAGCAGGTGCCTGAGCAGAGAAGCCTGCTCTCAGATTGCAGTTGAGAGGGGCTGGAGCCTAATGCAGTGCTATTTTAAGACCCACAGGGGGCCAAGGTCAGAGTCAGCCTGCAGGAGCACTGACCAGCTTGTCTCCCTCCAGGTGCCTCTGTGGGCAAGACTTGTCTCAAGCTGCAGGTGAGATGGGCTGGAACCACTTCTCAGGGTTGTTTCGGGATCTGCTGTGGGACCTAGGTCAGCTGGCCTTCCTACAAGGCAGGACGTGAGTCTCTTTGAGTCCCTGGGCAGGCAGAACTACTTTCTGGCTGCCCTTAGTGTATTAACACCTGGAGAGTTCTTGGTACTTAGCTAGACGCTCTGGAGTTTGAATATAAAAGACACAATTACTGACCTTTGAAAAAACAAAAGTCATATGAAAAACGCAGCACACATTTTAATGTGAAATGTATTGTAGTTGTAGATTGCTTCAGAAGAGGGGAGATCAGAGAAGCATGAAACTATCTGGCAAGAATTCACAGGATCCATGGACCTTGTATTGATTCTGGAAGAATTTGGATAAGTGAGATTAGAGGGGAAAGAAAACTTCAGTACAGAGAAGAATCAGAAATGTACAGTATATTCAGAGCTCAGGTATAAGCATTATAAGTAAGCAAACTCAAGCAGAGTAGAGAGCCTCGGCTGGGAAGTATCAATAAGGTAAGTTTATGGGGAAACCGGAAAACAAGAAAGAGGCTTTAGATTTGATGTGAAAATCAAAAGGAGTCCACCTTGTAAAACTCAAAAGAGTCTAATATTTCTTTGATAATTTGTTCTGCTAACATTTGTTTGAATCTCCAGCATAAAAGTCTTCTCTTCATACCACTTGCATTTTATTCTTCATTTCATGCCCATTATCTCTTGTAGTGCCCTGAGTGCAGTTCAAATATATATGTACCTCATTACATGCACAGTACATCTCTTAAAACAAAATCCAATGGACCCTTGGATATCCCAGTTTGAAATTGTCTATAATGTTTAATAACCCCTTTGGAATTGAAGCCTAACTTTCTGCAGGCAAAGCGATGTAATTCACTGTGTACACTTAATGCTTATGGTGCTTATGATCAAAACCTTGAACCATTTTGGTTCTTCTTCCAAGAACCGTTTTTATAGATTTATTGTTTTAAATATGAAATATAGAAAACCTGTATTTATTATGTGGTAGATTACTTAAACTGATATTCATAGAATTTTAAGGTCTTAATGATATTAGAAGCATCTAGGTATGCATAGGAGTAGGTTAGAAAAATGTGTCTTTTCCTTAAATAAAATCAGAGAAGATTTGTGAAATGGCAAAGTAATTACAACTAAATGAATTTATTAGAATATAGTATTTTTTTTCAGATGGATTTGAATCCTAAAATCTCATTCATGAATAAAATGATTAAAATAATTATTTTGGTAAAGTATCATCCCAGTAATCCATTGTTGTATTCAAGGACTCTTCACATTTTAATAAATAGGTTAAAAGAGAGAGGGTTTATTAAATTCACATGCTATATTCCTTAATAGTGCACTAAAAGAATGACCTAAAGAGAAGAATTGTGTCTATGCTTATAGCTTATATCATAGCTGGGCATTCAGGGGAAGTCAAATCACTCCATATATTTTTAAAATCTTCCTCTAATATGAAGATAGAGTCTTTCTCTTGTGAAAAAGGGGCAGATCTCATTCTTAGCAATGTTAGAATTTTGGCTGAAAGCTATGAATTCATACGTAAGTGTGGAGAATGATGTTGGAGATTTGTGTTAAGATTATGAATCACCAAAATGAACACAAAATTTAAACTTGTGTGAAGATTTTAAAGATGTTTTCTCTGGAAAGATTACATTGATAAGCAATCAATCATTTAAAAGTAATTAAAAAAATAACAAGCCCAATACAGGGTTTTTTTAAAAAATCACATCATAAACATGTAAATATAACAGGCTTTTGAATTGTTTTCAACTCAGTAAGCTTTGAGTGCCTGGTAGGCACATTGTGCCTGTCCTTGACAAAATAAATCAGATAGTTATAAGTTGTAAAAGAAAAGGAAAGATGACATAACACCAAAATGACTGTTAGAGTGATTAGTATAATTGCTATGAATGGTCACTATAAATTTTTTGTGTGTGTTTGAATATTTACTTCTTGTAAACTTGTAAGATTTCTTTTCTTTTTAATTTTTTTTTTATTTTGGTGTCATCAGAAAAAATGCAATTCTTTAATATTTATTTCATTTCAGAAATATACCTATAAGCTTATCAAATTCCAAGTTGGTAGTTATTGTAGGTAAAGGACATTGAGCAAAGATTGCACTTTTAAACATTATGGCTAGAATCTTAGGAAATTATCCTGAACTTTAAAGACTCAAAACAATAACCTGTCAAAGAAAAAATGCAGCAGACAGAGCTAAGCAGCTGCGAGGAAAACTGGATTCCACATTATTGCAATAGAGGAGAGAGAATGAACACAACTCCACTAAAACAAAAGGCAGAAGTGTTTTTAAGTGCTGGATTGAGCTAGCAGAAAAGTTCTAGAGGACATTGCGGGAGGGCATGGTTGGTCAATTTGATTATGCCATCTTTGTTTACTAATTGGCACTTATTTAAATTAGACTTCTACCCTCCCACAGGGAGAGGCAGCTAGCAAAGCTGTCTTTTTCAATGGCTACATTTTAAAGGGATGGCTCCCAGGTCCTTGAGAAATACGTTATTGGATTATGAAACTGACAGGTGGTTGACACAAGATTTACATCTCAAAGGGGCAGAGAATGGATTTACAATTGCAAGTTTCCTGAAGTAAATATCCTAAGGAAAAGGAAGTTAGGAGGCCATAGACAGGAAGAAAGCCACCTAAAGTTTTGTCAAACTGAGGGAAACATTAAGGCTATCTTGGTCAACTCTTCAGTTATATTAAGTTGTACCATATACATTGACAATACTTGACCATCTTTGACCTACAAAAGCAATAGGTTCATATGGCTCTATCTAAGATCCTAAGATCCAGTTTGTTTTTGTATTATTTTTACATTCTGCAGAAGCAAACAATTCTTGACTTCTGGTTTTTAGTTTTACACTTTCTTATTTCAAAAAGAACTTGGGGGGATTTTATGTGTATTTACGTTAAATAATATATATATATGTATGCATATGTTTGTATATATCTGTGTGTTTATTTTAAAAAGGTTAAAATTGAAGTTGGCAAAAAAAAAAAGGTTAGCAGAAGTCTTTAATAGTTCTTAAAGAAATGTCACAGGTTTGTTTCAGAGCTTCCCATAAATTAATGCAAGGAAAGAAGTGTAGTAAGTTGCAGTAATGACCCTAGGAGAAAAGCAACCTAGAAATTTAGAATAATAGTTTTACAGGTGTTGAGACCTAACACGATTTTTTCCTTTAAGTGCTCATAAAGGCAACATTTGTGTGTTGGCAACTTGTCCACTAAGCCTAATAGTTGACTTCATAGTCTGGGTTTTTGCTTGTTGGTTATTTTTTTAAAATGATGTCTCTTGATGCAAACTTGGCAAAACTCCAAAATGTAATTTAGTAAAAGCATTTCAATTAGGTATGAAAATAACAACATCCAGATACACAGTTACCTAAAGATGGAATTAAATATATCTAGAAGAATGAATTGCATTAGACAATATTCCATATATGTGTGTGTATATATATGTGTGTGTGTGTGTATATATATATTTGTGTGTGTATATATATGTGTGGGTATATGTGTATATACATATATTTTTGGGTAACTGAACCCTTGAAAAAAATCGGGCAATACACCTTGGAAACTTTTTAAGTTAACTGTTGTGGTGTCAGAATTTGGAGTTCCTTTGTCTTTACAGATGTAAGTTTATATGCTGTAACAATTTTACCAAGGACAGGATAGATAGCCCCTTTTGGAATGTAAACAGACCAGTTAGGATGTGGATGAAACTTCATAGCTGCTTACTTCACCAGCAGGCCAATATTATTATTCCAGCAGTCAGGGTCTGGGTAAAATTAGACTTAATTAAAATCATGGTTCTTGCTTTATTCCTTGATAGCCACTCATATGTGCTTGTATGCACACAACAATTTTCAGAGTGTGTTTTATTTTTGTCCTTTTTTAAAAATTTGATGGCCTCTATGTTAAATGGTGGGTTCTTTATTTGTAAATACTATATTTTATTAATCTTTGTATCATTAATACTTAGAGTAATAGGGCACGAGAAATATTTTGTTTGCTTATGAATGACTTAAGGAAGCTGAAGTTTGATATTTAAAATTATAAATATAAAATGTAAAATTATCAGTAAACAACGGACTGTTTCCATCTCTCCTTTGTCTCATGTTTTCCACTTTGCACTCAGTAAAAGCCACACAACTTTGAGGGTCCATGTCACCGAGTGTCAAACGTGGTGCCGACGCTGTTACTTTTCTGCCGGTATCCACTTTCCCACCTTCCTTACCGATAAGCACTTTGGTTGACAGGACACTAGATGCCCCAAATAATGGCTGCATTTTCCAATCGTCCTTAGAGTAAGAGTGGCCAAGTGACTAAACTGTGGCCAATAAAATGTAGGCAGAAATGTCATGTGTAAATGTTAGGAAGCATCCTTCTTTCCTTCCTCCTCCTTTCTGCTAGCAGGAATGCAGACATGTTCGCTGGAGCTCAGCAACCTCTTGGACCATGAAGGGAACCACATGATTGAGAAGGGTGGAACTACAAGAAGGAAGACACCTCCTTCCCTGGTGTCCATGGAGTTGCCATATATGCCTTGGCCTTCTTAGGTCGAGATTTATTTGTATGAGAGAAAAATAAACTCTTTTCTCAGCCATTTTATTTAGGGTTGCATTTTCTTAAACTTGTAGCCAAGCCTAATGGTAGTCATTTGGAACACATCTTTGGAAATCCTTTCCAATTCCCTAAGACTGGGCTGGAAGCCCCCTCTTCTGTGCCCCCACATGCCCTGGATGTACCTTTAGTAGAACACTTTCCCTATTTTATTGAAATCATCTTATTTTACATAAAACATTATTTGAGGACAAGAACAATGTCTTATTCATTCATCCCTGAGCTATAGCTAGGATAGTGTATGTTCACATAGAATATGCTCAATAGGGATTTGTTTAATTGAAAAACAGTGGATTAATGACCTGACTGAATAAAGTGCTAACAGTACTATGGAATTAATTTGATTGATTTTGATTCGAAATCATAGGACACTATAGTAGGTGTCAAAATATATATGTGGAGATGTTTGTCATATTTGTTACATAAATAACACCCTGGCTTATCTCCCCCATGTTAATCAATATAAATCATTTTTCCTATTATTTAGTGACTACTTTAACTCACTAAATTATTTAGTGAATAATTTTTTGTTAAAGCCTTGGGTGTGATGGTAATTCGTGTCATGGAATTCTTTCCTTTCTTTCTTTCCTTTCTTTCTTTCCTTCCCTTCCTTCTTCTCCTTCCTTTCCTTCCCTTCCTTCCTTTCCTTCCTTTCCTTCCCTTCCTTCCCTTCCTTCCCTTCCTTCCTTTCCTTCCTTTCCTTCCCTTCCTTCCCTTTTTTCTCTTCCCTCCCTTCCTTCCTTCCCTCCTTCCTTCCTTCCTTCCCTTCCCTTCCTTCCCTTTTTTCTCTTCCCTCCCTCCCTCCCTCCCTCCCTCCCTCCCTCCCTCCCTCCCTTCCTCCCTTCCTCCCTTCCTCCCTTCCTCCCTTCCTCCCTTCCTCCCTTCCTTCCTCCCTCCCTCCCTCCCTCCCTCCCTTCCTTCCTCCCTTCTTTCCTTCTTTCTTTTTTATCTGCTGTGGGCTAATCAGGATCTTTGTTCTAATCTTTTTATCTCAGGTATGTAAAACTGATTTGGAGAGTATAACCTTATGAAAAAATATTTGGTTCCTCCATATCACATTCTCTTGTTTCCCTGAATTCTCTACTTCGGGGATTGAACGTTTTATTAACCTTTCAGATGGTTTTAAAAGTAAAGCATTCTGCTCATCATATGGTTGGTTTAATTTTATCTTTGGTTTATTAAATGTCTTACATTTTAAGAAAAAAATAATATTTTTTGTGTATATCTTATACCATGACAAAACCATTGATTTGGATGAAATAAATCTGTGAGAAACCATATAGACCAGGTACTAGAGATATTCATTTATTTCTTTTCTTTATAGGTCCTCTCAAACTGTGAGTAACTGAGTGGTTTGTGCATCATTCCAGAAGCAAAGCTAAAATTTTTAGCGGTGTGACTTGACCTGCTAATTCCCTGTTCTGGAATCAAGAGAAGACTCCTCGACAAGTTGCTGCAATGTCTGTATCTAATCTGTCATGGTGAGTGAATGGTTTTCTTGCCTAAAATGTAAATGAATATGTATCGTGAGCAATATTTTATGAGAGAGTTGTACTGGCAGAACTTGGGCAGAGAGAAAACTTAAAAATCTGGTTTCCAAAGAGTATTGCCCCATGTTAGGGTAAGGAAAGCAATCTAGGATTAGAAGTCTGACACTTTCAGTGCTATGATATCTGGGGGCTCTGGAAAGGATTGAAGCCTCACGCTGAATCCCAGTGACGTCCAATACCTTTCTTCCCAGCACACCCTAGGAGAGGGAGAAGTAATGTAATATCCTTTCAGTATTCCTTGCTATTGCTATATTCCCAGATACAGGACTAATAAGCTATATGGGTGACTGTCAGTGTGGGGCAGATATTTGCTCATCAGTACTTCTTTACTTTAGGTTTTACATTTCAACAAATCTACCCAGATTAAACTGAACAGAACTGAAATATGGAAGAGAAAAATTTGTTACAGATGCGTATCTCTAAATAGCTGGCATTCTAAATAATCTTTGACTTTCAATGCATGTTTAAAAGCTGTTTGGGATTTAAAAAAAGAAGTGTAAAAATATTTTTCTGATGAATAATGAGCTTTTTCTATAGCAATGAAGAGCAATACTAGTAGGGATAAATTTGAAGGTATTTATTGAACTTTGACTTTTTTATATAAAGAGGTGAATAAGTGACATTTATATAAATTCATAGTATTTAATACATGAATGTAAGGAAAATCTGGTAATTTTTTCATTTCTTTAAGAATTCATTTTATCCTTGCTCTTCAATTTGTGCTGGAAATGTAGGTAGCATCAGATTAAACAGTTGTTACCGGCTCAACTTAGCTCCATAAATTTATTTTTAGTGAAGTAAGCAACTTTTTTTAGGCAAGGATATAATTATTTGTTTAGATTCAGAGTCATGTTTCTGAAGAACCTGCTTTTTAAGGACTCCCTAGAAGAGATCCTTGGATCTTTTGGCCTAGTGCTAAGAATCTCAGTTTGAAAAAAAAAAGAATTGAAGAAACTAAAGTATAATCAAACAGAAATTTTATTTAAATTGTTAATTATTACTGCACAGTATGTTTTCTTATTATATTATTGTTAAAATTAAGTTCTCATTAAAAGTTTTTAAAAATATAATTTTTGTAGAACCTGTGAATCATTTCAAACTCCTGGGAGACCTTGACACATTTCCTTAAAGGAATTATACTCCTGGCAAATTGTGTGTAGGAGATGAGTTCTCAAAAAGCAGGCAGCATGTCAAAGAACGGAGAGGGGTGGGGTGGGGAAAGGAAACGGAAAGTGGGAGGAGGAGATTGAAACAGGTATGACTGTTGCATTTCAAGAGAGCGTGCAGTTTAGCCTGGTTCACAGGGTCAGGGCAGGACTAAAATTGAGGCCTGGCCTCGGTGCATACTTCTATTAACTGTTTTGATGTGATGTGAGGATATGATTGTTGCTCCAAAACACAGTGAACTCCACAAAGAGAGAGATTGCATGCCATGGTTCCAGCCCGATTATCCAGAACAGCACCTAGAATTTAGTAGATATTCTGTAAGTGCATGCTGTGGAAATGAGTGAAAAAAATGCAAAGCAGGTAACTCAATGGTAAATAAATGTTAGCCTTCTAAAAGAAAGCTTTAAATTGTGAGGCTATCTTATGTAATTCATCTATCTGGAATTTATAAGAATTCTTTCCATGTTATAGGTTCAGATTTTATAGAAATGGTTCTTGGATATTTTTATCAGCACTGTCCTGGATTCTAGCTGTGTTCTGCATTAGATTTCCATGCAGGGAGCTATTAATTTGTTTTACCAGTTTCACCCCCACCATGCAGCTGTGGGGTGTTTGGCATCCCTGTTCTCCCAGTTAGCATTTGGGGTGCCCAAGTGCTGGCAGCAAAGGAGACCAGAAACTAAATCTAAACCATGTAAAACATGTTTATGACATGATACATGTCACTGATACCTAGTTTAGACATTGTTAACATTCTTCTTCTTTTTTTTTTTTTACAATAAACTTTGTAATTCTTCTATATTCCTAACATCTTCTAATTTATATTTTGGGGATTATTGTTTTATAAATATTTAATAGGAATGCATAATAACTCATCATTACATTAATTTAGTTAAGCCATTATAGTCCCTCATCGGGCTGTCTGTTTTGAAATCCAGAAACAAACACATGGAAATATTGACTGATATGGGAAAACTAACTGGGTTGAAAGATTATTAATTTCAAATAAGACATGTAACAGTTAAGTGTATGCCATGCTTGATTTAGCCTGACTAGTGCATTCTCTAACTGTTGTGGAAAACTACACGGGAATCTACATCAGAAGTTTGACTGATAACCACATAATCATAACGAGGAGAGCTACGTGCTTCCAGTGTTCAAAGGAATCAGGATAGGGTACACTTGGCAGAATATACCTGTCAATAAACGATCCATCTGCTAAACACAGAGGTCAGCCTTGCAGGGCGGTTACACGTGTCTAGGAGTTGAGTAACACTGTCAATGTTTGCCCTGATGATTCTGAGTTCCACTTCTGCCAGACTCCCTCTGCTTGGCTTTCTTGTCAATGTTACCACTGAGCTTCTAGTCAAAACTTCCTGCAATCTGTGAACAGTGTAGTCTTCCTACCATGACATCGTATTACTTGACCATATCCATGTGTTGATTTTAAAATGTCACTCTGAGGTTAATGTGGGAAGTGCAGGATGCCTATTGGGACTCTCATAGAAAACCTAGAGATTTTAAAAGTATAGGTTAGTATAGTTACAGGCATATTTACAACTACCTAAGCAATTCTCCCAGCTTTTAAATACCCTGTATAAGAAAGTTATCTTTTTTATACATTAAAAAAGCTTTCTTGCTCTAATAGTTATGTGTATGATGCTTGAAAAAAATATGTAAAGTAATTTAGCCATTTCATGTAAAATCTAAGAAATACATTTAATCTAGGAAACTTTCAAGTTTCCAAGAAACTATAGTCTCAGTTGGAAAAAAGGAATAGTGGAACTTGATTGTTTCATGAATCTTCCTATTCAGTAAATAATGATCCGAGAGAGACAATGAGTAAGTTGATGCTGGTTGAAACAGAAACAAAGGGATATGCAGAATCTGCTGCAGAAAACTACGAACAGGGGACAGGTTCCAGGATAATCTGAGGGAAAGAATTGTTTCTGGTAGCATGGATAAGTAACTGGAGACAAAATACTGGTCAACATATGTACAGTAACACTAAAAGAGTGGGAACTCAGGGTGTAGTAGGGCCTGGAGAGTAGTAAGGAATTGGTTTAGTAGTGGAGTGTCTCAGTATGTTGATAGAGATCCTAGTAAAGTTTCAACTGATTTTGCAAGATGACATCTTTTTGACCCAAATTATTTTTTCACCATGATACCTGCACACACTTTAATTTTGGTCCCAAAATCTATTAAAGACTGGACAGCATCTTGTGGAGGTGATAGTAATTCCACTAGAGCCATGTATGGGAGAAAGAAGTCACTGGATGAAAGGCAGAATCCAAGGAGCCATTCAAAACCCAGTGAGCATCTGTAATGTGCCATGTCCTGTGCTAAGCACAGGGAAACATTATTGGTTAAAAGTAATGACTGCTACTCTTTCTGGAGCTCATTTATAAGCCAGAAGACTGATAAGTGATCAAATAGCTCTGATTTAATGTGATAAGTGCTTTAAAAGATAAAAGGTATGTGCAGAATGTGTTTGAAAACAAAAGGAATATTTGTTTTTCCTGCTTGGGATGAAATGACTTTTTTTTCAGAAATACAAATACAACTCCTGCATTTATTCCTAAATATAAAGAAATAAACTAACTGCAAAGGGTCAAACGCTACCGAAAATCATAAAGCAGAAACTAAAAATAACCTAAATCCTATCATTCACAGAAAACCATTGTTTCAAACGTTTATGTATATTATTTTCTGCATATATTCAGTTTTTTTAGAGGAGTTTGATTTCCTGTGCAGTTAATGAGTCTGAGGTTGAAGGTTCAAACCACACAAAGATTAATGAGCTCTGTTCTCTTTCTTGGACAATGCCTACTAGACCTGTAACCTTGACCAGCCCTCCTTCCCAAACTTGCCATTGGTCATAAGTCATTAGAAATACTTGGTTGATCATCACCAGCTTACAACCAGTATTGGGGAAAAATATAAGCATGAAATCAAGAGTTCTTTAGGGGTTGATGATGAGTCACATATATCATCTTCCTTTTGAATATCATCCAGGTGAAATAATTTAAATATATGCTTTGAAGTAAGACTTTTCATCAATCTCAAATAAATTATAATTTACTGTCTTGTGGAAGATCTACAGTGAATTATCACACCAATATTTCCTTAGACTATAGAAGCTTTAACATAATACTGGGCAATGTGTTCCAAACCTTAAGGCTAGAGTTTCTAAACACCACCCATTTGTGGACTTGAACAATTAGTCTATGAGACATTTTAGTTATCAAAATAGATATGTAGGCTAAGAGATGTTATTTTCAGCATGATCAAGTAAAATTGATTGTCAAATCTTACTATTTTCCATAAGTGTATAAAATTATCAACATTGTGTTATCCTAGTATACATGCTCCATCTTCTTTTATGTATTGCATTTTCTTTTTTATTTGTTTTTAAAATTGTGAAAAGATTTCAGCTTGATTATAAAACCATTCCAGTTTAAACAACCACTTTTCAATACCATTATATGGTCAATAAAAGAATTCAGTGCATTCATTTACGCTTAGTTTTATATTTCGCTTTTTTTTTTTTTTTTAAATTTTGAGACAGAGTATCGCTCCATCACCCAGGCTGGGGTGCAGTGGTACGATCTCGGCTCACTGCAACCTCTGCCTCCTGGGTTCAAGGGATTCTCTTGCCTCAGCCTTCCGGATAGCTGGGACTAGAGGCATGTGCCACCATGCCCAGCTAATTTTTTGTATTTTTAGTAGAGACGGAGTTTCCCCATGTTAGCCAGGATGGTGTCCATCTCCTGACCTCGTGATTTGCCTGCCTCAGCCTCCCAAAGTGCTGGGAGTACAGGCGTGAGCCACCATGCCTGACCTATGTTCCACTTTTAAGAGTAGGTTCATTGATATAAGCTTTGAGAATAATTTAAAATTAGTTTATGAATGAATGATAATTTTAAAATAATTCTTGCACAATTAGAGATACATTAGTATAATTTATTTCTAAACTGGCAGTATAGTATTTTTATTAAATTAGAATTTAAACATATTTGTATTCATTCATTTATTTATTCAACAAATTTTTGAGCATTGTACAATTTACTATTTTCAATGTTGTGGAGAGAATGATGAATGACAGAAATTTCTGCTCTCACGAAGCTTAGATTAATTTTTATCTATATCTGTGCTGAAGACAGATATAGATAAAAAATATGTCAGCATGACAGATAGTGATATGAACTTCAAAGAATAAGCAGCTCATAAAGATAGAGTATGATGGTAGAGGATTGGGGAGTTGGTATGAAGAGGCTCCTCAGAGGTGACATTTAAGCAGAAATGAACTACACAAGTCTTAGAGGAAAACCATTTCAGGCAGAGAAACAGAAGGACAAAGAACCTGAGACTGAAAAGTGTTTGGTATGCTTGGGGAACCATCTAGGAAGCCAGGTAGGTGGAAAACAGCCAATAAAGGGGAGAGTCCCAGGAACTGAGCTTAGAGAGGTAGCAGGGAGGCATGTAGGCCAAGAGAAAGACTGGAGTGTGTTCTAAACGTGATGGGAAATTTTGCCCTTCCTTACTAGGTTACAGGTGAGAGTCCATATGAAATGTAAATTTAGAGAAATTCAGTGATAGGAATAATTGAGTGTTGAAAGCAGAGTCTTGACACAATCTGATTTCTAAATTCAAAAGGATTTCTCTGTGTTCTTCAAAGTTTAGAAAAATAATTCCTATTGTATTCTTACTATAAACATATGGCAGAAAAATAATATATAATAAAAAAATACAAGATACCAAGGTAATGGAAAAGAATTTTCATGAATATAACCAGTTTCTCTTTTTTTTTTTTTCCTTTTTTTTTTGAGATGGAGTCTCGCTCTGTTGCCCAGGCTGGAGTGCAGTGGTACCACCTCCGCTCACTGCAAGCTCTGCCTCCCGGGTTCATGCCATTCTTCTGCCTCAGCCTCCCGAGTAGCTGGGACTACAGGCGCCTGCCACCTTGCCTGGCTAATTTTTTGTATTTTTAGTAGAGACAGGGTTTCGCTGTGTTAGCCAGGATGGTCTCCATCTCCTGACCTCGTGATCCCCCCACCTCGCCCTCCCAAAGTGCTGGGATTACAGGAGTGAGCCACTGTGCCTAGCCACCAGTTTCTCAGCATTATACATTTTAAAAGATTCAACAAATCTGACACATTGAATAATTAAGGACACGATATATGTTTTGTTTTGTTTTACTGCATTTTATTTTTTATTTTTATTTTTTGTTTCTTTTTTAAAAAATGGGATACATGTGCAGAATGTTCAGGTCTGTTACATAGGTATGCGTGTGCCATGGTGGTTTGCTGCACCTATTGACCCATCCTCTAAGACCCCTCCCCTCAACCCCTACCCCCAACAGGTCCTGGTGTGTGTTGTTTCCCTCTCTGTGTCCATGTGTTCTCAATGTTCAACTCCCACTTATGAGTGAGAATATGCGGTGTTTGGTTTTCTGTTCCTGTGTTAGTTTACTGAGGATGATGGCTTCCAGCTTCATCCATGTCCCTGCAGAAACATGATCTCATTCCTTTTTACAGCTGCATAGTATTCCATGGTGTATATGTACCATGATTTCTTTATCCAGTCTACAGTTGATGGGCATTTGGGTTGGTTCCATGTCTTTGCTACCGTAAATAGTGCTGCAATAAACATACTTGTGCATGTGTCCTTCGAGTATAATGCTTTATATTCCTGTGGGTATACCGAGTAATGGAATTGCTGGGTCAAATGGTATTTCTGGTTCTAGATCCTTGAAGAATCACCACACTGTCTTCCACAATGGTTGAACTAATTTACATTCCCACCAACAGTGTAAAAGCGTTCCCATTTCTCTACAGCCTTGCCAGCATCTATTGTTTCCTGACTTTTTAAATAATCACCATTCTGACAGGCATGAGATGGTATCTCATTGTAGTTTAGATTTGTGTTTCTCTGATGATCAGTGATGTTGAGCTGTATTTCATATGTTTGTTTGCTGCATAAATGTCTTCTTTTGAGAAGTATCTGTTCATATTCTTTGCCCACTTTTTGATAGGGTTGTTTGTTTTTTCTTGTAAATATGTTTAAGTTCCTTGTAAATTCTGGATATTAGACCTTTGTCAGATGGGTAGATCGCAAAAATTTTCTCCCATACTGTAGGTGCAAAATTTTCTCCCATACTGTAGGTTTCCTGTTCACTTTGATGATAGTTTCTTTTGCTGTGTAGAAGCTCATTATTTTAATGAGATCCCGTTTGTCAATTTTGGCTTTTGTTGCAATTGCTTTTGGCGTTTTAGTCATAAATTCTTTGCCTGTGCCTATGTCCCAAATGGTATTGCCTAGGTTTTCTTCTAGGGCTTTTATGGTTGGGGGTTTTACATTTAAGCCTTTAATCCATCTCGAGTTAATTTTTTTTATAAGGTGAAGGAAGGGGTACAGTTTCAGTTTTCTGCATACGGCTAGTCAGTTTTCCTAGCGCAATTTACTGAATAGGAGATCCTTTCCCCATTGCTTGTTTTTGTCAGGTTTGTCGAAGATCAGATGGTTGTAGATGTGTTGTATTATTTCTGAGGTCTCTGTTCTGCTCCGTTGGTCTATATGTCTGTTTAGGTACAAGTAGCATGCTGTATTGTTTACTGCAGCCTTGTAGTATAGTTTGAAGTCAGGTAGTGTGATGCCTGCAGCTTTGTCTTTTTTGCTTAGGATTGTCTTGGGTATACGAGGTCTTATTTGATTGCATATGAAATTTAAAATAGTTTTTTTCTAATTCTCTGAAGAATGTCAATGGTAGTTTGATGGGAATAGTATTGAATCTCTAAATTACTTTGGGCAATATGGCCATTTTCACGACATTGATTCTTCCCATCCATGAGGATGGGATGTTTTTCCATTTGTTTGTGTTCTCTGTTATTTCCTTGAGGAGTAGTTTCTAGTTCTCCTTAAAGAGGTCCTTCACATCCCTTCTTAGCTGTATTCCTAGGTATTTTATTCTCTTTGTAGGGATTGTGAATGGGAGTTCATTCATGATTTGGTTCTCTGCTTGCTTATTGTTGGTGTAAAGGAATGCTTTTGATTTTTGCAGATTGGTTTTGTATCCTGAGACTGTGCTGAAGTTGCTTGTCAGTTCAAGAAGTTTTAGAGCTGACACGATGGGGTTTTCTAAATATAAAATGCTGTCTTCAAACAGAGGCAACTTGACTTCCTTTCTTGCTAGTTGAATAGCCTTTATTTCTTTCTCTTGCGTGATTGCCCTGGCCAAAACTTCCACTATTATGTTGCAGGTGTGTTGGGCTGTGGGGACAAGTCTTGGGACAAAGCCTCCCTGGCTCCAGCAGGGGAAAAGCACAGCCTGGAGCTATAGAAATGGGTGCTGCCCTTCCCCTGCCCAGGGAGCTTAGCTGGTTAGGCAGTTTCAAGTCCCAGTGCTGACTGCTGCCTCTCCCCCAAGGAGCTCAAAGGACTTAGACAGCAGGCAGCCACAACTGTGCTGTTTGCCCCTCCCCCCAGGAGTTCAGCAGGCTTAAGCAGATTCCAGCTGAGAGGCTGTAAGAATCTGCCCGTTCCAGGCTTGAGACAGTAGGCCTGGTGTCATGGGTTCGCAAGTGGTATCTTCCAATCCATGGGTTGCACAGTTTCATGGAAAAAGCAGTTTCCTCAGCTGGGTAGGGTGCTCACTCAGCACCTCCCTTGGTTGGGGGCAGGGAGTTCCCCATCTCCCTGTGACTCTCAGGTGGGCCGCCGCACCACACTGTTTTTCCTTCTCTCTGTGAGTCACACCAGCCTTATAATCAATTTTGATGAGAGGCCCTGGATACCTTGGTTGCTGCTAAATAATTCACATGCTTATTATGTTTTTTTTTTTTCTAGTCAGCCATCTTGGCCTCTCCCCTATGATATGTTAAGCATCCCTAATTTGAAAACCCAACATTTGAAATGCTCCAAAGTCTCAAACTTTTTGAGTACCAATGTGATGCCGCAAATGAAAATTTTTACACCTGACCTTATGTGATGGGTCACAGTCAAAACAGAGTCAAAACCATTTCATGCAAAAAATTATTGAAAACATTATATAAAATTACCTCCAGGCCATGTGTATAAGGTGTATATGAAACATAAATGAATTTTGTGTTTGGACTTGGGTCCCACCCCTGAGTTATCTCATCATATATATACAAATATGCCAAAATCCGAAAGTATCTAAGATCCAAAACATTACTGGTCCCAAGCATTTCAAGTAAGGGATACTCAATCTGTATAAAAGAGATGTTGTCTATAGAAACATTTTACCTTGGCTTTTGTGAGTAGATGGACTATGTTTTTATAAATTGTGGAAATTGAGAATATACAAGTCACCCTTGATATCCATGAGTTCCATATTCATAGATTCGGCCAACCTCAGATTGAAAATATTCAGGGAAAAAAATTCACAAAGTTCTTAAAAATTTGAATTTGGCCCACACCAAGTACTTTGTTGAATCCACATGAATGAAGTAATGTGTAGGCATTGTATTAGGTATTATAAGTATCTAGGGATGATTTAAAGTCTGTGGGAGGATGTATATAGTTATATGTAAGTTCTATACCATTTTATACCTGGAACTTGAGTATCCTTGGATTTAGGTATCCTTGATAGGACCTGGAACCAATCCTTCATAGATACTAAGTAATAGCTGTATTACGGTTGCCCAACTTGTGTTTTATGCTTATTTTTAAATCCCCTCCCTCTCCCATAAACTTTAAGGCTAATTTCAATATGTAAACACAAAAGTGCATTAAACAATAAATTTTCTTTACTGGCTGTTAAATGTGTGTGTGGTTTTAGTGAGGAACCAGGTGTAACACAGTACCCATCCGGGTGCTAACATGTTGTGGAGAGAATGTTGGTATAAAATTAGTAGGTGTCCTTCTTGGATAAAATTCACTTTATTCTAAGATTATGACCTTTCTATACTTTTCATGGTAAAATATGGTTTCTTCTATGGTACTGGTTATAGATGGAATACTAGGGTATTCTTTAATATCTTTTTAGACAGAGTCTCGCTCTATCACCCAGGTTGGAGTGCAATGGCGTGATCTCAACTCACTGCAACCTTGACCACCCAGGTTCAAGTGATTCTCCTGTCTCAGCCTCCTGAGCAGTTGGGACTACAAGCATGTGCCATCACACCTGGCTAATTTCTGTATTTTTAGTAGAGACAGGGTTTCACCCTGTTGGCCAGGCCAGTCTTGAACTTCTGACCTCAAGTGATCTGCCTGCCTTGGCCTCCCAAAGTGTTGGGATTACAGGCGTGAGCCACTGCACCCAGCCCTAATGTGTTTTTTAAAAAGTCAGAATGTAAAATCAAAAAGTTTGGAATTACTGATGTACTGGGAATTACTTAAAATCGGCTCCTAGCCAAAGTAGTGTCAATGGTATATGATCCGTATTACAGAAGTCACTCATGTGTATCTCGCACCTTCATTTGGCACTGTGGGTTGGTAGATTCAGTGTATTGAGACAGCTTAAACATTACATAATTGCCTAGAAAGGGGTAAAAATGCTCTTATAAGCATACAAATATTATAGCCTACTGGAGTCTTCTTTTACTAGACACACATAAATCACTGCCTGTACAAAGAGCATGGCTAATCATCTTCTTTCCTGGATATTCATGTCTGGGAAGTACACCATAGTGTTTTAATTACTTTTTTCCTATTACTGCTTTACAGTCGTATTTAACATTTATGCATTTTCCTTCTCTTTTAGTGATTACATTTTCTTTATTGGATAACATTAAAGTTTTCCTACTGATGGGTCAGACAAACTCATTTTTATTATGGTCAAAATCAGTTAATTGTTCAATACTATCTAACTTGCTAATGCTATTTCCAAGTATTAAGAAATATCTATTTTTCATAATAACTAGGTTTGAGCCTTTGCATGTGTTTTAATTTATCAGAATTTGGAAAGTTAAATGTTCTCATATTTATACTTACAGAGGTCACATAAATGATATTTAGTGAGTTGAAACTATTAATTATAGATACAAGGTTGAACTCAAGTGAACATTTTCCTTTGATCTAGGTCTGTTTAGATAAAATGGTGCATGATTTTAGCAACTTCAGGGCTAAGTAATCAGAGCAGCCCCGCAGCAGCGACAGAGACAGAATAATCTCCACTGACAGACGACTTTATAAAGAGCCAGATTCACCAGGGCCTCCCCAGTTCAGCTCTGAGCTCATTGAAGAAGGCTGGGGTTCTAAGTTGTCCACTGTCTTTCCTCACTGATAAATTTCATGTAGGAGGAATATTATTGTTCCAGATGGTTTTTCGGCTTTGTGCACACTAGCTTTGTAGACTCCCGCTGTAATTGAAAATTGGTTTTGCTCCAACAATTGACAAAAAAATTAGATTAGGTTTACTACTTTTTGGTTTTAGATTACTGATACAAAGTGCTTTCATGACTATGACAAAAGAAATTGAAATGCAGACTAAGTGATGTCCCTGTGTGCATTTTCACTTAGACATTTTTCCCTGGGGTTTTTATAGTATCATTAAATTACATTCAGATACAGAATTTGCATAGAATCGGGCTCATTGAAATTTTGATGATCTTTTTCAATCTGTAATATTGCTAGTAGTGTTTTTATGGAAAACTAGCTAGATAGTTTAAGTCACTGTAAAGATGATGATGAAAAAAGTTTTAAAAGCCATCTATTATTAGGTTGGTGCAAAAGTAATTGTGGTTTTTATCATTACTTTTAATGACAAATAGTTTGCTTGCATTGTGAAAGCATTCATTGTTTTACTTCTAGGTTCTCATGAAATTAGTGTGAGAAAGTAATTTTCTTGAAGGCTTGCTTGATAGTCCTCCATGGTTTTTTTTTCAGTTCAGATTTTAAGCATTTGGAGAATAAAACAGACATATATTTAGCAGGTTATAAATGAAATCAGTTGAAGTCAAACATTGAGCTATAGTTATCATCAGAACATATATGGGGAGACACATGAAACCTCAGCTTCCCAGTTGAAATATCCACGAGACATCTGACTACTAGGAAAGGGATGGGGTCATGTTACGTGATTCTGGCCCTAGATGCTCAACAGGTGCTTTGTAATCACAAATGGTTGGACATTCATTAGTGCCTTCAGTCTGACTCTCAGCTAGGCCTTGGAACAGAGAGTGTGTATACAATATTGGTTGAAGAGTTTGGTTAAAAAGAAAAACAAAGCCCAACGTTGGAAAAAGAGGTGACATAATTTGGTTTCCATAAGGCTATTCTGTGCCTACCATATGCAGACACTTTTTTAAAGACGTGGAGTGCCTTAGTTCTGCTGCCCAGGCCAGGATACAATGGCATGATCATAGCTCACTGCAACCTCAAACTCGTGGGCTCAAGCCATCCTCACACCTCAGCCTCCTGAGTAGCTGGGACTACAGGCACATGCCACCAACCCATCTAATTTTAAAAATGTTTTTAGAGACGGGGTCTCACTGTGTTACTCAGGCTGGTCTCAAACTCCTGGGCTCAAGTGCCCTTCTCACCTCAGTCTCTGCATACAGACAGACTTTTTTTTACTGGTCACTGAGGAGTTTTGAGGATATATTTCCAGCTGTGAATTAGTGCTGTGGCTCATTTGAGCTAAGGTGGAAACATTCCTCATATTCAAGAAAATAAAACAACCTTGTTCCCATTCTATCCTCTTGATTTTTAACATCTACCCTTTGGAGAAATATCCTCAGATTCATGTTCCATCATCTTTTGCCCTTTCTAACTGTCCTTTAGCCTTTTCTCATCATCATAATTATTACCTGACATTAATGGGGAATTTCCCTAAAATCGTAGAACATTTTGTAGAACGAAGCTGTGAAGTCATAAAAGACAGTGGTTGCAAAGCCTGAGTTCGTGATCAGGGACCAGTGAAAGACAAAGAATCTTGTTACAAAATGAGAAAAATAAAAATAATATTGGCTTAAGACTTCAAAATGAGAAAAATAAAGATAGTTATTGGCCTAACATTACTAATTTTCTTCCTTTAGTCTGAAAATGATGTCCTTCCTGACTTTTTGTTATTAAAATGGACATTCTTTTATGAAATGGAGGTGATAATAAATGATCATTGTTGTCACTAATTGATAAAATCAGAAGTGCTTAGCCCTAAAGTGGGGTTCCACCTCTAATTTCCAAATGTATGCTTTCATAGATCTAAGAATGTGGGAACTACTGATCTAATTCAGCTAATTACTCAAACCGTGTATCCCGTCAACAGAAATCCTAACAAGTGGTAATCCAGCCTTTCCCGAAAACCCTTCCTGTGGGTTCTCAGCCAGATGGGCTACCCATTATGCTTTTGGGCTCTTCTAATTAATACAAGTATCCCCTACATTGGATCTAAGTCTTCTAAACTAATTGCTACTTTTTTTATTTTACCCAGCACTGTATATGCTATGTCTTAGGTAACATTTTCCTAATTGTGTCCCACAGAACATTAATTCTATGGAATTCTATGGAATAATTAATATCTATTAATAGATACTACCACAAAAAGGGGGGAGAACTACAGTCAAATTATTTTGGAAAACAATAGTTCAAACTATAGGCTATTTCAATACTTCAAAAATGCATTTTTGGGATAATACACACACTTTTTTTTTTTTTTTTTTTTGAGACAGAGTCTTCCCCTATTGCTCAGGCTAGAGTGCAATGGCATGATCGTAGCTCACTGTAACCCGAATTCCTGAACCCAAGCAATCTTTCCATCTCAGTCTCCCCAGCAGATGGGACTGCAGGCATACACCACCACACTTGCCAAATTAAAAAAAAAATGTATAGAGATGAGGTCTCACTTTGTTGCCCAGGCTGATCCCAAACTCCTGGCTTCAAGCAATCCTCCCACTTTGGCCTGCTAAGTTGCTGGGATTACAGGTGTGAGCTATGGCGACTGACCTAACAAATATTTTTGAGTATAATTATATTTGACCCAATCAGGATAAGATAGCTGTAAGTATGACCACAAGACAACTAAGTTGATTAGTATAGCATAAGGAGTTCATGGGCAGCAGTGTTCTATTTGTTAATCTATGCTGGATGTATTTAAGAGGGATATACAGTCATCTGAGTTTCTGAAATTTCGACTATGGAATTATTTTTCTGTCAAGCAGTGAATGCTATTTGGGGCAGCAGTAAATCATTAAGCAAACATTATATTCATTTGCTGTTCTTCTTTTCTTTAACTTTTCTTAATCTAAACATGTCAGTTGCTTTAACCCTTACTCAGTTACATGATTGCTATACCCTTTAACTTTACCTAGGCATGACCTAGTTTTGTCTTTGCTTTTGTTGAAAATATGGTGATAAAACACAAAACCAGAACACAAAAACCAGATTCGTTTTGACCTAGTGTAGCATAGGTGCTATCTTATTTTTCTGTTTGTATATTTCTATCAGCATTAACGGAAGTTAATTTTTATTTTATTGCATTCTTTTTGTCTGGTACTTCATGTGGTTATCAAATACCTAACTAGAAATCTATAATAAGCACATATCTATATTAAGAATCAACTTGTTAGAACTGGTCCATCAACCTGTCACATTAAGATCTTTTTGGAATTTGTTAATTAGCTTTCAAAGAAAGATACCTACTCAAATATCTCAAGTAAAGACAGGTTACTGTAGGGATTAACACTGGAAATCACAAGGACAAATATCTTAGTGACACAGTGAAACTCGCAGCATTGCAGAAATAGCAGCACATCCAAGTGTCAGGGGTTGTGCTGGGACAGCCTCTTACTGCTGCACCACTGGGCCACATGGGAATGAGAATGTGGTTTAGGAACTGGAAGCCCATTACAGTGCAGTGATGCCCTAGTGACTGTCATCTCATTGCTTCCCCCCTACTCTCTTCAAGGAGCAGGACTCTATTAATCTCTCTTCTAGTTTTCTGGCATTAATCTCTTTCACTGATGTCTTACTTTTTTTTTTTTTTTTTTTTTTTTTGAGACAGAGTTTTGCTCTTGTTGCCCAGGCTGGAAGGTAATGGCACGATCTTGGCTCACCACAACCTCTGCCATCCAGGTTCAAGTGATTTTCCTGCCTCGGCCTCCCGAGTAGCTGAGATTACAGCCATGTGCCACCATGCCTGGCTAATTTTGTATTTTTAGTAGAGATGAGGTTTCTGCATGTTGGTCAGGCTGGTCTCGAACTCCTGACCTCAGGTGATCCATCCACCTCGACCTCCCAAAGTGTTGGGATTACAGGCGTGAGTCACCGTTCCCAGCCTGATGCCTGACTTTATTTGAGACTTCCAATTCTGCTCCTGCTACCACTGCCTAAGTCTTACTGTGTATTTCAAACTCAAGAGTTGGCCCATTCATTTCACTACTGAGTCTTATCCAATATCCTTTTTCAATCAAGCAATCCTTCTACTATAGCAACTTTAATCTGCCATATGTCTTATGTAACAGGTTTGATTTTGAGTTTAATTGTATTTGACCCAATCAGGATAAGTTAGCCATAAGTATGACCACAAGAGAACTAAGTTGAATTAGTGTAGCATAAGGAGCTCTTAAAATGTGGTCCCTAGGCTTTGCAGAATCAGCATTACCTGGAAACCTGTTAAAGGCATCATCTCAACCCTATTGCATCAGACATTCTGGTATGGCATTCAGCAATCTGTATTCTGTCAAGCCCTCCAGGTAGTTCTGATGCATGTTCAAGTTTAAGAGCAGATGGTATAAAATTATCACTCTAGAGTCTAGATTTATGGTGTGAGTGCCAAAAATAACGACTTTAGGCATAATTGATATGTAGAAGATCTTTCTGATCATATTAACTAACAGTTTCAGCTGCTTTTTAAAGTTGTTTTTTTGACAAGAGAAGAACATTACACTCATGTAAGATCATGCTTTTTTTTTTTTTTCCCCCCTGTTTGTTGTGGCATTTAATTGGTATAAACACTGGACCAATTTTTGGTATACAAGTTTATTATAATAAGCCTGTATTCTTTTTTGTTTCTCCCTTTTTTTTTTTTTTTTTTTGAGACAGAGTCTCTCTGTCACCCAGACTGGAGTACAGTAGTGCTATCTCAGACACTGCAACCTCCGCCTCCCAGGTTCAAGCAATTCTTGTGCCTCAGCCTCCTGAGTAGCTGGAATTACAGATGCACATCATCACACCTGGCTAAGTTTTGTATTTTTATTATGGTAGAGACAGAGTTTTGCCAAGTGGGTCAGGTGGTCTTGAACTCCTGGACTCATGTGATCCACCTGCCTTGCCCTCTAAAGTGCTAGGGTTATAGGCATGAGCTACCAAATCCGGCCCCAAACCTGGATTCTTCATGTTTAAAGTACTTGAAAGGGAATGTGTTTCCCTGCCTATTTTGGTTCTCATATATATTTTTTAATATAACAGCTTTATTGAGATAGAATTTACACATCATACAATTTTCCCATTTAAGCTATGCAAGTTAATATCTTTTGGTATATTCTGGCTCTGGCAGCTGGGTAATCACAACATTATATATGGGAAAACTGAGGCTAATGCAGGTGAAATAACTTACCCAAGTCAGTGGAGGGAAATGGTCTGAACCTCTGACAGCTAACATCCAAAGTGTTGGCCCTTAGCTACTCTGATTTTGTGCATCTATAGTAATTTTGAGAGGAGAGTACTTTTTTTTTTTTTTTCTGTAACCCTGGGTGCCTGGAAAGGTAGGAAGGAAGTGGAGAGACTTGAAGAATATGAGAAAGGAAAGATTGGTAACCATATCTTTGGAGAGCACATTCATTTCATTTCAGGGTATCTATTCTAATGGAAATCATGTTTTCCCTTTGTTAATAATAAATGATCATGAAGGCAGTTGTTATTCTTTGAGTTGCTTGTATAGAGATGCAAGAACACTGTTAATCAGTATTTTAATTAGGTTATAGCATGAAAGGTATTTTTATATTTCTCTATGTAAAGTTTCCATGAGTTTTACATAGTTAACATCATTGCTTTCTGGATATCTAAATTTATTTTCAGCACTGATAATAGACCATGTTGTATTAGTTTGGAAATGTATTATCTGTGATATGTGTTATATCCTCTTGGCAGCTACACTATTGTGTTAAAATGAAGCATCGCCTGTAAGCCAGATGTGTGCACTTCTCATTGCCTCATTTGAAATACTGCATTGTGAAGAAATTGATGCAATGCTCACAAATCTATAAAGATTATTTTGCATGTGTTTCATTAAAATGTAGGGAGCAAACCATTACTTCACAATATAGAGGTCAGAAGTTCAGCACGTAGTGAGTGTACACTTTTGGCCAAAAGATGAAAAAATGATCAAGACTGAAACTCCAGCTTCACATAGCTCACAGTCTGGTGAAAGAGATAGATGTAAGACTGGGCTTTCAAAACCATACCATAGGAAGTAACTTCAATGAGTTTATTCTATTTACCTACAGGTTCTGAAGCCATACATCATAGGCCAAGTCAGTGCAGCCTTTAGTCAAAATCACACTTAGGACTTAGGATTAAAAAAAAAAATCACCATAAAACTATAGAATGAGAAAAACTTGGCATAATAGTAGTTCTTCAGGAAAGCACCTAGGGATTTTATTTGTTCATAAAGTCAATATACACCTAAAGTCTGGTGAGCCTCTATACCTATTACAACAGGTAGAATGAATAGAAGTCTACGGCAAGAACAACTGGGCAAAGGGGAAGCCTTCGTCTGTGTGCTGTAGTAGTTAGACCACGTGTAGAGTAGGGGGCTCATTTCTAACCATTACTTTATGGAAAAGACTGACAAAATGATGCTTGTCTATCAAAAGTAAATAAAAATAGAACTGCATCTCATAAGGATGTTTGAATTTAAAAATGTTAATTAACTTTAAGACCAATTGGAGTCTGTGATGATGATGATATCATTAAGGACAATGTTGATTTCATTATCTCATTTAATGTTCTGACAATCCAGTGAAATAGGCATGCTTATGATCACTCATTTCCCAGATAATGACATGCACACAGGGAAGTCACTGCACTTCCTGAGATCACATGACGAGGAAGGAGAGCTCAAGCCCATGTTCTTAATGACAGTGCTGTGTTACATCAAACATAAGCAGTTGCCAGTCTTTGACAGTGTTGTCGTAGGCCTTCAGCACTGTGTAAGGAGAGAAAGCGACTTCATAGCTTCATAGAGTATAAGGATACAGAACTAGCCATTGGGCTAAATTTGGCAGATACGGAAAAAATGGCAGGAGGAGCTGTCTTTGGTATATTTTGAAATCAGGGGAAGCTCTTATCTTTGGTCTACTCTCTTTTTTTTTTTTTTTCTATATAGATGGAAATTTCCAGTTATCTAGGTACTAAGGATTGTCAAAAGCTTTCGTTGTTGTCTTATTGTCTTAAAATTCTTTTTTTCTTTTCTTTTCTCTCTTTTTTTGTAAGATGGAATCTCACTTACTCCGTTGCCCAGGCTGGAGTGCTCACTGTAATCTCTGCTTCCAAGGTTCAAGCTATTCTCCTGCCTCAGCCTCCTGAATAGCTGGGATTACAGGCATGTGCCACCAAGTCCAGCTGATTTTCATATTGTTAGTAGAGATGGGTTTCACCAGGTTGGCCAGGCTATTCTTGAACTCCTGGACTCAAGTGATTAGCCCACCTCAGCCTCCCAAAGTGCTGGGATTACAGGCATGAGCCACTGTGCCTGGCCTGTCTTAAAATTCTTAACTTGAAATAATATTAAAGAGCATTTTGTTATTTCTCATACTAGTTCCAGTCTAGACTCTTGTTTTTTTTTCTTCTTATTAAGAGACAGAAATAGAGGGTTTCATTCAGAACTCAAAGTGAACATCCTAGGGAAGGACTATGCAACTCCTTCAAAGAAGAATGATGCCTGAAAGCTTTTATTACTTTCCCTGGAACAGAAGTTGTCTGTCACAATTACCTAATTTGAGGCAGATGAATGACAATTCCTTTCCATTCTTCAAAAGCAACCTTGCAAACGAAAGCTGGAGAGGAGTCTAGAGAGAAAATTCTTATTGATATTTTACAAATATAATATGTTTCATTTGTTACAATTCATATAAACTGCCTTCTTGAAAAGATGCACCCAGATCTTAGTTGAGCTTACATAAGTTTTTTAAAAGTCACCATTTCCTATAATATAACTTATATAATGCTATATTATGTAATTGTAACTAACATGTGTTGAACACTTAGTATGTGACAGGCAGTGTTCCAAGTACTTTACACCACACCAAACTGGGGAGTTAACAATGACAAATATTCTCTCTTTATAGACATAATAAATGCACAGAATGAGTAACCATCCAAGGTCACACAGGTAGTGTCTAAACTGTGACTTGAAACTGAACATTCTTGTTCCAGGTTCCAGGTTATGTGTACACATATAATCAGGTTTCTAGCTGGCCTTTTGTTGTCCAATTTGTTATGCATGAAAGAAGCAAAATTGTTCATTATGTGGGGAGTCCGTGGGGCAGTCACTGCACATTGGCTCACTTGACACCCAACCTGCTCCCATTCTAAAATGTCTTCCTGCACTCTCAAGGCTGGAAACTCAAAAACCACGTTTTCAAGAGTCCCATACCACTAGACTTCTACCTGTGCTCTAGGCTCTGCCAAGCAGATTCAGACATCTAAGCCTTGGAATGTGTGAAAATGAGGTACAGGCACGGCAGCAAAGACAGGTGACGGGTGCTTTTGTGTGCGCTGGTCTGGTCTTTGGCATTACAGCTGTTGAGCAGTGGGCAGCAGTAGCAAGATTTCCTCTAGAACACTCTTAGGGTATGGCTGGAAGCTTCTGTAACTGTTTACTATCCTGTAATAAAGTCCTTGCTACTTAAGCTGGCTAGATTACATTCTCTGCAGACAAGATCCATAGTGGATGCAGAGGACTCAAGCCTATAAAGGGATATTGGTTCAGGAGGTTGTCTGACTTTTGGGGTCCCTCCAGTGCTGGAAAATTGAACTAGAAGGCTCATTTTAGTTTAAAATTTTTCTGATTTTTAAGACAGAAGACTCTGAATAGGGTAGAGGGGAGATTCTTCATACATTTGCTTAAGCAAATTTTTCTATGGAAATTATCTCCTCCCTCCCGAGTTAGCCATATGACAAAAAGCATTGCATTTCTGGGAGAAAATGTGCCTCTTGTACTGTCTTGAAGAATAACTAAACCTAAATAATTAAGGAGAGCCCAAATGAACATTGCCTGTTATGTGAATCCACCCTGTTATGTGAATCCAATCAATTCTGGAAAAGCAATAATGGAATGGGGAGTTCTCTGATCACTCTTGTCTTTGTTTTTCTTCTCCTGCCCTCCTCCAACCCCCAAGTCAAGGGGAAAATGGGAATGGCACTGGACCTTGAAGGTGGATATGGTGGTGTGGGGAGCCTCCCTGGAAGGGAACAGTTATTGAGAAGGGCAGGACGTTTTTGAAACAGGGAGTCTGCAGGTTTCTCTGGCGTAAAGGGAAATGCGGAGAAACAGGGGAAAATAAGCTTGGGGACAGGAGCTAAGAAAGAGCTAAGGAGATAGTCTTCCATCATGTGGATAGGCTGATGATTTTTTAGCAGACTTTTAAAAAAGGCTTTTTAAAGAAGATTAATATGAAACCGGTAAGTTAGATGATTGGAGGTGGTAACGAAACAAAAGGAGAAATAGTGATGAAGCTGCTTCAGTAAGCCAGCAATGGGAAATAAACACCTGAAATAAAAAACCGGAAACAGAAAGGACAAGAGTTAGTAAAGATATACTGGCCTAACTTAAGAAATTGTTATGGAAGCTGAGTACACAAAAAGAGCTTTAAGAAGATGAGAGTGAGCATTAGTGCCTTGCCTCATACATATAAATAAGAATACAGACATATTAAACTATAAAATTTGAAGATTAATTATCCTTGAAGTATAATTCCAAATACAATGTTAGAAAAAGATTGTAAATATCAGGGAATGCAGGTTTGCACAGACCATTCTTTTTAGTTGTTTGTTAGTGGAAAAATTATTTATTTCACAATTGAAATCACTAGCATCAAATATCCAAAAGCTGCTGGGTCTACTGTAGAAACTCTCTCTCCATCTAGACACAATTATGTTTTCCAAGCTGTACTAGGAGAAGCCTCATGCTACGTTCTCATGGGTCTGAAAAAAGGAGGTCATTCTTTTGAGATTTTTTGGGTGTTTCTCTGAGGGTCTTTATCCAGTTGTTGCTTCTGTTTTTATTTTGCTTATAAATCTTTATAAAAGTGACATTGGAATGCTTACCTTTTAATGGAAAACTGCAAGGGTGACAGCAGAGCTCAAGATTACTTTTTCTTTTCCCACATGGAAAATTTTAAAAATACAAAAAGTATTTTAAGTCTAGGGTTGCATCTCTCATAGTATTTAATTTCAAGTAGATCATTGGAGGACACATGCTATAGACCAGGCATACAATTGCATTCAATTCTCCAAGTAATAAGAGTGCCCAGAAGGTGTTCATTATGCTCCAACTCTTAAGTAGTATGCATCAGATCAGTACAAAGCTGGTGACTTAAGGGGCTCTAAATCTGTTTACAGTAACTACTTATTTTTCTCAGGGTAATTTATTTTGCACTTTTAGCCATCCTAGGACACATTAAGGACCAGGAACCAAGTTTAAAATTCTCTTATAGCCTAAAATAGATATAGCAATGTCTACTGCATAAAGCCCATATGCTTTCCATGGGTAAATCCCTTGGGGAAATATTACTTTTATTGTAGACCCAATATTAGAAAGATTGTGGCTTTCCAGGCCGTAACAAATTAGAAGCAAGAAATTGCAAGGGGAAGGAAAAGGTGATAGTGACAAATACAGTGAGTGCATCAAGTAGTAAAAGCTAGGCGTTTCACTTTAAGAGGATGAAGGGAAATAGAATCCTTATTTCCCCAGTCTTGGAAAAATTATCTGAAGGCCCAGTTGTAAATAAAATTCGTGGCTAACCCTATGGCAAGTGCTAGAACAGTGATGTCCCCATCCGATACCTGTGCATTTGGGTCCAGCATTCAAAGACCTGCAGCCCTTGCCTTTGGCCTAATACTGCTCTTATGCTATTTGTTGACCCCGAGGTCTCACAGGACTTTCAGTTTTTGTTTTTTAGTTTTTTAGTTTTTTTTGTTTTTGTTTTTTTGATAGTGTCTGGCACTGTCACCTGGACTGGAGTGCAATGGCGAGATCTCTGCTCACTGCAACCTCTGCCTCCCTGGTTCAAGAAATTCTCCTGCCTCAGCCTCCTGAGTAGCTGAGATTACAGGTGCCTACCACCACACCTGGCTAATTTTTTGTATTTTTAGTAGAGACGGGGTTTCATTATGTTGGCCAGGCTGTTCTCAAACTCCTGACCTCGTGATCCTCCTACCTCGGTCTCCCAAAGTGCTGGGATTACAGGCATGAGCCACTGTGCCCAGCCTTTCAGTTCTTTAAGTTGAGCTTCAATAGCACAGGACCTAAGAAATTCTACCATTTTACTGTCTTGCACCTTGAAGCTCATATGTTCCCGCTTTGATGGCTTAGGTCAGTAAGCTAGGCTGGAAAGCTGATAGTATAAAATTATTTGGGCTTCGGTAGATGTCCTCTGTACTCAATGAGATCCTTCTGTTCTCTCCCACTTTGTAGTTTCTTCCAGGGACAGCCTCAAAACTCAGGTGTCTAAGAATTACATAATGACCTCTAAAATCAGAGCCATGGGAACTAAGTATTCAGTTTAGACCCCTTCTTTACCCTCATCCTTCTAATAAGAAGAATCATAGCACTCCAGAGACTTTAGTAAGATAAATATGTTTCTAAACCTCAAAAACTCCTGAGAACATTACTGTATTATAACACATAGTAATAATTAATTTTTGTAATGATGACCCTGAATCATTATGAAAAGGTTAAGTTATCCAACATAAAGTTTAATCAAGCAATGCCTGCTACATGCAAAAAGGCAAGGAAGAATTGAATACATTTTGAAAAACTGCCCATGAAAATGTTTTAACACTATAAGGAAAGATAACTTTAGGCTCTTTGGTAAGTTAAATTCTGTGAAACACCTATGTACTGTCAGTGCTGGCTAAATGAAGCATGTCTGTATTTGACTGTATTTTCTCATAAGACAATAAGTTATTAATTAATAAACAAGAATACTATATCCCTACCATGCCTATGATGCCTGTCTCTATAGAGCCTAAATTAGTTTATAATTAACACTTTAAAATCCTTTTTCAGTAATTCATGGAATAATCCATATGCTTGGAAGACTTGTGAGAACTTGATCATACCCAATTTCCCAGTTATTTCTTAAAATACAGATCTGACCTAAAGAATTGAGTTCACCTCCTAAAGAGAAGTATAAATTCAACCTCAGTAAAACTGATATTTCATATTTGATGATATATACCTTCAGATATTAACTGGAAAGACAAATCTTTGGGGATATATATAGATTAGTTTCATTTGCTCTTGAATTTTAAATTTATACATCATAGGCTGAGTGTGGTGGCTCATGCATGTAATTCCTGCACTTTGGGAGGCTGAGGTGGATGGATCACTTGAAGTCAGGAGTTCAAGACCAACCTGGCCCACGTGTTGAAACCCTGTCCCTACTAAATTAACAAAAATTAGCTGGGCGTGGTGGCAGGTGCCTGTAGTCCCAGCTATTCGGGAGGGTGAGGCAGGAGAATTGCTTGAACCTGGGAGGTGGAGGTTGCAGTGAGTTGAGATCATGCCACTGCACTCCAGCCTGGGTGACAGGGGAGGCCTCTGTCTCAAAAAAAATTATCCATTGTGGATAAAAGTAGCTATTTCATGATTTTTACTTAATTATAATTTTTACTTCAGTAGGATTATTTAATATTTTTATTTTTTAATGTTATAATAAGTAATACACATTCATGTTTTAAAATCTATAATAAGATAACTGAGATTTTATAGATTTATTTATTCCACAAATATTATTTGAATGCCTGCTTTGTGCCAGTACTAGGGACACTACTGCGGACACCTTAATGAAAAAAAACACCAGCCTTTCTAGAGTTTGTCTCCTGGAGAGGGGGAGAAAGGGAGTGTATGGAATAATAGCTTACACTTATATAATGCTTTTTGTGTGCCAAGCACTGTTCTAAACACTTTCCGTATATTAATTCAGTTAGTTCCTCATAACACCTTTAAGAGATGCAAACTGTTATTATCTCCTATTTTATACACAAGGAAACTGAGATACAGAGATGTTGAGCAATTTTTCCAGTGTCACACAGATAGTATCAGAACAACACTTCAAATTCAGGCAACCTGGCTTTAGTTGCAGGTGTTCATAAGTATTGCACATACAGTATCATTACGTTACTATTCTGCAGAATTTTAAAAATCATAAGAGTATGAGCAGAATAAACAATTCAGTAGAAAATTTTAATTACTGAAAAACAAATGTTAATTTGGTAATGGTAATAATAGTAAAATAATTTATAATTTCTATTCCAGAAAACCTAAATTCTTCTATAAGTCAATATGTGTAGATTACCCAAGTATACTCACACATAAGACTCTCCAATATAGTTTGGTCTTAAGTGAATGATTCACTAGAAATTGTAATTTGCTCTTCGGAAGCCCCCCCACCAAATACTCTCATTAGTAAACTACCTACCAACCCTGTGCCTGTAGGACTCTAGTTTTTGCACAAGAAGAGAAATTCAATGTTAGTAAATTAAAGGCAACATTTGCTTACATTTGTCATTTATCTCTTGTGGGGTTTGCCTTTAAAAAACATAGAAACTTAAATGATATGAAGTCTTCAAAATAATTGAAATTGGAGAAAGTGAATGGAAGTATAGATAAAACAAGATTGGCCGTGAGTTGATAATTATTAAACGTGTGATGAGTTGATAATTATTGAATCATAGGATTCATTAGGTTATCTTTCTATGCTTGTATTTGTCATTTTTTCACAATTAAAAGTTTTAGAAAGATACATAAATTATATTTACAAAAAATACTTTAACATTTTGTTCTAGATCTAATTGAGCCAGGGTATTATAATATCCAATGTGAAATTTGGGGCATGAGTTGCTAAGAATTTACGTAGATGGTATTATGCATGTGGTAGTACAAAAATAATAAATCATCTTTATTGTGTTCCATGATCACGACATACACTCCTTGACTTTAGACATGAGGGAAAAATGTGTTCTTTCTTTAAAATATTTTTTAGTAATGAATGCTAAAATGTAACAAATAAAGACACATGCTCCATTTAAAATGAGATTTCAAGTCTGTGTCCCTTTAGATTTTTTATATACCAACAAATTTTTTTAACCCATAGTTTGATGTCCTATTTAGGATAAATTTATTTGTACATTCTTTTGAGCTCTGCAAACTCAGACTTTTTTTTAGTCTTAGCATACAGATTTAAAATCTCTTTTTTTTGTTGTTGTTAGTGCTTTTCCATACACTATTTATTTATTTCTGATGACTAAAGCCATTCTTTACAGAAGAGAAACATCTAAAATATGGAAAATTTTAAAGAAAAAGAGACATCTGCAGATCTGTAATCCAGAAGTACCAATCAAAGCACTGAGGGCAGTGGCGCCTTCACACCATACCTTGACACTGCCCCAGAAAGTTAGGGAGACACCAGCTGGGATTGTTATGTTCTGTCCTAAAGGCCTCTCATCCTCAGCAAATAATTCCTTGCTCAAAGCATGACACAAAAGCAACATCAGAGCTGCAGGACATTTGAAAGTACCAGGTGATGAGCACTAACCTAGGTGCATCTGTGGTCAATGGCAGTTGGCTCTTGGTACCCTCTGCTGGCAAGTGAGACCTTAGGACTTACAAATAACCCAATGGATGTTCAACCCTGGTGGTGACTGACTGATTTTTCCCATTGCACAGAAAGTTTCTGGTACATATGTGTTTGCTTTGTGTGAAGGACCAAAGGATGGTCCTATTTACTCTAATGGAGGACAATGGAAGAAGACTGGGTTTGAGAGGGAAGGATTCATGAGCTCAGTTTAGGAAATGTTGGATTTGAGTTGCCTTTAACACATCTAAGTAAAGATGTCAAGTAGGCAGTTGGAGAAGATAAAATTAGTTAGGTTAGGTTGGTGAAGAGACAAGAGACTTTCTTTCCTGGTGAGTTAGAGCATACGCAAGGTCACAGAGGTAGAGACATGAGGGAGTGTTATACTGACAACAAAATATAGTAAGGTAGTACCAAATACGGAAAACCTGTTGCTTATGATATGCAGTGGTGATATTATTGATTTAGCAGCATGAAAAATTGGTAATGGGTGGGAATTTCATATTCTTTATCCAAGAAACTTCAGAATGAGATTTTCTATAATTTTCCTGTAACCTAGTTTTCACCCTAAACGAGCTAGGTATATCATAGATGATAATATCTAAAAGACAGGGGGCAAATAGGAAAGTAATTTCCTAGGAAGGGTAAATATAGCTATGATATTTCTTCACAGGATAGGGGTTATCACCCAATAGATGTGCCAACTCAATGACATTGAATCTAAATAAAAACAGCTTGCTGGCTCTTTTTTTTGTTGTTTTTTAGATTTTCTTGCCATACACAGCTTCAAAACAATTTCCCCAGCTCCTTTAGAATCACATTGCTCCCCAAACAGGGGATCTGGAGAACCTGTGACTGTTTCCATCCTTCTCCCACTTCTCCACTTAACTTGAGATTGTTTTCCTTTCTGAGTCACAGCTCCATATGGTTTCTGTTTCCCTCCTCTTACATAGCAAGCTGATTACCTGTAATCTTTTCATTGCTACAGTCTGTACCTTTAACTCTAATTAATCTCACAAATGCATGACAAAGAGAAATTAGTAGAAACAGTATGGGCGAATATTAGCTTATCCTTATTACTAGAGAAGTAAGTCAACACGAATTTCCTAATGGTAAATTTATAACACTATCTTTGCATGTCATAAACCACACGCGAGCTAGTTATTCATTAGTTTACTACAGTGTGCCTGGGCTCAGATAATCCCAAAACACAGTTACGAATCATAATCGAGCCACCAATTTATATCAGTGCTTTGAATTTTTTATTCAAACTGCTAATTTACATAATGAATAAAAGTAGAAATCACGTGTAATCTATTTTTAACAGTCTATGTAAAAGTCTTTCCATTGCTATAAGAAACAGTCGATAGAAAAAAACATTTTATGTCTAAAACGTTAAAAATCTCCAACCACTTAAATGCTATCAAAATAATCAGATGAATTCTTCTTTATTTCCCCTTCCTTCTTCTTGATAGTGTTTGTGAGTAATGAAATATATAACATAGGGTGGATTGAAAGGTTGCTATATTTTAGATATGTAAGGAGTGTTTTATAGTTAAGAGTGTAGGAATTTTGAAAATGTAACTTTTCTAGTAAATTTTATGTTCATACTATAAATAATTCTATAATGATCTTCATATATATGACTTTGGTATCCAATTTTACTAAGTACTTGATATAACTTGCATAATACATACTTACCATTAGGATTTGATATTCCTATATATTTATACTATCAGAAACACAATTAAAACAGTTAGCCAAGGAAAAGGTGATAATCCTACATGTTAAAGATAATGTTAGCTATTTCTGTTTAAGATACATTTTAAAATAATAATGGGACATCAAGTTTAGGGAAATAGTAGAAAGTTATTTTTAAAATGGAATCTCTACCTGAAAAGGCAGACAGTAACTGTTGTACAGATGTACTATCCACTTAGTGATTAAATAATCGATGACAGGGCATTTTGAGCTGCAGCATTTTATTCTAAGAGTTGGGGGCAGGAAACATATTTTCAGCTATTGACACACAGCCACCCAAAAATCATGACAACATGTTGCCCTTTTTGAAAGATGAAATCTGTAGTATTAGAGGACTTTTTTAAAGGGTATATTTAATAGATATGCTACACATCTGTTAGAATGGTAAAAAAAAAAAAAACAATTTCTTACAAAATTAACCACATGCTTGCCATATAACCCAGCAACCTCACTCTTAGATAATTACCTAAGAAAACTTAAAACCAATATCCACACCAACACCTGGGCTATGATGTTGATAATCATTATCATTAAAAACTATAAATATCATTATGAATCCTGAATATCATTTGTATTCATACTCATTAAAAACTGGAAACCACCTGAATGTCCTCCAGCTGGTAAGTGGATAAATGGATATGATACAGCCAAATAATGGGATACTACTCAGCAATAAAGAGTGGGACCTACTGATTGTAACAATATCAGGGATGACTCTTAAATATATTTTGTCAACTGAAAGAAGCTAGACCCAGGAAGCTACATTTTGACTTCACTTATTTGACATTTTGGAAAAGGTATGGGGATGGAGCACAGTTTGGTGGTTGCCAGGCTTTGTGGGACAGGACAATAGTTGACCAAAAGAGGCTGCACAAATGAACTCTAGGTGTAATGGAACTGTTTCACATGCTACTTGGGTGGCAGAAATATGACTCGATGCATTTCTCGAAGTCCACAGAACTGTGCATCATGAGTGTGAACTTTAGATATGCAAATAAATTTTCAAAAGGATCAACCTAAGGATCTCAGAATGGAATGCAGACTGAGAAAGAAATCTGATGTTTTACAAGTGTATGTTATAACCTCCCTAAAAGTAGTGGGGGGAAAAGTAATTGACCTGAATAACTTTAGAAAACATTGTTTTCCCTGGAAACTGAAAAGCTAAAACCAAAAGGAACTGTGCATAGGGATACCCTTTGGCAATTCTGAAACCATGTTATATGTATTAATATATATGTATGTTTTAGATCATGGGAGCCAGATTTATCACTATCAGATAAAAGCTAAAATAATCCAAGGGGGCAGTCTAGAATGAATCCTGTGGTGTTGAATTGGAGTTGGAGCCATCAATACGCACGAGATAAAGATATTGTATTAGTCCGTTTTCATGCTGCTGATAAAGACATACCCAAGACTGGAAGAAAAAGAGGTTTAATTGGACTTACAGTTCCACATGGCTGGGGAGTCCTTAGAATCACGATGGGAGGTGAAAGGCACTTCTTACGTGACGGCAGCAAGAGAAAATGAGAAAGTAGCAAAAGCAGAAACCCCTGATAAACCCATTAGATCTCATGAGACTTATTCACTATCACGAGACTAGCATGGGAAAGACTGGTCCCCATAATTCAATCACCTCCCTCTGGGTCCCTCCCACAACATGTGAGAATTCTGGGAGCTACAATTCAAGTTGAGATTTGGTGGGGACACAGCCAAACCATATCAGCTATGGATACATAAAAGTATAGATATGTGTGTATACATCGGTTAGTATAGATCCATCTATTTCCCAGGTCTGTCTACCAAGAGGGCCAAGAAGCAATGATACACTTGTGGTAAAGAGCAGACCCAATGCCCAGATTGTACTTTCTAAATACCACTCTCCGATGAAAGGACTCAGCATTCTTTGGGAAAATAGCTGATTCTAGGGCTGGGCAGGGAAGATACAAGACAGACCTGGAGTGTCTTCTAGTGTCAAAAAATGAGGAAGTGCTCAAAAAAAGAAAAGAATGGGGCATGTCACAGGGGCCCAGGAGCCAACCTAACTGAGTTCCCAATGGCCAAGACTGGAACAATTTGAGCAACAAAATAAATAGAATAATACTAGTTTACAACCCAAAGCGTAAAACGAATGTCCATGAGTTCCTACTTATATAAATAAATACATACACATGTAAATAAATAGAGGGAGAACAGACAAATCTTCCACTTTGAACAATTCCAAATACTATATGTAGACATAACTCCCTCCAGGAGGGGCAGCTTAATTCCACTGTGCTGGAGAGTGGGTGGTATTTGGTGTCTCACTTCCAAAGGGTAGTGTTTGGAAAGGGAGAAAGAGTAACTGTACAGTAGAGAAACCTGACACATACCGCCTGAGCCAAGTGATCAAAGGTAACATTGCTGGTGATACAGGACATTCATCTCATGTACTCCCGATAGGATGTGGGGAGGAGGGTGTCTCATGTCTGTGATAGTGTTCCCCAAACACACAGTCCTAGTCTAATTATGAGAAAAAACACTATGAAACAGAGACTGAGGGACATTCTACAAAATACTTGACAAATGTTCTTAAAACTGTCAAGGTGTTAAAAAAATAAAGAAAGATTGAGAAACTGTCACAGACCAGAGGAGACTAAGGGGACATGACGACTAAATGCAGTACGGTTCCCTGGACTGGACCCTCAGACAGTAAGGAGACAGTGGAAAAACTGGTGAATAATGTCTGTAGTTTTTATTAGGTTGGTGCAAAGTAATTGTGCTTTTTGCCATTACTTTTAATGGTAAAAACCGCTATTACTTTTGCACCAATAATAGTAATATGCCAAGATTAACGTCTTAGTTTTGACAAATATACCATGGTTATGTAAAGTGTTAACGTTAGGAGAAACTAGACGAAGGGTACACAGAAACTCTCTATACTGTCTTTGAAGCTGTTCTTTAAATCCAAAATTATTTAAAAATAAAATTTTATTTAAAAACAAATGAATGCTCTGTATGTATAATGACTTGGAACAATTCCAAGATATATTATTAAGTGCAAAGAAACCCCCCCCAGCAATTTGCAGATCAATATGTATAATATGCTACTATTTATATTAAAATATGTATGTATAAATTATTCATTTTGCACTGAGTATCCTGGAAAGTTTGTCCAAAAACTTGGTGATACTGATTGCCTTGAGGCTTTCTGGGAAGAAGAGTGGCAAGGAGATTTACTTGGATATCTTGCACTTTGTTGCACCATTTAAATTTTGGTACTTGTGCATGTATTTCTTATTGAAAAAATAAACTAATGATGTGTACATAAATTTTAAAACCTAGCTAATCTCTTAGGGCTTAAGGGTAGTAAGTAAACCCTAGGAAGGTGGGATAAGGATGAGGAGAGGAAGGTCACACCTTTGAATCTTAAATAACAACTATAGGGTACATGGGTAGGAAGGAGCCTTACTTTTCTACTGAATAAACTTTTGTATCTACTGATTTAAAAATTACAATTAACTTTTTAAAAAGTTCAGTTAGTGGTGGCATTCTAGTCATACTTCTCTGAAGAGATTTTTTCCTAAATCTTTATTACTTATAGTCTCCATGGCATTTTTTAAGAGTTCAGCATAAGATGATTATACTCGGGAATTTTGACGAAATAAATAAAGTATTTATTAGTTTCTGTTTGGGGATTTAAATCTACAGATTTCTTTTTTCTGCCCTTTAAAAAAAAAAAAAAAGCTAGCTAATAAGGTTTTACCTCAACTTTTTTTTTTCCCATAAATCAACAGTTACTTTTAAAAGTCAACATGACCCAAGTAGGAGAATGTTTTAATATGTTAAACTTGGCCTTATAAGTTAGGTATCAAGTTGTGCCTTGCATTAGTTTTTTAGAGCTGCCACAGCAAAGTACAACAGAGTGGCTTAAACAACAAAAATGTATTGTCTCACAGTTCTGGAGACCAGAAGCCAAAATCAGGATGTCAGTAAGGTTGGATCCTTCTGAAGGCTGAGGGAGAATCTCTTTTAAGCTTCTTTTCCTAGCTTCCAGCGGTTTGCTGGCAATCTCTGGCATTCTGTGTCTTGTAGATTAATCACCCGGATCTCTGCCTTCACCTTCACATGACCTTCTCTCTGTGTGTGTCTGTGTCCAAATTCTGCTTTCATAAGGACACCAGTCATATTTGATTAGGGCTCACCTAATGAACTCATTTTAACTTGGTTCCCTCTGTAAAGAAAGATCCCATTTCCAAATAAAGTTCATATCACCAATTCTCTTCACTGGCTGAGCTGTGGTCTAGACTGTCAATAATTGCATTTCCGTGGTCTTCCTTTATTCTTAAACTTAGCTGTATATCAGAGTCACCTGGGGATCTTTGAAAAACACTGATGCAGTAGTCCTACTCTTTAGAGATTTAGATTTAGTTGGTACAGAGTGCAGCCTGGGCATCAGAGTGTTTAAAAGCATTTTTTTCCAGATGATTCCCACTTGCAGCAGGATTAAGAGCTGCTGCTGCAAGCCCCGTGCACTCGAGGAGAAAGAATGAGTCAGTCGCCACAGGAGCATATTCTGCCTTGGGCAAGGAATGGGAAATGAGTGGGTCAGTAATCACAACCCTTTCTATTTTTGAATACTGAATAGGTATAAAACTAATTAGCCTCTTTTCCTTCTGGGGTGTGTAAGGTTCAAACACACAGGAATATTCAGGGAAATTAAATGGCTCTTTGCAGATTTAGTTGGTCCAGATGCCTTCTTTAACTCTACTGTCTTTAAGTTTTCCTCTTCCCTTCTTGGGAATGTGTTCAGTGGGGTTTGAGCAGCAGCAAATGCTCAGGTGCCACCCACCCCACCTCTGGTGAATCACTTAGTTTTCATTCATCAGGGCCTACGCTTGAAATAATACAGACATCTGAGAGTGTAAACATAGCTATTTGCTATTCTTCTTTCTGCTGATAAATCACTGCTTCACTCACTGAGTCTTATTGTTCTCTAAAAATAATCCTTTTACATGCACATCTGGGGACTTTCTTCTCATTTTCCGTAAAATTTCTGTTTAATCCCACTCCCCAACAAAGTCATCTTAACCAAATTGGAATACTAAATCTTTTACTTTTTCACTACTGTCTTTATTTATTTGTACTTTCCATAATGATTTTGGTGCCCAAAAGGCCACTTGAAAATACTGAAATGTTGTGAAGTTTAAGTGAAAGTAACTACCACTTAGACACTAAGCCTACTAAATGATCTGAGTTACATTTCCCCATCTGTGACACAGATACATTAATTCCATAATTGTCCCAGTGCACTTCATTGTGTTCTTGTCAAGATTAGAAAAACAAAGATAGTAAAAAGGACTTGGGAAATGTAAAATCGTCTATTTTCTCAGTTTTATTGTATTCAGTGATACAGCTGTGACAACAGCAATCCTAGCATTTCATCATCATTATTTCATTGAGCTCCCAGCTGTTTACCTGGCCAGGAGCAATCAAAATAGAAATTAGTTCTTATAGCTTGTTTTGGGTTTTATAGTCTGATGCTAGCTACCTCATCCAACATATCGTATTTTAAAGCTTATTACAAAAAAAAAAAAGGGTGCTACAGTGATGGATGTGAATGGTTAAGAAATATCATTTGGAATAGAATTTCACTATCCCCAAAGAACCCTTTATGAAGTATTATACGTGGCATTCAGACTGTGATTAGAAACCCTCTTTTGACCAGGATAACCCAGAGTCATACAGAGATGGGATTCTGAGAAATATAATTCCCATTTTAACCAAACAGACGTAACACAATCTAGCATAGGCAGGTGCTACTATCATCTGTGTTTTACAAATGAGAGACAGCGCACAAATAAGTCAAATAAGTTACTTAAGGTCACACAGCTAATTAGTGGCAAAGTCGGGTTTGAACTCCAGATTGCAAGCTTCTAACCCCTGAGTTTTGCTGTCTCTGTGATAAATAAAGGGTGCTGTAGAAAATCTCAGTGCATTTTTGCTTGCATCAAGAGTCCTTGTTTCTGGTTCATTAAAGAAAACTTATCATCAGGCTGTTACATAAAGCAATTATATGTTTTGTGTCCATTCTCTTCTACTTTTTGTTAATAACCCTCACTTATTTTCATGTTTTCACAGAAATGATCTGTGTTTTGCCCTTTCAAAATTCACTTTTTTTCCAAATCATTTCTTGATTATAAGCCTTCCAACTATTTTGATTGTTGTTTCACTATGTGACTCTTAGCAGTTGCACATGTTGCACTAGTTTAATGATCGTTCAGGTTTATGTTATTTGTATATATTCTGACATCATTAAAATGTTCATGCTCCATTTTCTCAAGCATGTTGCAACATCCTTAAGTCAGGAAGATTCTTTATATCACCGCCAAACAGTGCATAGTAGATGCTCAAAAGTATTTTTTTGTTAGATGACAAATCTTCCTGCAGTAAATCAACTCCACTGGGTTTTATTATTCTGCTTTAATGTCTACCCTCCTAAAAATACTCCCAAAAGAGGATGAAACACAATGAATATTTTTAGACTGGCAGATTCCCAGGATTTTCTAACACTAGCAAAATCATTCCTTCCAATCAGTTTCCTCTTTTTTCAAAGGTATTAAAATGCTGATAATATTTTTAAACCTTTATTTTTTAATTAACATAAATTGGTCTTATATTATGATTGTATAGCCAGAGTTGGCAGATTACTTGTGACTGAAATACTGAGTTATAACATCCAATTTAGACTGGGAAAATAAATAAGACTTAAATTTGTTGTGTTATAAAATGAAATGTCTGTATTAAATATCTCCATAATGAGGTTTCATTCTGAATCACACTTAGACAGAGTATCTAATTGCAATTTGTAAATAAAACATGCTCCAAAATATCACAATTCTGCTGGGTGGATTACGACAGATCGATACAAGTAGGTATGTGGTTTGGAGGAGTAAATGATTATTTTTACTTTTTAATTTAATCAACATGGTTTAGTAGCTGCTATTCAAAAAATTTCAGTTTGTTAGTATGTATTATGATGAAGTGTAAGTTAAAGAAAATGGAGCATTAAAGACAAATGAAAAGTAAAATATTTCTAAAGAGAGTTTTATTTGAAACTATTGAGCAAATTTTTTTTCACATTTCTTTATCACCAGTTTTCCAATCATGTCCCTTTCAAATTCTAGACCATCCAGCTATATCACTGGCCACAGTCCTTGAATGTCATCACGTATCTGGCCATTTCTTCTTCTAAGCAAAGTGAACAGCCAGGTGCACTGCTCAAAGTTCTGCCCAGGAGGAAGATTTCCCTTACCACTGTACTTCAGGGATGTCCCAGAAAAAAGGCTATAGTGGTGCAGCTGTCTGTACCCTTTCAGGTGGTACCGGCATATTAGGTAGAACCATTTGCAGACCACGCCTGTGGTCTTATCTTCCCCTGGTTAACCGTTGGGTATCTACTAAGGCCTGGTAACTGTTTCTCAAAAGCAGGGTAGTTATCTATGGGTGATGGCAGGGCCTTGCTCTGAAATTTTAAGGGCCTGCACTGTGATTCACCTGTAGAGGTCTGACAAAGGCCTGGCAGCTTTTTTGGTCACTCAGTAAATTAGTTGGAGTAACACACACAAATGAGGAATATGTTACCTTGAAAAGCCAAGGAGACCTATTTTTTGGTTGTAGGAGGGCCAGATGCAACAACTTATCCTTCATCTCAGAAGAGATATCACAGCATGCCCCCACACCACTGGACCCCTAGAAATTTCACCTAAGTAGAAAGCCTCTGAATTTTTATCAGTTTACTAGCTAATGCCACAGGTCTACAAGACTCAGAGTATTCTGATTGCTGCTTTGACATGTCTGTCCATCAGGGAAACCCTGCCCACCTTGCCTGTGACAGTTGAGTGCTGCCACTTGGCCTCTGCCACGCTGCAGTTCAGTTATTCCCACTGCATTAAGTTTTCTCAAATCAATGAGTGTAGTTTCCACTTGTAAGGTCTAACCTACAGAGAAGAGCAATTGTGGAGCTCTTCAAGAATGCTGGGGCCTCCCACACAAATTTATTTCTCATACATATGATAAAAGGCATATCTCCTGGATTCTACCAGTTTAGATAGGTAGATCACAAACAACGAGCCTACCCTAACATTCCAATCTCCTTGAGCCTTTGAATTTTTTCCTCTATAATAAACCTAGCCAGGTTTGGCATTTCCAACTTGTTCATTGTTGACCACCTTTTGGTTCATGTTTCAGCCATCCAAATGAACTGCTGGGGTCCAGATCAATACAGCTGGCCTTTTCCAATTTTCTGTTCCTTCCACCATTATCCCACACCCTTAGTATCCATCCCTACACATGTTCCCTGGAGTTTTGTCTGTGTACATTAGAAAACTCAGATCTTTCTTGTGGAATGTAGCACTGCTCTTCGTGGGTCACACTGTGAACCTCACCTTTAGGGGCCTGTGGGGTCTTCAGTCTTGTTATAGATCTGCAAACAAAGAGATGTGAGAGGGGGAGGTTCTGAGGAGATCTAGCATTGTCTTGCATGTGAGGCCTCAGGGGATACCATTTCAGTTTCTTCAGGCAATGCAGGGTTAATCCCCTCAGACAAAGTGGTATAGGGCTTTCAGATGGGGGTGAAAGCCCTATACCACTTGGGGTTGTGGGGGGACAAATCAATTCACTTGGGGATAGGGATGCTGCTACCGCTGAGTGTGGAGATGCTGAGAATGAGGAAGCCACTTCTGCTGCAGGGAGAAGCTTCTTCTGCTGAACGTGGGGAGACTTCTTCCACTGGTAAAGACGACTTGTCAGAATTTAGGGCCTCAATGTCCGCAACTTCATCTGGGTTTTCCCACATATCTCCATCCCAACTTACAGGATCCCATTGTTTTTTCAACTAATACCCTCATTTGAACAGTAGAGAACCTGTGAGACTGGGAGTTCAACTTGTGTTATAATTCAGCCAGCTGCAAGATGAGATTCTGCGTTTGATTTTTGTCAATCTCAGCCCTATGGCTACAGGAGTTACAGATTTCCTTCAGGACACAGATGGAAGACTTTAGGTCATTTCTACCACGTAAAAACTGGGAATTGGAACCTCTTAGCTCATTCTTTTTTTTCACCACTTTGACCAGAAACATTGGGAGTGAACAGCCAAACTTACTATGTTTGTTACTTTTCCAAAAGTGTCAGAAGGTATTATATCCAGTAACTCAAGCTACTTACTTCTTTGTTTTTTCTTTTTTCTTTTTTTTTTGAGATGGAGTCTCACTCTGTTGCCCAGGCTGGAGTGCAGTGGCACAATCTTGGCTTACTGCAAGCTCCGCCTTCCAGGTTCACACCATTCTCCTGCCTCAGCCTCCCGAGTAGCTGGGACTATAGGTGCCGGCCATCACGCCTGGCTAATTTTTTATATTTTTAGTAGAGATGGGGTTTCACTGTGTTAACCAGGATGGTCTCGATCGCTTGACCTTGTGATCCACCCGCCTCAGCCTCCCAAAGTATTGCTCCTTGCTTCTTATAAGTGATTGATTGAGTTTTTAATGCAAATATTTGTATATTTCTGTTGCCAGATCAAACATGTACTATCAGTGCTCTCTTTACTGATAGAGAAGAGGAAGTCATTAAAATATTTAAATCAAATCAGATTAGAGAGCCAATTCAGAAACCATATATATGTGTATGTAAATTCAGAAACCATATACATATATATGTGTGTGTGTGTATATATATATGCTCATGTGATTATGGAGTCTGGAAAGTCTCATAATCTGCCATCCACAAGGTGCAAATCCAGCAAGCTGGTGGCATAGTTCTAAAGTCTTAAGAACCAGAAAGCTGATGGTATAGATTCCAGTTCAAGTCTGAAGACCTGATAACTGGGAGTATAATCCTTCACTCCTTTCTTTATCTCTTCCCTGTGAAAGGTGACTTTGAAACTTGTCCCATCAAGAAATGAAGTCTGTTTCCCCTTCCCTTGAATAGGGGCAGACTTTGTGATTTGCTTCAGCCCACAAAATCCAGCAGAAATAACTTTGTGCAAGTTCAGAACCTAGCCCACAAGAGCGGTTACATGCTTCTACTCTTTTGGAACCCTATCCAGCCACTATGTGAACAATCACAGGTTAGCTTGCTGGAGGATGAAAGAATATATGGGCCAGAATTGAGTCAACCCAGCTGTCCCAGCCATGATGATGTAAGAGGGTATAGCAAAGATCAATAAAAGCAACTTGCAACTGACTGATGAGGGAGGACAATTTAGACAAACAAACAAACAAAAACCCCAAACCGCCAAGATACGTTCAGCCTAAATTGTTTATCCACAGAATAATAAGCTAAATAAGTGGTTATCGCTTTAAACCACTAAGTTTTAGGTTGGTTTGTTATGCAGCAATAGATAACTGATACACCAAAGGGGTTCTTTAACAGAACAAAAGACTAATCAACATTATATTAAATAACTCTATGTTATATACTTGCATATAATTAACTCTAAAAAGCACGAATAGCCTGAAATCATTCTGTTATTCCTCCAGAGAAACTAGTAAGCATCTACAGGCTGTGTGGCTAAAACATACTTGGGATCCTCCTGTGTATATCTTACCCCAACCTGATCTTGTCATAGGGTGGCTTGACTTACTGTTCACTTTTGTATTTGTATGAGTATCTGGAGTACAGTCTGTACTCATTAATCCCCAAAATGGCTGTTACTTCTGGCCCTCTAACATAACTGCTGAGTTGATTCAGAAACATGTCAATTAAAAGTTGACTTAATAGAAGTTCGCTTATTTTTGAATAAAAAAATTAAGATGTAATACCCATTCCCTGTTTTACTTATTCATATATAAAAAACTATGTTTTGAAAAGTGCCTGTCTCCCTGCAAAAACCTGCACAATGACACTCATAACAGCCTTCTTCATAGTTGCCAAAACTATGTCCTTTCAGTAGATGAAGCAATGAAAAACTGTGGTATATTCAGACAGTGGAATATTACTTGGTGCTGAAAAGAAATGAGCTATCCAGCCAGGAAAAGTTATTAAGACATCTTAAATGCTTATTACTAAATGAAAGAAGCTAATCCAAAAAAGCTACATACTGTATGATTTCAACTGCATGACACTCTGGAGAAGGCAAAGTTAGGGAGACAATAAAAAGATCAGCAGTTGCCAGGGATGACTCAGGAGAGAGAGATGAATAGGTAGCACACAGAGGATTTTTAGAGCAGTAAAACTACTCTGAATGATACTATAATGGTGGATACATGTCATTATACGTGTGTCAAACTCTAGAATGTATATCAAGAGTAAATCCTCAGGGAAACTGTGAGCTTTGGGTGATAATAGCACGTCCGTGTTAACTTATCACTTGTAACAAATGTACTATTAGTTTGCTGCAAAAGTAATTGTGGTTCTTGCTGTTAAAAGTAAGAGCAAAACTGCAATTACTACTGCACTAGCTAAATACTCTGGCTGTGCGAGAGTGGGAGCAGGGGGTATATGAAAACTCTGTAGTTTCTACTCAGATTTGCTGTTACCCTAAAAATTCTCTAAAATATAAAGACTATTATTAAAAGTATCTGGACTATAGATTATGTATTAAACTAAATGTTTCCCTCTTTTTGTGGAAACATTTCAGAATTTTTGAAGTATGTTAATATGTATGTGTATCTGTGACAGGCTAACACATGACAAGATTTAAATCTTTGAAACTGATACTATCTTGAGCTACTTAATTCACCATCAGTGTAATAATGCTGGGATTTGTTTGAAGGGTGAGTGAGTTCTCCTTTGAATCTGATTAATTTTCCCCAGAGGGGCATGAGAATTGAGAATGCATTTCTAATCAGTTTGCTGTACCTAACTAACTAGAATTGCTGTTTGATTAGTACCCACTGCAAATCAATATAACATAAAGGGTATCCATTTTAATGAGCAGAAAGACTACTCTAAGAAACAGAAAGATTTATCAAATAATTTCTTAATCTGAAGGGCCAGTTGAGGTCATCTACTAATTGAACACCTTCACTTTATAGACACAGGCACTGAAATTCTCAAGAGTTACACAGCTTCCCTAAGATCACATAGCTGGGTAACAATTGGGCCAGTACTGTTATTTATTACTTGATACCATCTTTTAGCAGTACAAACTATCTGAAACATGTTATGGTGGAAGGAGAGCATGCCACAGCAACTGTAGCTGTACAATTTGGATAATTCATTGGCCCAGGAATTGCCAGTACTAACCCTGAATGTGCTCAATTTTGAGTTCATCAACTACATTTCCTCATTGGGGAAAGGGTTTATTTTGGCCTTCTGTACAATTCTTGCTCACCTTGAAAACTCAGTTCAAGCATCATATTGTTTGGGAAGCCTTCGCTAGTGTACTCAGGCACTATTGACCAGATCCCCACTACACTTTGTGCTACCCATCATTTGCAGCCACAGTTTTCAACCAAGGGGTGGTTTTGCTCTCTAGGAGACATAGAGGAATGTCTGGACATATTTCTAATTGTCATGGCTTGAGGTAATATCTAGTGGGTGCAGGCCAGTGATGCTGCTGAACATCCTGCAATGCACAGGATGGCCCATGCTCATCAAAGAATCATTGATCCCCAAATAGCATTGCTCTTAAGAACTCCTGAATTATACTATTGTTTCAGATGCTTGCCAAAGCCAAGAATGGTTCTTCTCTCTGGAATAGTTACTTTTAGTTCTTTTAAACTAAACAATGAGATGAACATTTTAGGACATCAGGAGATACACATTAATTCAAAAGAGTGTTTTTTTCCACTGCTCTTGAAATTTTTAAAACCTAAAACTGTATTCAACAGTATTCAGATATGACTTACATTGGCATCAGTTCTTTGATGGTGAGACTTCTCTTTCTTCTCCTCCTCCTGCTTAAGGTCCCTGACTTTGTAAGGATTTAGATGCACAATATTTCACTTACATTTTCAAGGGGAGGGAATAAGGGATGGCTTTATTACTTTATCTTCCCTCTTCCAAAATAGAATTATTGGCTTCCAATAAGAGCAAACTAATATCTCACTGGTGGCAAATTCAGCAGGCAGGTCCATTTTTCTCTACTAATGTCAACTTTATACATACCAACAAGTTTGTTGTATATATTCTTTCAATTGTTGCTGCTTTTTGGGCAAGACGCACATGGGTGTAATCATGGCTACTGGGTCTGTCCCGCAGACCCTGGCCGAAGGATGAAATGAGTACTCAGACACAGGTATGCAGTATAAGAGCAGCTAGGTGACCACCTGACTCTAGTGGCCAGGGAGCAGAGCAAGAAGCTGGAGCTGCTTGCTTTTATTCAGTGCAGGCACAATGCCAAAAACCTGGAGCCAACACTACCTGTAGGTAATGAACATTTATTGTTCCCCTTTCAGGGAACTTCACGCATGTGGATGATCAAAGGTGAGTTCCTGGTCAACATAAGTAAACGAATCTGTTTAAGATAAATTCCCCTATACTCCCTTGTACCTACTCCTTGCCCTCTGCCTCAGGGTTATAGAATAGCTGCCCTGAGCTATTTTCCCCCAGGGCTCTGCAGAAGCTTCTGACCTTTCAGAAGGTTTGTGTCCTTTCCCTATAGTTTTTCCCACCACTCTGACTGATTCCCCACACGTGACTTCGCTGAGGAACATAGCAGTCACAATAGGATAACCCCATTAGCTTCTCAGAAGAAAAGACCCACCATATATTCTGGGTGTGGTGTTTGTGGGGTGAAAGGGAGGATGGAGAGGAGGGGAACTTGGCCTGTCAAGAGGGATTTAGCTGGTCATCATGGCTGGTGCCCATAATCTCAGTGACTCTGGAGGCTGAGACAGGAGGATCGCCTGAGGGCAGGAGTTTGAGACCAACCTGGGAAACAGCAAAACTCTGTCCAAACAAAAAAAAACAGAAAGGGGGGATGGATTTAACAAAAGGGATTTAACAATTATCATACACAAGAAATACCAGACATTTTAAATGTATTAAACACATAAAACCAATGAAATTGTAAAAATAATGAACAAAAACCTTAAAACATTTAGTGTAACTTTAAAACTCAAAGGAATGACATCCATGGAAATTAATTCACAACGCCTAGAGAATGTTTAAGAATATTTGTGATTTACTCACTAGCTTTATTTTAGTGGGATGATATAGTTGCACTGCATGAAAGGCTTAGTTACAGTTGGGCTTAATGACAGAAAATGAATTAGTTTGACTTTCTTTTCTGGAGTGCATAAAATAAGTACATATGGCCTTTAAAATGAGTTTTGTGAATTAAATGATTTATTTTTATACTTGATTTTTCTCCTTAGAGAGTCATTTTGCAAATGTTTTACCTTGGAGAGTATATGACAAGGCCTAATGCCACTAAATATCAAAATGAAGATTTTTTTTATTTATTGGGATTCATTTTTGAAAATGCTTATGGGAATTCACACACACACACACACACACACACACACACACACACACACACGTATGAACTTTTAAAAAAACTACCAGCAAAATCTCAACCTGAAAACTGACAATGGATAGATAATTTTCTATTATTTCAATAACAATCTAAGGTTAGAAGGCCAAAACAAATTTGAGTTTGCATTTGCACTTGGTCTCATCCATTTCTAGGAGGAAAAGGATGTATATACACCAAATTTTCTATAGATTAAATTATAGTTTTAATATCTCTTTAAGCATATTTTTGGTTTTGATATTTCATTTGCCAGTAAAGAGATTCTTTTGTTGTCAAACAAAAGAATTAAATGAATTTCTTTTAGCTTGGAAGCTAACACTCCTGTAACTTACTTGCTTTACTAATCAAATCCAGTGATTATTAAGTATCCTTTATATGTGAAGTAGTGTTAGATGTTGGCTATTAGTAGCTCTTCCTTAGAAGAAATATGTAATTCCTTCTATATTCAGTAAACCAATTCATTAGTGCAAACTCAACTAGAACCTTCTTTCAAAAGTAGGCCTGAGCCTTTAGAAGGCAGTGGCCTTTTAGAACACTGAAAGACTTTCAAGGTAATCCTTGAAAATGGATGCCGAGCCAAGTGAGGATCCAAGTGCTTATAAACATAGCAAAGAGATAGTCGAAAGTCTCTGATTTGAAAACCTAAGATGTAGCTAAGCCAATATAAGATATGGCCCACAAAGCAGAAAAATCATTATATGGTTGACTTACTGGTATAAGAAAAAGAGGAGTAATGGAATGTGTATAACAAGCAACTTTAAAATTAATATCCCAAAGAAGACAACAATAATTTCTAATGACTCAATTTTGTATTAAACTCAAAGCTTCTGAGGTTTCATCTGTTTCTGTGGCATCTGTGGTTTTATATGTGTCCCCCAGAAATGACTCATTTGTTCAGAAATGTTTATATTCATCCAATTATTCACCTTTTTATTGATTTAATACACCATTATTGAGTTTCTGCTAGGTACCTGGTACTATGCTAAGTGCTGAGATTATAAAAGCAAATAAACACTGCAGTGTTTTTGCCCTGATATAATTAATTACATAAACAAGTGTCTAATTATATTTGAGATGAATGTAATAAAGAAAAAGCATTTTATGAGATGAGATTTATTTATAGAGAATTTCACCTAGTGTACAGGAAAGAGACAACTGCCCTCTGAAGGTGACTCTTAAGCTGAGACTTGCATGTGGACAAGCTCTCTAGTTTGGGAAAGTCCTGGTATCTTCAAGGAATTAAGAGACCAAGGAGAAGGCTGGATGATAAGGAGTGGGAAGAGAGTGGCATGACAAATCATGCACAGCATTTCAGGCCAAGTTAAATATGTTGGCCTTTACCCAACAGATACCCATTTTGTACTGTACAGTGTACAATTGGCACATAATATGCACATGATGACATATAATTGGCACCATGAAGGATACAGAAGTGAGGAAGACATGGTTGGTTCATTCATGCAGCCTCTGGTATCATAGAGGAGACAAATAAAAGATGCCTTTTCTCCCATGTGATGCTTCTCGAAGGGAGGGTCCCTAAGGCTTCATTTGATTCCCTGTTCTTCACACAACAGATGACACCTACTTTCTGCTCGGTAGTAAATAATATATATTGATTGCATGATTTTTAATAAAAACCCATAATGTGATGATAAGGCCTTGCCTATCCGGGTCCCTGATTTCTGTGCAACATTTTGACTCTTGGAACTTTGTTCTTTTAGAATCTAGGGAGCTTGGGGCTCAGGCTACTGCCTCTGAACCTTTGTGATTAAACGATACCACCTTAGACATGGTGGGGGCCCCATCCATTTAGGATTGAGTAAGTGCTTGGCCACTAAAAGTAAGATACTGTATATAATACAGTATCTTACTAGCAGTGTGGGAATTGAACACTTTGGAGCCAAAGTGCTCAGGATCCAGTCATGACTCTGTTTCTCATAAGCACTGTGATATTTTAATTTTCTTATCCTTAATTTTCTTCTCAGCAATCAAGTGCAGAGAAAAGCAGAACTTACTTCACAGGATTATTGTGAAGATTAAATGTGAAAGTTCTTAGTACATTCCTAATGCATGTTAATATTAAATACAAAATGTTAAAATAACAAAATCTTAAAATAACAAAAATGTTACCTGCATTTAAATTATTGTTTTATTAGGTAATTCTCACAATTCCTGTGACATACTCGTGTTTCTGACATTTGACCCTCAATTTTTTTTTCTGATCACTTTCACTCTTGACTATATCTGGCTGCCCCAGGCTTTTTGTACCAATAGGAAGTTTACTCGGTTGTATTCGGTAGCACAAAAGTCAATTCCCCTAATCCCAATAGGCATCCTGTGCTTCAAATGGTAGGATGGGGAAATTGTGTCTCTGGGCCTGAAAGCCCATCTCTCAAACTGGGCTGTAAATATAAAAGCTATTTAAAGCCCAATCTTGGAAACAATTTCTGGACTTCTTTAAAATTGTCAATAACGGTGTGCCAGCTTATGGCATTAGAACCAAACAAACCTTTGGGCTGTAAACAATTCCTACGTAAATATTCTTACCCATTTTCAGAACCAAATTTATGTTGGCACAGAAAGTTCCTGAACAGCCATTATCATTTTTCAAGGTGAAGTACGCAAGGGAGCCAGGATTTTAGATCCAAAACTTTATTCTCAAATAAAATTATGTTTATGATCAAGTCGGTGATATGCACCTCAATTTTTATTGGCTGAGAGCAGACTGCATTTCATTTCTTACGTGTATTTGGGATAACTTTTCTCTTCTGGTAGTTTTCTGTATTTTCCAAAGGTTTTATAATAACTTTGTTATTATTTATATAATCAGAAAAATTATTTTTCCTTAAAAAATATGTATATATCATCACAGGGTAATGACATGTACATTTGTCTCTTCTATAATCCTATTTATTTTTGTGTGTTGTGTCCTATGCTCAATGTGTTATAGAAATTTACTGATACATAATAGCTTGCATTGTTCTGAAAGCTGTTCTTGATGAATACCATATGAATTTTAATTTCTGCCAGTGAATTCATTTGGTTGTGTATGACTGACTTAGAACATTTTTTGGCAAATAACCAAGGAAAATTTGTTTTATACAAGGCTCAGCATTGCCCTCGTTTAATTTTTTAAATATATGCTCTACTTTTATAGAAATTTTATATATATATATAGCGTTCATCATATAGGAATCCTGTTTTTAGTAAGCTCTTCTATGATATTTTTTGGCTTTGCCCTCAAGTTTGGCCTAGCATTGCTTTTGAACATAGTCATTTGCTGTAAGGCCAAAATGTATATTCAAGCCCATACAGGTAGGTGACCCTGAGAATTCTATTGTACTCTCCATGTACTCTCAGAATTAATGATCCCTTGCAATACTCTTGTGATTTGTTAACGTGTGTGCTAGTATTTTTGGAAAGACATCAATATCGTTTGAGTCTTCTTAAGACTGTAAAATCTTTGAAAATTTAAGGTATCCTAGACAGAGGTAGTGATTGTTAAACATTTGTTAAGATGAGTAGGAGCTAAGTAAGATACATTTTCAGTAACACTGAAAACACTTTTATTAGGTTAAGGGTCAATAATTCGATTTTTGTTTTAGCCCCCATACTATCTAGAAAACATTCTTAATTGCATGCTTTCTAGTCTTCAAAGTAGATCCAGTTCTCAGTGCTTACAGTAGTTATCCTATTGTAAGTAACAAAATAGGATTAACATATAGCTAATGCTGTATCTACTTTTCTTTTCTTTTTTTTTTTTGAGACAAAATCTCAATCTGTCACCCAGTCTGGAGTGCAGTGGTGCAATCTCAGCCCACTACAAACTCCACCTCCTGGGTTGGAGCAATTCTTCTGCCTCAGCCTCCAGAGTAGTTGGGATTACAGGCATCTGCCACCACACCCAGCTAACTTTTTAAAAAATATTTTCGGTGGAGACAGGGTTTCACCATGTTGACCACGCTAGTCTCGAACTCCAGAACTCAAGGGATCCACCCATCTCAGCCTCCCAAAGTGCTGGGATTACAAACGTGAGCCACTGCACACAGGCTGCTGTATCTACTTTAAATTTAATGTTTTATAATTTTGTTGCTAGTACTGTGCAGTGCTTTTTTTTCTTAACCAATAATTTTTTTTAGTATAAATAAGGATCTAAGGAGCTATGTTGAATTTCTGAACTTGAACTGATTTGTGATATTTGGGACTTTGTTTCATGGTATTAATGGTTTCTTGGTGTTGGTTTGTAAATGTACTGTCAATGATTTATCAGTGATGGCAGATATTTCCAGCATGACCAGTGCTAAGAAACCGTGATCAGCTCCTAGTTGTCACAGTTAGAGTGGTGTCTATCCTATGTAATTCAGAGAGGGAAGGGACCATGTCAAATTGGAGAGATTGGGGAAAGGGCAGCTAGTGTATATTGATTTTCTACCTTGTCTCAGGCATTGTGACAGGATTGTTATATGTGGGATCTCATTTAACATGTTCAAGGTCATCTAGCAAGTATGAGAAAGAGTTAGAATTCAAAATCAAATCTATGTCTCCAGAAGCAGATAGTCTTCTCATCTACACCACTTAAATTATTTATTAAACAATATATTTTTAGATCTGGAAAGCTTGGTAAAGCATTGGTCAGGTAGAGGGATGGGTAGGAATGGGATGCTAACAAGGGGAAGCAGTAAAAAACATTCTGATCAGAGTGACATGGTGAAGGATAGAGATTAGAATGTATGTTTGAGAAACAGGAAGTAGTTTGGTGTGGCCAGAACAATCTTTGGAGGATTGGTGAGAATACAGACTGGAAAGGAAGGTTAGCAACATATTGTAAAGGACTTTTCAAATGCCAAGATAAGGAGTATGGACTTAATTAGGAAGGCACCAGGGAGCTACTGAAGGTTTTGTGTGGAGGAGCAATATGATTATAACTGACAGCAGTCTTAATAAGGCTTAATAAATAGTACAGTTTATAACCTTAGGCCAACTGCTGAACAGAAGCCAAACGCTGTACTGCAGAATTAGCAAACCAATTACTGTGAGGGGTGATGGCCTGAATTTAATCTGAGTCATCCTTCACAATGGAGTAGAAACTCCTGGCAATGTAAACAAGTATCTGAAGTGACAGGTGACGTGTCTTTTCGGAGCCGACTTCACTTATTTGACTCCACAGTGGCACGCTGTTAAAATGCCTTAACAGTGCCATAATTTACTTTTCACCATTTAACAAATCTCTCATCCTTGTAAATATTCAGTGTGTTTTTATGGCTTTTCTGCAGACCTAAAATCTATTGCCATCTGTCTTATTAGTTGTAATAATGTTTTGCCATTTTTTATTGGTATTAGTAGGCTTTGCCAAAAGGGAAGACATCATTATGTTATCTGCCATTTAATTTAACAGCTGATGTTGACTACAAGACAACATTCAAATTTAGTTCTAGCAACCAAGATAATTTTTTAAAATTTAGAGAGTAAGCTACATAAAAAAAATGTATTGATTTCCTTTACCATTTGGTAATTTTAAGACTGTGTGTGTATGTGTGTGTGTGTGTACTCACCTACATGCATGCAAGGGCAGGAGAGTGAGAGTGAGACTGAGAGAGAGAGAGAGACAGAGAGAGAATTATTTCCTTCTGGGGAACAGCTCCTGGCAAAACAAAAAGTTATGTAATTAAGTTACTTAAAAGACACACTCTTTTTAATACATTTGGATGGTTAGTTCTACTCATACTTATTGCTTACATAGTCATAAATTTTTGCTTCTTTGTCTGAAATCCTATATTATTTTGAACTTATATAATTTATTTGTTATATTATAGTAAGCCTTCTTCCTTTTTCCTTTTAACTAGTACTGTGTTTCTCCGAAAGACATGTTTATGCATTTGTGGCCTCGCATGGCATCTTAGCTCAGGGTATATTTTCAAATAGTTATTCCATGGAGTTTAAGTGTTGCTTTCTTTAGAACTATCATGCTTGGGCTTTTGCTCATTCCACAAGTCTTGAGAATATCCTAAATATTTTGCCAGGTAAACAGAACAGAGCTCCTCTCTTAGAAAGCTTACAGCCAAAGGATCAGAAAATGACAATGTAGTCTATAACTGTGATTCGTGCAGGTAACCTTGAGGTTAGAGAATGGCTAATTAGAGGAGGTGACCTTTTATCTGAGTTGTAATGCAATTAAAAAGGAAAAGTGTAAAGATGAGAAAGCAGGAGCTGTAGTTATAACAGTTATAATAGTCATGAGTGTAAGAGAGAATGATGGGATCAGATCACGGCTAATTGTGTGACTGAGGGGAGTGGTGAATAATAAATCTGATTTCACACACAAAAAGTCAGGTATAAACAGATTTCTTTCTTTCTTTCTATATTGTAATTTTAAAGCTACAATTTAAAATTAATTGGTTGCTAAATTCTTGACGAAGGGGCCAATTGCTGTGGCTATCCATTGGTATTTCTTTGAAAAAATAAGTCGGCCGGGCGCGGTGGCTCAAGCCTGTAATCCCAGCACTTTGGGAGGCCGAGACGGGCGGATCACAAGGTCAGGAGATCGAGACCATCCTGGCTAACATGGTGAAACCCCGTCTCTACTAAAAATACAAAAAACTAGCCGGGCGAGGTGGCGGGCGCCTGTAGTCCCAGCTACTCCGGAGGCTGAGACAGGAGAATGGCGTGAACCCGGGAGGCGGAGCTTGCAGTGAGCTGAGACCCGGCCACTGCACTCCAGCCTGGGCGACAGAGCGAGACTCCGTCTCAAAAAAAAAAAAAAAAAAAGGTTGTCTGGTTTAAAAATATTATCATTTTATTTCATTATTTTAGACCTTATAGGCGCATTTAGAATCTATATGGAATTAGAGTTCTAATATACATGTGTACATATACATATATATAATAATAGTACTTTCTTTTAAAATTTGAATTTTCAATGAGATAATGCAAACAAAGTGAATACCATAGTGCATAGCAAATATAAGAATTCAATTTGTATTATTGGTATGTATTGTGCAGTGTTCTGTCTGTATTCATGGGAAAGATCCAGTGAGGTATGAAGTATATTTGGCCTGGTGAGAATGCATAAATCTGGCCAATGCTCCCTTGAAAGCTCATCCTTCTGGTCTAATATTTTTAAAATAATATTTGCCACCTGGTTCAAGGCCCTTCTTATTTCACCATTGCTTATCTCTAGATTGAAACCCAAAGTAGCAGCTTTTGAAGATTTTATTTCAAAATAGCTTTTTTGCAGCTTCATCTTTTGTGGTTGGTGAGATGGATGGTGCCTTGACTCAGGAATTATCAGGTTTTCTCTTAACTTAGAATGTTAATTAATGTGGCAAAGAAACAAGGTTGATGCATAAGAAGGAATAATGAGTACTATAAGGAGACTTTAGGAATATTACACATCAAATATATTTCTGTGTGATGAATGAATTTTTTAATGCATTATGTTTAACACACGTATATTGAATTATCAGGTTCACTTCTGCCTTATATCAACTGTGTGATCTCATCTGAAAAATCACTATAATAGTACGTATTGTCATAAGATCACTGGAGAATTATACAATAATTTATATACACATTTAACATGACAGCTGGCAGAAATTAAATATTCTATTGGCGTTAGCTATTGGAACTCCACTATTATACAAATGTGACATGATTATGAAGATAAATTGTGCAAATAACAGAGAATGTACACTTCTTAAAACTAGATTTATCACTCAGATCTGAATAACATTTACTATAGTGTGTTATGTATAGTCCTTATTTGCCAGAACTAATTATTTGTCACTTCAGACTGTGAGTTTGAGGAGATTCATTCATTTCAAGTGTGATTAGAAAATGCCTGATAGTCTAAATTTCAAAACATGTCCTTGAGGCTAATAAGATCATTTATTAAAATTTCTGTTGCTATAATAACATAATGTATACACTGTCTACAAAAACTCTTACTTTTCACAGAAAAATGTCTTAAGTTTCCCAACCAGCCAAATTTTGTGATGTAAACGAGACCCACTAGGAGGTCCAACTTTTGCCACATTCATACAGTGGTTTTACTGTAGTGATTTGCTACCCATGAAGTGTGAAGTATTGGTTCAGTCAGGGTCCAACTGGAAACAGATGGCACTCTCAAAACGGGTAATTTGAAGAGAGTTTAATAAAGGGATTATTTACAGAGGTTTGGACCAGAGTATAGGTGACCACAAGGAAAGTGCAGTATCCTCAGGGGACTAGGAGCAGCAGTGGTGGTGGGGTGGGCTTTACCACTTCTAGGCCTGAGTGGCCAAGGACAGTGAGAGACTGAGGGCTTTGTGGAGAGGGCTTGAAGTCTCAGCATTCTCTCAGGGACGCAGTAGCCTTGTCAGTATCAAGTGGCCAGAGATAGTAAAGGGACTCATCTTAAATTTCAACTTTTGACAAAAGTGACAGATACTCAAAAATGTATAGAATTTAATTAAAAGGAAGTAGAAAAAAGACATTAAATCACGGAGGAGGAAGTTCATTTGAAGCTGTGTTATTGTCAAAGAATGAAGACTGCAAATCTGGAATTTTGTAATCTTCAGTTTTTTATTTTATTTTGTAAATGGACTACTTAATATATATATATAATATGTGTCTAAAGATAAGCTGTAAAAGATTCATTTGCAAGTATACTAATATGTTTGTCTCCTCTCACCTCCTTTCTGTATATTTCATGGCATTCCTCTGTTCATTGCTGAGCACAAATTCAAATGTTACAACAATATAAAGTGACCCTGAATCCCGTCACTCAGAGATAACCACTGTCAACCTTTTAGTGACTTTTCTTCTAACAAAATGTCTGATCTTTTGAATGATGCTAAAGCTTCTTCCTGTTGTTTGTTGGTCATTTGTTTGTTTGTTTGTTTTTTAGAATGTTTTAAAATAGATCTCAGTAATGGATTCAGTAAAATAGTATATATCCTTGCTATGGAACATAATGCAGCAGCCATTAAAAATCGTGCTGTTAGTTTATTTATTTACTGAAGAGGAATTGATGTTCCCAACAACCGAAACAACAACAACAACAAAAATAACAGGCTGCAAAATAGCAGCTACTTAAGTGGGTTAATAGATAGGTCAGCACCACTTTGAACCTACCTCCAGACCTCCAGATATGTATGCATGTGTGTATGTATTGTGTTCGTGTATCCACAAAGATGTCTACAAGTCACCAAAATGTTGACAGTGGTTATCTCTGAGTGATGGGATTCAGAGTCATTTTACATTTTTGTATCATTCAAATTCTTTTTAGCAATGAGCATATATTCGTTTTCAGAAAAAAAGTTATTTTTAATTTTATAAAAATGCTCATAACCAATGCTCATAACCATTAAACATATAGGACTATTATCAGAAAAATATAATAAGCAAAATATTCCACTCCTACGTTTTTCATCGGGGGCATCACTGACTCCATTGAAATGTCAAATTTTCTATTTATACACATTTGCATGTCATGTTCTGGGCGATAGAAGCACAGGAGAACTGTGAGCAATTGAGAGCGGTGACTGCTGTGCGTGCTGTGGGTGAGAACATGCATCTTACCCTGACGAAGCATCTTCCTTCCTCAGAACTCATGGTGAGTTAAAGGGATGTGCTCTTTCTGCCTCCTAACACTGGTGAGGCAGGCACATTGCAGGCTATTTCTTTTCCTCTATTTACAAACAGAGAATTTTGAAGCACTGGGTGGTGTATTGGTTTGTTCAAGGTCACATGATGAGTCTGTCAGCAGATCTGCAAAGACCATCCCAGTCCCTGGAGTCTGGATCTAGTCTATAGCCTGTTGTTGGCTCAAAAGCTAAACAGATGATAGATGAGCTCATTAGATAGCTAGAGGCATGAGGAGTGGAAATGCCAAAGAGCCTGTGAGACTTGTTATCCTGCATCATGTTCCATTCCTTTTGCTGGGCTGCGGAGGGTCTCCCAATAGGGCAGTTAGAGCCTACCAAAGTCCCCAGCTCTGTGTTCCTCTGGATTGCTGGACTGTTGGGAGACAGCCTTTTCATTTCTCTCTGCCTCTTTGTTTCTTATTTGGGCAGTAACTAATTGGATTTTCTTAGTCACTTGGAAGTTTTTCTTTGCCAGTCCCACTGCAGTAGTATTAGCTGACAGGTTTATTTTATTTTACGGAATTAGGTATCACTCATAACTCCAAACACTATGGAAACCAACGTGTGAATTGGACTCTGCATTCAGACTTTTTTCAGAAAAGGAAACAATTCATCCTGGATAAATGCATACACGTTATTTTAACCCTCTTTTAAAGGGTTGAAACTGAGCTTTTAGAAAATCAGTAGCCCAGAATATTTAACTTCTTAGGGCAGAATGGAAGGAAAGCATTTTTATGTGACGAGGAGGAAAATAACTTGTGCTCAAAAATACCTTTAAGTATGAACATGTATGAATTTTGCAGAATAATCTAAGGGGAAAAGAAAAATATTTGTTATAGGATTATGAGAGAAATTTAATATATAAGAAACTGACACTGAAGCAAAGCTGACGGTTTTAAATTACTTTTCTTTGAAAGTTATAGCACATTGTAAAACGGTTATGAATTGGAGGTCATATATCTTTATTTCTTAGTTTATAGAATTCATGTTCTAACATTTATTTTTAGTTTGAAGTACTGAAGAATATATTTTTCTTATAAATTTCTTTTGTATAAATTTCCTTATGTATGAGAAATAAATATATTATTCTTTACTAATATATTTACTTTACTAGTAGTTTTATTTTTTAGTTCCAATTTTACAGTTATTTTAGGGTTTATTTGATTAAGTAAATAAGTGATGTTTTAAAATCACTTTTTAAAACATTGCTGTATGCAATCTCTTATAAAATCACAAACTCCCAAATCTGTATATTCATTAAGATAATTTTTTCTACTGGAAGTTATTGATAAAATATTTAGTATTAAAGTATTTTATATCTAAAATAGCTTAAAGCATTAAGAAGATATCACATCATAATTAGTATGGCCAGTTAAGATATTAGTATTTTAGGAACGTTCTCAAGTCAAAGAGACCATGCTCTGACAATGCATTAAAATATTATATGTATGTGTGTGTGTGTGTGTGTGTGTGTGTGTATAGTCACTTGCCTTTTTTTCAGTTTACCTTAATTTAATGCTAATAATTATTAAAGATATTTAAAGTCTCAGACAATTCAGAAATGTAAAATCTGGCTGGTCTTTATTTAATTTCTGGGTAGATGACCTGTGATGAAGACCCACACTATAAGGGAAACTGCTACTAGAGAAGAAAATTAATTAATGTAAGCCGAGTCAAGACCAGCTGTCTCTGAATGTTTTTGAGGTTGTACCCCATCAATAAAACCTGTCCTTCCAATATGTATGCGTGTATTTATTAATGAATTATATATGAACTACTATAAAAACATGCTATGTACATAGTAAAACATAGTTCCAAAACAGAATTATTAACATAAACAGAAGTTTTAACATATGTAATACCACTGCCAAATAGATGATTTCTTAGAATACTTGGGTTTGTGTCCCCCGGCCCCTACAACCCACACACAGTCTATAGAACACTAATAAAAAATGCTGCTCTTCTCTAGACCTCTTGACATAATTCTGAGCTGTATAACTGGAAGTTAAAATTGGAAGATAAAAAATGCTTTGCTAATTGACAAGTGTATTAGTTAACTTATTGACAAAATAGTAGGGTGCATCAAACTGCCCTAGAAGTTAACAGTTGAGAAAAATAAGCATTTATAATTCTTCACATGTCTATAGGTTGGCTGCTGGTTTTCTGGGTCCACCGTAAGCCTGTGGTTAGCTGCAGGGTGGAGAGGCAGTTTTTCCTGGTCTCGGCTGGGTTCTCTCACATGGCTAACTGTGGACTGGTCTCATGGTTCTCTCACATGCCTAAGTCAGGATTGTTTCAGTTGAGATTTTTTTCTGGTCTCCCTTCCATATGCTTCTCACATACTTGTCTATCACATTCCTTTAGAAGTATAGGCTGGTTATGTTCTCATGGTGATCTCAAAGAGGCAAGACTGGACACATGAAGAAACAATGTTTCTTCAAGCCTCTATTTATATCAATTTTGCTTCTATCCCATTGGCCAAAGCAAGTTATGTGATAGAGTTCAGTGTTAGACTGAGAGGGGATACAAAATTAAAGGACAAAAGGCATGAATATGAGAGGCCGTGAATTGTAGTCATTAATGCAATCAATCTACAGTATTAAGTCTCTTTTCCTTAAATATATGCAAATTGATAATTTCTATATAGCTATAAGAGTGGCTAGTGCTAATTTTACCCTACTGTTCTGATTATTTGACTGTTTGGGGTAATTCTCTAGCCATAGAGGCTACAGAAGTTGCATCTTTGTAATTCAGTTCATTGGAAGTTTAAGTTAAAAATTAAAATTGAATTTTTAAAGGGGTTCATTATCACTGGCTTGGGTAGTCTGGGCTCTAAGGAAGAAGAAGGGAAGAATTGTGACTATCATAATTATGCATGCATTTGTTCCACATGTGGATAGAGCTTACTAGTTCTACATAGGACATTGCAGTGGAGAAAGGAAGTCTCCTTTCATGGAGCACTGGTTGAAAATTAAGGAGGAAATGTGCTAAAATTCTGTAAGTCAGTTAAAGAATTGATAACCTCCACTACAAAGATACAAAGTCTGTGTGCTGTAGTATATATTACACACGTTTATTATTTAAAAGACACATAATCCCAATGGGAAATAAGAGTACCTCTCTTCAAAAATGAAAAAAAGTTAATTCTGAATGATAACTTTGTATCTATTTTTGAGATAATATAAATGTCCTAGATTCCATGCTTTGTCTTAGAAAAAGACAATCAATATTTGCTTACTATTCATTATATTAAATAATATTTGCTTACTAAAGCACTATAAAATAGTAAAAAAAATAGTAATAGTATCTTCATTTTAATCACATTTAATAATTTTCCATTTGTTTTTCACATGTATCATTTCACATAAAGAGCCTTATGACTTCTCAGAGTTCATATGTACCCTTATAGCAATAACTACCATTTTTAGAACACTCATTTTATGCTCACCACTCTGTAAGGTAGGTATTTTGATTACCCCATATTTGCAGATTCAAAAAAGAAGGGCTTAAAAGGTAGCCTGCCTAAGGTCACAGTCAGTTGAAGAGTCAGAACTTGAAATCTTTTCTCTTTGACATGAAAGCCAATGCTCTTCACCATTACATTTCACTGCACTTAATGGATATTAATATTATAGAGAAATTTTAAGAGGTACATGGTCTGAATGGTGCCTACAAAAGAGATGGTCAAAATAGTCTTTGGGATTGGCCAGGAGAGACAATTCCCTGGCTGACCAGCATAAATATCCAGCATTTCTCAGACATTCTAGAGACCTCTGACTGCCATAGCTCAATAACATTAGTTCTCAAGCTGACCCAGCTCACTGGACCACAGCCTTGGCTCTGACTGTGTTTTCAACTAAGTCACCTTCTTGTTGTAATTTGCTCCCATAATGAATACATAGACTGGCCTCATGGGAGTTTTATTACTTATCATAATTGATTAAATTAGCATCTAGTTAAGTAAATATTAACAGAGAAAAACATTTCAAGAAAGACTACAGCTCTTATCACTGTAAGCTCAGTCTTTCAAAACCATATAGATTATTCCCAAAGTGCACACGATGGATACCCTCAGATGAAAGATTTGTTCGAAAACGCAGTCATCAACTATCCTTTTGACCATCCTACTTTATCAGTGCAGCAGTCCCAGGTGTTCACTCTTGGAACTGTCATTCAAAGTAAATGGGGTTCACTTAAGGAGCGATTTCTGTATTTCTGGAATTATAGCTAGGTTATACTCTAGAAGCGATTTGAAAAAAATAAATTGGCCGAATTCTGGCAGGTAAATTAGCTAATCCAAAGACGGTTCTAAACAGAGTTTATTCTCTCAGCCTCTGTTCTGCTAATTAGTGTGCCAGACAGTTGTTTATTCAGTGGATTAGTGCCAGTATTTAAACTTTTGATAAGGTAAAACTAGATCTTAAAAGTAGAGGAAAAATTGGCTTGGTGTTGATTTGTGCATGTGGGCAGTATTTAAACCACTGGAGATGAAGAGAAAATGAAAAATCATACATCTTGTAAGAGTTAGCTCTCCTTTTTCTGAGTAATGAATCTTGTCCTCTCTCAGGAACCTCTGTTGAGAGAAATATAATCCCATCATATCACTTTAGCTAAAATATAGGGAAAATGTGAACTCTCAACCTTCTTCCAAGCAGTCTTTTAAAATAGAATAATCATTTCTTTCCTAAACTAGTCTTGATTTTTAGTTTGTTTGTTTTTGGTTTTTTTTTTTTTTTTTTTTTTTTTTTGAGATAGAGTCTCGCTCTGTGGCCTGGGCTAGAGTGCAGTGGCATGATCTCAGCTGACTGCAACCTCTGCCTCCCGAGTTCAAGTGATTCTTCTGCCTCAGCCTCCCGAGTAGCTGGGACTACAGGTGTTTGCCACCACGCTCAGCTAACTTTTGTATTTTTAGTAGAAACTGGGTTTCACCATTTTGGCCAGGCTGGTCTCAAACTCCTGGCCTCAAGTGATCCACCCTCCTCAGCCTCCCAAACTGCCAAGATTACAAGCATGAGCCACCCCACCTGGCCTTGATTCTTTATAGAAAAACTTAGAAAATACATGTAAATAAAAGGGAAAATATCAGAATTATCTGTAACTTAGTAATCCAAGTAAACTTTTAACATTTTATGTGTATTTTCTTAAGATTTTTCTGTATATTTAAATGGATTCAGATTATCATCTACTTTTTCCTACTAAAAGATATAGTATGATAATTTCCCATGTCATGAAATATTCTTCGATAGTATTATTTTTAATGGCTGCCTAGTAAGTGGGAGTAAACCTTCCATTATAGAGTCTATTATGTACTTAACCAGTCATTTTGGTCATACTTAGATTGTTTCTAATTTTTTACTTTTAGAAGAGCACTACAGTGACCATCCATCTGACAAAATCTTCCAACATCTAAAATTATTTCCTCAGTGTGAATTCATAATAAATAGAAATTATGGACCAGTATGTAAAATTAGAAATCTCCAGTGAATTTTGTCAACTTGTCATATTGCAAGGTCTTATCTCCACTAGCAATTTTATGAGGTTCTACTTTCATTGAACTCTATTTTTGATTACTATAATTTAATTTTTTAATTTGAAGAGTTAAAAATGGTGTTATTTTTATTTCTATTTATTTTCTTATTAGTGAGGATGTTTTTCTTATGCATTTTTGCATAAGAAAAATTTGATTTTGATTTGACATGTTTTTTAAAACTCTCCTCAAGATTTAGTTATTTAGCCTATTTCGAGGTATTGCTTTCATCATTGATCAAAAAAATAAATTGAAGACAAATTTGGGATTAACCTATGAAAGCTGAATACTGAATTTCAGTCTAATTTGTAGATATTTAACAGGGTTTTTTTGTTTTGCTTTGTTTGTTTTTTTTTTTTGTTTTGTTTTGTTTTGTTTTTTGAGACAGGATCTCACTCCCATTGCCCAGGTAGGAAGGTAAGAGTGCAGTGGCATGGTGATCATGGCTTATTGCAGCCTAGACCTCCTGGACCCAAGTGATCCTCCTGCCTCTTTTTTTTTTTTTTAATAGAGATGAGGTCTCACTATGTTGCCCAGGCTGGTCTGGAACTTCTGGGCTCAAGCTGTTCTCCCTCCTTCGCCTCCCAGTGTGCTGGGATTACAGGCATGAGCCAATGCACCCAGTGGTAAAACTAAAAACTAAACAGATGATTTAGTTTTTAATACTACCTTTTATTTCATACAGTCTTATAAAGAATATAATTTATCTCTCAGAATGCATTTTGTGAAAGTGCAAGATTTACCAATAAGTGAAGATGATACAGATAATCAGCAAAGAAAAGAAGCAGGGATCAGTAAGTCTGCATGGTTATTGGTCTTGTTTCTTGCAACGTCTGGGATGGTAAAAGGACACACCATTTGCAGTACCATGGTTATGTGGACTGTTTCTGTCTCTGAACTGTTTTGTTTTCCAGAGTGAGTTTTTTTATTATCTTGGAATTCTTAGCTTCCACTCTTTAAAAACTGTGCCAAAGACTGGGAAGGAAAGGAAAGCGGATAGAGACACCTCTGCAGAAGTGAGTTCTTGGTATCATCACTGCACCTAATGCAGGATGATAATGGAGTTGACACAGGTCTGTTTATTCATTCATTCAATAAACATGGGGTAGGTTATTGGATTGGGGATGTGGATTGTTACTTTAGGAGGCTAGGGAAGGTTCTCTCCGATGAGGGAGGAAAGAGGAAGAGCAAACTTCTCGCAGAGGAGGTATGTAAGAAACAGCAAGGGAGCTGCAACAGAGTGAATGGAGGGGAGAGCCGTAGGAGCTGAAATTAGAGACAAAGTCAAGGGCTGGACCACAAAAGGCCTGAGAGACAGACAGTTTTCCCTGACTTACAGTGGAGGGGCTGTGGGACCAGATGCCTGGGACCGCTGCTGACTGTCTGTGTGACCGTCTCTGTACCTCAACTGCTCCCTTATATGGGAGAATAATATCTCCCCCTCTGACCTATTATGAGAATAAAATGTGTTGATCTGAGGTACTTAGAACAGGACCTGGCACTGTAAGACTCAAGTAGTTTTTTTTATTGTTATTGTAAAAATTGATACCTGCCTCTAAAAGCCTCTAATTTCTGGCATATCCACTCTACTTTGCCTCTTTGGGATGCCTTGTTACGTTTGTTTTTTTTTTTTTTTTTTTTTTTAAAACACTTGATTGAAAGATCATGCCTGAATCTACAGTACTTACGTCTTGAAAAATATTTGTATTTATAATTGCTGTTTTCTGTTCTTCAGGAAGTAGAGTTATAAGTGATGGAGAAAAGGTTCAGTGTGGTCTTAGATTTCTTCTGGAATGAAACTGATATTTTTCCATTGTGTCATTTAGTAATTTCTGACTTCTTTCTGTAGGAATATGATCAATTTAAAAGCATATAGTGATTAAGAGTGAAGACCCTAGATACAGATTGTGTGGGTTTGAATTTGAGCTTTGCTACTTAGTTCTGTGACCTAGGGCAAGTTTTTAAAACTCTTTGTGCCTCAGTCTCTTCATAAAATTAATATGATGATAGTACCTATCTCACAGTACATTTTTTAGGATTAAATGAAAGTGTATGGTGTATGAACGTTACTTGCAAGGCTGCCTGGCTAGTAGTAAACATTCAATAAATATTGGATACTATTATTACAATCAGCGGTTTGTGACTTAGAAGTATATAAGTGAACTAAAATTAGAATCACTGCATCAGGAAATTCGTTAGAAATATTTTTGAAATTATCATTTCCTTCTCTTCTGCTGTTACTAAGTTAAAAATGGTAAGAAATGGACTCATCAGATATTTCCTCCCATTGATTTTAATTCTGCTTTATGGTTGCACGTTTTGTAGACTGATTCGTGACTGTATTCACTGAAGGCCAATCAAAGACTGCAGGGCAAAGTTTCTTAGGCTTGCAGCTGTGAATGATATGGGTCTCAGACTCATCTCCCTCATGAACTGATTTTTTTTTTTTTTAAGATGGCGTCTTGCTCTGTCGCCCAGGCTGGAGTGCAGCGGCCAGATCTCGGCTCACTGCCAGTCTCCCAGGTTCACGCCATTCTCCTGCCTCAGCCTCCTGAGTAGCTGGGACTACAGGTGCCCGCCACCACGCCCGGCTAATTTTTTTGTGTTTTTAGTAGAGACAGTGTTTCACCATGTTAGCCAGGATGGTCTCGATCTCCTGACCTCGTGATGCGCCCACCTCAGTCTCCCAAAGTGCTGGGATTACAGGCATGAATTGATTTTTAAGAGAATTTAAAAGAGACTGGTAGATTCTCAAAGGGCTAAGAACCACCACTAGGGGCGTCACTGTACATTGTCATCACTATAGGTTGTCAGTTGCTTTAACTTGGCAGCTGCTATTATTGTGACATGATTGTGGCTGTTTTCCCTCTCTTCCTGAAATATTAGCATAGGAATATTAATTTTCTTAAGTCTTCCATTATCTCTATGAAAAATGCTTGATTACTTGGGGCTATGTGAAGACTATGTTCTGACAGGCTAATCTAATCTTCTAAGAAAGTGTGAGAAATGTCTTAGATGAAAGGCTGGTGATAAATCAATATGTGATATCTCAATATAGAGTAAACAGTCAGATCCCTGGGGGCACGTGGTCTTAGTTGGGGGACAGAGGCTGAAATGTTTCTGCCTTTAGCTTAGTGATGAAAATATTAGCATCTGTAGCATTCATAATTATGGATGCAAATTAACAAAATTTCTTCAGTGCTATTTAAACATAAATTTCTATGATAATGCAAATATTCTATACTTGTGCTGCCTAATACTGAGGAACAAATTATTTTATTTTATTTTAATTAATTTAAAATTTAGTTGCTGTGGGTGGCTGGTGGCTACCCTATTGGAAGCATAGTTATAAGCAATGGCTTACAGTGAGTACTAGGTTTATTTTCCTCACCTAAGAAGAAATGTAGAACTGGGAAGCACAGGGATACCATGGGTGCCTAAGGATGTTGTAAGGAAATGGGCTCCTTCAGTGTTCTTCCTCAGCATCCCTGCTTAACATTTGACTTTCATCCTCATGGTCACAAGATGGCTGTGCCCTGGTGCATCTCATCTGTATTTTCTACAGGAAGAAGGGGATTGGGTGAAAGGTAGACATTTTTAGAAGGCTCTTCTGTGTTTTTTCCAAAAAGACTGTTACCAACCTCTCATTGACCTGGACTTGTTACATGGCCATCCCTGCCTGCAATAGAGGCTGGGAGTTTAAGTATTTCCCTCAGCAACTTCTGTTGTAGATAAAGCAAAAGGAGGAAGAGGTTGGAATGGATATGGAGGCCACTGGTCTACAGTGTTTACCATAGCAGACGTTTGACTCTTTATCCTGTAGAATTCCATAATCATGCCACAGTCATGGGCCTGGAGTTGTCAATGTCTTTTTTAAAAAACAAAACAAAACAAAAAACATCTAGGTGACAAACTGTAAATGACACTAGACTTGGGCTTGAAGACTGTTTAGCACATAGAATATAGGATTAGAACTTTGAGATATTGGAGTGATGATGAGTATTGCATTTAAGGAAAACTGTCTAATGAATGGATAGTGTAAGTGGATTTTGAAGTATTAAAAACAGCATAGCACATACTGAGGAAGTAAAGGTATAAGAGTTAGAAATTGAAAACCAAAATCTCAACATTAGTAAGCATCTCATTGTTATAGGATATATAAGACTCATGGCCTGATGCAACACCAGCCCATGGGTCGCCCTGGGAACCCCCACACGAATGCTTATCCTCTCAACCATGAACACAGATTTAAAATTTCACTTTACAGCATAGGAAACTGAAGCTTGGAGCTGTTAATGCTACTTGTCTGAAACCTCAACTGCTATGTGACAGTCAGGATTCAGATCCGAAGTTGGCGGAGGCAGGGAAGCCACGGCTTTATCGTCCTGGGCTCGCGTTCTGCCTCTTCCCTTCTCTATGTGATCTTTCTATGACCATATCTGCTCACACTTGTTCCCCAGCTTGAAATTTGTTAACAGTGGCTGCTCTAAGTTGGCCCCCCAACCTCACTCTTTGCCCTCTAGCCTGCAATGAGGGAGTGGAGAATGCCTGCCCGAGACTGTCATATGTTCCTCCAGAGTTAACAGTTTCTTCTAATTGTCTTTAGATCCCAGAAGAGCATCTGACACACTTAAGAAATGCTTACTTTAGGCTGGGGCGGTGGCTCATGTCTGTAATCCCAGCACTTTGGGAGGCTGAGGTGGTTGGATCACCTGAGGTCAGGAGTTCGAGACCAGCCTGGCTGACATAGCGAAACCCTGTCTCTACTAAAAATACAAAAGTTAGTCAGGCGTGGTGGCGTGTGCCTGTAATCCCAGCTACTTGGGGAGGCTGAGGCAGGAGAATCGCTTGAATCTGGAGGTGGAGTTTGCAGTGAGCTGAGATCTCGCTGCTGCACTCCAGCCTGGGTGACGGAGCAAGACTCCGTCTCAAAAAAACAAAAAAAGAAATGCTTACTTTATCAGATAATCTTTGATATAAATATAAAAATTCTCCCAGTTTTGGAGGGGTATTAGAAAAATATATAAATGTTATTTTTTTTCTTCTTCCACCAGGGATGGTTGGTTTTTTTCCAGACTGATTTTGAGTTTCTCAGTTTTTCTAAGAAAATATGATTGTAAAATTTATGAATATCTTCCAATATTTTATTCAGTATATTTAAAACTTATACATCTTCAGTGTAAATATTTTCCAGTAATCTCTGTAATAATTTCTCTTTGAATTGACAATTATACAGGCTGATGTTCCCTTAACATGGAAACTAAGAATAGAAGGATTTCTGTAGCACGCGTGTGTGTGTGTGTGTGTGTGTGTGTGTGTGTGTAGAACTGTAGTGCTTTCATTTATATAACAGATTGGTATCTTTATTTCTCTTTAAGTATTTTTTCTAAAGTCATAATCCCTTGCAAAATGAATGTATTTTTTAATCATCCAAAGGCCCATTACAAAAAATTGAAAGGAACTTTATGTGTTATATAAACCAATGGGCCAACTTTTAGATAGTCTTAAAAGGGAAATGATGGAATGGAAGTAACTAGCATTTAGAAACTACAATTGTATACAGCACAGATGGAATGAATGTTATGTTTATCCCGTGCTTTCTTCAAATGTAGATTATACTCTTACCTATCTGATTTCATTTCAGAGCTAAGAAACGGAATATTTATTAATATGTTCAAAATGAGTTGGTTTTAACAGCTGCCTTAGGAAGAAAAGTTCATTGATTTTATAATCCTAAGAATAAAGACTTCCCTTACCTGACACTCTCCTAAACACCTGCTGGGTGTAAAATGATACCCTACCTCTACTGAAATGAAGCTGCTGCTTATTTTGTAGAAGGTATAAAACTTTGAAAACTAAGACAGATCCATAGAGTTTGGGATATTTTAGAACCATTACTTCAGTTTACCTTCCTGTCATGGTCTTCCAGTTGCTGGGGAAAATAATAGAGCCTTCTTATGAATACTAAACTCTCTAGTACTAGTGGATTTCAAGCGTTTCCTGGCCCTTCGTCATCTCAGGGGAAAATAATTTTGCAGTCTCCTTGCTAGTTCCTGGTAAGACTGATGGGACAAACCGATTTTAGTCTATCTTATGGACTAGAGTAATGCAACTCTGAATAGTTAAGTGATTTGCTGTAGTAAAGTAAATTATTTGCTACTCCTCTCATTGAGATGTAAGGTCTAACTCTTCTTCCCTTCCCTTGAATTTGGGCTGGCTTAGTGATTTGTTTGACTAAAAGTATTTGGGAGAATTGATGCTCTAAGACTTTTGAGGCTAGGTCATAAGAAGCCTTTCAGTTTCTACACACAACCCAGGGGACACTTGCTGTTGAAGCCTTGAGCTGACATAGAAGTCCAACTACTCTGAGGCCACTGTCCTATAAGATGTGCTCAAGATATGCTAAGCCAGTATATAGGTGTTGTAGCCCATAGACTTCTGAACCATCCCAGCTGATAACATGCAACAGAGATGAATTGTCCCCACTCATGTGAGTCTAAATTCCTGACCTGAAAGTTCATGAGATTTAATGATGATAATGATGATGGTGGTGATGATGGTGAAGATAATAATAATGATAAACTGTTGTTTTAAACTGGTGTGGATAACTGGAACACCTGCCAAACTCTGACTCAGGGCTTTTGACTCCAGTGCCTGTGCTCAATTTCCTCCCTGCAAATGTCAGCTGCCCATGTACCTGTGATATTGTATTAAACTTATGATTTATAGGAATTACAGGAATAAAACGGAATGAGTTATATTTCTCTCATAAGAAAACAAAGCTAGAACCAATTTAAAATAACTCTACCATCATGCTTCATTTTTCTTCATATCTCTTAATCCAAAATGGCATTGTTATATATCTATTCATTCAGCTGTCTTCTTTCTCTCCCAGGATATAGACTTCATGAGGACTTTATTTTGCTATTTGTAGCTTCAACAGCACCTATACTAGCATCCGGCATGTTGAGGCACTCACAGTGTATTTGTTGAATAAATGAATGAATTAATGAAAAAATGATTCTCAGAGAATATAAAGCATAAATATCACTCTATCTGTTTAGAGTATTATTCTTCTGGGAAAATATGAAAACCAGAATATTACAAAGGTAATAAAGCAAACATTTGATAACCTAAAACTCCAGCGTAACAAATGTTAAGATGATACATGTTCACATCATAGCTTTTGTCTTAAATAAATAAAATATTAGAGTTGGAGGTTGAATTTGTGTATATTTTTCATTTCCCTCTTCCTTGTCGTAAAGTCAACACTGTTATATATTTGACTTATATATTATTATGCTTTTACCACATAAAATTTTATCTACAAATAATATGTCTACTTGGTTCTGCCTTCAAAATATATTTCCAGTCCCTTTTCACCTGCCCTCGCTACTTCTCTCGTGCATCCCCTATCTTTTCTCAGAATTACTACAACATCTTCCTAGCCATTCTCTGCTTACTCTCTCACAGCATCAGTGCAACACTACTCCATCTCTTCTCCACCCCGCAGCCAGATTGATCCTTCAAAAACAAACATTGGATCACATATCCTCCCCTCTCCTCACCCTTCCATGGTCTCCATCGTACCTGAAATATAACACCAATCCTTGTCATGTTCAAGGCCCTGTTTCCTCTAGTGCTCCAGTGCCAGCCCTCCTGTTCCTGCCATGCTCCAGGCACTCCTGGTGCACTGGCCTCTTTGCTGTTTAGGGAGCACACCAAGCACATTGCCAAACACATTTCCACCTCTGGGCCTTTGCATCTGCTCGTTCTTTCCCTTGGCTTATCCTCCCACCGTCTTGTCTCACATGAGTTGCTGACTCCTGCATTTGTTTTTTGTTCAGAAGTCACCTCCCAATGGGGATGGGCAGTACCAACTGATTAATAGTTGAACTACCTTCATGAACCCATACCAAGGTTTATTTTTTTCTGTAAAACTTACTGCTACCTGATAGAGTTTGCTTACGTTTGTATGTATGCATGCATGTAGGATGCATTTGTCTGTTTGCTGTCTATTCCCTCATTAGATTATAAACTTCGTCAGGTCAGGGACCTTCTATTATCTATTCTTTTGGGGCCTAGAACAATGACTGACATAAAGTAGGTGCCCCCAAAATATGTGTTGAATGAAGAAATATAGGAATCTAGTGTTTTGCTTTTAAAACTGTACATAAAGTTTATCATACTGGATGCATCTTGTGGCAATTTGCTTTTCTCATGTCAAAGTATGTTCATATTGAGATTGATTTATAACAGCCCAATGGGTTTACCTTGCCTGCTGCCTAGACAGAACCGATTTATGAAGACAGGGGAATTGCAATGAAGTAAGAGTAATTCACTCAGAGCTGGCTGTGTGCGAGACGGGAGTTTTATTACTGCTCAAATCAGTTTCCCCGTTTGGGGATCAGAGTTTTTAAAGATAATTTGGTGGGTAGGGGCTCGGATCAGAGTTTTTAAAGATAATTTGGTGGGTGGGGGCTTGGGAAGTGAAGAATGCTGATGGGTCAGGTTGGAGATAGAATCACAGGGGGCCAAAGTTACGTTTTCATAATGTCTTCTGTTCCTGGGTGTGATGGCAGAACTGGTTGGGTCTGAGTGGTGTCAGCTGATTCATCCAGTGCAGGGTCAGCAAAACATCTCAAGCAAAAAATCTTAGGTTTTACATTAGTGATGTTACTCCCAGGAGCAATTTGGGAAGGTTCAGACTCTTGGAGCCAGAGGCTGCATGACTCCTAAATTGTGATTTCTAATCTTGTAGCTAATTTGTTAGTCCTGCAAAGGCAGACTGGACCCCAGGCAAGAAGTGGGTCTTTTTGGGAAAGGGCTGTTACCAATTTTGTTTCAGAGTCAAACCATGAACCGAATTCCTTCCCAAACTTAGTTCCGCCTATGCCCAGGGATGAATAAGTCCAGTTTAAGGGTTAGAAGCAAGATGGAGTCAAATTAGGTCTGATTTCTTTCACTGTTATAATGTTCTCTGTTATAATTTTGCAAAGGCGGTTTCAGATTGAGCTCTTTTTCTATATATCTAATCTATCTAGTCCAGTTATTTTAACTGTGGTTCACTATCCCACACAGTTTATTGATCCAGTTCACTATTGCTAGATTGTAGTTACTTATAGTTTTTCACTTTTCTAAGCAATGCTGAAAGGAACATTCTTCTAAAGATAGTTACCTTCTTTGTTTTTTCCTTGTAGATGTATAACAGAATAAGCATTTGGTTTCTTTCACTTAACAGTTAAGTTCATGATAATCGTGATTGCATTTAAATTATTTTTTGCTTTGATGATTGGTCTACCAGCAAATGTTCCCATACAAATCTAAAAGTCATTTTAGGAGGGAAAACATAATATCACATTTTTTTAAAAAGAACAAGTTTGATATTATGTTTATCCTTTAAATCTCACACTTTTCTGATAAAATACCCTAATATTGAATATTTTCTCCTAAATAAACTAGAAAGTAATGTTACCCATGATTAAATTATTTTGTTTTGGAGTTATATGCATGCATGTTTGCGTGAGCATGTGTAGCAGTAAGATCATTTGAATTACTGTGTCCCCGGTGGTAATAAGCAACACTGCTCTTCCACTAAATCATAGAGAAACCTTTCAGAGAGTTTTGCATTTTGTTTGTCAAAGTTTAAGAAAAAGCTAATTTTGTGGCAGAATTGTAAACTTTGTTAAACTGAACAGATGAGGAGAAAGAAATGAAACCACTGAAAAACTCAGTAAAGGTTGTAATTCTATAGTACGGACAATTTCCAGAAGAATAGGAGCTTTTATGTGCTCTGAAGCAGCATACTTTATGGGTGATGTCATGTGTTTTGACTCTGAAGCTATGAATGTCACTAAAACAGATAAGAAAAAAAATTGCTTTTCCGGGGTGATAATTTTTCCTTGCTCATTGTCAAATTATTCTGAGACACAAAAAAGCTGAGTTCACTTTACTAATTTGTAATTTGTAACAGTTTAGACAGAGGTTAATCTAAACTTTACTTCTACATTTATCAGTGCTAAGAAAAATTAAAAATTAGCTAATGTTACAATTGAATGGATTCAGAAAATACAATCCATTAATTCAGCAATTCTGTAATGAGTGCCTACTAGGAATCAGATGCTGTTCTTGATGCTGGGCATACAATTATGAATACAATCGTTGAGGTCTCTACTTCCTTTGAGCTTACTGTTAGTGGAGGAGAGAGATAATAATAAACACGTTTCAACGAGACAGCATTCCATGGCGAGGGGACCGTTGCTATGAAGCATGTAACACAGGGCGGCATGACTGAAGGTGACTGGGTAGGGGTGGGGAGGAGCTGCCTTAGCTGTGGCCAGGTGTCACCTCTAAGGAGCTAACAGTTGAGATAAGAGCTAAATGAGGGATCACTGTGCAGACATCTGGTGACAGACTCTGCAGTCCAAGGAACAGCAAGTGGACAGTGCTGAGTGTGGGAGCATGTTTGCTGTGTTTAGGAAGACAAAGGTCAGTGTGGCTGAGGAAGTGAGGGAGGGAATGGTCATGAGGTTGGTGTGACAGGAAGCGGGCCGTGGAGGCTTGATAAGGAGTTTCCTAAAGCCGATCCCGAAGAGCTCTCCTTGGCAGCAACACCTTACTTGCCGACCTTATTGCTCTTGACAGAGTCTCTACTTGAACATAGAAAACGACAAAATTGCCTTTGAATCTGTGCTTGTCATTCATTCAGTCAGGTCTTCTCCCTAATCATCCTCAATTGTGAGGATCTGTGATGCTATGAAAGGCAAGTGCCTGTTCCAGTAGTTATCAGTACATCTGTTTAATCACTTAAACACTCAAAGCCCGAATTATTCATATGTTCATGTGACTTTATAAGCACACTGGGGACTTGTGAATATGACTTTATGTCCCATGTAAAGAATCAGTACACTTTCTCTACATGATAGGACAGGGGTGACCATCAAACTGTGGAAAGTGGGTACATTTTGACGTGAGATAAGAGTGATACTATCTCACCATAGTTTTCCTTTACTGTCTGGTGTTCCGGAACGTTCCTTCTTCACCACCATAGCATGCGGCCCTATCAAAGCTCCTCTGTCTTCTCAAGGCTCAGTCTCAGGTATAGTAACCATTCTTTGTGTGATATATTTCCTCACCTTCAGTGCTCTGATCACTCACTACTTTATTGGATGTGGTTGGTCATACAAATATGAACAAAAGTGATCTAACCAATCAAAAGTGGGTCAGATGGATGAAGAGTAAAGTAGAGCTTTACATTCTGGATGCTACATCCATTTTCACTATTTAAGGTCACCCTAGGTTTTTTGAAATCCACTTCACTTTTTTTTTTCCTCTCCAAGGAGAAATTGAAAATAATCATGTATTTTAGCCTAAAAACTAAAACAGATACTATTTATAGGCCTTTCTCCATAAAAAAATTAGAGTTAGTACTTATTGAAATTGATAATAGCATAAGCCATAGCTACCATTTCATGACTCCCGTTTATGTGCCATACAGTCAGCTAGACCCTTGCATATGTCATTTCTGGTCGGCATGAGGCTTCTATCAAGTATTTATTATTATTCTCAGTCTACAGATTTGGAACAGGAATTGAGAAGTTATGTAATCTCATTCCAGTTTTCACTACTGGTAATTAGCATATCCAGGTTTCAAACAAGATCTATTTGGCTCAACAGCCCAAAGTCATAATCACCTCACTCTCCAGCCCCATTTAAAATCAAAATAGCCACCACTGTACTGTGTCCTAAGAGCTTTATGAATACGAGCTCAATTAGTCCGCACCACAGCCTAATAAAAATGAGTGTTTTGTGCCTATCTAAAAAAAAAGCAAACATGAAGATGAGAAGTTTTCATCAGGACCTTACAATTTCAAGTGACAGAAAACCTAAGTTGTAGTGGTTTAATGGTTCATATAAAGTCTAGGGGTGTGGCTGGCTTCAGTCATGCCTAAGCCTAAAGGAGATAATCTCCCTCTCTTCGTCTCTTTACTATACGTTTCTCTCTGTCAGCTACTTTCACACATAGCCTTCCCTGCAGAAGTGGCAGAATATCTTCCAGCAGCTACAGGCTCACATCCTCTCTGGTCACCTTAGAAGACCAGCCATGCCTCTCTCCCTGTAGTTCCTACAGTTCCTGGAATTGAGTGTCATTTTCCTTGGGTTCGGCTTGACCTGAATCATAGGCTTCCCCTGGGGCAGGAAGGTCAGCTCAATGCAATTCAAACCCCATAAGAAGAGAAGTGGTACATTGTACCTTCCCCAAAAAGAAACGGGGGTGACTACTGGCTGAGCAAAAAAAAAAAAAAAAAAAAAAAAAAAATCTCTCCATTCTATGTGCCTGCAGTGCAATAGCAGTAAGTGGCATAATCAGGATTCAGATCCAGAATTATAAGGCTCCAAAATACTTTATTTTATCCTTTATGCTGTGTTTTATCTCCATATAATTGTCTTTTAAAATTCATTGTGAGATTATTTGTCAAGCTCTTGTACTTCTGTTAAAAAAAAAAAAACCAACAATTTGTTAAGCAAGTGATGTTCACAAGCATCAGCATATTTGTGGTTAATCTCTTTAAAATTAGCAAGTCTATCAATATACAGGTGAATACTATTTCTAGAAGCTAGAAACTCTGAACTTTTGGTAAGAAAGTGTAATGATTTAGTGTCTAATTTCATAGATATCTTTGTATTAAGTAAAATGTCCCTCTTCATATCTCCAAAATAAAGGATATTTAGCATAGAATGGAATTTTTCTTATCTTACATGTTAAGACTGCACTCTTTTCTGCCTTTTACACCAATGCAACTGGTCTTTATCAACAATTCACAATCTTTATTTCATTATCTTTGACCTCTGATTTAGAGGACGGTACTCTCACCTTGGGAGAAATTAGGAAGCATATAAGCAGAAAGAAATCATATAAACAATGGAAAGAATACACTATTAGGAACCAAGAAACCAGGATCATGATCCCAATTTGACATTGGCTCCCTGTGAATAAGGGATGGCAAATGGGTTCTAAATTTCTGAGATCATCTCCAACAACCCTCTTATATATTCTCTTTAATAGCTGTTTTCATGCTGAGTGCAATAGAGTTTTTCATATTAGCCAATAAAGCAAAACTCATTCACTCAGACAAAATGAATTGAGAATCTTTGGCAAGGTGCTGTGGTAGATACAGTGAAGCTGCAAGATGCCTCCTACTGGGAATTTGTTGTGATCCCCTAAAATGCATTATCTAATATGTGCATGACACTGTGCCAGAAGCTGGGACTGTAGAGATGTAAAGAAAACTATTTGGGGGCTTATACTCTAGCTGGAGTGATATAAGCAAAAAAAAAGATAAATAAACACCCAAGCAGCATATATGATGTGTGATGTGCCATGTAAATAGGACAAACAACCACTTTACATGTTAGGTTTCTAATGACCAGTGCAGACCTTTAGGGACTGTTCATACATACCTTGTAATACGTGTGGATCTCATTGCGTCCATGGGTATCCGCATAGAGTTAAATGTAGGAGATCAAGGTAGGGACACAATGACTAGATTGTCAAACAATTATATTCAAATCCAGAGTCATCTAAATAAAGAAAGAAGGAGATTGGGAAACCCACCACAAACCAGAGAAATGGTTTTATCTTCCTATGTTATAATGTCCGAAACAGGAGTCACTAGTTTGTATTGACATATGCTGTAAATGAAAAACACACCCTGAATTTCCCAGATTTAATATGAAAAAATTGCAAAATATCTCAAATCATTTCTGTACTGACTACATGTTGAAATGGTAATATTTTGGATATACTGGACTAAATAAAACATAATTAAAGTTACTTATTTTTTAATGTGGCTTCCAGAACATTTAAAATTCCATATATGGCTTATATGGTATGGCTGTTGAATGGCACTGGGTTTTGTGCTTTGGAACTGTGCAAATCATTTAACTGCTGGGAGATTCACTTTTATCATCTGTAAAATGGGGATGAAAGCAGTGCTGTTCTCATAGATTTGTTCTTCGTGTTAAATCAAACGATACTTATTAAGTACTTACCAGTGCCCAGCTTACAGTTAGGATTCAATAAATGAGAGCAGTATGTTTACGATACAGACATAACATGTTGGTGCAGGACCATATAGCTTGTCCAGTAAGTGTGGAATTACATCAGCACTACTCTGGTTCCCATAATTTACTAGCCTTATGACCTTGGGCCAGTTACTTAACCTCTCAGTACCTCAGGCCCCACCTGCATATGAATTGAGTTTATCAAGAGAGACATCCCCGTTGCTGTTCTTGGGATAATTAAATGAGATAATCCATGAAAGGTGCTTAGAACCTGCCAGGAGCAAAATAATGGAAAATTATAGCTGTATGGTTGTTCCTGCAATTGTTCATATTCAGAAGATATTTGCTTTTTTAAAAATTGTATTTCTAGTTGTGTGTGTTACTGCTATGGACTGATTCTGTGTCCCTTTAAAATTCATATGTTGAAACCTTAATCCCAAATAAGATGACGTTTGGAGTTGGGGGCCTTTGGGAGGCAATAAGGATTAGATTAGATCAAGAAAGTAAAGCCTCACTGATGGGATTAGTGCCCTTAAAAGGAGTTGAAGAGTCCAGAGCTTTCTCGCTACCATGTGAGGACATAGCAGCAAGTATCTCTCTGGAAACCAGGAAGAGAGCCCTCGCCAAAAACCTGACCACACGGTCCCACTCTGGTCTCAGATTTCTAGCCTCCAGAACTGTGGGGAAAAAAAGTTTGCTTTTTAACCCACCCAGTCTATCATAGTTTGTTAGAGCAGCCCAAAATAAAAGTTATTGTAGTTTAGAACATTTTTTAAATTTAGTTCAATTTGTGTTTTTCCTGATATTTGCTTTCCCTTTTTTCTGATATTTTGTTTTAAATTCAGAGATTCTAAACCACTATGTGTTGTGAATTCCCATGTAGCTAAAGGCATGTGCTGGCTTTTAATAGTCACTGCCCACCACCTCAATCACCTTCTTATTTGACATACAGACATTGTGGGTTTTATCTTGCCCAGCTACCTGCTAGGAGATGGAGCAGATCATTTTTTTCTTACTATTGAATCCTTAGTACTTAGCAACATGCCACCAAGTATTCACCAAAGGATTCAGTAAATGTGTTGAATGAATGAGAAACCAGAGATAAATACTTACTTGAAGAAGAATAATGCAATCAAGTTTTAGATATAGTTCTAATTAGGTTCTGCACTTAAATTGACTAGATTCTGGATAGCTGAAGTGCTGGATAAGTGAGGTTTTACTGTGGCTGATATTTGGAGGCATGAAGAAAATTTTACTTAATTGACCTTTTATTTCATCTTCAACTAAATGAAAAAAGTCTGCTCCATATTATAGAGAGGACTGAGAGTGGTGCTCCTCGGCAGCAGGACTGCATTGGTAATTTTCAAGCAGTTTTAGAAATTCTAGGATGTTATCTAGATAATTACAGTCTTGTAATTTATTGGTTTATTCACACACCTACACCCTACCCCAAAAAGCTATGGTCTAATAGGCTCTGCTTTGAAGAAAATAGTGCAATATTTTCTGGACAGTTGTGCTCAGCACTGCCATATGGATGACTGCACAATTTGTCCTCAATCCTAATGTCACAGGACAATCGGCTCAATCTCTAATGAAAATGTGATGTTTTTTCTATATATACTGAAAAGTACTGCTGATTTCAGTAGTAAAGAAAATATATTGTATATTATTACATGGTAAACTATTTGGTATGTAGTTAAAGAATAAAAAGATACTTCCATTCCTTTCTAGTTCTGGGTGATAGAATAATTTCCAGTTCATCAAAATTTGATTGTTAAAGATGCATGCCTACAGCCCTAGGCATGCATCTAAAACATATCAAGCCACTGTTGAATAGATTACTAGCCACAGTTTTCACTCTCATTTTTTCTTTTCAGGAAGGCGTAGGATTTGGTTTGTAATTATTATCTCCTTAGATACAGAAAATTGAAAAATAATATTGAAGAGATTATTCATCAGTTGGGATTTTTAAGTAATAATTTATCTTTAGTCTTTGAAAACATACTAAAATATAAAACATCACCAAATTGAAATTAAAATATCAGCATAGCATGTTAACCTAGATGATAGGAGTGTTTTATCACCAATTTGTATTCCCAGGTTAAATGTATAAAAATAATTGGTACTTCCCCAGTCTTACCATATTTCCAGTATTAGTATTAGCCATTGCTTAATTTTTAATAGCTGAGCTTGAATTTATAAACTTTTGTTTAAATTTTTCATTGTTTTCTAAAAAGATAGTATCATCTGCTAGGATTTTTATGGTTTTGCGTTTTACATTTAAGTCTTTAATCCATCTTGGGTTAATTTTTTTTATAAGGTGAAGGAAGGGATCCAGTTTCAGTTTTCTGCATATGGCTAGCCAGTTTTCCCAGCACTGTTCACTGAATAGATCCTTTCCCCATTGCTTGTTTTTGGCAGGTTTGTCGAAGATCAGATGGTTGTAGATGCATGGTGTTATTTCTGTGGGCTCTGTTCAGCTCCATTGGTCTATATGTATATTATGGTACCAGTACCATGCTATTTTGGTTACTGTAGCCTTGTAGTATAATTTGATTTCAGGTGGCATGATGCCTCCAGCTTTGCTCTTTTTGCTTAGGATTTTCTTGGCTATATGGTGTTCTTTGATTCCATATGAAATTCAAAATCGTTTTTTCTAATTCTGTGAAGAATGTCAGTGGTAATTTGATGGGAATAGTATTGAATCTCTAAATTACTTTGGGCAGTATGGCCATTTTTATGACATTGATTCTTCCTATCCATGAGGATGGAATGCTTTTCCATTTGTTTGTGTCCTCTCTTACTTCCTTGAGCACTGGTTTGTAGTTCTTCTTGAAGAGGTCCTTCACATCCCTTGCTAGCTGTATTCCTAGGTACTTTATTCTCTTTGCAGCAATTGTGAATGGGAATTCATTCATGATTTGGCTCCCTGACTGCCAATTGTTGGTGTAAAGGAATGCTTGTGATTTTTGCACATTGATTTTGTATCCTGAGACTTTGCTGAAATTGCTTATCAGTTCAAGAAGTTTTTGGGCTAAGACGATGGGGTTTTCAAAATATAAAGTCATGTAATCTGCAAACTGGAACAACTTGACTTCCTCTCTTCCTATTTGAATAGCCTTTATTTCTTTCTCTTGCCTGATTGCCCTGGCCAAAACTTCTAATACCATGTTGAATAGGAGTGGTGAGAGAGGGCATCCTTGTGTACTGGTTTTCAAAGGGAATGCTTCCAGCTGTTGCCCATTCAATATGATATTGGCTGTGAGTTTGTCATAAATAGCTGTTATTATTTTGAGATATGTTCCATCAATACCTAGTTTCTTGAGAGTTTTTACCATGAAGTGGTGTTGAATTTTTATCAAAGCCCTTTTCTGCATCTATTGAGATAATCATGTGATTTTGTCTTTGGTTCTGTTTATGGGATGGATTACGTTTATTGATTTGCGTATGTTGAACCAGCCTTGCATCCCAGGGATGAAGCCAAGACTTAATCGTGGTGGATAAGTTTTTTACGTGCTGCTGGATTCAGTTTGCCAGTATTTTATTGAGGACTTTTGCATCGATATTCATCTGGGATATTGGCCTGAAGTTTTCTTTTTTTCTTGTGTCTCTTCCTGGTTTTGGTGTCAGGAGGGTACTGGCTTCATAAAATGAATTAGGGAGGAGTCCCTCCTTTTCAATTGTTTGGAATAGTTTCAGAAGAAATGATACCAGCTCCTCTTTGTACCTCTGGTAGAATTCAGCTGTGAATCCGTCTGGTCCTAGACTTTTTTTCGTTGGTAGGCTATTAATTACTACCTCAATTTCAGAGCTTGTTCCTGATCTATTGAGGGATTCGACTTCTTCCTGGTTTAGTCTTGGGAGGGTGTATGCATCCAGGAATTTATCCATTTCTTCTAGATTTTCTAGTTTATTTGCATAGAAGCGTTTATAGTATTTGCTGATGTTAATTTGTATTTCTGCGGGGTCAGTGGTATATCCCCTTTATCATTTTTTATTGTGTCTATTTGATTATTCTCCTCTTCTTTATTGGTCTATCGGTCTATCTATTTTGTTAACTTTTTTCAAAAAACACCTCCTGCATTCATTGATTTTTTGGAGGGTTCTTCATGTCTCTATCTTCTTCAGTTCTTTTCTGATCTTAGGTATTTCTTGTCTTCTGCTAGCTTTTGGATTAGTTTGCTTTTGCGTCTCTAGCTCTTTTATTTGTGACTTTAGGGTGTTGATTTGAGATCATTCTAGCTTTCTGATGTGGGCATTTGCTGCTATAAATTTCCCTCTAAACACTGCTTTAGCTGTGTCCCAAAGATTCTGGTACATTGTATTTTTGTTCTTATTGGTTTCAAAGAACTTCATTTCTTCCTTAATTTCATTATTTACTTAGAAGTCATTCAGGAGCAGTTTGTTCAATTTCCATGAAATTTTGTGGTTTTTGAGTGAGTTTCTTAATCCTGAGTTCTAATTTGATGGCACTGTTGTATTGAGAGACTGTTTATTATAATTTCTTTTTGCGTTTTGCTAAGGAGCATTTTACTTCCAACTATGAGGTGGATTTTAGAATAAGTGCCATGTGGTGCTAAGAACAATGCATATTCTGTTGATTTTGGGTAGAGCGTTCTGTAGACATCTACTGAATCCACTTCATCCAGAGCTGAGTTCAAGATTTGAATATCTTTGTTAATTTTCTGTCTCGTTGATCTGACTAATACTGACAGTGGGGTGTTAAAGACTCCCACTATTATTGTGTGGGAGTCTAAGTCTCTTTGTAGGTCTCTAAGGACTTGTTTTATGAATCTGGGTGTTCCTGTATTGGGTGCATATATATTTAGAATAATTAGCTTTTCTTGTTGAATTGTTCCCTTTACCATTATATAATGCCCTTCTTTGTCTTTTTTGATCTTTATTGGTTTAAACTCTGTTTTATAAAAGACTAGAATTGCCACTCCTGCTTTTCTCTTTGCTTTCTAAGGCAATTCCATTCAGGACATGGGCAAAGAATTCATGACAAAAATGCCAAAAGCAATTGCAACAAAAGCCAAAATTCACAAATGGGGTCTCATTAAACTAAAGAGCTTCTGCACAGCAAAAGAAACTATCATCAGAGTTCACAGGCAACCTACAGAATGGAAGAGAATTTTTGAAATCTAGCCATCTGACAAAGGTCTGATATCCAAAATTTACAAGGAACTTCAACATATTTACAAGAAAAAAACAAGCAACCCCATCAAAACTGGGCAAAGAATAGGAACTGACACTTCTCAAAAGAAGACATTTACGTGGCCAGCAAACATATGAAAAAAAGCTCCACATGACTAATCATCAGAGAAATGCAAATCAAAACCACAATGAGATATCATCTCACACCAGTCAGAATGGATTATTAAAAATTCCAGAAACAATAGATTCTGATGAGGCTGTGGAGAAATAGGAGTGCTTTTACACTGTTGGTGGGAATGTAAATTAGTTCAACCATTGTGGAAGACAGTATGGCAATTCCTCAAGAATCTAGAACCAGAAATAACATTTGTTCCAGCAATCCCATTACTGGGTATACACCCAAAGGAATAGAAATCATTCTACTATAAAGATTCATGCACATGTATATTTATTGCAGCACTATTTACAATAGCAAAGACATGGAACCAACCCAAATGCCCATCAATGATAGACTGGATAAAGAAAATGTGGGACATATACACCATGGAATACTATGCAGCCACAAAAAGGAATGAGATCATGTCCTTTGTAGGGACATAGATGAAGCTGGAAGCCATCATCCTCAGCAAACTAACACAGGAACAGCAAACCAAACACCGCATGTTCTCATTCATAAGTGGGAGTTAAACAATGAGAACACATGGACACAGGGAGAGGAACAACACACACCGGGGCTTGTTGGGAGTGGGGGTTGAGGGGCGGGAACTTAGAGGACAGATCAATAGGTTCAGCAAACCACCATGGCACACGTATACCTATGTAACAAACCTGCATGTTCTGCACATGTATCCCATTTTTTTTAAAGAAGATCTATTAAAAAAGATAGTATCATCTGAAAAATTTAGTTACAAAATTCTTGTAGGAAATTTATATGTACACACACACACACCCATATATATACACCACACAGATATTAGCATTATTATAATTTAATATAAATCACAGTATTTAAGAACAGATATGGATAGTTTAGATATGACCTTGGGCAACAGGCATTAGGAATTCAAGGAGAGTTCTTCTTCTGGTGTTTCTGAATCCTTTGTCTAATAAGTCTACCAACAGAGCCATTTATTTACAGGGAATTAAATGGAAACTGCTAAAGCACTCCTGATAATCTCCACCTGCTGTCCTATTATTAAAGAGTCTTGCAGTACAGTGAAGTAGACAAACACACTCATCTTACCTATTTTATTTCTAGTATAACCTCGTGGACTAGTGATAGGTTTGCAGTCATTTAAGAGGCTTTATGTAGCATGAAATACCAAAGAAGGGTGAAATCTGAATCATTATAAACCAAACCACAATATAGAGGTGAAAAGTACCATGAGTCTTAACAGCTTTAGTGTAAGAGCCCATTCAAACATTAGCATTTTCACAGTGCCAGGTGAATCCATCGGCAGGATCCTGAAGCATGCTGTCTGGTGCCTGCAGTTTGAGAACTGCTCATTATTAACTGGGTCATGATTCAGGACAGCACCCCAGATGCACCACTTCCAGCTTGTGCTAAATGAAGACTAGCCTCATTACCATGCCTGTCTCCTATGCACCCTCTCACTTACTTACCAAAGCATCATTTTGACCCTCATTTCCATCCATGTCCCTCATCCGATGACTATTTTAGACCTTATTTACTTTTGAAGTATACTCTAGATGTCCACTTAATCAGATTCTACCTGAATAGAAATGTTAGGGGCAGAAATGAAAGGACATTCATACTAATTAATTCACAGCTTAGCACTATTCGTACTGCAAGGCTTTAGAAAGGGTTTCCAGACATGGCAAATCATATCTTCCTACTCCTCTTAAAGTGAAGAAAAATGCAGCTCCTCCTGGAGAACAGTGGCAGAAATGAAATGCTTGTGGAGCCAGGCTATGTCCTTTCTTAAAAACAAGCTGACTTTAATTTCACCTGGGTTGGACATGCTGATTAACAGAAGCAGTAACAAGACCAGGGCCTTACAATGTTTTTCAGACCCTACTATCTGCAGAGGGAATCAAGAATAGCCCTTTCTTACTAGGCTGTCAAATAGAGATTGACTTTGTGAAAGTTTTCTTTTCCAGTCCAGGCAGATGAATGAGAGTGAAAAATATGAGGGTGATGAGAAGTGGTTTGTCTCCCCATCCCTGATACCCTCTAGAAATCTGCAAGGTGGACCCTTGTGTTCAAATGTGGTTCATTAACAAATAAACTTGTATTCTAAGAACATGGGTCTAACTCATTTCTACTTTGCTTTACAAGTTAAGACTTCTCTGAATACACAGGGACTTCTCCACTTAGAAATCAAATTTTTGAGGCCAGGTGCGGTGGCTCGTGCCTGTAATCCCAGCACTTTGGAAGGCTGGGGCAAGTGGTATCACAAGGTCAGGAGTTCGAGACCAGCCTGACCAACATGGTGAAACCCTGTCTCTTCTAAAAATGCAAAAATTAGCCAGGCGTGGTGGCGTGTGCCTGTAATCCCAACTACTCAGGAGGCTGAGGCAAGAGAATTGCTTGAACCTGGGAGGTGGAGCTTGCAGCAAGCTGAGACAGCACCACTGCACTCCAGGCTGGGCAACAGAGCAAGACTCCATCTGAAAAAAATAAATAAAAAATCAAATTTTTGGCCAGCCACAGTGGCCCATGCCTGCTATTACAGCTCTTTGGAAGGTTGAGGTGGGAGGATTGCTTGAGGCCAGGAGTTCAAGACCAGCCTGGGCAACATAGCAGGACCTCATGTCTATTGAAAAATACAAAAAGTAGCCAGGCATGGTAATATGTGTCTGTACTCTGAGCTACTCTAGAGGCTGAAGCAGGAAGATCACTTGAGAGGTTGAGGCTTCAGTGAGCCAAGATGGTGCCACTGAACTCCAATCTTGGCAACAGAGCAAGGCCTTGTCTCAAAAACCAAACCAAAACAAAACAAACAAAAAAAAAAAACAAAGAAAGGAAACCAAATGTTTGTGATGATCTCTGGTGGAAGAAAACTTAATAAGCTTTTATCCCACCCTCAACATATTCCTTAAAAGACACGAAGTTTATTCTTTCTGGTAGTTCAATTTGTTATAATGCTGCGTAATTTATAGCTGAAGACCACGTTTACAAATTTTGTGTATCATCATACACATCTCTTATTTCTAAAATAAATTAAAAGTCAAACGTTACTTTGAGGACATCTTAAATTTTTGAGGGTATTAATTTGACTTTTGGTAACTGAGGCTTATCGCTAGTAGAATGCTTCACAAGAAATCATTAATTTACCTTATCTGATTTTTCTTTTAATATAAAGGGAAAATGGTCTGGTGATATAAAGGGATCTCCTGAAAGCAATGTATGAAGGGGAGGGACGTAGGGTAAAGTGCTCAATAAGTCAGTGTCTGGGTTCTTACAGGACAAAATTCAAATCTCATCTCTGCCACTTACTAACTACCTAACCTTGGGCAAGTTCCTAAACCTTGGTAATTTTCTATTGTTTATTCTGTTCGATGGAAATACGAATAGCACCTCCCTTAGAGTCCACTGTGAGGTTAACGAAGTCATGCATGTAAATCACTTACCATAATGCCTAGCACATTGTAAGAACACAGTGAATTACAGTGATAGCAGTGTCAATATCAATATTCTTGTGTTCCTTGGTTGAAAGTCTGATATGGGTACTATCTCTAAATCGCTTCTGTGTTTTCCTTGTAGCACCCAAAGAAAAATACACTTCCAGATCTTTCTCACATACATGTCTGAAGAGTCATCGCAATTAGTAACCCCCTTCGTTGTACACACCAAACGGCATATTCTTTGGGTGATAACAGCTTGCTATGTGGGATTTGGGTCTCTTTTTGCCTTAGATGTTGGTCTGATACTAGCACCACCCCCCAACAGCCGGGCTCCTGGCGGAGGCAGTGGGTGGAGCTAGCGAGACATCTAGTACGGGGCTCACAGGTAACAGAACTCCGATCAGATCCGCCCCAGCTCCCACACAGATATAAGGTTGCATCCCTGCCTGCACAGAAATGACGAAGGACAAAAACAGCCCAGGGTAGGTGGGATCTATCAGCCTGCATCTGTTGTTACTTCCTGTGTTATGAAGAAAACGTTTCCTAGTTCCATTATAAAATAGCTCTCTGATTTCTGTGCAAGTGAGAAATCAAATCTTTGTGTTTATGGGACCAAACAGATGGATTTCTGTTGCCATTTGGTTCCTGGCGAAGTGGGTCCGTGAACAAGGCAGACTGCCAAAGACATAGGTACTAAAGAAAGGGAAAACCCTTCTGATATGTTTGCTGTGCGGTATTCATTGCATACGATCCATTTCAAAGTCATAGTTACTCGTATTTTCAAATGCTGTTTTTACTGATTTCAACTCGGCACCACCTATCATTTATGAACAGTTTTATGGTTTGGTTTAAGCGGTTTTAAATGGCATAGGGAGACAATCACAATTTGTATTCTCAATTAAAATATGTTAAGCACTTATATATTTCAGTATGTTGTATTCAGCTTAAATATATTATTTAAAATAATCTAAAATTACTTGAAAAAAACAGAATCATGAAAAATGTTGTCTATATTATTCTGTGAATAATAGTTTCAACCACTTAATATTTTAAATTAATAATACCATAGGTCTAGCAACAAAAAATAATTATTGGAAATTCTTGCTTTTCAGTTGTTACCGGCATAGACTTCATTACAGGGATAGGCCTCGGCCTTGGTGGATGACCAGGTGCTCCTTTTAGAACATCAGTTAAAACAAAAGTGCAGAAATCTCCCGCCCCCAGAAGCAAACTACCTTTACGCCTTAATTCTCATTATTCCTGACTGTAAGAATGCATTTTCTTTTTCATTATTTCTGTCAGATACAGATAACATCATTGATGTTGTTAACATCATTTAAATTTCAAGATTATGTTATGCTCTTATATAATTAAAGCTATTTTGTTCTCTGGTATGAAGTTTATAGGTGGGCAGGTGAGAAAAACACAATGTTTGAAAGTTGAGTACTTAACCAGATTACTTAATTAGCACCCTCTTCTGCCTGGCTTGACATTTATAGTTGATCATGAATTTGCATCTTGGAAGCCAGAAAACAACAATTATCTGGAAACTTAATTTAACAAATATAAATTTTGCCTGACATATTTTAGGGGTTGAAATTGCCTTGTTAAGAATGAATCTGCCTCAGCTGATGTTACCCTTCTGCTCACTTTTGACTCTTCGTTTAATTTTAAGAAAAAATCTTGCAGTTCTTCTCGCCTCTCTTCCATCAATATTTAAACAAGGAAGGCCATCCGTAGCTCTGAGCCAGATGCAGCTAGCTACATAGAATATGGTTTAGTCACAAAACCAATAGAGTTACCAGAAACCTTAGCAAGTTATTCCTTGAGAAGTAGTCCCAGATACAACACCACTTCTACTCAAAGCCAAAGCTATTGTTGAATGTAAGCTACATCCTGTTCTGTATGCTTTGCCTGTATTAATGGCGTCATCACAACCATTCCTGCAAAGTTTGTATTGTTATAATTCCCATCATAACTGGTGGCATCCTGAGGTAAGAAAAGAGAAAGCAAATTATCCAGCTCCACACAGCTAGCAAATGATGATGGTAGAGTCCACAGAAGCTTGGTAATAGATTTCTTAAAAGTTAAATCGAATCCCAAATTACTTATTTAAAATTCCTTTTACATTTCCTTCATTAGATATTCAAATTACAAAATATGTGCATATTGACACAAATAAAAGAAAAATCTTAATGATGCCACATTAAGAGGATTTCTTTTACTTTTTTTTCTTTTAATTTTTTTTTGCTGTCCCTTGGAGTCAGTAGGGTCACATCCCCTTTCTAATCCTACTCTCTGGGCATGGAGAGCACGTTCACATTTTTCTTCATGCTTATCACATGTATGCTCTCTCACAGGCATGCACACTTTTAAACAAAAATAAAAATATAAACATTTCTCTGAAACTTGATATTTCATCAAGTCGTATATCATAGTGCTTACTCCAGGCCAATAGAGTTGAAGCTGAGCTTTGCATTGGTACATAATTTTCATGTGATGAATGAACCATAATTTATTCATGCAATGATGGATGTTCAGATAAGAAAGTGATCGATTCCCTGAGTGTTTTAAATAGACACCTGACAGAAGCAGTGAAATGAGCCAGGTGCTTTTACCAAAGCTAAGGTCTGATTATGAAGACGTTCCTCATAACACTGCAATTGCTTAGTGATTAAAAGATCAAAATTATGCCTGGCTGCCTCCCAAGTACTCATTTCTTAAATCACTCCGTATCCCCTGAAAGAATGTGGTGAATCTTTTCATGTTTGTCGGTGTGGTATTTTCAGTTTAGATACTTTGTAGCAAAGCGGAAGGAATTGGGTACATTTAATATTAAATTTTTGTTGTTGGAAGGGGAAAAAACACTAAATTATTGCAGTTCTAAATTATGGTTTGAAAAGGAAAAGCGAAAGCAATCAAAAGAAGAAGCAGGAAAAGAGAGGCAGCTCTGACATCAGCACATTGCCTAGGACGTTCTCCCTCAGAGTCTGCTCTTCTTGGCTGATGCAGGAGCAGTGCACCACACAACAAACTGCCAGTCCCAAACTTCTTGTAGTGCCAACTAGCATTCCAAGTAAAACAGAGCAGACCTTTTCAAGCCGCCTAAGTATCTCTTAAGCATAGGAATATGATTCCTTAAATGGTCTTATATTTTCATTTTATAGAGCTCTGAAACAGAGTGTTTTGTTTGTTTGTTTGTTTTGTTTGTTTGTTTCTTTAGTTTTAGTTTTAAGGCAAAGCAAAATTTTGACACCGATTGATAACTTGCCTGTGCACCTCAGAAAAGTAATTCCTCATTTTCTTATTTCTTAAGAACAAACAGCTTACCTACTCATTTCCCTAACTTTTCTTGCATCTAGAACTGAAGCAGATTTGCTAATCTGGTAGTATTCTGTAAAGCTGCAAACTGTGATATTCAGTGAAATTCTCACTGCAAATTGGGAACCGAGAAAGGATATAACACATTCTTTGCACTCCTGTAGAACCCTTCAAGGCTAGAGATGTTGAGCCTGACTCTCTTCACAGCTCCAGTGTCTGAAACAAATATTCTAATGTCTAAATGAAATTGTGCTCATTCCCTCAGGGTTTAGTGTAAAACAATATGCTCTTGAGGTGAGGACAAGAAGGCAATCACCTGAGCACGGGAGTTTTCATGTTGACACTCTGAACGTTCCTTTCTAGACTACCTGGAATCAAGTGACACATCTGAGTGTGTGATATTTGCAAACAGTTTGGCTTATTATCATTGCAATTAGAAATCTTACAAGCATATATACTGGCTCTAATATATGTTTTATTTATACAGATGAATTCTGCCCATTTAGAAACAAAAAAGTTATCTGTAGAATACATTATAGTTTTCATTCTTATACATGGATCAGAATAGAGTTAAGGATGGGTTCTTTTAGCTTTGCCATTTTAAGCAATTTTGTATGCACATAATCATACACTTGAAAGTCAGTTCAGTTTCAATTTATGTAATGATTGTTTTTAATTCAGCATAACAGGAAATCTTTTTTTCTTTCAAATATTAGTTTTGATGATGTTGAAGTATGCTGGTTGAAAACGTTATGATTTTAAAATAGCACAGAACGTCACTTGATATAATATAAAATTTCGATTGTTTTCTAGAAACACTTGTCTCTGTTGAGATTAGCAATAGAAGTTTTAAGTATTGTGCATATATTTCCAATTTGGTTCAACACACATTTCTTTAGCTTTTATTTTTTGCATGTCCCTTGGCTTTTTAAAAAGAAGAATGTTCAAAAGTGATTTAAACATGATTCCGGCTCTCCAGAATTTTACAGGTTAGTGGTGAGACTGAGAGGTACATGCTGAAAAACAAATATGATGTAACAGCAGGAAGGCTGCTACTGCTCAAACAGCAAGAAGTTAAAAACATGAGAACGTGAGCTGATTTGGGGAATGGGAGCATATTTGACTGAATATCCACTGTGTGCTAAGTTTGGGGTTCCAGAGGCTAGCCGACATAATTGTATGCGGGACACATAGACCATAGTCTAGCTCCTAACTCCATCTGCATTTGGTTTCTATCTGTAAGCTCATGTGTAATTACAGACTCAGAACAAAGAAGTGGTTAATTCTTCAGTGGTAAATTAAATATGATACAAGATGGATACTGAACTCCACAAATATCCAAAAGAGAAGCATGATATTAGCTGAATTTTTTATTCTATTGCATTTTCTTAAATCTGTGAAATCCATGTAAGTCTGAACTTAAAGACAGCACTATCTTTTAATTTAACCTGTAACAATTTCAGCAAACCAAAATGTTTGTTAAAATAACCATTAACCGCATATATATCCAAATATTCATTATACATATAAAATTTCTTTAAAATATCATGCTCAGAAATAGAGTAAGTTTTAATTAACAGGAAAATTGTTTCATATCTTGTTATCTTTACCAAAAAGTAAAAATCACCGCTAACAACACTGTATCTATGGATACCTTTTCTTTCTGTTACATCAAAGTGCATCATAGAATAATTCTGAAAATAGGGCCACCCACTCTACTTGATATTGGACTTTTAAAGAAACAAAAGTTTAACTTGGTCACCAATTTACTGCTCCTGGAATTGTACTTTATGAGAACATTTCAAATTAATTGCATCCTTAAACTAGGGTCACATTTGAAATCTCATCCTTTGCTTTTTGTTGTTTATTTTGAAACTTGTTGAAAATTCTTTCCAGGATTGTTTCTATGTGGCATCCAATTTAGAGTACATTTTAAGGGCCTTTTTAAGTAACATGAAATGAAACGTAGGCAATCCTTTAGTGGGTCTGTCGTGTATTAGGACTAAATTGAAACATTTTAAAAGATGTAAGGCCTTTTGGATTATCTGCCCCAAACCTCTCCCGCTATTGATAGGCATCTTGTACTAAGCCATAGCCATCTATTGAAAATTGCCCCAAATGTGCTCTGCTCTTTCTCACCTCCTTGTTTCTGCACAAGCTTACCTCTGCCCAGAATGCCCTTTCTTGCATTGTACAAGAATGTCCAATGACTTCTTTGTACTGCTTCCTCAAGTGCCTGGTCAGATGTGACTGCCCCTTGGAGATCTTTTCCATCTCCAGTGGTGCTGTGCACTTTGAGCTCACCCCGTTAGTTTTACTGCACATAAGCACACTGGTGTCATCACATCACCCATGGATCTCTTTCTCTCCCTCACCTGGGAAGACTCTTTTCTTTGTATTCCCTGAGCTTAGCATGGTGCCTTGCCCTAAGTGTTGGGCTAACCAAAGGTAAAGTATATGGACCACTTTGAAAATGAAAAATATGTTTGATGATAGAATAGCTCTCAAATGCTTTAGTATATTTCCATCAATATGAAGGCAGTTGAAATTGTCTGCTGGATTTCTTTGATCATGAACTATGAGCAGTAGGAATCATGCTGATTAAATTCTCTTTTTTCTTTCTCTGCCTGTGACCATGCCTTAATTCAGGCCCTCATTATATCTCACACAAACTATTTCAAGACTTTTCTAACTATTCCTCCTACCACCAGTTCCTTGTCCTGCCTTCTCTCCTATATGCCACTGCTAGAGCTAACTTCCCTCAAAATGTGTCTGATCACATCACTCCTGGTCTTAAACTCTCACGGTGGTATCCAATTATAATACATAGTCCAGGCTTTTCAGCCATAATTCAGGACCTGAGCCTGTAAGCACTGTAAGATCTGAGACATTGTCATGTTTTGCCCACCATTACCCCCCAGCATCTAGCATAGTACTTGGCATAGCCTAGGTGCACAATGCACATGGGCGAGTAGCCCATTTCGTCAAATCTAAGACGGTGGTGATCAGAAAACACATCATTGTTTTATGTACTGCAAGAAAAAAAAATCTGCCAATTAAACTAAGGCACAATACATTCTTATTCTTTGAATTTTTATTTTATTCTTATTGAAAAACCATTTTTATATTTCAGGAAAAAAGATTTTATTATATGTCACTCTAATGCATAAATAAAAGGGAAACATAAGAAAAAATACATTGGTTAAGGTAATTATTCCAACTTTATGTTTTAAGTTTGACCTTTATGAATCTCTTTCTACCTGAGAATCATTGATATTTGTGTTTCTCAACACAGCATTCTCCATTTCATCAGGAGTATTAGAGTTGAAGCATTTCTTAAAAGAGTCATTTTAGGTGAGTGGGTTGCCTGAGCTCAGGAGTTCGAGACCAGCCTGGGCAACATGGTGAAACCCATCTCTACTAAAATACAAAAAATTAGCCGGGCGTGGTGGCATTCACCTGTAGTCTCAGCTACTCAGGAGGCCGAGGCAGGAGAATCGCTTGAAGTTGGCAAGGGGAAGTTGCAGTGAACCAAGATGATGCCACTGCACTCCAGCCTAGGAGACAGAGTGAGACTCTGTCTCAAAAAAAAAAAAAAAAAAAAAAAAAATTATGTGTGTGTATATGTGTGTGTGTGCGTGTGTGTGTGTGTGTGTGTATATATATAAATATAAAAAATAAAAAAGAGTCATTTTATTTCAAGTTGCTGACACCTACTTTGCAAGTTTTGATGTCCACGTACAGGTAGTGACAACATCAAAACTGCTGCCCACCCAACGGCATCTTCATTTCGGAGGTGTTAAAATGTTAAAAAATAATAATAACTAAAGTTCATCTCAGAATTGATGAAATTAATTATCTTATTCATGGAATGAATGTATGCTATTTTTAGCCTGCCCCCAACATACTCTTCCAGTTTCCTCTTTCCACTACTCAATCCTTCACACTTTTACTCCAAACTATGAGATTTTGTGAACTGGGGCAGACACTTTTTTGACTCTGTGTTGTTGCATTCATTCCCATGTAATTGCCATCTTCAAGCCTTTCTTACTTCCCCAGATGAATGGGGTCTCGTCTGCCTTGCCACCCTCTGAGCATTTTGTGTATACTTATTTGAATATTTCTCACATTTTTTAGTAATTGCATGTTGAAAGATAAGAACTAACACTATAGTACTTTTGTCCATACCATTGCTGCTTGCACACAGCTATTATTTGATAAAACTTGATTTAATATAGTTTGATGTATTTCCTTCCTTTTATTTGCTTATGGAGTGATTTAGAGTTCCAGAGTTGTCCAGGGAGAACTTCTGATACTATTGCTTTTGTATGACTTGGTGCCCTTGGTCAAGCATCATTTAACAAAGGATTTGTTGTTTTGAGTTAGTCAGAGTATTTAAGTTTTGTGTTGGCCAAGGCCCATGTTTTACAAAACAAACAAATATAAAACTCAACCCAATATTTTTGTGCATTTCGTCAGGATTGAACAGTCTATTTGATAAACGATAATTTACATCTTCATATTTTTTACACTAAAATCAACCCAGAGACCAGAACCTAAATAAGAAAACTAAAAGCAATTATAGAACTTTCAGGAGCAAGTGTAAAGTCTCAGTTGAAATACTGTCTATTGATAAAAACATTAGCCAAGGGCAAATGCATGTCCTTTAAAACTGTCTTCTCATTTCATTACTGAGTGTTAAAATTAAGAGTCTGTGTCTGAATTCCTAATGTTAGTCATGAGTCATTCTATTTATAGATGTTGATGTAATTCTCAAAGAGATGCCAACCAAGGAACAGGTGATGACCCTCTAGAGCAGTGTTGCTGAAAATATTGTCTGGTCTGATCAGTCACCTGGGATACTGGACAGAAATGCAGCTTCCTGGGGTCAGACTCATACCTTTGGACTCTTTTGACTCCCAGGATTCTGAGCAATTCTTAAAGAAAAGGAAGTTTGAAAGTTTGTATTTTTAGATTATGATCCATTGAATCCAGTACTATGAAAGATATATTTAGTGTTTTCCCAATAGACCTAGATTAATACCCAAATTCCAATAGAGCTCTTGCTTCTTGGCTGTACTATTCAATGCTGTTTAGTCATGTAATTCAAAAACTAAAAAATATTTTCTATAACATTTTTATGACTAGTTTTTCACCATTAATTGTTATAAACTTAATGACATTTCACTTCAATCTATACAGGAAGTTAATAACTTTTCCTATGAATAGATAGAAGAAAGAAATAAAAAGAGATCATTTTGTATTGTATGCTTTCCAGCGGAAATGATCTATGATATAGAATTAAATAAAGAACTTCTTAAAACAATTCTGAGTCACTGCAAGCGCTCAGAGAGATGTGAGTCATCATAGGTCACCCAGAGGATGAAGATGTAGCTAGGAATAGAACGAAGATACTGTCTTTCTGTCCCATACCCACTTGCCTGCTTCCTCCGACAATTCAAATTCATTCATCGAGTCATATGACTGTATAGTAGTGTTGTTGTTTCCTGAATAGCTTTTTATTAAGGATTTTCTGGGCTTCTAGCATATTCAACAGAAGCAGAATTAACATTATTTATCTTAAAAAATCATTGGATTATTTATGAAATAAAAACAAAACTTGTAAAAATGATCAAATAATGGAATTTGATTCATCTGGCACCACTGTCTTATTTTTATTGATAAAATAAATATGTTGGAAATTATTTAATGCCATCAATGTAATTTGAGGAAGAAATAAATGGAATCTATCTTGATGAGCAGCTATTGTGGGTTTCTTTTCTCCACATCATGATTTCACCTACATGTTTTCTTTGCAGCTTGCATAGCCTATAGAATATCCATCCATGATAACATAACCATACATTGGCAGCTATTTGATTACCTTTTGAGCCTTGTTAATTCCTCTGCTCAGCTGTTCTTTGAACTGGTCATGAAATTAAGCATTAAGTCCCATGTCAACCAAAGGAACGATAGATGAATGGAGACTCACGAATCCAGAAGACCAAATAATGTGTGTGCATGTGTTTGTGTGTGTGGTATGTGTGTGTGTTCTTCCTGTAAATTCCAGTTGCATTTATTATATGCATTGTACATAAAAACACATCATCAAATTGACCTTTAATTAAGTGGCTAAGACATCTGAGTGGCATTATTTTTAGACAGTATTTTTTAGTAGTTCTCCACTTCTTAAGCTAGAATTTATTAATTGAATGCCTACTTATCTGTTAAAGACATTTGATAAATACCTCCAATGTGCCAGTCAGTGTGCCAATCACTGTGCCAGGCACTGGGATTCACTGTTGTGCAAAATAATTACTTTGGATTAGGTCACCTTTTATTAAAAGATTAGTGCTGTTGTCCCAGAAGTGGGTTAGTTAGTTGTCTTGGGATAAGTTTCTGATAAAAGGATGAATTTTGTCCCTTTCCCTGCCCTCTCCAGTGTTTTCTTTACCTTCTACCTTCTGCCATGGGATGATGCAGCAGGAAGGCCCTCACAAGATGCTGGCACCTTGATGTTGGACTTTCTAGTCTCCAGAACTTTGAGAAATAAATATTTCCTCTTTAAATTACCCAGGCTGTGTTATTCTGTTATAGCAACAAAAGCCAGACTAAGACAGAAAATTGGTACCAAGAGGTGGGACTGTGCAATAATAACTACCTGAAAATGTTTAGACAGCTTTAGAACTGTGTAACCAATAGAGGCTGGAAGAATTCAGAGGAGCAGGCTAGAAAAGGCTAGATTACTGTAAATGGAGCATTAAGGACAATTCTGATGAAGGCACAGAAGACAAGAGCTGTAGGGAAAGCCAAAATCTTCTTAGGGATTATTTAAGTGGTTGGTATGAGAATGTTGCTAGAAATATAGACAGTAAATGCCGTTTGGATGAGCTCTCAATTAGAAATGTAGAACAAGGTATTGGGAACTGAAGGAAAGGCCATCATTCTACAAAATGGCAAAGAAGTTGGCTGAATTGTGTCCATGCCTGAGGACTTTATGGAAGACAGAATTGAAGAGCAATAAACTAGAATATCTGGTGGAAGAAAATTTTTAAGTAGAGTGTTGACAGAGCTGTGTAGCTGCTTGTAACTAGTTATAGTAAAATGCAAGTGGAGAGAAATGATTTAAAGACTGAGTTTATAGCTAAAAATAAGAAGAACAGAAAGATTTGGAAAACTCTCAGCCTGGCCACATGAAGAATAAAAAAGCACGTTCGGGAGAGAATTCTAAGGGTCTGACCAAGCAACTGTTTACTAAAGAGATTAATGTGGATAGAAGGAAGCCAAATTCTATTTATCAAGATAATGGGTGAATGACCCCAAAGGCATTTCAAAGATTTTCCTCAAGCTAGGAACTTGAGGGCCAGATTTCCAGAGAGCTTCCCTTAAAAGCTCAGCATTTGCTGCCCAGGTCTGCCGTGGGACTCTGTTCCCTGCATTTTGATGCAGTGCTCTTTGGTTGCCCCAACTGTGGCTCAGTTGGGCCCAGGTGTGGCTCAACCTGCTGCTCTGGAAGGTAGAAGCTGTAAACCATGGTGGGTGTCCACATGGTGCTAATTCTACAGACATGCAGAATACAAGAGCTGTGGAAGTATGGCTTCCTCCACCAAGATTTCAAGGACTGTTATGGATAGCCTGGGGGCCCAGGAAGAGATTTCTCACAGGCATAGAATTATTGCCGGAGCCCTCACTAAAGCAATACCTAGTGAAGCCGTGAGAGTGGGGCTACTTCCAGGATCTCAGAACTGTAGAGCTACTAGCTTGCAGCATCAGCCTGGGAGAACTGGAGGCATGAGACTCTAACCCAGGAGAGCTGCTGGGTGGACTGAGCCCAGCAATCCCACAGGGCGGGACTGCCTGAGGCCTTGGGAGCCCGATGCCTGCCTCAGTATGCTCAGGTCAATTCTGGAACTGTCAGGCAATGTTGTTTTCCCTGTTAGGTTTTAGACTTACTTGGGACCAGTTAGCCCTTTCTTCTTGCCTATTCCTCTTTTTTAAAATGAGAATGTATACCCTATACCTGTCCTACCATTGTTTTTAGGAAGCATGTAATTTGCTGACTTCACAGGCTCATTGCTAGAGAGAAATTTGTCTCAGGATGAATTATGCCTTGAGTCTCAGCCATATCTGATATAGATGAGACTCTGGACTTTGGACTTTGGAGTTGATGCTGGAATGCATTAAGACTTTTGGGACTGTTGGGATGGAATGAATATATCTTGCATTGTTAGAAGGACATCAGTTTGGGGGCCTGGGGTAGAATTCTGTGATTTGAACATACCCTCAAAGTTCGTGTGTTGGAAACTTAATCCCCAAGGCAACAGTGTTGGAAGATAGGGCCTGGTAAGAGGTGGTTGCATCACCTCTTATTAAAGAATTAATGCTCTTATTGGGGAGTGGGCTAGTTATTGCGGTATTGGGTGCCTGATGAAAGGGTGAATTTAGCCCCCTTCCCTGCCCTGTCTTATGTTCTCTTCCCCTTCTGCCATGGCCATGCTATGACACAGTAAGAAGGCCCTCATACAATGCTGGCACTGTGATACTGGACTTCCCAGCCTACAGAACTGTGAGGAATAAACTAATTTTCTGTATTAAATATCCACTCTGTATTGTTCCATTATAGCAATACAAAGCAGACTAAGACAAGCACATTACCTATAAATAAGGCTAGCATACTCTTATCTGAAAAAAAAAATAATTACTTCCTTCTAACTATCTAGCTTCTGGCACAGGTTAGGAATAATCTTCTCTCTTCCTGTCCCCATCTACAATAAGCTAACCATTATCTGTTCTACACAGGAGCTCTTCATTAGAAGGAAGGCAGTCCCAAATCTTGAAAAGCCCAGGACATAGTATGTCTGTTGTTCATTTTGCTTAATGTGTCTGTCATGATACAGCCTCATTTATAAATTTCTGGTGTTTCCTATTGCATCAACTGCCGCACTGTGCTGCTTCACTAATTTCGTAAAAGACATTTCTTGTACTAAAGGCTGTCAGAAAGATAATACATGGTTAACCCTCATTTTTCATCAGGTGCCACAAGCCAGCATATGCTACAATCAAGGGGAGATGGAGCATCCATACATTTCTCTTCCTCTGGCTATAGAGTTGGCTGTTGACTGTCCACTCCTCACAGTCGCTTATTCATTAATTCATTTACTTGTTTTAAAATAAAATCTTTATTGAGTGCCTGCTTTGTGGAAGCACTGTGCTAGGTACAAGAGATGCAATAGTTGACCAGGCAGAGATGGTCCTAGCCTTAGGAATTTCAGTTTATCACTTGCAACTCACCTTAAATTTACTTTTAACATCATTGCTCTCAGTCACTGACTTCTAAGTTGACAGTTACCCAAAGAATAGATTACCGAGAATCTCTTTAAACCTAGAAATATCTGTAAAGACTTTCATTACACCATCGGAGTCTGCCCTGTCCTTTAAAAGCTGCCATTGTCAGTTTCCACGCACAGGATTAAGTGCCTTCATCTTTTTATGTATGAGAAACATGACTCGCAGTACCTTATATTCTGCTTCCAATTATCTGAGGACTGCACAGAAGACAATGAGGTGGATTCTAATGAGACATAAAGACCTGTGTTCTGTTTCCTACTATGCCATTGCTTGGTACTTTGAAAGTATTTGTACCAAGTAAAATGAGAGGGTCACCTACAGCCTTGGTTTCAGAAGCAGCTCTAATGGTGGCTAGGGGCTTAAAAGTCTCTAAAAGTGACTGTGCCTCATGCCTGGGAAAAACCAGGTTCACTGCTGGTGAAACAATTTGTAGAATATTGTCATTTTATAGAAGTAAGTTAATAAGCATCCATCTGATGGTATGTTTCAAAAGTTCTGGGCATGTTCTCCTTAACATGTCTCATTAAGGAAAAGACTTTCTGTAAGGCAAAACCTTTCCCTGTACTGAGAATGTACTAGCCATGTACACTGGTCTAAGACAGATGACTGATGGATAAGCCAAAATCACAGACTAATATGAAGAGGATGTTTTACAGGTATTTTTATATATATGTAATTACATATAATTGGATGATATATTTCCATATTATATATTAGTTATATATAAAGTGCAAGTAAGTTAATGACACGTGTATATTAAATTAAAATCTATATTAGTTATATATTTTATATTTATATATATTTAAGACATGAAGAGCTGAACAAGCAGATGTTTAGCCTGAAGGAGAGAACACTAGGGGGACATAATAGCAAAGCACGTATATTTGTGAATCTGTTTATCCAAGAGCAGTTACATTTGTCCTGTATGGCCTCAAAAGCAAATTAGAACTAATGGTTTAAGATTATGGGAATGGATTTGAGCTCACTATAAGGAAAATTTTTCTCAAATTCAGATCTGGCTAGAGTAAGAATAGTCTCCCCTGAGAGATGGTGAGTTCTCTTTCCTTAGATGTACTTAAACATAAAAGAAGAATTCTAGAGGGGATTTGGCCAGGCTCAGTGGCTCATGCCTATAATCCCAGCACTTTAGGAGGCTGGGGCAGGTGGATCACTTGAGATCAGGGGTTCGATACCAGCCTGGCCAACATAGTGAAGCCTCGTCTCTACAGAAATAAAAAAATTAGCTGGGCATGGCAGTGTGCGCCTGTAATCCCAGCTATTCAGGAGGCTGAGGCAGGAGAATCACTTGAACCCAGGAGGTGAAGGTTGCAGTGAGCAGAGATCATGCCACTGCACTCCAGCCTGGGCAATAGAGCAAGACTTTGTCTCCAAAATAAAAATAAATAAATAAAATAATTTTGGAGAGGAATCGAGCTTTGGGTATGTAGTTTAAATACATGGCCTTTAAAACTATTTTAAGCCTGGAAATACAGGATTCCTGTTGATTCTCAGTTTCTTTATTTGTAAATTGACAATAATGTTACCTGTCTTGTCACCTGCAGATTATTGCGCAGATGGGGACAGATAATATGTGCAGTGTCACAAAAATATCAGGAATGAGTATTTCTATTGCAGCAAAGGAAATTACTCATTAATGAGTGTGAATCAGATGTGACTAATACCACAGGTTATTCATTATCATCTATAAGAAACATTCAAATTAAAACACCTAAAGATATTACATGTACTTGTGTTTTTGAAACTATGTTTAGAGAAAAGGACACTGACTCACTTTAAAAGGATTTGGATTACTAACGGATTTATTTATATTTTGTATTTAATTTTAGTCAGTTGTATTAATGTCTTCTTTTTCTAATATGTTTAAGATGATGGGGGACCTTGCAGACTGGTTTTTGTTTGTTTGTTTGCCTGTTGATCTGTTTCGTATGTCTTACATTAAAGCAATTACGGAAAAGGATAATAATCTGTCCCGGGAAATCCTACCTCTGCAAATAATTTAGTAGAATTAAAACCATTTAGAGAAATTAAGTTAGATTTCCCAGATTTATGTATTCACATTCCTACAATAGTTTTTATTAGCCTTTAAAAGTTACAAGGTTTACCTGATTGTTATGCTTTAGGCAGCACACAGATGTATAAATGAGATATCATGTTGTTCCTCTTAATTGCTCTGTCTGCATGAATGTGTAAGTTTGTTTTTTCACCTCTGTGTAAATCATTACCCATTCATATACTCTTCAATTCCTGAGTGAACTTTCGGAAAACACTTTGCTTCTCTGAATGAATAGCAAATGCAACACAAGACCTTGGATAAGCTATTTAAAAGTCAAATAAGAGCCGCTGAAGAATGACTCAGTCAGCAGAAACATTATCATGGTGAAAACATTTCCTACTCTTCTCAGCATCGTCATTTATTTTGTTTTCCTAAAATTAATTAATATATTCAAAAGTCAACAAAATTCCCCCTATTGATAACGTGCAAGAAACAGAAACATTTGCCAGAAGGCACTGCATCAGGAGTTAGAAGACCTGGTTCTGATAGTTGCTAATTTTGTGACTGTGGGAGATGCATTCACTTATCTGAACCACATTTTTTCTCATGTGCTCGAGAGAACAAATAATGATCAACCCACCATGTCTTGAGGAAGGATCAGTGGGGACAATATATATAAGTACACTTAAATTATTTCTGTATTTCAGTAGTAGTAAGTGAAACCACCTACATTCTTTCCAATAACAATACCTAACATTTTTACAATTCTTTTACAATCTATTATTTTTACAATCTATTATTCCTCATTGTTTATTATTTTCATTTTATAGGTGAGAGATCTGAGGTTCAGAGGGTTTAAAATGATCTATTGATACCAGTAATTGGTTTACCCATAAGTTACCTCCACTCTTTTGAATGAATACCTATTTCCCTAAGCCCGTATTTTATATACTTTGGAGAAACAGAATAGCGAGTCAAGGAGAACACAGAAAAAATTGTGGGGAGAGAGGCTGGTTGTCAGCCTTAATAAAGTTTGATGCTCTTCTTACTTAAATGACTCTTTCATGTGACCTTCAACTATAATAGTATTCTAAGTGGAGTTAGGAAGAGATTTAATGGGAGGGGGGTTTATTGAATCCATTTTCAATGTAATGCATAAACGTTTAGTTTTTCTCAGTTAAGCCAGGTATCAGTTGAAGGCAGTATTTCTCAACATGTTAATAATTGTTCCTGCCTCTCAAATAAGAAGAGTTCTTAGGCATGTTTTTCATAATCTCCCCGTAATAAAATGTTGACACAAATATACTGCATGTCTGTTTATGTTCTTTGGTCCTTTGGAGCTCCTGAATCATAGTGCTAAGATTTTTTTCACCCCAAGACCTAATTTGGTATGATGAGAATACATGATGGAAGGCTGAGCAATGTATCTCTGCTTAGAGAAGTGGCATAGATGTTGGGAGCACAGCAAGGCTGTATCAGTCTGTCTTGATTCAAATCCTAGTTTAGCCACTTACCTGCTGTGTAACCTTGCTAAATTACATAACTGATCTTTGTCTAAACAAGCCTATCTGTGAAGTAGGGATTGTAAAACAGCAGCATCATATTGTTACTCATTAAAGTGCTTAGGACAACACTGGCATTTTGGAGCTCAATAAATGCTTTTTTGCTGTATTATAGAATCCTGAATTAGAAATAGGAAAACCTGAGCTCTAAGCCTGACTTATCTGTGTAGCACAGACTCAATTATTGCTCAGAGCCTCAGTTTCTTCATAGACATACAGTTGATTTCACTCAAAACTACAGATCCTTCCAATTGCAGAATGTAGTTATACAGCTTCATCTGTTTATCTCTATAGTTAAGTGAACTTACCTATTTTTTTCTGTTACTTATTTACTAATTTTATTTTAGCCTACGAATTTCTAAAAATCTCTGATTATATTCTCATAGTTTTGTCTTATTGTAGCCTACTGACTTGAACCCAGAATCGTCATATAAAGGTACTGTATTCCACAAATATTTCCTTTGGAATAATAATAGCAGTTATGCTTTAAAAACATTTTCATGGCCAATATTGCACTAATTCTCAAAACATCTTGTGATGAAGATATTTTTATTCTTATTTCGTGATGAGAAAACTGATACCATAGTTAATGGAGTGAAGTCAAGCTATGAGGACGAAAACCTAAGTTGTCTATTCCTAGACCGAAAATATTAATTAATTAGATATGTACATCTGTGAGAAGAGGCTTATTGCCTCCATGACAATTTTTTGGCATTAAAAAATGCAAAAATTGAAAAAAGACATAAAGAAGAAACTATTCACTTCCTGACTTCTATTATGGTATTTTTTTTTCTCTTCCTCCTTGAGTGCAGGAGCTTTCGACATGACAAATGCCAGCCTATCACAGCTATCCTTAGGAGATATCCCCAGGTTGCTTGGCACTAGTGTAGTAGCAGTGAGAGAAACCCTTGGCAGTCAATCCATCTGCCTTTTCTGTTGTTGACTTCATAACTGTTGAGTGGCAGGTCTTACTTATCCTGTAGCTGGAAGAAATTTTTTTTAAAAATGTTCATTTATTTGATGAGTATTTATTGAGCACAAAGCATATCTCAGGCTTCATTACACAATAACCATGGATTGTCATCTCTTATCTGTTCGTTGTTCTGTATCACTGAGGATGGGCCTCTTCTTTGCTGTCACTACATCTATACTCATTCATTCATTCAATGAGCGTTTATTGAGTAGTTACTATACGCTAGGTACTAGAGATAAAGTAGAAAGGAAAACAGTTTGATTAAAGTTCCTGCCCTCATTCCAGGAGGAAAGGGGAGATAAGCAAGACACTTTAATATATACAGTATGTTAAATAATTTTCAGTATTAAGGAGAAAAATTAAAAAGGGAAGGGGGATATAAAATGTTGGGTGGGGTGACATTTTAAATGATTGGCCCTGGAAAGCCTCAATTGAAGGTGATTTGGGGTCAATACTGGAAGGAAGTGAGGGAGTTAGCTGTGGATGTCTGGGAGATGAGCATTCCCAATGGAAGGAAAGTAAGTACAAAGGCCTGAAGTGGAGGCATGCCTGATGTGCTTGAAGAACAATGAAGAGGACAATGTGATTGAAGTGGTGTTACCAAGGTGGCAGGAGGGGTGCAGGAGTAATAGGAGTTGAGGTCAGAGAGGCAATAAGAGGTCAAACCGTGTACAGCCTTGTAGTTCATTGCAGAGACTTTTGCTTTAACACTGATTGAGACGGGAAGCCACTAGAGGTACTGAACAGAAAAGTGATGTGATCAGATTTACGTGTTAACAGGATCATTTTAGATGCTATTTTAAGAGTAGACTAAGGCAAAGCAGAGAGACAAGGTTTAGATGCTGTTGAGATGCTGTTGACTTGGTAAGAGATGCTGTTGGCTTGGGCTAGAATAGTGGTAATGGGAGGATGAGAAGTGGTCAAATTATTGATAAATTTTGAAAGTATACCCTGCAAGATTTGATGAGGGACCAGTTGTGGAGTGTAATAAAAAGAGAAAGAACAGGAATGATACCAGGGTTTTTGTTTTGAGTAGCTATAAGACTAGAGCTGTCATTAGTAATATGAGAAACATCATGACCTGTCAACATCCTTTCTGTTATATCACTAGATTAAGAGTGGATGACTTCACCAACTTGAACATAATGGCAGGATACTGTTATAGTACTTTATCCAAGAGAGAATTTTGAGATTGGTTTCCACTCTAGAGTATTCCATGAATTAGCCATGTGATGTATGATTCAACCACTTACTGTAACTCTCAAATTTATTTATTTGCAAATGAGACTGACTCAGACATTATCTTCTCTAAGAAGCCTTCTCTAATATCATTGTCCAAAGAGTATTCATCAGTGTCTCTACTGACCTACTTCTATACCTTGTATAAACTTCTAATAGTCCACATATTTTGTACTTGATATATCTATTTTCCTTACTATACCATCTGGTCCTCAATTGAGTCATAAATTTTTGCCTCCTGTGTACACCACACATGTTAGACACTTAAAATCTTACTTTACATGATTTCTGAATTTAATAAAAAGATGAACATTTGTCATTGTTTCATGAAATTCAGTGTTCATAGTATAATCTTAGAAAATATTATAGGAGTAGGAAGGAAATATTAGTATCATTGTTTTGAAATATGGATTATGCCACCCAGAGTCACTTTTTTTGTGGAGAGAGTGTGGCAGACGAGGGGGACTTCTTTTTCAATACCAATTCTTTTATCCCTAATAGTTTACATTAAACTAGTGTAGTTTGATCATGCTCTTGATTATTCTTCAGAAGTTAAACATTTAAATTACATGATTATCTTTTGATTTTTTGCTCTCAATTCAAGAATTTACGTTCTTATAAACTTAATTTATAAGAATGTAATGTATTTCCAATTCACTTTACATTTATTGATGCCCCCCTAGAGGAAATACATTTTTATGATAAGTATAAATGTAGAAATAGAATAATGATGAAAGGCTCAAGGTCTGCCACTAAGGAAATCTAGTTTGCATCATATAATTTAGTTATACTGGAAAACACATACCACAGTGTTGCATCATGGAAGAACCTCAATAGATGTCATTTTTCTGTATATAGATGATATCCTCATAGTGGATATTGAATACATGTAAATATATGCAAAATACAACCCTGATTAGGTATATTAAAATATAACTTATGCTATTGATGGCTAATAGATATTTTTATTTGATATTGTACAGCTGATAAATGATGATACTTATTGATTACTTACAACATACCTGATATAGTACTTGGTATTTCATATTTGCATCTTTATTCCACAACATTGTAAACTAAGGAATATCCTCTCCAATTTTTAGTTAAAGAAAGTTGCTGCTGGTGATAATTTCAAGTTTTGAGCCCAAGTCTGTTCCCAAAGCCTGACATTTTTTTTCACTTCCAAACTACCTTCCAGAGCATTTCATCCACTGTTGAGAGATGAGATGACCAGGACTCCTCAAGGTCAGGTCAACACCAGCTGAAATCCACTTTTCACTTGCTTCCTTCATTCTGTCTAGTTTAGCAAACAACAAACAATTATCACATTCATGAAGAGTGGGCTTGTTTGTACTAATATTTTCAGGGCTAGTCTTTGATGTAAGCTGTATTCTGTGACTATATTGACTGAACTTGAATACTTTCTAACAAATATAGTAGTGGGATTCATCGCGTTTCTTTTACCCTATTTGTAAGTTAGCCTGTCACTGCTTATTACTGGTGGCTTGATAGGCAGCATGACCCTCAGCCTAAGTCCTTGCTTCTGGCCTCTATATCCCACAGGGATGATACTGATGGAAGCTATACTTACAAAAGTATATTGAGCTTTGGGAATCCACTCATTTTATAGTAAGCAGTAAGCAAACCTGCTCTTTGTCTTGAAGGGTGACATTATCTCATTAATAAAGATTGCTCATGGCAAATACACTCTGAGAAGTGGCCAGGGAAAGAAAAGCCAAGGCCTTACTTACATGCTTTGTACTCCCAATCAGATGTGTAGGAGCACAAGACATCCATGGAGGATATCTCTCCCAACTGGATTCTTGTATTTCTGAACTTCAAGATCTAATCTTTCTTAGAGACAATGTTGACAGGTTAGTAAAACCATAATTTCAAGCATCCAAATAGTACAACTACCAATGGAAAATAGTAACATTTTGCTAATTATTTCTTTGTGTTTAGATATTAGTCCCAAATGGCCTGAGTGATTAAAATTTAGATTAGGTTAAAGTATGAGGGAAAAGTGTGTTTAGAGCTAGAAAGAGAGTGACAGAGATGGAGATGGATGGATAAATGTTTGATCCATTAGTCTGTGGTGGTAATGATTATGGGAATGAGACAGGAATATAAGTAGCAATGTGTATTTATTCATTCTTTATCTGTTTAATGACAATGTTTGTCTAATACTAGCCCCCATTCTAGGTCTTGGAGAGAACAGCCATGGACAAGACCAACAAGGTCTTCACCCTCAAGGAGCTTACATTTTAATGAGTATAGTAAGGAAACAAACATGCAAACAGTAAATAAGATCAGAAAGTGACAAATGCTATGAAGAAAACTAAACAATTTTTGAGTTGACTTTAGTTATCATGTTCCCAGAAGCCTTCGCTGAGGCACTCACATTTGAGTGAATATGTGATTATTAGAAGATAACTATACATATACTACACCCCCTCCACACACACAAAACAGCAACACTTCAGGGTGAGTAAGTTTTCTAGGCAAAAGGAATACGTAGTCAAAGACCATAAAGCAGAAGTAAGCTGGGTTTGTTTGAAGGAGAACAAGTGGTGGAGAGAGGGTGAACACAGGTAAGATTAAGAGGCCATGGAGACAAACTGGTAGTCAAGGGGATGGTCAGGTAGTATCTTTGGGGAAGTCATGGCAAGGAATTTTGTTTGTCACTGAAAGTTTTAAATTATGGTGTGATATATTTGGATTTATGGTTAATATGGGCTACACTGGCTCCTTATGGCTTGGATTGTGGAACAGATTGTAGTTGGACAAGAGAGAACACAGAGAGTCTAATAATGTTTGCAGAACTTGAGCTGAGAGAGAGTACATTTTTAGGGATCATTTCATCATGAGAGACACAAATACATTGAAGTTAGTTGAAACAACAATGAATTTATAGGTCATGAAAATGAAGGGCAGAAAGGTAGTCAGTTGCCATAAGAAACTGACTGCATATTCCTTTTGCCTAGAATACTTACTCATCCTGAAGTGCTGTTGTGGTCGTTATTTGTTTGTTTGTTGTTGTTGTTTGTGTGTGTGTGTTTGGTATATGTATAGCTATCTTCTAATAATTACATATTCACTCAAATGTTAACACTTCAGAGAAGTCGTCTGTGAACATGATAACCAAAGTCAACAGAAACTATCAGGAACCAAGGGATTCATTCTTTCTCTTCCTCCTTCCCTCCCTCCCTTCTTGCCTACAGACTTTCTCTGCTTTGGTAATCTATGACCAACCAGAAGTTCTTCAGCTCCACTTTACATCATTTCCCAGTTTGAATGCATGAGAATGGTTATATATCTTCTCTGAATCTATGTTCAAATTTCACTGACGAAACTTCACTTGATTTGTCTTGGGCCATATGTCCACTTCTGATCCAATTGGCCAGAAATGAGCTGAGCTAGAGTACTTAAATTGGGATGGCAGGAGCTATGAGAGCACAGTTATACATGCAAGAGCATGTACAGTATTGGCTTATAGCTTAATTAATTTCTGCTGCAGCTGTAGAAATATAAAGGAACAAATGTGTTGGCTGTTCGTAGTCTTGAATGTTTGGCTAGGGTAAACAGAAAATAACAGGTTTTGAGTAAGCAGTACAATTTAGTCAAGTAAATGGGCAGCTTGTGATTAACAGTGTCAGTATCGTGAGTTGTATAAATTAGGGATCCTCAAGGCCTCCTTTGGTGTTCCCACATGTAGAAAGGTTAAAACAAAAGTGATATTCAAAAACAGGCAACAGATATATCTTACAGTATGTTGGTAAAACATGAAATAGGCATCTGGAGCGACAAGGGTAAAATCAGGTTGCAGTAATGAAGAAGTTGGTCAGACAGGTCTGTAGAACTCTTTGAAGAAGGTGAGTTTAAGCAATGGTGCAAATGAAGTGAAACAAAGGCACGAATAGAAGACACAAATGAATTTGCCAAACAGGTATCTGTGGGGGAAGCATTTTAGGCAGGGCAAGTAGGTAGAACAAAACGCCTTAGGTAGGAATATACTTGATCAGTTTGAGGAGCAGCAAAGAAGCCACAGTGGCTACAGTGGAATGAATTAGTGAAAGATAGTAAGAAAGAAAGTCAGTGAGGTAATGGAGTTGGAGGAAGTATCTCGTGATTGGCCTGTAGGCTCCCTGGACTTTGGTTATTTTTCAGAGCAAAGCATAGCCATTGCAGGACTTTGAGCAGAAGACATACCACATTTAGTAGTAAGTACTAAATTTTCTCATATAAAAGTACATACATTTCTCATATAAAAGTACATCTATTAAAAGTACATACATCCTATGAAGTTTGTATATTAAGAATCAGAAGATGCACTACCAGAAAAATGTAACGGAAACCATTCTTCCAGTTATTTCTGTATTTTGAATATAGACCTAAGTTTTGGTGGCAGATTGGAGGTGGGTGTGAATAAAAGAAGGAAATCAAGAATAAGTCCAAGTATTTTGGCCCGAGCAACTGAAAAAATGGACTTCCCATCAACCAAGATGGGAAAGACAGTGGGGTGGAACAGTTGGAGGGAAATAAAAGTTTAGTTTGGACATGTGAACTTTGTGATGTCTGTTAGGTGTCCAAATGGAGATGCCAATAGGTTTTTGAGACTTTTGGAGAGATCTGGTCTGGAGATAGAAGTTTGGAAATTGTTTGCATATAAATGGTATTTAAAGCCATGGCTTCACTGAGGCCATAAGTGTAAATAGAAAAGAGAAGGCCAAAGTTTGCCCTGGAGCATCCAACATTAATAGGTCAGGGAGAAGAGGTGGATCTAGCAAAAGAGACTGAGAGGAAGTGATCAGTGAGGTATGTGAAAAGACATATGAGTGTGACATCTTAGATATTAAGTGAAAGAAGAGGGACTGATAAACTGTGCCATCTGCCAAGGTAAGGACTGATAACTGACCATCAGATTTAGCAATGGTCATTGCTGACCATTGGAAGTCATTGATGACCTTGATGCGAGCAGTTTTGGTGGTATGGTAAAGTGAAAATTTGACCAGGGTGGATTTAAAAGAGAATGAAAGAGAATTAGAGACAATAAATATGAGTCCATGCTTTTAAGGTGTTTTTTGGTAAAGGAGGCCCAGAAATGGGACTGTAGCTGGCTGGGGAAGTGGGATCAAAAGAAAGTATTTATGAGAGTAAAAACAGCATGTTATATGCTGATAGTAACAGTTTAGTAGAAAGGGAAGGGTGGATTACAGAAGAGAGAGGGGAAATTATTAGAGCAATTGGCTTGAATAGATGATAGGAAATATCTAGTACATAAGTAGGTGATTAATAATTTTAATGTTAATAATTAGCAATAATTTATTTGAAAAAGTGTTTCTCTATTAATTGCTTAGAGAGTTTTTCATCACTCTGCTCAAAAACCTTTTGTAGCAGCCCATTGCCTACTCAATCCAGCCTAGGAACCTCAGCCCAGCAGGCAAGATGATTGTACTCTGACCTCAGTGTACCTTACTGGCTTCATTTCCTTCAGTTTTCCCACTTGTGCCTAAGTTAAAGAACTTTCACATTAATCTTTGTTTCTTTGTGTATTGCATGCAATAGACTAGGTTATTCACTAACCATAGACCTGGTGCTGAAGCTATAATACAGCTAGATTCCATTCTAGATTGTTCCCAGTGTCGTTCCCATGTTGAAGGGTCTCATGTATATAAGGCAGCACACCAGACTAGTGCTTCTGATTTTAAAGTAATAAGAGATTTTTAAAATTTGCTCAGAAGGCAATTCTGAAAGATAAATTCCAAAAATATTTCAAACAACAACGGAATCATTGGGATATATTCAAGCTACATACTTTTTTTTTTTTTTTTTTTGGTCTTTACCATTTTATTTTGAAATAATTTTAGACTTAGAGGAAAGTTACAAAAGTAATCACAGCATTGACACATGTCCTTTACCCTATTTCACCTAGTGTTAATATCTTACATTACCATAGTTCAATTATTGAAACCTGGAAATTGGCATCGATGAAAAACTGTTCATTAATTTACAGACCCTAAGGAATTCCATTAGTTTTTCCACTACTATCTTTTGTGTAGATTAGGATCTGATTCATGATCCCACATTGCAGTTTGTTGTTATGTCTCCTTAGTATCCCCCATCTGTGTTAGTCTTTCCTTATCATCCATGACCTTGCCATTTTCGAAGAGTAAGGGTCAGTTATTTTAAAGAATGAATGATGTTTCCACATGATGGGATTCAGGATATGTAGGAGAATACTCTCTGGAATATATAAGCCAGGATGCAATTGTGCAAAAAGTAGTAATATGTTATAGACAAGCAATATAATCCTAAAGATGACATCTTAACAGTTTTGGGCTGGTTTTTTTCCCCAATTTAAATCTACTGAGGATTTCCTGTTCACATATAAAAAGGTGACTCGGTAAATCAAGCAAAAAATGCTTGAGAGTATACAGTAAAAACATACTGTTAGGTGCTTCAGGAAATACAAGGGAATATATGACATAATCCTTTACTTCAAATAATGTACGCTCAGTCTAAGGTGACAAGACATAAAGAATATGTTCATTGTTAATGAATGTCTTCACTATTTAAAATGTATATGCACAAAAGTCTAAATGAAAAGCATTTTAGGCCGGGCGCGGTGGCTCAAGCCTGTAATCCCAGCACTTTGGGAGGCCGAGACGGGCGGATCACGAGGTCAGCAGATCGAGACCATCCTGGCTAACACGGTGAAACCTCGTCTCTACTAAAAAAAAATACAAAAAACTAGCCGGGTGAGGTGGCGGGCGTCTGTAGTCCCAGCTACTCCGGAGGCTGAGGCAGGAGAATGGCGTAAACCCGGGAGGCGGAGCTTGCAGTGAGCTGAGATGCAGCCATTGCACTCCAGACTGGGCGACAGAGCGAGACTCCGTCTCAAAAAAAAAAAAAAAAGAAAAAAAAGAAAAGCATTTTAAAAGAGAAGAAATCACTATTACAGTAAAAGGTATGTCTACATGCAGACAACTTGCTAGCCCATGCTTAGGTCAAGGAAGAGACTTATACAATTAAATTACATTATTCTGTCATTCCTGTCACTCCAATCTTTTTCTTTCTAATGTTAATATCCACATTTGCCCTCCATGTAAATATCAGTGTCCAGTTGTTCTATTTCTCGGGAATTTCTCTTTGTTAAGCCAGAGTAATCAGTAGTCTCGCTCCATATGGTCTTCTAGTCTGGACTACAGGTGGCTGAATTTTTACAGCTGTTCTTCTTAACCTTATGCTCTGAGTTTTTTGTTTTGTTGGTTGTTTTTCCCTAACAGTAAGCCATGTTGCAGACTTCCTAACCAGTTTCTCCATCATTTTTCCCCCAGCATTACCCAAATTATACATTACTTGTATGTAGTATCAAATCTGCCTTTTACTGCCTTTCAGATGAGTTTACCATAAAATGATTGACAAGGAAGGATATAAAAATTTGTTTACAGTATTCGGAAAAGGAGAGAAAACTCTCTGAATGGGGTAAGTGGATTCTTGGTTGGAAGCTCGTGTTGGATAAAATGACCACTCAAGTGTTTTTCTCAGCTCTAAGTCAGGATGGAACTTAATGCCACAGCACAAATCAGCTGTTGCCACAACTGGGCACCTGGAAAATGCCTTTTGATGATGGTGATTAAATAAAGGTCAAAGAATATCACTGCATCCTAATGGTAGTCTTCACACAACATCAGCCTTTCTCCTGGTGCCTTTGAAAATGCCACTTGAAAAGTCTAAAAAAATCTATGTGTTTTGTTTAGGCAGAAAATGCTCTCATTAAGTATCTCACAGTTTCTTAGAAAAAAGAAATGTTAGGGTTCTGAGTACTAGATTGTAGGTTTAAAAGAAAACTAAATGTAACCTTTTGTTATGTGAAATAATAAACACCTAAGATAACCGTAAAGGCTTTATTTTGACACAAAGTGTATGTCTATTTGCTAAAAGGTTCTAAAAAGAGATATAATCTCAAATCTATAGGATGAAAAAACCCACATTACTAAAGTAGGAATTAACTGTGAATAATTTCTGGTGGAAAGTGAAGATTTCTTAAGAGAGTTTTTTTCATTTATTAAGATATAAACTTGAGCATTTGGGGTCTTGTCAGGGAGAGTAGTTTTAGTTTTGCCTACTCAATACTCTTAAGAAAAATCGGATAAGGAGCCTCATTTTCTTTCATATTCTGTCTATTCCTCTTTTTTTTTTTTTTTTTTGCCACCATTGTAAGTACTACAGCCCTTATGAATGGAACACAGAAAGGCTGTCCAATTTAAAAGCAAAAGTTTAATTACTTAGTTGTACTATGCTGTTATGAATCTAGTGAGAAATATATACATACATAAATATATGTAGTATTTCATGTGAATTTCATGCTAATGTTCCCTTAGGACTGACAGTATGTGGACTAAGTAATCTAAAGGGTTTTTTTTTTTTTTTAATTTACCAGGTAAATTGACATCCCCATGTATTGTTTATTGAGAAATAAAACTTATTTCTCAAAGTATGCTTGGAAGTCATGAGCTTTTGAACATCTGATCATGAACAGCAGCATACTACTGGATGTGTAGCTTCCAGTATCTAGGAAGGTTTATGGTAATCTAAAGAAGCGCATTTTAAGGAGATGCCTATGTACCTTCAAGTATGAGGAATACTTCTTTAGATTACAGTGTTTTGAGATACAAACACTGGAGGTGAATTACCTGAGATTAATATATAAACTTCAATAATTGCAAGGTATGTCAAGGGTAGACAAATGATAGCTGCAATTCTAAATCTGGCCTATTGACTATTTTTGTATGGCCTTCAACCTTAGAATGGTTTGTACTTTGTAAAAAGTTGAAAAAAAAAAAAAGAATATTTTGTGACACATATTACATAAAATTTAAATTTCTGTGTTCATAAATGAAGTTTTATTAGAACACAGCCACACTCATTTGCGTATTATCAATGGCTGCTTTTGTGCTACATCAGCAGAGGTGAGTACATGACAGAGACCCCATGGTCTGCAAAGCTGAAAATATTTACTGTCTATCCCTTTTCAGAAAAGCTGTGCCAACACTTGAACAAGGTGATTTTATTCAATTACTTAAATTCTCTGTACCTCAGTTTCTTCTTCTGCAAAATGGAGATAATAAACTGTACCTATTTCATAGACTTTTTATAAGAGAATGAAGAGGCGGTATAGTGTAATGATCACAGACATAGATTCTGGAACCCAAACTGTCTGAGTTTAAATCTTGGTCCTCTGTTTAGTAGCTTTTGACCTAGACAAGTTACATAATATTTCTGTGCCTCAGTTTCCTGATTTATAAAATGAGGAAAATATAGTACTAGTGCCTACCTCATAGGATTTCTGTAAAATCAAATGAGTTAACATAGGTGACTCTTGTACAGTTTACCCTCAAACAGCGTGGGAGTTAGGGGTGCCAATGTCCCACACAGTCAAAAATCCACGTATCACTTTTGACTCCCCTTAAAACTTAACTAATAGCCTACTGTTGGCCGGCAGTCTTACCTATAACATAAACAGCCCATTACCACCTACATTATCACATATTTTGTATGTTATATGTTTTATAGACTGTATTCTTACAACAAAGTAAGCCAGTTGAAGGAAAAATGTTTAAGAAAATCTAAAAAAGAGAAAACATATTTAGTATTTATTAAGTGGAAGTGGATCAACCTAAAGGTCTTCACCCTTGTCTTCACATTGAGTAGGCTGAGGAGGAGGAGGAAGCGGTGGGGTTGGTTTCACTGTTTCATGCATGGCAGAGGCAGAAGAGGTGGAGGAGGTGGAAGGGGAGGCAGAAGAGGTGGAGGAGGTGGAAGGGGAGGCAGAAGAGGTGGAGGAGGTGGAAGGGGAGGCAGGAGAGGTGGAGGAGGTGGAAGGGGAGGCAGAAGAGGTGGAGGAGGTGGAAGGGGAGGCAGAAGAGGTGGAGGAGGTGGAAGGGGAGGCAGGAGGCAGGCATTCTTGGTATAACTTTATGGAATTATATCATAATTTCTGTCTGACGTTTTTGCTTTTTCAGTCGCTAAAAATGTTTCTGTACCGTACCAATCCTTCTTCCACTGTTTGCTTCAGTTTCAATGCCCGTATCTTATGGGTCCATTTTGAAAATGAATCAAAGAAGTCTTGAATAATTGGAACCCTTCTGCCAGATTTTCTAATGTCAGTTTGTTTTCTGGCATTGCTTCTTCTCTGCCTGCTTCCTCATTGTCTGGCACTGGTTCGAAAGCACTCATCTCCATCAAGTCATCTTCTGTTAATTCCTGTCTTGTGGTGTTGATTAGCTCTTACATTTCTTCAAGATTCGTATCATGAAACCTTTTATTTCTCACCTATTTTTTTTTTTTGCCATATCCACGATCTCTTTCATGATTTCTTTGATTGGCTCTGTCATAAATCCTTTAAAGTTGTGCACACCATCTGAACACAGTTTAATCCAGGAGGAATTTCTTGCTTTGGGCTCTATGGCTTTCACAACTTTTTCTGTAACAACGATGGTAGCTTCAATGGTGCAGTCCTTCCAGATTTCCATGACATTGACTTTATCAGGGTTCTCACTGACAGCTCTTTCTGTAGAGTACTGTGTGAAATAAAATTTAAAGGTCCTTATGACCCCCTGATCTAGAGGCTGAATTAGAGATGTGTCTGGGAGCAAGTAGAGCACCTTCATTGAACTCATAGAGGTCTGCGTGGCCAGGGGCATTGTCTGATATCAAAAGAACTTTTAAAAAGCAGTCCCTTCCTGGCAAGATACTTCTTGATTCCTCAATTCAAAGCATTGATGAACCCAATCAAGATAAAGGGTTATCATTGTCCAGACCTTCTTGTTGTACATCCAAAAGATTGGTAGCTGATGTCTATCTTTTCCCTTCAAGGCTCAGAGGTTAGCAGCTTTATAGATAAAGGCAATCCTGATTATAAACCTGACTGCATTGCCACAAAACAGTAGAGTTAGCCTAACCCTTCCTGCCTTTAATCCTGGTGTTCACTTCTCTTTCTTACTAATAAATGTCCTTTGTGGCATTTTTCCCCCCAGAATCGGGCACTTTTATCTGCACTAAAAAACTTTGCAGGCAGATATCCTTTCTCCCTAGTGATTTTCTTAATGGTGTCTGAGAACTTGTCTGCTCCCTCTTGGTCAGCAGAAGCTGTTTCTCCTGTTATCCTGATATTTTAAAGCCAAACCACTTGCTAAAATTATCAAACTGTCCTTTCCCGGCACCTTAGTTCTCCAACTTTAGATTCTTCACCCTCCTTTTCCTTTAATTTGTCATGTAATGGCTTTTCTTTTTCTGGAATCCTATTTGAATCTGTAGCTATGCATTTCTTATAGCAATACTGTGCCCACATAAAAGCTTCATTTTCAATGGAGATAAAAAGGCATTTTGCAAAAAGTGCAATGTTTCTGTGTTTGTCGGCATAGCTGCAGCCATGACTACACAAATTTTCTTTTCTCTTTTCACAATGGTCCCTATGCTGGATTCATTTATCCTGAAATGGTGGGCAACCCAGCTGCAGACCTCAATCTACAGTACATATCAAGCAATTAAACTTTTCCTTCTAATGTCATGACTTTTCTCTGCTTCTTGGGAGCACTTCAGCATCACTAGTTACACTTTATATGGGTCCTGTGGTGTTATTCACAGTTTATGTATTGCACCAAACACGATGAAAAGTGCACTAGAACCATGAGAAATCACTTTTTACCTGTGATATGTAATTTGCTGGAAAGACAGACTGCTGACACAGAGAAGAGTAGCATCACATGGTGTTTTAAGGCAATACTCAATACTTGCAACACTTGAGCTCACCACAATAAGAACACGAGGTGGGTGCAAAATTATAATCGTACAGTACATACTGTTTATTACTGTTAATTTTATGCAGTTATGATTGAATACTGCATCCCTATGTTTGTTTACTTTTTTCTAGACTTTGAATGGCTCTTTGTAGGGTCTTCAAGTGTGTACGTTTTGATAAATTTTAACTTTTCATAATAGATGGTGTATATTTTATGGCAGTAAATGATAAAATAGACTAGTATCTAAACATATTTCGGTGGCTCACACATGTAATCCCAGCACTTTGGGAGGCCGAGGCAGGCGGATTACGAGGTCAGGAGATCGAGACCACTGTGGCGAACATGACGTAACCCTGTCTCTACTAAAAGACATACAAAAAAATTAGCCTGGCGTGGTGGCAGGCGCCTGTAGTCCCAGCTACTTGGGAGGCTGAGGCAGGAGAATGGCGTGAACCCAGGAGGCGGAGCTTGCAGTGAGCCGAGATGGCGCCACTGCACTCCAGCCTGGGTGACAGAGCAAGACTCCGGCTCAAAAATAAGTAAATAAATAAATAAATAAACATATTTTATACATTTGTGACAAACCTTTTTATTTTTTTCAATATTTCTAGGTTACAAAGTTCACCTGCAAGTTTTTTAAAATTATCACAGATCTCAAAAATATTTTAAGATACATTTATTTTTTTAAATTCACGTGTAATTGGATTCTCACAGTTCAAATCCATGTTGTTCGAAGGTCAACTGTAGTGCCTGGCTTTAATACTATAATTTCATTATTATTGGTGATAGTATTGTGATTGTTTTCATCTACCTAATAGGATCATTATAAGAATTAAATGTGATAATTCATGTGAAACTTAGGGCTCGATAAATGTTAGCTGTTACTGTTTGTCATTTCCAGCTGAACGTGCAGGTGTATCTGTGATTCTCATGTTGCCTGGGGACTGGATGGCTGTCAGAATAAAAGGGAGTAAATGGGAAGTAAATTTAAAGGCCTTCCATATGATTGATACAGTATTTATCCCTACATTTAAAATCATTGGTGACACCGACCTTAACTTGACAATAATTATTAACTAGTGCTAATGTCCTTAAGTGACCTTGTTAAATAAATAGTTGAGAATAGTTTATTATCAGTGTGTGAATTTTATGTAACTGGTCATTCTACAAAGATTGAGTGTGACTGAAGGAGTCGTTAACTTTTTGTGTTTATATCATTATTTCAAAAGCGCACTATCCTTAATATATTGAAAAAAATAAACCAGTAAACATTCTAGCCAAATTGCCATGAATTCAAAATTACAGGAGTCAATGTAGATTACTTTTTATTGTATTATATATTTTAGGCCATCTCAAATCACCAGAAGTTGACAGAGATTGCATTTTAATTCACACTTGCAGAGCAGAATAGAAGGACAATTAAAAAAAAAATCTCATGGTTGAATTCTTTTGTGTCAGAATAGTAGGTAAGGAAGTTCTTGGCAAAGAGAATACCTATATAAAAAAGGATGAAGTGAAGTGCTTGTCTGGTAGACGATTTTTTGTTTAGAGATAAACACTGAACTTAGTTAAATCCAGAAAAACAGAATATTTTAGAATGACAGTTGGGTAAGTTAGAGTGAGATGTCAGTGGCTTTTAGGTAATCATTAAATTTATCACAATAAATATGGTTAATTCTAAAAAATAATTTGTACTATTACTTAATTTTTCCTACTGCTTGTTTTTCATTATAAACCCATTATGAACTTTAGCAGTAAGAGAAGGTTTTCCTGCAAGCAAGATCTAAAAATTAGAATAGGTTTCTAAGAAAAATTGGACAATGTGTATATATGTATATGTGATTGTATGTGTATACTTTGTTCTAAAGTAGGAAATTAAATTTAACTACATTTAAATAATCTATGATAGTTTGTTTCTCATCCAATTCTCTTCCAGTCCTATACTTTTGATAATTTATAGATATCCTCTATTGAATACTGTAGCAATTCAATACCCAGAGGAGAAACAGTGTGACTTCCTCAGAGGAGAAAAAGTGTGACTTTTCAATAGGCTGTATCACTTTTACAATTCCATCCTAACTAAATATTACATTAACATAAAAACTATAACAGCAATAATTTGCTTTTTGGATCTAAATATTGGCCTAAATATTTAGAATAATATAGTGTTAGTATCTGTCTTATATTGTCTGTTTCTCTAGGATGGTGCCTGTTTAAACTACTTTTGGAAATTAGTACCAACCTAATGCATGCCATCATTTTATGATACCTAATGGAATCATAAGTAAAACTCTTTCATTCAGTTCCCATTAACATGTCTATGCACTGTCTCATCTACCTAATGAGTCTTTATTGCCTTCTGTAGTATAACTTCAGATTTTCTCTACTGCTAATAGGAAATAATTACTTCCACTAAATTCACTTACACTGTTGCATTGTATAATTCCAGAGAGCACTATTGCATCATTGCTCCCCACCCCAATCCCCCTGGTATTGTGCAGTACACAGCCTGCCTGACCATCCACAGCAGCCATGGCATTACCTTCTTTGCACAAGCACAGAGGAATACAATTTGAGGTTTTTATTTTTACTATTTAGAGGCAGACAATTAATTGACATAGGATTTACATAAACTAGCATTTTCATAAAGATCTAGAATTTGATAACATGGCTTAGTTGCTATAAATGTAATCAATATTCACGTCTGTTTTTTTGTTTGGCAGTTCATAGTTATTCGTAAATTGGAAGCAACACTTGGGAATATAAAGATTTGGACTTTTTAATTTACTCACCAAAAGATAATAGAGTTTTTACTTTGATTTAAAGAGCAAACATAAGAGACTTTACTGGAATGTAAATAGTTTTGGCATATTTACAGTGCAATGTTTTCAGTTGTGAAGTTGGTTAGTTATGTAGGCAGGAACTGTAGGAGTTGTGATAGTCAGTATATTACAAGCATTTTGCAACTCCCTGATTTCTCTATGTTTTCAACAACTATGGTAGCAATGCCTCAAATTTCTGGGATCCTCCCCACAGTGGTTCCAAAATAACTGATTATTTTTTCATTAATCCTCAAGCTGTATGTGATAATTGGGAAGATGGAAAGATGATGGAAAAGAGGAAAAACCTTGAAAGATCAACTGACTTTGTTAATGCCACACACCAATATGCAGACCCAGCTCTGATCTCTTGTTTTTCTGCGTTGTGATATTTGTCCAATTATCTTGCTTCTAAAATTCAAACCTATTACAGCCATTTCATTCTCTGCATTTTTTTCTCATTTCAATGTAAAGGCCTTGTGTGAGAAGGTTTTACTTTAGTCTTTAACTTGGCTTATGGAAAAATATTAACTGCTATGTGTATAATAATTCTCCTTTTTTTCCTTAAAATGCTATTTCCTTTGTACTACTAATATACTTCGATTGGCTGACTGGATACTGAGTGTTAAACTATAAAAGTATTTCAGACCACTTGAGTGATAACTTTGCTTCATTCTTTCATGTGTTTCTATGTGATTTTATGAACTAGATAATGCTACATGATAAGGGTTTACTGTGAGCCCTCAGTAAAGGATTTGCTGTGAGCCCTCAGTAAACCCTTATTTTGTAGCATAGCAAAATGTGCTCCAGCACTGGGGGAGGTATCTGGCTTTATGCATCCCCCCTCCACCAGTCACCAGCCATGTAAACTTACACAGTCACGTAAGATTTCCGAGCCTTAAATTCCTCATAGAAATAAAAAATACCTGCCTTGCCTATCTCACAAAAGGTTGTGTGGATCAAATTATTTAATGTGCATGAAAAACTCTTTAGACCAATAAAATGCCATATGAATCCAAGGAAGAGAATGATTGAATACTTCTCAAATGAATTAAGGTGACAGTTATCGTATAAAAGCTTCTTTGCTTCAGGTCACTGAGTCAAAATAAATTGGTAACTCTGACTCCTATATAACTATCCCCAGCACGGTTAGGACAGCATATGGTTTACTGAGTAAAGAAAGAAAACCAGACCATAGCTAGAACGAAGCAAGAATGATGAGGTGAATAATAGTAGCCTCTCATTTCTTTGAAAAATTTATGTTGTGCTGATCATAAGACAGGCAGGTGCTTTAGTAAAACATACTCAGATCTTAGAATCTTGGATAGTTGGGCCTTTGTGACACATAAGACCCTTAATATTACAGACTGGATATTGAATGGGAAGGCCTTACCATGAAGCTATATAACATGGTTTTCTGCTACCTACTTAATTCTGCATGTTAAATTTGAACAAATAAGCTTTTAGAAAATCATATTAAAGAGTTTCAACAATAAGGAGAGGCTGAATATCAGAAATATAGCACAACCAGATACAGAAGGCTTTTGCATATTGATTTTTTCAACATAAACAAAACTTTCTAAGGCCATATTGAATGGTCCTCCAATAAAGTGTTTTAATAGCCCCAGTAAGAACATCTGACTGACTGCTTTCTATGTGAGCAGGACTTGATTGAAATTGAGGAAAAGATGAGGCATCTTTAGGCTAGAGAGCCAGGAGAGTAAATTATTAAAATCAGCTATGGGGAATCGGGGAGAGCATGCACTCAAATTTAGTTTTTGAGAAGGAAAAGTATAAATCATTCTATACATGGACCAACTCAATTTTGCCACCTGTTACTTTAAAATTTTAACCTGTTTTATTTTGAAAAAAATGCTGAAATATAACTTAATGGACTCATAGTTTGATTCCTATTAGGTCAATATTTGTGTCTCAGAATTAAGTTAAGTCCATTAATTTTTGTTGTATTCTGTAGCATCTTCCTCCTAATAGTGATGCAAATGAATTATGGGTAGATGAAGTAATTCTAATTTTCTATGTGCTTATAATTCTCTTGGGCTTCCATGAGCAGACTGTGTAAGAAAATACATTTGAGATACTGTGGTCAGAAAATTGGGGATAGGAGAGTACACATGAAAAAATGGCATGTACATAGTATTCAAGGAAGCCTTTATTCACTCATTAAGCAGACATTTATTGGGTGCCACATCTGAGACAGACCCCATGCTGGGTTTATATTTAAATATATCGTGGGTATTTATTGAGGAAAAAGGTATGAAATTGCCAAAACAACTTAGAGTAAGTAAAATCAGGCTGCCCTCATGGCCTCTCTATACTTCTGCATCTTGGTGGAGGAAGTATTAGTGATAGGGGCTCTGAAGGGCTGTGGTATGGGCATGCCTGCTTCAAGCCCCCAGATTATCTGGCAGAAAAGAATGAAGAGCAAGAATTAAAACCCCTCCCCAAGGGATCCAGTCAAGTAAATACTTTAGCAATGAGTGAGTGGGATGATGAGGCAGTGTGGGATGTTGGGAAGAACAAGAGTTAGGAATTAGAAAAAAATAAAATAAAATAAAAAAACAAGGCTCAAATCCCATCTGTAGCCCCTGCAAGCTCTGTGATGTTGAGAGTTACATCGATATTCTGAAGCACTATTTCTTCGTTATGAAATGGATATTAAAAAATACCTACTTCTCAAGCTTGCACACAGTGTCCTGCATAGTTTTTGGCCCATGGTAAGTAATTAATAAATATTATGTAATTAATAAATATGACTTTCCTTATTCCTGTATTGACACAACAATATCAGTAGTATAGTTTGATGGGCATCGGACATCCATAGACTTAAATAATAGACAAAATACTGACATCTCCTTCATCTATCTTATTAACTGTGAAATTTCTTTTCACTCATTTTGATTCCAATTAACTATGGACCTTCTGTTCCAGGCTTCAAAAACTCTTTCAAATGAGCAGTGGTTTTACACATGTCATGATGTGAGGCATTTAGATCATTTTTTTTAGTAATGAGTACAGTGTGTCTCACCAGATATCATTTCCTAAACACTTAGTTGTATGAGCCTTAAGTTACTATGAAGATAAAATAATCTTCACAGTGAATGACACCGAACATGTGAAAGTGCTTTGAAAACTGTCAAGCAATATACTAGGTCATTTGGTCATCTGACTCCAATAGGAAAACATGGCAGCAACAGCTAGCTGTAACCACTAGGGGAAAAGAAATAAGGTTGCTTGCCAATAGGCATATTGTAAAGTAAATACTGTGCATCACAGTAGTCAGCTGAGAATGATTCACGGGGCAAGCTTTGACTTGAGGTTGTGGGCATTTCCTTTTTTTTTTTTTTTTTTTTTTTTTTTTTGAGACGGAGTCGCCCAGGCTGGGGTGCAGTGGCCGGATCTCAGCTCACTGCAAGCTCCGCCTCCCGGGTTTACGCCATTCTCCTGCCTCAGCCTCCCGAGTAGCTGGGACTACAGGGGCCCGCCACCTCGCCCGGCTAGTTTTTTGTATTTTTTTAGTAGAGACGAGGTTTCACCGTGTTAACCAGGATGGTCTCGATCTGCTGACCTCGTGATCCGCCCGTCTCGGCCTCCCAAAGTGCTGGGATTACAGGCTTGAGCCACCGCGCCCGGCCGGTTGTGGGCATTTCTATACAAAAGAAAGTGTCAGTCAGTAGAGAGTTAATACCAATGGAAAGACAAAATGGCAACTTTGTGAGGGACACTTGACTTCCAGTGCCATCTGGAGTGGGGGACAGGGTGGATATGACCATTTAAACTTGATTGAATTTAGAAAGTATTTCCTAATAATGCCATGAGAGTAGCCATTAAAACCATCCACTTAACTGGGCTTGGTGGCATGTACCTGTAATCCCAGCTATTTGGGAAGCTGAGGCAGGAGGATTGCTTGAGCCTAGGAGTTTGAGGCAAGCCTGAGTGAGACCTTGTCTCAGAACAAACAAAAAATCCACTTAACCCCATCTGCATCAAGAAGTTTCCTATTATAATATAGTTATGAATTATGCTTCAATTTAGTTTACATATAGTCCAATGAAGTATCTGGTCCACTTGAAAAAATTTCTAATTATAAATTATTAACTTGGCATTGTGATCTTAATGTATTAGTCTTATAGAAATTTGGTTATATGCAGATTTTCTCCCATGGATGAAAAACCAAATTTCCAAGCCCACAGAGTTGAGGAATCTGAGAAATAATGATGTCATTATAAGCTAAGGGAGACTATCTGGGGAACCAGTCTCCCCCAGATAACCTTGCTGAAAACCTTCTCATTCAAAATGAAGCTATTATTTCCTAGACTCAAATAAAATGATTGAATGTACATTTGATTTTGAAGAACTCAGCCCAAGGGAATTTGATTCACTTGTTAGTCTCTCATTCTGTTTGTAAAATCTATGACTAGGAAATCTAGATTCCCTTGGGTATAGTGATGATTTCTGAGATACAACACTAAC